>NC_135897.1:62360375-63560375 GCF_964194155.1 Cetorhinus maximus | reverse complement strand
CTTGATCCTTCCCCCAATGGGAACAGTTTCTCCCTATCTACTCTGACCAGACAGTGGAAAGCTGGCCCAGTCATAGAACAATTGCACTTAAGCTTATGGCCCTTTACAACATCCCTACTATTACTTCAAAATACCACAAAATAAATCATTTTGTTATGTAGGGAACTGTTATGACTGTTATGTAGGGAAAGTTGGTAGTCATCTGCACCACCATATCCAACTAGAGAGATGAGAAATACTGTGGCAGATAAAATGAAAATCTTAAATGTTAGTTAAATTAAGGGATAACCAAGCGTCAAAGCTTGGCTTGGATAAGAAGGCATATGGCATACTTACCTTTATCAGCCGAGATGTAGAATATAAGAATAGTGAGGCTATGTTGAAGCTGTATAAAATGCTAGTTAGGCCACAACTGGAGTACTGTGTGCAGCTCTGGTCGCCACGCTATAGGAAGGATGTGATTGCACTGGAGAAGGTGCAGAGGAGATTCACCAGGATTTTGCCTGGGCTACAGCATTTCAGCTATGAAGAGAGAATGGATGGGCTAGGGTTGTTTTCCTTAGAGCAGAGAAGGCTGAAGGGGGTACCTGATAGAGGTATACAAAATTATGAGGGGCATAGATAGGAAGAAACTTTTCCCCTTAGCAGAGATGTCAATAACCAAGGGGCATAGATTAAAGGTAAGGAGCAGGAGGTTTAGAGGGGATTTAAGGAAACATTTTTTCACCCGGAGGGTGGTTGGAATCTGGAACACACTGCCTGAGGGGGTGGTAGAGGCAGCAACCCTCACAACATTTAAGAAGTATTTAGATGAGCACTTGAAATGCCATAGCATACAGGTAATGGGCCAAGTGCTTGAAAATGGGATTAGAATAGATAGGTGCTTGATGGCCGGCATGGACACAATGGGCCGAAGGGCCTGTTTCTGTGCTGTATAACTCTATGACTCTAAAGCATAAGCAAACACCTGCCAGGATCTTGAAGTAGTTGAGGGAGGAAATTGCAAAGGCCCTAGAAATTAAATTGAGTGCCAGAGGACTGAAAAGGAACTAATGGAGTATCCATTTTTTAAAAAGGAAACGGTGTTAATTTGGGTAATTACAGGCTAGTTTGCTTAATATCTGAGGATGACAAAGCCTTGATGAAATGACCACCTATCTAAATAACAAAAAAAAGTTAGAAGTCAGTTCATATTTCAAAAGAGATGATTCAAACACAGTGAATTCTTTGAGGGAACAGACATGATAGATCGGGAAAATAGTGAATGGACATTAGGAAGGTTTTGATAAGTTACCATATGGGAAATTGCTAGTGAAGTTTAAGGGATATGGAGTTACAGGGAGAATAGCAAATGAGAGTAAGTTTTAGAAGGGAGAAATGGAGAATAGAAGATTTTAGGTTGAAAGTGGATAGTGATATCCCTCAGGATTTCAGTTCTGGAGCACTTCAATTCACCATGTATATCAATGATTTGGTTATAGACCAAAAGGGTGTGGTGTTGAAATTTGCAGATGGTACCAAAATGTGATCTCTAGTTAATTCTTTAGAAGATCAGAGGAAGCAATGTCGGGGATATTGATAAGATAATGGAATAAGCTGAAAAGTGACAGATAGGACTCAATTATGGTAAGTGTAATGTGATGCATTTTAGTTTTAAACAAGCATTAATTATATTTTGAATGAAAAAGGGCTCGGTGTCATAGAAGAGAAGAGGGATTTGGGAATTTGTGTACACAAAACGTTAAAGGCAACAGTTCAGGTTGATCAGGCTGTGAGAAAAAACTAACAACATTCTAGTTTTATCTCAAAAGATACAGAATATAAATGCGAAGGGGTCATGATGAGCCTACGTAAAATCTTAAGAACACAGTTAGCGTGTAGGAAGGATATTGAGGCTTTGGAATGGGTACAACACAGATTAGCTAGATGCTATCTGGTATGAAAAAGAACTTTAAAAATTGGATCTTTTTTGTTATAACAATGTAGATTAGAGAGCAATGTAATGTGATAGAAATTATGAAAAATAAGATAGGTGAGATAGGAACAAACTGTTCCAGTAGCTTTGAGTTAAAGAATGAGGCCACAGATCCAAGATTGAATGCAAGAAAGTTTGAACAGAGCAGGAGAATTCTCTTAACTCAAACGTTGTGTAGGGTTTTGCATGCGCGTGCGTGTGTGTGTGAGGGGGATGTGGTAGGGTGGACAATGTTTGAGGTAATGGTGTTCAGTGTAACAATTTCAGAGAATCCGCAATCTCTGACAAGATCTTCATGTTACAATTTGGAATGTAGGGACTGTACATATACTTTACTTTTCTATTATCAACAGAGTAGCTGGTAACACATGTCATTCTGGGAAAAACAAAGATGACCAGGACAGAAAACTACTCAATTTTAGTATTTTGTTTTACAAGCAAAAGCAGTAAATGTGAGATTGTACATAACTCAAACTTCTGTTCAAAGTTTAAATAATCCAATTAATTGTCCTTTTAAAAGGCATCCAAAATAAACTGGCATTGTAAGTGTACATATGACATTAGTGAATGCTTGACGTTTTGGTGAATCTTGAACAATTCACTGTAAATAGTCTGTATTCAGCAATTTTGTGATAATACGAGTAGAAATTCCATTTCAAAGCTAAGGGTACAGTTTACACTTTTATGTTTGAATGCATATTATTGATTTTCATTTCAATAAAACTTGAGTGGCATATTTTTAATGTACATAATATTTATTAATAATGAGGTTGAAGTCACCATCAGATCATAATCAAGGGCTTTAGTAACTCAGTCAGCACATTAAATGTTTCCTCTACTTAGATATTTAAGGAATGAGATAAAAGTTTTATTATTCATCATGATTAAATCAATGCAGTTAAAAGTTGGCTTTTTAAATGTACTAATAATTAGTGCTTGTTTACTAACATTGGTATGTACAAGTGATGTGGAATTTGAAGCACCGCTATCAATCGGCTGTCACGTGCCAATTCACAGAACCTAAATTTGGAGCAGCTGCAAGAACAATGTGTGTCGGTATGTGCTATTCAAAGGCTGAGCAACTGAATGACCTCCTGCAAGTCAGCATTGAATGTGGTCGAATGACGCACAGTTATCCAGCAGGTAACACGTAAAGGATTAAGTAATACCCTTTCAGCAATAAATGCGTATGTCTGATGACTATCAAGAGAACTGTTCCAATGTGATAACTAAAACCATTAAATAAATTTGTTCATACTTTTTGCCGATAGCATTTAAGTATGCTGGGTTAGTTAAGTACCGGGATGTTAGTTCTAATGCTATACTCAAAAACCAACCAAAAACTGCATTTTACTAAGCAGTTATTACAGCTTGGCCTACATCAGCTGTGTAATGTTGTAAAATGTAGACACTGTAAATAATAGCACATCATTGAAGTAAACAGCAAATCTATGCTCTCTATTCATAAGTAAAACAATTAGGAAAAATAAAGTAGAAAATTATGTAACATTCTTTAATCAACATATTACTGTATCAGATTCTGCTTTATTGCATCTTGTCTAAAATCTCATTTATAATACATAGAATTACACAGAAACTGACCATTCCACCCAACCATTTATAGTATTTATGCTCCATATGAGCCACCCGTCATCCTTCTTCATCTAACTCTAACAGAATAACCCCTGTTTCCTCCTCCTTTATATACTTATCTAGCACCTCCACCACCAGACCCCCCCCCGCAACCCCTCACATTTAAATGCACCTATAGGGCCAAATGTGCCTCTGGGCTTTGGAAAACCTGACCTGCACATTTCCGCAGCTCATGAACTGCACACCTGACCCATGTGTGAGTTCACATGTCATTTTCGTCTTTTCACACCAGGGTCAGGTTTACGAGCCGTGCTGGAGTGTGGGTGTGAAGGTGGGCCAGTTAGAAGGCCCCCCTCAGTTCTCCAACACAGTATCCCAGCTCCCAAGTGTTTAAGGGCCCCCTAAAACTCACCTCTCACCTACCTCACCCCCCCAAAAATCCTATGCCAGCCTGTGCCACCCCATGCCCCCATAGATCATCCATGCCCCCTTAATGCCCCCATATATTGTCCATAACCACTCACGCGCTTGTACTATGTACAGTCCTCAAGATTCCATGCAATATCAATGAAAAATATTTTACATTCCTTGGGAGGAGGAAAATCAGGTTTCCTCCAATAAAAAGCAAACTGTGGCCTTCACGCAGCGAAACTCACCTCCGCACCCAGACGAAAATTCAGCCCATTCCGTCCATGTCAATTAATCCCTGCGGTAGCAAGTTCCACATTCTCACCATTGTCTGGGTAAATAAGTTTCTTCTGATTCCCTGTTTGATTTCGTGGTGATTATCTTGTATTGATGGTCTCTAATTTTGCTCTTCCACACATATGGAACCATCCTATCTGTCTTTACTCTTATCAAAACCTTTCATAACTTTAAGACCTTCATTATGTCGAGGAAAGAGACCCAACTGTTTTAACCTATCCTGATAGGTGTAACCTCACATTCCTGCTATCACCCTTGTATATCCTTTATTTGCACCCTCTCCAGTGCCTTTTTATAATTTAGCAGCCAGAACTGTACCCAGTACACATAACACTCCCCCCTTTGCCTCCTCCTATAATAATACTGCATGTTGGGCAAAATTATAAGGTCCCCCACACCACCCCAGGAGCGGACTGGGATACAGGGTTGGGGGTGGTGGGGGGGGGGAGCTGCATGATGGGGTGAGAAGGTACAGGGTAGAGAGCCCATCACTTTCCTGATCCCCATGTCCCTCAATTAAGCCTGGGGTGCACAGGGTCAAGAACGGCCTTCCTGCACGGAGGCCAATTGGGGCCCTTAAATGGTTACCTAAAGGCCTCGCCACCACCATTGGTATTCAACTAACATCAGGCAGAGGCCACGCAATGTGGGCAAACCACCAGATTAACACTGGCAGATAAGCCTGCAGCCTGTTTCGGGGCAAGTCCCTCCTTGGGCATCCTGTGCCCATGAGGGGTCCGCACAGGGCAAGAGAAGGATTGGCAGGAGCCCCCTGCTGCCCTTTACAGCAACCCCCCTCTCTGACAGACCTTGGCAATCCCACCCCCTTTACCTGTATTATGGTGTTCCAATGACAACCCTCAGCCTGAGGCCTACTGCAGTACTGGGAGTGGCAACCACTCCCTGTAGCACTTCTGGCACTGGAGATCTGCAGGCTTTTGATTAGCCAGAAGCTGTCTACCCTGCAGGAGTAATTTATGCGGAAAATGCCCCTGCAAGAACCGGGTATCCTAATGGCAGTCAGTAGGCTGTGCAATTGGGAATGGCCGCAGTGCAGTTGCCACCGGCTGTCCAGCCGGAGTATGAACCCGCCATCGTGACCATTAAATTCCACCCCACCCATTGTATCACTTGAGTGTGATGCAGCAACATGGCTTAAGAGAAAGATGCAAATTTATCTTCCCAATTCTCTGCACAATGAGTTCTCAAACTCAGCTGTGGCATCAAGGGTCATTTAGTAAGAGGACTTAAGGAGGGTGCAAAGATTATAGGGTGTGTCTTCTGATCCACTTTTGTGCATTTGCTAGTGGATGATTCAAGTGCAGCATTTGGGACTGGTATGAAAGTGAAAACCTGAAAGGGAAGGATATATCTTCACCTGTCATTCTGTCTATGTTTGAGATTTGTACCTTCATTATATTTAGGTTTGCACTGTATTGTTTGTTTCAATATATTGCACACCATCATGCTGTATAATTCCATACATTGACTTTACGCTGGTATCTTTTATGCACCAGGATTTTGCAATCAAGCTGGATCCAAAATGGCAGGCCTACTGTCTGAACTTAGTTGTGTTATTTTTGCTATTATGGAACCAAACTGTATAGTGAACTGCACATGTCATCTTACAGATAAACATTTTATGTTCTCAAAAATATGCATTGGAAAAAGCTGATACTTTATTCAAAACACCAGACTGGTTCTAATTTACTATCTGAAACATTAACACTAAACATGTTCATCTGTAGGGTTTCTAGGTACTTTCTGTACAGCACTTTTTACATCATATGCTATTCAAGGGAAGCCCATTGTTCAGTGGGGACGTAGAATGATGGAAGTGATGCCAATTGCAGAACAGCACTGTGAAAGGAAGATGAAGCACTTTTCAGGTAGGGTTTCCAGCTTGCCAATCTATTTCTTAAATAAGACTTATTTTTTTCTTATTATTCGGACATTTATTTTTAGATCCTGATAGGTATAATACAACATTTCTATAGAAGTAAATGTAAACTGTGAAAACATTTTGCTACATATGTGTTAGAAAATGTTCGGATCACAAAGATTTCTGTTTTCACACCTTGCAATATTTTTCATGTACTTTCATTGCAGAGTATAAAGAAAGGATTTTGCATTTAACACACATTTATCTTATAATAATAGTTCCAAAAAATAATTTAATTAGAATTACAATACTGGGTCTGCCATGGATATTATCTTGAGATTCAGCAGACTGTTTGTATTAATAAGCGATCTCTCCATCTTGTGATCAAGATTGTTCCCATGCTGCCCAACATTGAAACATACCATCCAATGGGGGGATGCAGGGTGAGGGCATAACAATAGGACCCCTTTGCAATCTGAATTGGATGTCATGTCTTCCTGATGCGTGCTTCTTCAGTTTATCAGTAGGCAGACTGATAACACCTTAGTAAGATGAAATCTGCAATAAATAGTTACCTTCACTATATTTTACAGTAAATGTGCTGAGCAACTATTTTGACCAAATCTTACCTATAATCCCACTAACTTCAGCTCTATCCAGGAGAATAAGCAAAATAATAAAAATGCAACCAATTTTCTAAGACCGCTTTTCAACTTGAATGTGGCCAGCCATCTGAGGCAAAGTTGACTTCCTTCCTAAATGAAAACTGCCTGCTCTTCACTGTCCTTTCTTTTAGCAGATCTCACCAACTGACTCGTCAGCTTGAGTCTTTGTTCTCTTGTTTCCTGGCTCACAGAAAATAGGGCACTTGATTCATTGCCCTGCCCCGATTGGGTAATTGCTGATCAAACCTACTATTGAATATGATTAGTCAGAAGAGCTGCTCATTAAGCGTAATATAGACACACACACACACCAACCAAGTGTTTATCATTTAAAAACTATTTTCTGTTTTTTCTCAAAATAAATGGGACAAGTGTGACATAATAGGGGCAGTTTTAACCCTTGCTGCTCAGCCGAAATCAGGTAGCCGAGTGGTTAAAATCACCAGTAGAGTTCACTCACTGATGTCTCATATTGATCCTGCAGCTTCTTCCAATTTTAACTTTTTCCAGACAAGAGGCAACCTTCCTGAAACTGGCAGGGTTCTTCTTTAAATATGCAGATTGGGCTGTGAGGACATCATGGTTGTATTTTTTACATGTAACTGAATTGGCAGGCTTAACATCTCATCTGAAATGTAGCACTCCTCCATTATTACATGGCAATATCACCCTCGATTGTATGCTCCAGTTTCAGAAGTTTCATGAATCCGTGATTTTTTTGACCCAGAGATAATAATGCAACCAATGAACCAAGGCTGGTGCTAATCAGAAATCCCAATACATAATGTATTGGGGAATCAGCTGCCTCGGAAGCCATCTCTTCCTGGTAATTATAATATAATAATTATAGCATGTGACATTGCTAAGTCAGCTCCCTAATGAACAAAACTTAAGAAGAAAATTTGGATGCTAACATGACATGAAAGGTTCCCCATAAGAGTTATGACAGATAGGCAACCGAAGCATATATACTTACTGCAACGAGCATCAGATCATCCCAGCTCAGACATCATAAATAAGATACAAGGTAAAGAAAACTCATACCTTTCCCCAAAAATCTGTCCTCTCCACAACCTTAGAGCAGCAGTGTAGCACTTTGACTCCTTTCTGCTGTCCTCTTTGTCTTTCCGAAAAAACACTAGCAATATAATGCCATATTAAGTTGGTTTGGTGGTGCTGGCTCACCTCCCCAAGAATTGCATTGACACATTCCAAATTCATTCAGCCACAACTTTTGTATTTATTGAACAAGATTTGAATTCGGATCAGAGAAATGATTAAGTCAGCAGAGCAACCAGCCCCCTCCTCTATGCTGAAGGTTGAAAATAAAGTGCAATCACAGCATAATGTAATCAAATTCATTAGATATGACTTATATCTTGTAGCATCTTTTTTCTGATAAACAATCAGAATTACCTTTACAGGAGCAACAATGGACATTGAGCAGGAATTAGATGATGTTAAAGGAAATGACCAAGAAATAATTTTAGGAGACTTCTGAAGAAGAGATAAAGATAATGTGGCAATTGGTTTTGGGGAGAAAAATCCATAATGCAGAGAATGGTGGCTGCAGGCTGGAGCAGAGAGGAGGGCAAGTGGAGGCTATTGTAGGTTGTAGGATGTAAACCTAAAGATTTCAGTAGGGTGGAGAGAGACCATGGAAGGATAATATTGATAGAAGTATTGGCAATTCCTGTGTTTTCAGGTTTTAATTTTAATTAGTTTTAATTAGAATGTCTATTCCTGTAAATAATTCATGTGCAGATTTTAAATATATTGGCTATATTTTGTGTGAGTTATTTCCTTTACACAGTCCTTATATTTGCTCATATTCACAGATTATCGTGAGAACTGGTTTTCTTTTGAAACAAAATGGCAATTTTACCTTCAATTGAGGGGAATTGAGAAGGATGGCTGTGATAATGCTATGTTTCCTAGAATCTATGATATTGAAGAACAAAACAAGGTACTCTCTGGATAGAAAACAGCCTAAATGCCTAGTAATTTGATGAATAATGAATTTGCTTATTTCTAATCGGTCTTTCTATCTCTCTCTCACATTCCCCTAGTTATGTTAGCATCAGTTCAAGTCCCCGCAAATTTTTAAATTTGAAGTTGAAATAATTCTAGCATTACTACTAACATTTTAAATGCAGCATACTCCACAATTAACGAAGACAGTTAAAGATATCTGCTTTGTTATGAAGGACACATTCATATTTTATGTTTTCCTATCCTATGTTTTCTTATTGTTTAAATTTTGTTCGAAAGAAATTTTAAAAAACTATCTGTAAATATTGTGAAATAAGTATATTCATAAAGCATATAGATGAACTTTATTAATGATTAAATATTCAAGAAATGCACTATTGTTAATGGACTATAAGGATACAGGTATAATACACAGAAAACTATCAAGAACTGTAAGGATAAAATGAAGCTAGCCAAAAGTATTCTGTGGGAGACAAACTTTTATTTGTAATGCATCAATGCTGTAAATACTATTTTATAACATACAAAAAGCTCCCCATGTTAAAAATTGCTGACATGTGTAATAATACTGAACCCTTACTTTCCTTGTTGCAGTAGAGCCAGTACATTTAAAATCTGGATAAAATTAGTCACTGCAATAGATATTCTGAAAATTAACTTTTGAAAGTATAGTTATTGATTCAAGAGGGTAGATGGGCAATGAATGCTGGTCTTGCCAGTGACAACCATATCTTTAACCATATAAATGGATTTTTAAAAACTGCAGTCATTTGCACTGTAACAGAAGCAGTCACCACAATACAAGTTTCAGATAAATCATAGCTTTGTCAAAAAATAATCTGCATGTTATTGATTACCTCCATTTAGAAAAATGAACACTGTCAACGCTAACCTCCATTTAAGGTGTCTCCCATTTTAAAAAAAAAGATGCCAGAAGCACTTTAATTAGAAAATTAGTTTGTCTTGTCATAATGTGGGTTTGCACTGATTGAAATGCACATAATTATCTCTGAATAGAGCTAAATGACTACTTGCTATATTAAGCGTCCAATTTTGATTATAGAGATGAACTGTAGGACGATACTCGCAATGGAATCTTAATCCTGTGAATCATTGTTATGATAAATTATTCCACATCTTTTTTTATGGGGTTTATCCCTGGACTTGCACTTCTTGAATCAAAATCTATTTGTTCAGAGCTGAGGCATTACTGAACATACCACAGAATTCTGAAGTGGCTAGTTAAGTTTAAGTATATTATTATATTGAATAGTTTTCCCACACATCACAATTAGAATATGTCTCACATTGTCACAAGAGCATGAAACCATACATGGTAGCAAGATTATGGATGAATGCTTTGACATAATCTTACTTGCCTCTTTAAGAATCACATTCATTTACGATGTGCCTGTGACCTCCTTCTGGAACACATGTTTTATATCAGTAGTGGTTTACAGATAACAGGCATCACTGTTACAAGTAAGAGACTGCATTGTTTCCAAGAACAGTAACACATCCCTTGCTTAAAACAAACTTTTTGAAAAAGGCCTGTGAAAAAATTAGAATATATGACTTGGAATAAAAGGTTTTTATGAAAAATAAAATCAGCCTGTCAACAACAACATGCATTTATGCAGTGACTTTAATGTGAAAAACATTACAAGGCATTTTATTGGGGCAGGGGAAGAAATGAAAACTAAAGGAATTACCCCAAAGTGCTAAATGAGAATAGAGAGTAGATTTATGAGGCATGGCAGGTGTTACTAGACAGTGGGAATGTACCTGTAGATGGAAAGTAGGTCAATTTTGTACCTACATTAGAAAAGAGCTTGTCTGAAACAGGCAACTCCAGATCCATTAGTCTTATTTGTAGCCCATTTAAATAATGGAATTGAGATGTAAACTTAGATATATAATAAAAAGAAAGAAGTTGCATTTATATAGCATCTTTCACAATCTCAGGAAGTCCCAAAACTGCCAAATAAGTTCTTACCAAGTATAGTTACAGTTGTAACTTAGTGATCACGGCAGCCAATTTCCACACAGCAACATCACACACACAGTAATGAACTAGTGACCATTTAATCTGCTTTCAGTTATGTTGCTAGAGGAATAAATATTGGTCAGGACATCAGGGAAAGCTCCCTGATCTTTAGATAGTGCTATGGGATTTTTACATCCATCTGAAAGGACAACAATGGCCTCCATTTAATGTTTCATCCAAAAGATAACATCTCCAACAGTGTAGCACTCTCTCAATTCTACACCTGGAGTGAGATCTGAACCCAGAAACTTCTGACACAAGAGGTGAAAGTGCTGCCACTGACCCAAGACTGATACCTGTAATAACATAGTAAACAACAGTCAACATGGATCGAGAAGGGGAAGATCCTACCTCAGCAACCCTCTTGACTTCTGTATGCACTTTAATAAAAGCTACAATGTGTAGTACTTAGACATCCAGAAGACATTTGACAAAGCCCTGCATGAAAAACTATTAGTTAAATTCAAAGCTATTTGTATTTAGGCTAATTCTTTGTTACGGATAAAGAACAAGTGATTCTGGGGTGTTTGGGGAGGAAAAATGTAAGGTGCTGTAGGAATTGATATCGGGATCACTGCCATCTCTAATTTACATTAGTACCTTGAACTCAGAAATCCAAATAATTGATAAAGTTTTCAGGTGATACCAAACTAGAATGGCAGTGGTGAAAGGAGGAAAATGAGAAATTGGAAATGAGTTGAACAAAATATTTAAGTGAGCAAAACAATGGCAGTTTGAAATTTAATGCTTGCAAAAGTAAAGTGGAGTCAGAAGGAAAAATGGGCCACACATGTGCCACCCTGGTATTAAAATTGCTAAGGATGAAGTTGAAAGAGACCTAAGAGACTTGGATGCTATCATATCAGTAGTGCTGAGTTCTGTTCAATATCCAAAATGATACCCGCAGAATGCGCATCCACAATTGGGGCATAATGCATTGGACGTCATATCGATGAGGGTGTTAGTGTGCATGCTGAATGACTGCTGGAAGTATAGAGAGCAGGCTGAACATGATGTTGTCATTTTGGAGCGCTATACTCCAGCTAACACTCTCTTAATCCCATACAGTGGAACATGCATTCAGTGTGCCAGCTAGAATTGGTTCCTTAGCCAGCAGTGACTGACTCAGCTCATTGAAATTGCTGCTAGTATAAACACATTTAGTCTGAGGGTGAGAAATGAGAGTCTGAAACTTGAGTCTTAAACTTAAATAAAGGCAATTACAAGGGTATGAAGGCAGAGTTGGTTAAAGTGGAATGGGAAAATAAATTAATAGTTAAGACATTAGAGAAGCAGTGGCAGACATTTAAGGAGATATTTCATAATTCACAACAATGTCATTCCATTGAGAAAGAAAGACTGAGAAGGATCCTCCATCCGTGGCTAACTAAGGAAGTTAAGGATGGTATCAAATCAAAAGAAAAGACATATAATTCTGCAAAGATTAGTGGTAGCCCAGAAGATTGAGAAAATTTTAGAAATCAGCGAAGGATGACTAAAAAAATAAAGAGGGAGAAATTTGAGTATGAGAGAAAACTAGCAAGCAGTATAAAAACAGACTATAAAAGCTTCTAGGAGTATATAGAAGTAAAAACAGTAGCTAAAGTGAGTGTTGTTCCCCTAGAAAATGAGACTGAGGAATTAATAATGGGAATCAAAGAAATGACAGAGGCTTTGGACAAGTATTTTGTATCTATCTTCACAGTAAAAAAAATACAAAAAACACCCCAAGAAGTAGAAAATCAAGAGGCAAGAGGGAGGGAGGAACTTAAAAAAAAACACAATCACTAAAGAAAAAGTGTAAGAAAAGCTAATGGGACTAAAGGCTGACAAGTCCCCAGGACCTGATGGCCTGCAACCTAGGGTCTTAAAGGAAGTGGCTACAGATACTCTTCCTACTGCATAGATTATTTTGTTGTTTATGTTTGAAAATTTATTGAAGATAACCAAGCCAGTGGTAAAATGGGGAATATAAACAGAAAATACTGGAAATACTTAGTAGATCTGGCAGCATCTGATGTTCTCATGAAAGGTGACAGATCGGAAATGTGAACTCTGTTTCTCTTTCCACAGATGCTGCCACACCTGCTAAGCATTTCCAGCATCTACTGTTATTATTTCAGATTTCCAGCATCCACAGTATTTTGCTTTTGTATTGGTGATAAAATAACATCAATACATCACTATACAGCTTTTGTACCCAAACTCTCAAAAATACTGGACCCTCTAAAATGGGAAGTTAAAGGCAAGCTCATCTCTGAAGTCTGAGTCTCACCATCAATAACTTTTCCCAAAAAGTAAACAAAAAGTTGTCATTAACTTGAAAAATCATTTTCTTTTGTGAATATTTTTGTTTACACCAAGATGAGCAACTTTGAGGACTTAGTGACCTTGAAAGTGTTGGACAGCTGAATTAAGAGAGAGATATAAGGTTCATTAATCACCTTCCAGCAACCATCTTCTTTGTGCCTTGTACTGTCAGGGTCCATAGCTCCTCTAAAATGTTCTGCTCAGTGATGTCATTGCTACTCAACATTTAAACAATTCCATAAAATTAAGAGTATTTTCAGTAGCTTTTTCCCCTCCAAAGGGAAACACTGTGAAATTTCCTTTTTAAAATAAAACTACAATTAGAAGCTTCTGATGGGTCAGTGGGCAACATGTCAGATTGAACCCTGGTCATGTTCTGAGCTAATGATCTCCCCCGAGCAACCTTGGGGTACTACTATTGGCTTGTGTTGCTGGGACATTGAAAAGAAATATGAAACAGGATTCCAACTCCTCATTAGAAAGCAGATATGCGGGCATCTGGCAAGGACAGGACAGTACTTAGCTGTGTTGCCAAATAACTTGCATACATTTATTTTCTGTGATCACACATTAAAAATAGTCCTACTGGTGCAATTTAGCAAGTAATTCAACAAATTGTGGCCCTCAGGAACAGAGGGAAAAGAACTGGAAGGAAAGAGAAACACATCAACTAAAAACCTAACTTCAAGATGGTATTATACATTGTAAATATTGTTTGCATGAATACATAGGGATTGAATCATTTTAGTTGTTTTCATAATTTCATTCAAAACAGATAAGATAGTTCTCAGGGAACCTAAAGCATTCAGACACTTTTGTTCAGCGGTTTCAATGTGCATTGCTCTTGTTCATTTAAAAGGTAATGAAAATTTGGGCTCTTCCAACCCCCCCTCTCCCCGTTGTTTCTGATAAAAAGCAGATATTTTTAAGGTTATCAGTTGGCAACGCTTTTGCCCCAAATCAGAAAGGTCCCATTACATGCTTTAGCACATAATCAGAGCGGTATTAAAGGATTAAGCACTAAACCTGTCTTATTTTGGTGTAAATAATCACAAGGAGGTCTTGTGGCATAGTGGCCTCAGAGACAGAAGCTCTGGGTTCAAGACCCACTCCAGGACTTGATGGCCAAGGAAGGTGCGTTCATAACGTGGCCAAACTGGTTGGACAGAATTTTACGAGTCGGCAAGCGGGGGTGGGGCCCGCTCGCCAACGTGTAAAATGACGCACCCGATTTAAATTTTCAGGAAGGCGGGAGCACAGCCAAATCAGCTGCGTGCCCGCCGACCTGTTAATGGTCAATTGAGGCCATTGACAAGGTCAATTAAGTAATTGAAGGACCTGCCTGTCCAACCTTAAGGTTGGCGGGCAGGCCAGGAGCCCCGGCGGGAATTAGAAAAAATATGAAACCACATCCACAGGCGGGGTGAGGTTTCATGTAGGCTTTAAAAAATTTTAATAAAGATTTTGTAAAAATTATGGACATGTCCCAACTCATGTGACATTGTCACATGAGGGGACATGTAAGGGAAATTTTATTTTTCTATTTTTGTATTTTTTTACATGTACAGCCGATCTCCCTGAGGCAGCACTTAGCCTCAGAGAGATGAGTGCGCTCTTTTGTGTGCATGTGCAAAAGAGCGCACTCTCGATTTTGGGAATTCGCCCCGCCCGCACAGGGAGCATATAGCACTTTTGTGCGGACGTCACCCTGAGCACATCTCCAATCAGGGGCATCGATCGGAAGCGTGCCTGTAAGCGCCCGCCCATCAACTTACCCCCCCCAATGGGGGCAAAATTCAGCTCGTTGAGTATCAACTTGTAAATCCTTCCAACATACACTAATGCAGCCAGTAAGAGTAGGAGAGATTCCTGGTGAGCCATGATGGAAAGAAAATTAGGCTCTCTACCATCACTATCCATAGCTCTGGACTACAACATGCATGTTAAGTGCATGTTTCCATAGCAGCTCAGTCCCCTTTGGGGGTGGGGTGGGGTAGGGCCACGGTTGGTGTGCACCACTTGGCGCTAAGAGCATGGGGGGGTTCGATCCCTGGGGCTGGGGTAGATTTGGGACCTACGTCCTTGCCCTTGGTGGAGGTCGTGATGTTGTGGGTTGGACACCCCTTTGGACTGAGAACTGAAGAGGAAATGATCCCAAAGTACAATTCAAACAGGAACAATGCATTCTCCCCGTATTCAGGAGAGCACCAGGTGAATATTAAATGTCAAATGTGATTCAGTTCATACCACTCTGGCCTAACCCAAAAGGTTCAAGACTCACTCCAGCAATTGAACACAAAAATCAAAAGCTGATACTTGAGTGCTGTGGTGTCAAAGGTATTGTCTCTTGGTTGAGATGTTAAACTGAGACCCTGGGTGAAATTTTCCCAGAATCGCACCAAGTGCGGTCACAGGCGGGTAAAATGGAGTCTTACCTGCTGACAAAAATGGCGGGTTTTCATGCGATATCATCCTGAGCCCACCTCATTATTTATTCACTCCCGCAAAACACGCCATTTCCCTGGCAAGCGGGCCCTCATTCACCCAGCTGCCATCTTTAAAAGGCAGCCACCAGCACAGTGCTCATTGCCACCAGCTCACCACCGCTGCCTGGGAGACATGGCCAGCAAAGGAAAAAGACTGCAGCCCCCCCGCTTCAATGACGGGTCCCTCAAGCGACTGCTGGATGCAATGGAGGCCCCGCCGGGATGTGCTCTAACCCCTGCTCTGGCCGCAGGATGTGTAACAAAATCACCAGCCCGGCTTGGGAGGTGGTAGCAGCGGTGGTCAGTGCAAACACCCTGCAGAGGAGGACAGCCACCCAGTGCCGCAAAAGGATGAACAATCTCCTCCGTTCTGCCAGGGTAAGTCACTCTTTTCATCACTCCCGACTCTCACACTCTCAAACCCATCACACATCCACAGGGCCCTCACTCACTGCCAGTGCAAGGGACATCACCATTCACTTTTTCACACACACTGTCATTGTCCTCATCCCGTCCTTGAGACCACTCACCTCCTACACAGGCCAGGCATACTTATCACCTGGCCTGGCAGGCATCCTGATATAATCTCCCCATCCCTACCCATGCAGGACAAGCTGGCTCACAACAGGAGGGAAAGGTCGGAGACAGGCGGAGGGATGCCAGAGTCAAAGATCTGACAGAATTTGAAAACAGAGCCATCCAGCTGGCTGGCGATGACCGGGACCGTTCCTGTGCTGACGGTGAGGTCGGCGCTGCTCTATCAAGTGAGGATCCAGCAGTGCAACATCCATCAGACAACCAAGCTGTGAGTGATGTGTCCTCTTTCACAGGCCACTGCCATGCACTAATTATCTCCCTTTGTTTTCGCAGGCACATCTGCCAAACAGCCAACAGAGTCCATGACCCAGGACCTCCAATCGAGCCCTGAAGAAACCTCTGAAGAGAAATCTGAAGGTACCCTCCCTGAAGTTCCGTCACAGCGCTCACCCACACCCTCCACCAGTGCAGAGACACACATCTTGGTGGGACCTGGCTTTTAGAGTAGCCTCGGAATCACAATCTGGTGAGTACATCGCACTTTCTGATCCACAGCAGGCGGAGGCAGGGACTTCCCAGGTCCCCGGCACTCGGAGGACTGCTGGAGGCCAGAATGTTGCTGAGTCCGAGTCAGATGATGAGCTCTGGACTCGGTCATGTTATAGTTGCTGGAGCTGCAAAGGCAAGCTTGGGAATATCAGGAAGGGATGTCTGTTGTACTCCTCAGATTGCAAGGCACGATGCAGGAGTGTATCCGTCTTCAGGCTGAGGTGATAGCTCCGGCATTGCAATGCACCGAGACCAACACTGGCAGGATGGCAGCCTGCATGGAGACATTGGTCCAGGATGTCACTCCTGCACCGCTGTATGGGCTCAACTCCATCACTGACGCCTTAGTTGGCCTCCAACTGTGTGTACGTGAGAGGGGTGCTGGGCAGCTTGATCACACTCCAGCTACCCCTTCCGCTCACGGAGTCAGCCAGGGGCCCTTGGGCACCCATAGGGAGGAGGATCAGCTGGTACACACTCCGGGGCCATCCATCCAGGTGACTCTGGGAGTGACCGGCCCATCCAAACCCCCTCTTCCCGTGACTTCCACAGCTCCAGCTTTACAGGCTGAGGAGGGTGCCACTGCCACACAGCCCCCAAAAGCAGGCCGGGGCCCACCAAGTCTCGGCCCTCCAGAGGATGCCTGCCAAAGTCATCACAGACAGGGGGTCATTGTCAGCAACTGCCTCCACCTCCGCTGAGGATGTCTGTGGAGCACCAAGACGTAGCGGCAGGGTTAGGAAAGTTAGGGTAAAATTAGTTGCACAGCCTGGGCATGAGTGTTGATCACTTGTACATACTGTTCACTATTGTCAATAAACTCCTAAGAATGTCTCCCTGCCTGTGGCTCCTTGTTCTGATGAGCAGTGTTCTTGTCACTCAGATGTGAAACCTTTCTGCACAAGATAAAGACAGGAGTCTCAGTCCAGGGTCTCTTCCCTATGCTCTGTGCAGCATTCAGACCACAGTGATGGTCCAGCCTCACACTCCCTAGAAACATTATTAATGCCTGCACCTCAGTGGTGCTGGTCATTGCTGCCAGAATGTCGTGGGCAGGTGCCACAGAGTTCTCTCATTCTCTCTGTGTGCTCTCAGCACCTTTAAGGTGGGACTGGCCCCCATCACACCAGAACCTGTGACCAGTGATGCTGTGCACCAGCTCCTGAGGGGCTGAAGTGCTGAAGGCGGACACAGCATCAGATGCATCTAAAGATTCATGGCTGCAGCTCTGAGATGGCCCTGATATTGGAGCGCAAGAGAGCTGCCCTCGGCCAGACAGGAGACAGACATTCTCAGAGGCTGTGTAAAGATCTATGGCGTGTCCTCACTGCATGTTGTCCTCATCCTCATGACATCTCCATGAAAGGAGCATTCTCACAGAGGGTATTGGCACTGCCATAAGCCAGACTGGAGTCAAACGTTCACAACTGCAATGTGAGGATCTATGGGGACACCTCACTGCATGTTAGACCATAAGACATAGGAGCAGAAATTAGGCCATTCAGCCCATCGAGTCTGCTCCGCCATTCAATCATGGCTGATAAGTTTCTCAACCCCATTCTCCCGCCTTCTCCCCATAACCTTTGATCCCCTTACCAGTCAAGAACCTATCAATCTCGGTCTTAAATACACTCAATGACCTGGCCTCCACAGCCTTCTGTGGCAATGAATTCCATAGATTCACCACTCTCTGGCTAAAGAAGTTTCTCCTCATCTCTGTTCTAAAAGGTCTTCTCTTTAATCTGAGGTTGTGCCCTCAGGTCCTAGTCTCTCCTACTAATGGAAACATCTTCCCCACGTCCACTCTATCCAGGCCTTTCAGTATTCTGTAAGTTTCAATCAGATCCCCCCTCATCCTTCTAAACTCCATCGAGTATAGACCCAGAGTCCTCAAACGTTCCTCATATGTTAAGCCTTTCATTCCTGGGATCATTCTCATGAACCTCCTCTGGACCCTCTCCAGGGCCAGCACATCCTTCCTGAGATACGGGGCCCAAAATTGCTCACAATATTCTAAATGTGGTCTGACCAGAGCCTTATAAAGCCTCAGCAGCATATCCCTGCTTTTATATTCTAGTCCTCTCGAAATAAATGCCAACATTGCATTTGCCTTCCTAACTACCGACTCAACCTGCAAGTTAACCTTAGAGAATCCTGGACTAGGACTCCCAAGTCCCTTTGCACTCCAGATTTCTGAATTCTCTCCCCATTTAGAAAATAGTCCATGCCTCTATTCTTCCTACCAAAGTGCATGACCTCACACTTCCCCACGTTGTATTCCATCTGCCACTTCTTTGCCCATTCTCCTAACCTGTCCAAATCCTTCTGCAGCCTCCCCGCCTCCGCAATACTACCTGTCCCTCCACCTATCTTTGTATCATCTGCAAACTTAGCCAGGATGCCCTCAGTTCCTTCATCTAGATCATTAATGTATAAAGTGAAAAGTTGTGGTCCCAACACTGACCCCTGCGGAACTCCACTAGTTCCGGCTGCCATCCTGAGAAGGACCCCCTTATCCCCACTCTCTGCCTCCTGCCAGACAGCCAATCTTCTATCCATGCTAATATTTTGCCTCTAACACCATGGGCTCTTATCTTACTGAGCAGCCTCCTGTGCGGCACCTTGTCAAAGGCCTTCTGGAAGTCCAAGTAGATAACATCCATTGGCTCTCCTTTGTCTAACCTACTCGTTACCTCCTCAAAGAACTCTAACAGATTTGTCAGGCATGACCTCCCCTTGATGAAACCATGCTGACTTTGCCCGATTTTACCATGCACTTCCAAGTATTCTGAAATCTCATCCTTAATAATGGACTCTAAAATCTTACCAACGACCGAGGTCAGGCTAATCGGCCTGTAATTTCCCATCTTTTGCCTCACTCCCTTCTTAAACAGGGGGGTTACATTAGCGATTTTCCAGTCCTCTGGACCCTCCCTGACTCCAGTGATTCCTGAAAGATCACCACTAACGCCTCCACTATCTCTTCAGCTATCTCCTTCAGAACTCTGGGGTGTAATCCATCTGGTCCAGGTGATTTATCCACCTTCAGACCTTTCAATTTTCCTAGCACCTTCTCCTTGGTAATGGCCACCATACTCACCTCTGACTCTCTTGAACTTTGGGGATGTCACTCGTGTCTTCCACTGTGAAGACTGACGCAAAGTACCTATTCAGTTCCTCCGCCATTTCTTTGTTCCCCACTACTACTTCTCCAGCGTAATTTTCCAGTGGCCCAATGTCCGCTTTTGCCTCTCTCTTACCCTTTATATATCTAAAAAAAACTCTTGCAATCTTCTTTTATATTACTGGCTAGTTTACCCTCATATTTAGTCTTCTCCCTCCTTATTTCTTTTTTAGTTGTCCTCTGTTGGTCTTTGTAGGCTTCCCAATCCCCTGGTTTCCCACTGCTCTTTGCCGCATTGTATGCTGTCTCTTTAGCTTTTATGCTGACCCTGACTTCCCTTGTCAGCCATGGTTGCCTCGTCCTCCCTTTAGTATGCTTCTTCTTCCTAGGAATGAATTTTTGCTGTGTCTCCCAAATTACTCCCAGAAATTCCTGCCACTGCTGTTCCACTGTCTTCCCTGCTAGGCTCATCTCCCAGTCAGTTCTGGCCAGCTCCTCCCTTATGCCTCTGTAGTTGCCTTTATTCAACTGTAATACTGTTACATCTGATTCCAGCTTTTTCCTCTCAAATTGCAGGGTAAATTCTATCATATTATGGTCACTTCCTCCTAAGGCTTCCTTCACCTTAAGCTCCCTTATCAAATCTGCCTCATTACACATCACTAAATCTAGAAAATGTTGTCATCATCCTCCACAAATCTGGCAGCTATGAGGGCCTCCCGAGCATGCCTGCCTCGTCTAGCCTGTGCAAGAGGCTCATCGCCATCATCATCACCACCGAGGACCTCCTCACCCTCATTCCTGTCGGCAGCGTCCTCATCCGAGGAGACCTCCAGCTCCTGCATCTCCTCCTCAGCCAGCTTCTTTCCCTGTTGCAGTGCCAGGTTGTAAAGGGTGCAGCAGACGACGACGATGCGTGACACCCTCTGCGGACTGTATTGCAGGGCTCCACCAGACTGGCCCAGGCACCGGAACCACATCTGCAGCATCGCAATGGTCCTCCACCAAGTTGCGAGCTGCTGCATGAGCCTCATTATAGCGTCGCTCTGCTGAAGGAGCCAATCCTACAGCCTCTTGGACCTTGGAAGGCTGCAGGGATCTGCGAGCGACTTAGGCTGTAGACGTTGTGCACACTCCCTGGAAACCGTGCACATACCTGCAGGATGTGTTTCTGGTGGTCGCACACTAGCTGCACGTTCAGTGAGTGGAAGCCCTTGCAGTTGATGAAGTCCACTGAATGTAGCGACGGAGACCTGAGCATCACATGAGTGCAGTCAATCGCACCCGGCACCTGTGGGAATCCCAAGATCAGGGCAAATCCAATGGCCCTTGCATCCTGGCTGTCCCAGTCCCGGGCGAAATGCACAAAGTTGTGTGCCATGGAGAAGATGGCACCCGTGACCTCATGGATGCATTTGTGGGTGGTGGATTGTGAATTCCCACAGAGGTCACCTATGGAGCCCTGAAAGGAGCCACTGGCTTAGAAATTGAGCACCGCAGTCACTTTCACAGCCACTGGCAGTGGATGCCCTCCATATCCCTTGGCACCAAGTCCTGCAGTAAGTGGCAGGTGTGAACCACCAAGTCCCTAGACATGCGCAGTCTTTGGTGACACTGGTTCTCAGTTATCTGCAGGAATGAAAGGCTGTGTCTATAGACCCTGGGTGTCGTTAGGAGCCCACCAGCCACGGCTCGCTGTTGCTCCTGGGCAGCGTGTGCGGGAGCCCCTGCTGCCCCTTCTTCATGAAGTTGCTGCTCCTGCCTTTGTGCAGCCAGAAACCTCAGTCATTCTCTCTTCAGTCTTCCACGGTCTCTGTAGGCCATCAGGCACACAGCTAGATCACCAGGATCCATGATCCTGATGTGATCCTCCTGCAGCATAAAAGGGAGAGAGACGTGGCTGTACTTAGCACCTTTCCTGGCCTTGCGTGACTGCCCCTTAATGCTTCCCGGAGAGTGTTGGTCACCCCTCGGATGGCCAGAGATGAGTGCGCTGCATGGCTGCCCTGTCAACCTGCGACATGGGGGAAACTGGTCCAAACCAGGATGCTGAGATTGCAGAGGGCTGTGAGCACCTCCAGCAGTGACTGCTACATGGCCAGCTTTGGCGAGGAGATTATACAACGTGTGCAGTCCAACTGCTCCGTGGTGAGGGGTGGGGAGGGGAAGGGAGGGGAGGGGGGCGGGGTTCGGTAAGGTATGGAGTGTTCGGTGGCACTTTGGTGCCTCTGCGTTGCTTCCATGGGTGGGCAGGCTAGGAGCCCAAGCCCAATCATATCATTGTGGTTGCGCCTGATCTGTCTCACTGGCAGAGGCATGGTCAGTTTGTATAGGTGTCCTTAATGCGTGGCCACTTCCCTCACTTACCCTGCTCCCCACCCCTACCTCGATTGCCTGTGACCGGGATACAGTGTCAGGGCAGCACTTGACCCCACCGACAACGGTCGCCTCTGAGGCTGGCCAGCACTTGCCGCCGGACACCCGCCCGCCTGCCCCCAGCAGTTGCCTCTGAGGACAGCCAGCACTTGCCCCCGGACACCACCCCTCCTCAGCACTTACCCCCGCCCCCCGGTGCTTCTGAGGCCTGTAAACAATGGGCGAGCTGTGGAGAACGCTGCTGCTCACTCACCTCAGTTCCCCCAAAGTGAAGGCCGCCAAGTGCACATTGCCCGTGTGCTGTTGTGAAACACATCGCGTACTTTCCCGCCGACGTGGACGGATAATATGGTGGGGTTCCAAGAGCCTGGCGGGATAGCCTTTTAATTATATGCTGGTGCATTACAATTAGCTCCACGCCAACCGATGGCCGTTGGCGAGCTGAGCAGATGATCGCGACCTGCCTTCATGTCATTATGAAGCGGGTCACGTCATATTTTCCATGCACGCCACCTACCATGCCCGCCACCAGCGGGCTCGGAAATTTCCGCCCCCCTGGCCACCTTCTCAGGTAAAAGATCCCGCAGCACTATTTTGAAGAAGAGCAGGGAAGATATACCTAGTGTCCTGGCCAATATTTATCCCTACATGGGCATCACAAAACAGATTATCTGATCATTATCACATTGAGATAATGTGGGAGTGTGCTGTGTACAACTTGGCTGCCACATTTCCTACATTATAGTCAGTGATTACACTTCAAAAGTACTTGTTTGGCTGGAAAGCATGTTTGGACTTCATGTGGTTTTGAAAGGCGCTATATAAATGCAAGTCTTTCCTTTTTCTAACATTCCTCCCTCAAACAATATACCCAAAAACCAGATTGTTTTGTTATTCATTTGCTGTTAAAGGACCTTGCTGTGCATATATTTACTATTATATTTGCTTGCATTACAACAGTTAAAAGTAATCATCGACTAAGGGTCTATATAAATGCAAATTCTTCTTGTCTTAACCCAACATTTCATTATCTCTCCAAAAGTCTTGTATGTCACTATGAGTGTTTTTTTTTAAGACAGATGAATGTCTTATAGAATTAAAGATTACCTGACATGTCAAGATACATTATTATTAGCCATCTGTTCTGTGCCAAATTGTTTGTTGTCCAATTTCTAAGTGAGTTCACGTTACTCATGCCATTGCCATAATCATGTCAACATTTACAAATTAATGAATTAATTAATTAGACTGATGAAATGCAACTGATGTATTTTGCAGAGAATAAGGTTTTCAATGCAGAGGGATCTGGGTGTCCTCGTGCATGAATCGCTGAAAGCTAGTATGCAGGTACAGCAGGTAATAAGGAAGGCAAATGGAATTTTGGCATTTATTGCTAAAGGAATAGAGTATAAAAATAGGGAAGTGTTGTTGCAACTGTACAAGGCATTGGTGAGACTGCACCTGGACTACTGTGCACAATTTTGGTCCCCGTACTTGAGGAAGGATGTAGTTGCACTGGAGGCGGTTCAGAGGAGGGTCACTAGATTGATTCCAGAGATGCGGGGCTTGTCTTATGAGGAGAGATTGAGCAGTTTAGGCCTATACTCACTAGAGTTTAGAAGGATGAGAGGAGATCTAATTGAGGTATATAAGATGCTAAAGGGGATAGACAAAGTAGACATGGAGCAGATGTTTCCCCTTGTGGGGCATTCTAGAACGAGAGGCCATAGTTTTAGGCTAGGGGGTGGTAGATTTAAATCAGAGATGAGGAGGAATTACTTTTCTCAAAGGGTCGTGAATCTGTGGAATGCACTACCTCAGAGTGCAGTGGATGCCAGGACACTGAATAAGTTTAAGGAGGAGATAGACAGATTTTTAATTAATAATGGGTTGAAAGGTTATGGGGAGAGGGCGGAAAATTGGAGTTGAGGTCGAAATGAGATCAGCCATGATCGTAATGAATGGTGGGGCAGGCTCAAGGGGCTGAATTGCCTACACCTGCTCCTAGTTCTTATGTTCTTATAAGGTTTTTTGAGCTTCCAGAGTGGCTTCTTGGCTTTTCCAACAATGTAAGCAGGCATCAATGGTACAAACCAGACAGGGTTATCAGATCCCTCTGTGCTGCAGCATCATAACATAGTGACTTGGCTAATGGCTGACAAAACTCAGCACATTTTTAAGCAGGACTTAAAACACAGAGGCACAGAGGTATGACGTATATGCAATAACATATAACCTTTATCCTCATCCAAACGACATTCAAAGCAATTAAGATTTTCTTTCCCCTATGACAGAAAAGTTTATTACTGCATTGCTATACTATTTGTACTCTATATTTTTAATCTTGAAAATTTACAAGGCTAAGTTTACCAATGCTATTTAAAATAGGAACATAAATGTGGTTCCTGTTGACAATTTATATCCTGCAATTCAATATTTTAAATTTGAAACCTGTTTTCTTTCCCTTTCCTCTTTTATTGTGAATGTGATCACTTATTAAGTTCCATAGATATTGAAAGCCCAGACAGTGAGTAAGAGCAAGCTATTTGATCTGGAGGGCATCATAACTATGCCCAGTCCTGTCCTCATTCTGCATCCACACATGTAAATTATAGCACTGGATAGGGATCAGGGAATTGGAGCTCTAGCTGATTTTCCTCTCACTAACCTGGGGAACTTTGTTTTCAGTGCTGATCATGCAGAGCAGTTCAATAAAACATACCCATCTGGAAATTGGATCATAGCCAAATTGGTATGCAATCCTGGTACAGCACACGCTGCACATGCCCAAAGAGGTCAGTAGGAGGGTCACATAAAAATTAATCTGCCAGTCTCTTTAGGATAGAATTGACGAGCTGTGGGCACCATTCACAGCCTAAGAGGCAGCTCGATGGTCACAGATTGACAGCCAGGTAAGGCAGGGAAAAGCAATCTGGAATTTTCTCCTCTAGGCTCCACAATAAAGTAAAAAAAACATTTGAAGCTAACTTTCAGATAGCAGCCTCCAGCTGAAGGACCATTGGTTTGACCGCTGAGCACCTGAAGAAACTGACCAGAGCAGGCAGACGCTTGCTGCGATCATTCACAGGCCACTTTTGCAAAGGGCCCTGATTTGCTTATGGAGTGGGTCTGATACCAGTTTCAGGTATGCAGTGTGGCTACCTATGGAAGAAACCTAACCAATAAGGCAGATAGCACACTTCCAATGTGGAATGAGTGAGCCCATGTGCCCCCGCACCACCCCCCACCACCATATTTAACTTTTAAATCCCGTTTTACATCTGCAAAACAGGCACAGTGTCACCTAATTTTTAGGCGAATATTTTTAAACTCAATTCTTTATAAAAGTCATTACTGTTATTAGATTTGATACTTATAATTTATTTTGAACACCTTGTAAAACAAGACAAGAAATAGCTGTTATAGCCAATTTTATTGCATCATATTAGGTTATTCCTAATTAGGTTACCTTGACATATACTGCTAGATTGAAAATGACAGCTGCACCTCTTTTTAAAAATATGACAGCTGTATAGACGCTGGCGTTCCGAATCAAGTGGAATGAGTAAAGGAGTTGAAACAACATTGATCGCTTATGATGCACTTTTGTTTGCTGGGAAGGATTGGAAGAAGCTGTGTTATTCAGCCATGTTTCATTGGGGTAAGAACTGAATAGAATTTTGTGCTAGTCTGTTGGATAAATATTTTCTAGATTTCAGACCCACAAAACTGATGGCAGCAATAGAACATTTCAAGCTTTATATAATCACAAATTAATTTTATGAGAGGAATGTTATAATTACTATAACTGTCTTTTACCATTACGGTGAATATTCACATTTATTGCAATTGAAAAAAACCTGTCAAAGCACCATTTTATGAAGTACTAACATTTTAATATGTCTGCTAATTGAATGGCTCAATCTTTCCCTTGAACACCAAACCAGACACAGTAAGCAAATACTTTTCTCTTATCTAAAGAAGTAATCATTACATGTTGCAAATTATACTATGACCTTATAGGGGAAAGTGATGCAACAGGTGCCATCGCGGGCTCCCTATATGGAATTCTGTATGGATTTGACAATGTTCCTTTGAGCCTTTACCAGAACTTGGAGTTCAGAGATCATCTAGAACAGCTGGGGAGGCAGCTGTATCAGGTTGCTAGTGCAGACAGGTAAGCCCAACAAATATAGAAGTCATTCAAAGTCTAGAGTTACAGCTCAATTAATGAAAATGTTAGCTGCACCAACATTGCAAACCTTGCACACTAATTTTCAGCAGCTTCAGCAGATAAACTTTCAAGTGGAGTACTTTCTGTGTGTTACTTATATAAAGTTTAGTTAAATGGTACTTACCCAATACAAATATTGACAAACTTCCAGGGATGCCCAATCTGTAAATCAAAAATGGAAAAAAAACTACCTGAAGGAAAATAGTATCATGTGGAAAATATTTATTCATATAGAACGGCATAACACACTAGCAAGTCAACATACACAAATATCTAACAATCCTGTGGGTTCTCTTGCTGATACATTACTTACTTTACTGATACTGAAAGATATAGTACTCATGATGTTTTCAGTACTGCTTATTTACCATGTTATAAACTTGCTTAATATCCAAATAATTTTGTTCCACCTTTCCCTGCCACCACCCTCCCACGCCCCAGCAGGAAAAAAACTTTTATTTGCAGTTACTTATAGAATAAACAATTTTTTTGCTCTACTTCCTATGCTGGACTTTGCATAGTTTCCTAAAATACAATTTATTGGCTGGTCATTTGATCTTCATTTTTGTTGTTTTTCATTCATTCAAGTTTTAGTTGATCACTTAATAATTGATTGTTAATTTCAACAATGTGCCTTTATACAGTGCTTTTACTATAGAAAACATTCACTTTTCAGAGGAAAATGTATGGATGCCAACTTTTTATGGAAAAAATTAAAAAAGATGATTGAAAGCTTGGCTAAAGAGATAGGCTTTAAAGGTAGAAAAAAAGTAGCTGGGGGATGGTACGTAGGAAGGGATTGTTAGAGAGAAAGACCAAGACAGTTGAAGGCTGTCACCAATAGAGGATGGAAAGAGGAGGGATACATGGGAGTCCAGAATAACAGATTGAAGAGAATGGAAGAGAAGTAAAGCTGGAGAAAGTTGCATGAGGTTTGATGGAAACACATCTATCTTTTCAATAATATTCAAATCCTGTACTGCTGTCCAAACTTTGATTTTCTTGCAGATCTTTGTGTTTCAGTGCAGATCATAGTCAAGGAGATGAGTCTGTAGACGTGCATCCAATTGCCAGGAAGTTTGTGAACAAGCGCACAACCGATGAAATCAACAATCTGATCAATTACATAGTTCAGCTGGAAAAGATAAAGAATGCAAACACCAAACAGTCTGTACACCTAACAAATGAGTTGACTACAGCACAAGTTGGCACAAAAGCAAAACCATCTAAAACTGAAGGAAAGCCTAGACCCACTAAATTTCAGCTTCTTCAGTCAAGGTTTACAAAATTCGGTCTTCAAAGTAAACTGGAGAAACTACAGCCTCCTGAGCCTAAGAAAAAAACAGTTTTAGAACAATGCAACAGTGCTGCAGATCCTCAGAGTATTGCAGTCAATTTTTCCACAACGGACAAAAGAGACACCAACTTTAGTGAAGTGCACAGTCCTACTGACTTAATGGTTGAACAAAAATGTGAACCTATAGATAGTAAAATGGAAGATCGTGGTCTTGAAAAACCAATTGCAGAAAACAATATCACAACTCTGTGTCACGCTACTGCACAAGCTCATGGTCTTCTTCCCAAAGTTCCCACCATAGACAGTAGACACACTAACTTTACTGAAATGCAGCAGACTATTGACCTGGGAGCTCAACAAAAACGTGTGCTTCTAGTTGGTAAAAAGAAAGATGCTGCTCTTGGACAATCAGGTGCTGAAAGTGGTACCACACCTCTTTGTCCAAATACACTACAACCTGCAGGGAAGCAAACATTTCATACAGATAAACCTGATGATACATGTTCAGAGGCTATCAGCGAAGTTGGTGTGCATATCCAACTGGATTCTCAGACTAAAAACAAAATAATTACTTCGGATGAACCAATTGTGCAAATGGTCACTGAAATCTTATATCCAGCTACACAATTCCAAGCTAATTATCCAATTAATAATCTGGCAAAATCTAGTAGCGCTAGTAGTGATGTTGACGAAAATGATGTACAAAATGTAAATTTTGCTGAAAATATAAACACCAAAGTTCCTTTGGGAGAAACGGTTATAAACTCTTCATTATGTATTTCCAAAATAAGTTCTTCTGATATAACCAATATCCATGAAAACGACTTCCAGATATCCAAGTATATCCAAGAAGGCTCAAGGACACCTCTAATAGGAGACACCAGTAAACCTAATGTTATTGACCTTCCCCATATTATGACTAATGCTGGACTGCACTGTTCATTACAATGCATTGAAGATTCTTTATCTATGAAAAATAACATAGAGGAAAATCCAACACAAACAGGGAAGGAAAACACCAAGGAAACAACCAAATCACCATGCAAAAGCCCAGAATTACTCTCTGACACATGTAAGGTGCAAACATTAAAAGAAACTCCACAAAAATCGGAACCTGCTCTCACGACTGAAATTGTAACTTTGCCAAACAATGAATCACACACAATAAAACAATGCGAGGAGCAAAATAGATGCGCCCCCAATCAGTCTAATGACTTGATCCTTGTAGCTGAACAGCACAGTGTCATACCAAAGGAACAAGCTCTACAAGTGCTAAAGGAAAATGCGGGAAAAACAATTTCACAAATAACAAGCTTTGAACCCTTCATCAACTTGTGTAAGAAGCAACCTCTAAAAGAAGTTGCACCAAAATCAGAGCCTGCTACATCTCCTAAAATCCTAACGTTGCCGCACAATGAATTACAAGAAACAAAAGAAGAGGGTTCTCAAAATAAATACAAATTAAATCATTCTGGAGACTTGGTCAACACCACCAATCAGCAGGAACAACCTCAGCAAATACAGAAGGAAAATACAGAAGTTAATTCACAAACCAGAAGCTCACAATCATTCACTGACTCATGTGAGAAGCAAAAGCTGAAGAGAAATCTGCAAAAAGCAGAGCCTGCTATCTCTAATAAAATTCACATTCTCCCAGAAAATGAATCTCAAGGAAAGAAACAGGATGATAATCACCACAAATATATTCCCCATAAGCCTAGTGACTCAGTGAACTCAGCTGTACGACTCTCAGTTGTGCAAGAGGAACAGCCTCGAGAAATACTAGAGGAAGTTGCAGAGGCAACAACAATTTCACAAACTAAGGACCCTGAGTCATACAAAAAGCAAAAGCTAACAGAAATTCCGCAACAATCACAATCTGTTATCACTGCTAAAATTCTGACATTTCCATGCAACGAATTGCTTGAAATAAAAGATGATTATCAACACAAAGACATGTTCAATCAACCTAAGGATTCAGTTAATGTAGCTCCATGTGGAATGTTAGAAGAACATCCTCCTTTTGTTGATCAAGGTACCAAAACTGAGAGTGCTCCCTCAACACAGAACGACTGTCCAGGCAACACAGCTTTTAAAAATAAACCATGGAAATACAAGGCATATAGTTACGCTGATCCTTCAGTGATTTCAAAATCAAACCGTAGAGTACTGTTGAGGGCCACTGATGTGATGCAGTTTTCCTTACCACCCACAACCCCCCACAACCTTTGATTTCCCCTAAGTATGGCAGACCATAAGACAAAGGGTGATGTGAATTCTGGAATGTGAAGGTCAGTTAATATCCTAGTGAAGTTGTTTCATGTGATATCAGCAGAAACTGGAATTTCTCCAGAAACTGGCAACTCAATCTTGGGTTTTAAAGAGTATTGAAATTGTATTTATGCAGCATTAGCTGGTTGTTTTAAATAGTGTTTTATGACTCACAGCTGGATCCCAAAGGCTTCATTCCAATGATACAGTTCAAGGAGCATTAGTTTCATGAGAAAACATTTACCATGCCTGTTCAAGAGGGCAGACATGACACAATGCCACAAGTGACCAAGGGATAGATTGGTCAGTCAATTGCAGATTAAAATCATCACTCTTTTATTTCACCTCCATGATTTGCCAAATTATTTTTCATCAAGTTTCTGATCTTTTAAGGCAATCATTTTGGTACCTTAATGCTAAATGGATCAACCTTAAAAATTAATTTCAAAATGTAATGCAACAGAAGTAGAAATTTAAAAACAAAAAGCTAAAAGTAGAAATTTGATTTCCAGTACTTGCTCATCATTCATTAGAGAGGAGAAAATACTTTTGTTGCATTACATTTTGAAATGAATTTGTGCCACTTTCTTCTGCAGCATGGTAATGTTAATCAGTTACTATTTTCCTCATTTAAGAAGTGGTAAAAAGCATGTACAAATATAAACCCATAAACTCTTAGCATTCCACTAATAAGGAATATAAATATTAACGTAAGTGTCTCACATTTAAAAAAAGTGGAGTTGAGGTCAAGATCAGATTAGCCATGATCTTATTGAATGGCGGAGCAAGTTTGAATGGCTTATTCCTGCTCCTATTTCTTATATTTTAAGGTGCAATAATTATTATTTATACAATTATTAGTCACAAGTTATGCCATACTTAAATGCTGGTGCAGTCAAATCCAGAGTAAAAGCTGCTCTTCCTGTAATTTCATGTTTAAATCTCTCTCATTAGACCTCCACCCCAGTCAAAAAAGCACCTTTCACTTCTAAACCTTTCTGCAGCCTTCAGCATGGTTGGTCATACCACTCTCTCCTCCCATTGTCCAACTGAATGGGATTCCTCTCATTTGGTTCCAGTCTTAGCAATTCAATTAACTAGAGCATCTTCAACAATGGCTTCTCTTGCAGTTCCTGTGTGGTTAACCTGAGTGACCTAAGGATTTATCCTTGGAACCATACTCGTCCTCATCTAGATTGCCCCTCAGCAGCATCGTCCGAAGATGACACCGGGTTTCACATGTATAGAAAACATTCAGCTCATTTACCCACCCACTACAACCTCAGTTGTTAGCTTCCTTGTCCAATATCAAGTTCGGGATGACCCACAATTTCCTCAGTTGAACATAGGAGAAACCAAGGTCAGTACAACAAACTCAGAATCTTTACCACTGATTCCTTTCCACCTCAAATAGTGTCTCCAGTTGAAGTACACTGTTTGCAAACTCAATGTCCTAATTGGCCCTGAGCTGAGCTTTTGACCTCATATCCCCACCATCACAAAGACCACTTACTTTGTAAGATTACACATCTCCGCCCCTGTCTTCGCCCATCCGTTCCTGAAACCCTCATCCAAGCCTTCATCACCTCCAAACTCAACTCTTCCAATGCGTACCCAGCTGGCCACCAATCCTCCATAAACATGAACTCATCCAAAATGCTGCTACCTTTATTGTAACCTGCACAATGTCCCTCTCACTATCACCCCTGCACTTGATAACCTACAATAACTCCCACTCACCACACCTCCAATTTAAGATTCTTATCCTCGTGTTCCCATCCTCTATGTAAGCCCTGCAGTCTGAGAAATTCCCAAGAATTCTGTATTCCTCTGACTCTCCCCTCTCATACATCTGCCACTCTCTTCTTCCTACCATTAGCAGATGTGCTTTTAGCTGTCTAGGTGCTAAACTCTGGAATTCTTTCCCTAAATCTCATAACTTTGCTCCTCTGTCACCACTCTTAATAGCTCCTCGATTGGCTCAGTGTCAATTATTTTCTGACTGCTTCTGTGAAGCATCTTGAGATTTTTTTTCTACATTGAAAGCTCTATTATAAATGTATGTTGCTGAAGAGGTATTTAATTGATGACTTTTCAGAAATGACCTTGCATTAGCCAGAAACAAGCTCCTGAAATAAAATCATCATTGCAACAAGCAGGGGAAGTTGCAGGAGTAGGCCACTTCAACAATGCTTTCTTTAGTACTGAGAATATTACAGCTAGCAAAGGAACTACATAAAAATGTCACTTTATCTCATTGTTTCATTTTGTAATAATGTTGATACTTGGAAGACCTTTTAAAAATATTTTCAAAATTGTGATTAATTATGGAGGTGTTTTAGGTTTTGACATTTGTAAAAACGAAGATGCATTTCTTACCTTATAATGGCTTATGTAAGATAAAATAAATAGAAAAACTGCAAAGGATTACATTAAAAGCTAAATGTTCTTAGGGTCAACGCCTGAAATATTAACAAAAACAGAATTACCTGGAAAAACTCAGCAGGTCTGGCAGCATCGGCGGAGAAGAAAAGAGTTGACGTTTCAAGTCCTCATGACCCTTCAACAGAACTAAGTAAAAGTAGGAGAGGTGTGAAATATAAGCTGGTTTAAGGTGGGGGGGTGGGATAGAAGTTGAGGGGGGGGTGGTTGTAGGGACAAGCAAGCAGTGATAGGAGCAGATAATCAAAAGATGTCACAGGTAAAGGAACAAAGAGGTGTTGAAGGTGGTGATATTATCTAAGAGAATGTGCTATGTGCTAATTAAGAATGGATGGCAGGACACTCAAGGTACAGCTCTAGTGGGGGTGGGGTGGAAAGACTGACAGGGCATTACAGGTGTAGATTTAAAAATAATGGAAATAGGTGGGAAAAGAAAAATCTATATAAATTATTGGAAAAAACAAAAGGGAGGGGGAAGAAACGGAAAGGGGGTGGGGATGGACGAGGGAGTTCAAGATCTAAAGTTGTTGAATTCAATATTCAGTCCGGAAGGCTGTAAAGTGCCTAGTCGGAAGATGAGGTGCTGTTCCTCCAGTTTGCATTGGGCTTCACTGGAACAATGCAGCAAGCCAAGGATAGACCTGTGGGCAAGAGAGCAGGGTGGAGTGTTAAAATGGCAAGCAACAGGGAGGTTTAGGTCTTTCTTTCGGACAGACCGCAGGTGTTCTGCAAAGCGGTCGCCCAGTTTACATTTGGTCTCTCCAATGTAGAGGAGACCGCATTGGGAGCAACGAATGCAGTAGACTAAGTTAGGGGAAATGCAAGTGAAATGCTGCTTCACTTGAAAGGAGTGTTTGGGCCCTTGGACGGTGAGGAAAGAGCAAGTGAAGGGGCAGGTGTTGCACCTTCTGCGTGGGCATGGGGAGGTGCCATAGGTGGGGGTTGAGGAGTAGGGGGTGATGGAGGAGTGGACCAGGGTGTCCCGGAGGGAACGATCCCTACAGAATGCCGCCAGGGGGGGTGAAGGGAAGATGTGTTTGGTGGTGGCATCATGCTGGAGTTGGCGGAAATGGCGGAGGATGATCCTTTGAATGTGGAGGCTGGTGGAGCGATAAGTGAGGACAAGGGAACCCTATCATGTTTCTGGGAGGGAGGAGAAGGTGTGAGGGCGGATGCGCGGGAGATGGGCCGGACACGGTTGAGGGCCGTGTCAACCACCGTGGGTGGAAAACCTCAGTTAAGGAAGAAGGAGGACATGTCAGAGGAACTGTTTTTGAAGGTAGAACAGATGCGACAGAGGCGAAGGAACTGAGAGAATGGGATGGAGTCCTTACAGGAAGCGGGGTGTGAGGAGCTGTAGCCGAGGTGCCTCATCTGCCTGAAATATTAACCTAGTTTTTCTCTTCGCAAGTGTTGACGCAGTCATTGTATTTCCACTGTTTCCTGTTTTTATTTATGATTAAGCTCATGCATTTTATCTTCTATTGTAAGGCTTACAATTAAATTTCTTGTAGGAAAGAGCAATGTGTGTTGGTACTCATTTATTGTTGGTAAAACAAATTTTTATTCCCCCCCTACCCCTTTTGATGCTTCATGCAGTTTCTTTTATGAAACCTCCAAAGTTATTTGTATCCTAGTGTGGTTAGCGTTACAGTTTTCATTGCTCTTCCTTGCCTCATTAATAGAATGCATTTTCCAAAAGGATGCAGACCTGACATAGGAGTGTCATGGAGACTGGCGACACGTGAAAATCCCTTCTCTGCTTGTTGCAAGTTCCTGCCTTTTGGCAGTCTCAATCACTTTCTTGGTTGGCTTGCTGCAACCGAGGGTGGAGGGAACCGAATTCTATAACTAACTGCTATACTTGATATGGGAATGCCTAGCACTCACAGTGGATGCCTAAAATAAATGAGACTAACACCTTCACGTTGATCCTTAAATACTTGAGGCTGGCGTCAACAAAACCCGTTAAAAAAATTCCTCACATTCCTGTGCTATTTATGCAGCTCTGATTAAGTTAATAATGTATCAATTATACAGTTATTAAGTTTTAAGTGCACTGCTAAAAATGTTGAATATTCAAGGAAGTGCAAAAACAAAAGCATGAGAATTCATATATTACTCTAGGAGCGGTGGAGGAAATTAAGATGCTGAAGTGCCATTTTTGGCATTGGATGAAAACAGTAATTTAAATAGATCAGAGTGGTTCCAACAGAAAACCTTGCTTGGAGGCAAACAGGTGACTTCTTTCAAATACCGATATACATTGTTGACAAGCTTTAGTTTATTACAACATTTCTGGTGGAAACATGTATGTCTTAATCTTGGAGAAAGATGATTATGAGAATAATTATGCATTTAATTTTACTTCATAAGTACCCAGTTAGGCCATAATCACTACTTCAAAATTAGGATCCAAACTGTCATCTGGCAGACTGCTTCATTGGTTTCTCTACAATTATTTTCACTGCACTAATATTTTCTGGGCACATGAAATTGGCTTAGCTAAGATTTTGTCAGACGGCATGTCATTCTAGCCCAATATATCTGGTCGGTCAGTGCTCCATTTGTAATATTCTGAAGGTGGCGTTAGAATTTGCCTTGAGGGACACCAAAGGATTTGATGAATCAATCATTAATGAGCTAATACCCTTTCCATACCTCCAGTGTCGCAAAACCTGAAACCCTCTCCAAGGCACGATAGATGGAATGGTCCCTGATTAGTGAAATCACAGATAACCTTCTGGGATACAACAAAATAACTGCACTATGGCCCAAACGGAATGCAAGTGGATGAAGATGAATGTACTTTGGAGACATATGAATTGAAACAATTAAAGCAACAATATCCAAAAATTTTTGACTAGGGCTTTCTCCTTTGTGTGCACCAGCGTTCAATTTTTCACCCATTCACTTTAATGGGCTGATATTAGCAGATTGGTGAGCAGAGGTAGAAATCCCAAACCATTGTCGTATTGGGCTAGTTTGTTGCTTACGAGAGAGAGTTATGGGCCATATATGAACAAACTTTGTACAAAACACCAAACTCAAGGAATGCCTAACAAGTAAAGCCATTTCTGTTGATCACTGAAACTACTATAATGAAAACAGTATAATTGTAACACATGCTGATTAAGCAAGGAAAAAATGAGAAGAGTTGCTACAAAATCAAATTGCTAGATTGATGCAAATAATATTCACTGGGTTTTTTTTCCTCAGGTCTATCAGAACACAAAACGTAAAATCAATACAGAAAATATTATGTGCAAATGCAAATCTGTGTATCATTTAGGGAAACAAAATGACAAAAATTGAAAGTGATTATCAAAAATAAAATAATCCCATTGAAGTAAGAGAACTGCAATTAAAGCTTCAATTTCAGAGTAAGGCAATTGTGGAGATTGTTCTGGTCAAGGTAATAATAGTATGGTGTCTTTTTCCAATCAGCACGTTTGTTTATTTTGCAGGTAAAATCAGCTTAAAATATCGGGTTCAGGTTCAAAAGATAAAAAAGCCAGCTTTGATCTCTGGTTCTGACTCGTGCCCGCTTTCTTCTGCAGTCACTCTGTCCAGCTGTGACTTTGATCCCACAGCAAGAGTTGTTTTGATCTTAAGATCTGGCAAGCTTTGTTTTCCCTCAAATCAAATTTTGTTCCGTCTTAATTACTTCCACATTAGAGGGACAACCCGATTAAACGTTATTCTACCCCTACGGGAATATTTCTGAACTCAATCAGTTCACTATCATCTGATTGCTCAGTACACAATGTCAGCATGAAATTTCTTTTGGAATTTAAAGTAAAATTCATAACTACCAGCTTCTCCAACAAAAGTAATGACAAAGTGGGTTCCACCACTTTTTTCTCCTGTGAGTAGCCAACAGGTCAGGTTCACTCCCAGTGCTACGTTGGATTAGCTGATCTCATAAGGATGGCAGTAGGCACTCACTATTCTTAGTGCTTTGGATCATGAAAGCGGGGGTAATTCAGCCATGGTTTCCAATCCAAATGGCCGTGCAGCAATTCTTGCTGGAAGCATGTTTGCAGATGCTGCATAGGAACAGAATTAAGACTTAATTAGGATGTCTCCCACAAGATCAGACTTGACTGGTGTTGCCAACACCATCAACACTCTCTCATAAATAATGGTGAAGCACTGGAATATGGCTAGGCTCTGGAGGACTGTACCACAGCAAAGAGTCAATGTCTTCAGGAGCAGAGAGGAAGGGGAGGGAATTGGTACAGAAAACTGACAAGACAAGAAGAATGTAAAAAAGGTAAACAATTTAACCCAAAAGCAGTGATCAATGGATGCTTTGTAACAGCACCAATCTAAAAGTCCATTTATTTTAATTCTGTTCTGCATTCCAGGCTATTAATTAGTTTTGTTGCACCACTTTAGAAAGTATTGTTTTGTACAAATTTTGAAGACAGTCTGTAAAAATTTCTGTGAACTCAATCTATTCATTAGCAGAAGTTGACTTGTGCATGCAGCTAAATCTGCATGGTAATTTTTTATAACAGGAGTATCTAAGATTATCGAGCAGGGAGTCCAAGTGAGACATGACAATTATTCCCATTTGTGGTTCGCTTGTGCCAGCATTTGTCTCCTTGCCATGACGGCTCCTCCAAGTATCTCCTAATACTCATTCTTCTCCCATACTCCATGTGAAGAAAAATCTTTCCATCCATCCACTCAGTGCTTTAGTCGCTTGGGTGCTGTATAAAAAACTGCTGCATTATTGACGGACAACACTTGATTTTTCTTTTAGCTGTCTCATATTATATATAAACAAAGAAATAGAAGATGAAGACTCAAAATGATCTCAAAGGCACCAAAAGAGCATACATCAGAGATTTAAACAGCAGTCATAAGCAGCACATCGTATCTGTTGTGTCACTAGATTACTGGACAGGAACAACTTTAGCAGAAGTGTTATGACAAGTTATGACAAATTTTGGGTTTGCTTTAAGACAGTCCCTTTGATTTAGCATTACTAGTCTTTCCTGCAGACTGTATACCCTATTAAGAAAGCAAAATGCTGCAAATGCTGGAAATCTGAAGTAAAAACAGAAAATACTGGAAATAGTCAGATATGCAGCATCTGTGGAGAGAGAAACAGGCTTAACATTCCAGGTCAATGACTGTTCAGCAGAACCGATCAGTTCTGGAACGTTAACGGTTTCTCTTGCCACAGATGTTGTCTGAGCTGCTGAATATTTCCAGCAATTTCTATTTTTATTCCTGTATGCCCTGCGATCAGGATTTCACTTTTACTGCTCAATATCTAGTCACCTGTGGACATAAAACTATTTTAAATGAACCCACAACTCTCATCTTACATATGCATTTGCCTTCCAAAATAGCAGGTCAATTAGTAACTTAGTGAAACAAGGCCAGCGGAAAAAATAAAGAAGCTGGCTTTATTGTATATATTGTGTGTGTGCCTGAACAGGATAGTAAATCCTGTTTTTTAAAATGTATTCTGTAACGCTGGCCATAGCATGTAAAGCACCAAAACAACACTACTTGCTCCTATTAGCTAACTAGAACACACATTTTGAACAAATAGTTTTTTTCTCTCTAACTGGTTGGCCTTATTCTGCCAAAGGAGACCATCCAGTGTTATCTTCCTTTACCAGCTTGTCTCTCCAGACTGTTGTGTTTGCACTGGAAACCGTAGCTTGACCTCTGACTCTATCTGGGGTTTGGCTTGTAGGGCTGCCAATCAAACAAGCTACTCCACCCTCCCTGATGAATGTTCCATAGGAATTATGTCCTGCTGTTCTGCAGGACCCTATCTACATAATGGCCAGAATTTTTCCGTTGGTGAGTTGGGGGCGAGGCCCGCTCGCCGACACGAAAATGACGTGGGATGACGTCAGGAGGAACCCCTGACGTCATCCCGTTCCATTTAAATATTCAGGAAGGCGGGTGGGCAGCGAAATCAGCTGTCCGCCCGCCAACCTGTCAATTGAAGCCATTGACAGAATAATTAAGCCACTTAAAGGACCTGCCCGTCCAACCTTAAGGTTGGCGGGCAGGCCAGGAGCCCCGGCGGCCTTCTGAAAAAACATGAAACCTCATCCACTGGCGGGATGAGGTTTCATGTCTGTTTTAAAAATCTTTAATAAAGTTTTTGTCATATTTATTAACATGTCCCATCTCATGTGACATTGTCACATAAGGGGGACATGTTAATAATTTTTTTATTTTTCTATTATTGAAGTTAATAAACCTTTCACCGATCTCCCTGAGACAGCACTTTGTCTCAGGGAGATGTGTGCTCTTTCACGCGCATGTGCGAAGGAGCGCACTTTGACAGTTGGAGAATCCCTCCCTCCCCACACAGGAAGTGCATAGCGTTTCCGCTGGGTGGGCCTTAATTGGCCCGCCCACTCAAAATGGCGGCGGGGCCTGTTTTGGCGGCGGAGTTCGGCTGCCCACCCACCGCCAAGCCGGTGAGGCCCACCCGCCCATCAAGGGCAAAATGACTCTGAATAGCCCACAGAAAATAAGCCATATCAGATTATATATCCAATCTCCATAGTGGAATGAGCTAATAACACAAAAACATCCTTTTACCAGGTGATCCAACTACTCTCCATGGAATAAAAGCAGTAAAACTCATTTGGCTAAAAATTGAATAGTGGCAATAATTGGGCATGGGGGGAGTGGGGTCACAGTCTGCAACATGTCACACCATTTCCGGTAGAGGTGAGCAGCAGATAAATATGGTGCTGCCACCTCATTTCCATGATTATAGCGTGGCACCAAGTGGCTCCCGCATTGCTGTCTGTCTCTTTTTACTGTCGGCTGCCTCTGCACTTAGTAAAGAGCTGAACAGTGTGCAATGGTAGCACGTGGTGCAGCCAACTTTCTGTCCTTAAAGGCAGTTCGTTCCTCTTAAAAGGAAGTGGTGCTGAATACCTTTGCTGCATTTTTAAACAAGCAAAATGGGACACATGGGCAGAAAGGTGGGTTCAAGGTCATGAATACAGTGCTGGAGACTGTATTGATAGAGTGGATAGGAAGAGACAAATCACAGTTCTCTGCGGGGGGGGGACAGGTGGTCTTCAAGGACCACCATCAGAAAGGAGTGGGAACAGGTGCCAGGGAGGCAATTCCCAGAATCTGGACCCAAGGACTTGGCAGCAGGGACATTAGAAGTCTAATGATCTCACACGGGTAGTCAGTGTCAGTGAATGCATCTTCATATGACATATCATACGCACTGCTCCACCAGCCTCTCATGCTGTTCAATGCACGTTGTGTCATCTGAATTTCATTAATATAAATGAGAGAGGTTAAGTGCCCTGTCACGGAATGCACTGTTGCAGAATGGAATCATTGCAAGTATGGTGAGGAGTTCGATGAGGAGGGAAGGGAGGTGCTCTTTTCTTTCTCTTTCTTCTTCAGCCTCCAGAAGACCAGGAGTTGGGAAACTGCATGGGAGGGGTGACTTTTGAAACCTCAAGAGTGACATCACAAGGGAAACATAAGTCCACTGAGTGGAACTAGGAGGCAGCGTGAGAGGAACGGCAGCCTTGGTAAGTCGACCTGGTGAGTATTTCCACTGTCCAGTCCAGCAAAGTAAAAATTGGCCTATTTGTCTTTAGTTTGATTAAGTAGCGTTTAAAGTGTAAGTAGTAAAGTATATATTTTATCTTTAAGTACTAAAAGTATTTAAATACTTTAAATACTACAGGAGGAACTAAAAGCAAAGGGAGTAATTTAATTTAAGGGTAAGCCGTGGCAGGGCAGCTCGGCCATGAGGAGTGCTCCTCCTGTGCGATGTGGGAAGTCAGGGACACTTCTTCTGTCCAGGGCGACTACGTGTGCAGGAAGTGTCTCCAGCTGCAGCTACTTGAAATTCGCATTTCGGACCTGGAGCCGCGGCTGGAGTCACTGTGGAGCATCTGCAAGGCTGACATCTTTGTTGGTAGCACATACAATGAGGTGGCCACACTGCAGGTAAAGAGTGCACAGGCAGAAAGGGAATGGGTGACCACCAGACAGAGTAAAAGCACTAGGCAGGTAGTGCAGGAGTCCCCTGGGTCCATCTCCCTGTCTAACAGATTTTTCATTTTGGATACTGCTGGGGGAGATGGTTTCTCAGTGGAATCTAGTAAGAGCCAAGTCTGTGGCATCATGAGTGGCTCAGCTGCCACTCAGCTCAGGGGTGGAGGAAGAAAAAAGAGCCGGAGAGTAATAGTGATAGAAGATTCTATCATAAGGGGAACAGATAGACATTTCTGTGGCCACGGACATGACACCAGGATGGTAGGTTGCCTCCCTGGTGGTAGGATCAAGGATGTCACTGAACGGCTGCAGGACATTCTCAAGGGGGAGGGAGAACAGCCTCCTAATTGGTACCAATGACATAGGTAAAAAGACGGATGAGGTCCTGCAAATAGAATATAGGGAGCTAGGAAATAAATTAAGAAGCAGGACGTCAAAGGTAGCAATCTCAGGATTACTCCCAGTGCCACGTGCTAGCGAGATCAGGAATGGCGAGATATCACCACCCTGACTTAGGAATATATCGCCGTTCCTTCACTGTCGCTGGGTCAAAATCCTGGAACTCCCTTCCTAACAGGACTGTGGGCTGCAGCGGTTCAAGAAGGCAGCTCACCACCACCTTCTCAAGGGCAACTACGGATGGGCAATAAATGCTGGCCCAGCCAGCAAAGTCCACATCCCGTGAATGAATAAAAAAAAATAGGAGAATAGACCAGATGAATGCGTGGCTGGAGAGATGGTGTAGGATGGAGGGATTTAGATTCCTGAGGCAATGGGAATGAATCTGGGAAGATGGGGTCAGTGCAAGATGGGTGGGTTGCACCCCAGCAGGACCAGGACCAATTTCCTCGCAGGCATATTTGCGAGTACTGTGGGGGAGGGTTTAAACTAGACTGGCAGGAGGATGGGAACCTGAGTGAGGAGACACAAGAGAGGAAAACAAAGATATGAATGAAAGACAGAAAAGTAGAAAGCAACAGTGGAAGGCAGAGGAAACAAGGGCTAGCAGCAACTAGGGCCATAGTACAAAAAAAATGTGTAAGAAAGTTAAAAAGACAAGTCTAAAGGCACTGTATCTGAATGCATGGGACATTCACAGTAAGGTAGACGAATTAACAGCGCAAATAGATGTAAACGGGTGTGACATGATTGTGATTATGGAGACATGGCTGCAGGGTGACGAAGGCTGGGAACTCAATATCCAAGAGTATTCGATATTTAGGAAGAGCCAAAAAGGAAACGGAGGTGGAGTGGCGTTGTTAGTAAAGGATGACATCAGTCCAATAATGAGAAAGGATATTGGCTTGGAAAATTAAGATGTGGAATCAGTCTGGGTGGATCTGAGAAGCAACAGGGGCGGAAAACATTGGTGGGAGTTGTCTAAAGGCCTCCAAACAGTAGTGGTAAGGTGGGGGATGGCATTAAACAGGAAATTAGAGATGCATGTAACAAGGGTGCTACAGTAATCATGGTGACTTTAATCTATATATAAACTGGGCAAAGCAAATTAGCAATAATACTGTGGCAGATGAATTCCTGGAATGTGTATGAGATGGTTCGTTAGACCAGGACCTCAAGGAATCAACTAGGGGATAGGGTATCCTAGATTTGGCATTGTGCAATGAGAAGGGGTTAATTAATAATCTTGTTGTGTGGGGTTCTGTCATGAAGCTATTAATGTATATATTTTGGAAAATATTTTTCTTTTAAAATAGAGGTTTAATCTGTGGGTATGTCTTAATTGGATTAAAGCCAGCTTGTCTGGGTGCTTTGATATGTACTAATTTTGATATGTAAGGGAGGTAGCGTGCATTTGCATTTTTTGAATAGAGCATTCAAGGGGGGTGAAAACTTGACGCCTTTCTAACAGCTACCAAGCAATATGTTTATATTACTAATAAAATTAGTATGATGAATGTGGTTTCATTGTTAAAAAGTAAGATTCAAAGAGACTGGTGAGACAATGAGAATTTGAATTCAATCAGTGGTGGTAGGTATAACTTCAGTAGTTTTCGGGTGTGCAGGCAGAGGCAATGTGAGATCAAAATGCAGCTGCAAACCTCCAACTGGCTCCACGGTGAAAAGAATCTCATTTTGAATTTGTACTGTGAAAATGCTTTGTCTGGTGTTCGGTTAAGTCTAAGGGTTGCTGTTGCCTTAATGGAAATTAGTTTGGGAATTTGTTAAATGTTATGATAGTAGCCATGCATACGTATTTTAATCTGTGTAAATTAATAAAATGTTTCATTTAGTGTAATGTAAAACCTCAAGAACTAGTGGTCTGATTCCTGAGTTTAGAGTCGCACCTCAAACATAACACTTAAAATTATTGGTTATGACAGTTGTTTAAAGTTTCTCTCTGGGATTTTTAAAATAACTCCGCTTTACCAACTGCATCAGTCATAACAGTTTCTTTAGGGAAGAGTGACCATAACATGATAGAATTCTTCATTAGGATGGAAAGTGAAGTAGTCCAATCTGAAACTATAGTCCTAAATCTAAACAAAGGAAACTACAAAGGTACGAGAGGTGAGTTGGCTACGATAGATTGGGAAACTTCATTTAAAGGCATGTCAGTGGATAGGCAATGGCTAATATTTAAGGAATGAATGCAGGCATTGCAACAGTTATACATTCTTTTCTGGCACAAAAACATATAGGAAAAAGCGGCCCAACCATGGCTAACAAAAGAAATTAAGAATAGTATTAAATCCAAAGAGGAGTCATATAAAGTTGCTAGAAAAGTAGCAATCTTGAGGATTGGGAGCAGTTTAGAATTCAGCAAAGGAGGACCAAGAGATTGATCAAGAGGAGACAAATAGAGCAAGAGAGTAAACTTGCAAGGAACATCAATGCAAACTGCAAGAATTTCTATAAGTATGTAAAAAGAAAAAGATTAGTGAAGACAAATGTAGGTCCCTTACAGTCAACAAAGGGAGAATTTTTAATGGAGAAAAAGGAAATGGCAGAGCAATTAAACAACTACTTTATTCAGTCTTCACGGAAGAAGACACAAATAACTTCCCAGAAATACTAAAGAACGAAGGGTCTAGTGAGAAGGAGGAATTGAAGGAAATTAGTATTACTAAAACAATGGTGCTTGAGAAATTAATGAGACTGAAAGCCAATAAGTCCCCAGGGCTTGATAATCTACATTCAAAGGTGGCGGCCATGGAAATAGTGGATGTGTTGGTTGTCACCTTCCAAGATTCTGGAACAGACCCGGCAGTTTGGAGGGTGGCAAATGTAACCCCACTATTTAAAAAAGGAGGGAGGGAGAAAACAGGGTGTTACAAACCGGTTAGCCTAACATCAGTAGTAGGGAAAATGCTAGAGTCTATTATAAAGGGTGTCATAACAGGACACTTAGAAAATATCAATGGGATTAGACAAAGTCAACATGGATTTATGACAGGGATAACATATTTGACAAACCTACTCGAATTTCTTTTGAGGATGTAACTAGTATAGACAAGGGAGAACCAGTGGATGTGATGTACCTAGATTTTCAGAAAGCTTTTGATAAGAGCACATAAGAAGTTAGTGTGCAAAAATTAAAGCACATGGGATTGGGGATAATATATTGGCACGGATTGAGAATTGGTTAGCAGGCAGGACACAGAGTGCAGGAATAAATGGGTTTTTTCGGAGTGGCAGGCAGTGACTAGTGGGGTATTGCAGGGATCAGTGCTTAGACCCCAACTATTCACAACATATATCAATGATTTGGATGAGGGAACTAAATGTAATATTTCCAAGTTTGCTGATGCAAGACCAGGTGGGAATGTGAGCGGTGAGGAGGATGTAAAGAGTCTTCAAGGCGATTTAGACAAGGTAAGTGAGTGAGCAAATACATGGCAGACACAGTATAACGTGGGTAAGTGTGAAGTTATCCACTTCAGTAGGAAAAACAGAATGGCAGAGTATTATTTAAATGTTGATAGTTTGGGATATGTTGATGTACAAAGGGACCTGGGTGTCCTAGTACACCAGTCACCGAAGGCAAGCATGCAGGTGCAGCAAGCAATTAGGAAGGCAGATGGTATGTTGGCCTTCATTGCGAGAGGATTTGAGTACAGGAACAAGGATGTCTTACTGCAGCTGTACAGAGCCTTGGTGAGACCACACCTGGAGTATTGTGTGCAGTTTTACCTTACCTAAGAGAGAATATTCTTGCCATAGAGGAAGTGTGGCAAAGGTTAATCAGACTGATTCCTGGGATGGCAGGATTGTCGTATGAGGAGAGATTGGGTCGACTAGGCTTGCATTCAGTGGAGTTTAGAAGAATGAGAGGGGATCTAATTGAAACATATAAAATTCCGACACGGCTGGACAGATTGGATGCAGGGATGATGTTTCCCCTGGCTGGAGGGGGTGGGGGTGATCTAGAACATGGGGTTACAGTCTCAGGATACAGGGTAGACCATTTAGCACTGAGATGAGGAGAAATTTCTTCACTCAGAGGGTGGTGAATCTGTGGGATTCTCTACCACAGAGGGCTGTGGAGGCCAAGTCACTGAATATATTTAAGAAGGAAATAGATAGATTTCTAAAAACTAAAGGCGTCAAGAGGTACGGGGAGAAAGCAGGAGTATGGCATTGAGATAGAGGATCAGCTATGATCATATTGAATGGCCGACAGCCTCGAGGGGCTGAATGGCCTATTCCTGCTCCTATTTTCCATGCACCACACCCCCATCACTCACCCAAATCTAGTCCCTGGTACTCAGGACTCAGGCTTAACATTCAGATACCCCACCTCACCCTCACATACCTAGCAATGCTACCAGCCTCACATCCAACTCTACCTGTCACCACATACCTCCAGCTATTCAGCTATGGCATACACACTGCCCAAACTCAGTGCAACACAATCAGTAACATTCTGCCCTTTTGCAGGACAAAGTGGCACAAAGTAAAAGGAAGTAGAGCAGAACCAGCGAGGGACAAAGATGCCTGCATCTCCCAAGCCGTAAGGACGAGATGGTTCTCAGCTTCATGGGCCCGGCTGCAACAGAGCCAGTGCCTTCAGGCATCATTGAGAACATTTAGGATGACGGTTATGTTCCTGTTTTACACCCATTCCCAACTCTCAGCTAACCCTCATCCTCCTATCTCGCATGATAAGCGATACTGCAGATGCTGTGACAAAGACCTCTTGCTTTCCATTCCACCATCCTTCCCTCACACCTTCTGATTTCCTGCTTTCAGATACCCAGGAACTGCTGCCTGCCCAACCACAGCAATCCCAGAGAAGAGCCAGCAACACTACACCACTGATGAAGAGGGCCTGACACTCGATCTGACACTTGCAGTCACCAGCTCAGATACTGGCAGTGCATGTATTATAGAGGCTGGCATAGAGCTGGGATCAGCATGCGGTGACTCATTGGACCCAAGCAGGCTGCAATCAGATCAGGGGAAAGGACAGTTCATTTGCCATATCATTGGAGGGTGAGGTCATAGACAAGTTTACAGCAAAGGACTAAGATGTCAGTACTAGAACCACTGCATTACTTGATATATATTAATAACCTAGACTTGGATGTTCATGGCAAAATTTCAAAATTTGCATATGACACAAAACTTGGAAGTACTGTGAACTGTGAGGAGGAGAGTGCTAGACTTCAAGAGGACATAGGCTGGTGGAATGGGTGGACATGTGACATATGAAATTATTGCAGAGAATTGTGAAGTGAAACATCTTGGTAGGAAAAACAGGAGAGCCAATATAAAATAATGGTACAATTCTAAAGGGGGTACAGAAACAGATACCTGGGGTATATGTGCACACAATATTTAAGGTGGCAGAGCAAATTGAGAAAGCAGTTAAAAAGTCATATAGGTTCTTGGGCTTTATATATAGGGGCATGGAGTACAAAAACAAGTTATGAAGAACCTTTATAAAATACTGGTTCAGCCTCAACTGGAATGTTGTGCCCAATTCTGGACACCACACTTTAAGAAGGATGTGAAGGTTTTAGAGACGTTGCAGAAAAGATTGAGGAGAATGAATCCAAGCATGAGGGACTTCAGTTATGTGGACAGATTGGAGAAGTTGGGGTTGTTCTCCTTGGAGTAGAGAAGATTGACAAGAGATTTGATAGAGGTCTTTAAAATCATGAGGGGTCTAGACAGAGTAGATAGAGAGAAAGTGTCCCTATTGGCAGAAGGGTCAAGACCCAGAGGACACAGGTTTAAGGTGAGTGGCTGAAGAACCAACAGCCACATAAGGAAAAATCTTTTTACGCAGCAAGTGGTTAAGACCTGGAATGCACTGGCTGAGAGTGTGGTGGAGGCAGATTCAATTGTGGATTTCAAATATGAATTGGATAAGCAACAGAAGAGAAAAAAAAATCAGGGCGACGAGAAATGGCAGGAGAATGGGACCAGCCAAGTTGCTCTTGTCAACAGTTGGCATGATTGATTGCCATCTTCTTGTTTATTACTAGTCTATCAATTCAACTCATCACATCACCTCCAAAACACTCCAGAATATTTCTAGACATTTTGCAATAGCAGAGGTTCTTCAAAAACACCTGACCTCCAAAGTTGGGTGCCTTGTGCTTTAAGTAACACCGGTGCTGGGCCCCTCTTGCAGTTGAACACCTGATCTTTGACGAGTGCTGTATGAATTCTTACAATGGACCTGCGCAGTCCAAATTTAGATAATGGCAGAACGTCAGCTGGAAGGCTGTGTGGTTTCAAGGTCGCTCTGGTTCAGCTGCTTTTAGCACCTGCAAGGGCCCCCTCTCATGATGGCGCACCACACAGGTTGTGTTGAAAGTGGCTGCCGGCGTAGCCCAGAGGGGGGTTAGGCTTCCGTAGCACTGATGGAAACGTAATTGGGTCCCAATGATAACATAACTCATTGGGCTGAATTTTCCCCCCGTCGGGGGGGAAGTTGATGGGCTGGCACGTGCAGGCGTGCTTCCGATCGGTGGCGCGGCGCCATTTTTCATGGGCGGGCCAATTAAGGCCCGTCCAGCATGACGTCTGCAAGGAAGCGCTATGCACTCCTTGTCTCCTTGTGTGGGCGGGGCGGGGGAATCCCTGAAATTGAGAGTGCGCTCTTTCGCGCATGCGCACGATAGGGCGCACTCATCTCCCTGAGGCTAAGTGCTTAAGTGCTGCCTCAGGGAGATCGGCTCTACTTTCAATAATATTAAAAATAGAGAAAAAAAAATCCCTTACATGTCCCCTCATGCATGTGACAATGACATGAGTTGGGACATGTTCATAATTTCCACAACAACTTTATTAAAATTTTTAAAACCCTACATGAGACCTCATCCCACCAGTGGATGAGGTTTCATGTTTTTTCTAATTGCCGCCGGGGCTCTTGGCCTGCCCGCCAACCTTAAGGTTGGACGGGGAGGTCCTTTAATTGCTTAATTGATCCTGTCAATGGCCTCAATTGGCCATTGACAGGTTGGTGGGCCCACAGCTGATTTTGCTGCGCCCCCGCCTTCCTGAAAATTTAAATGGGGTGGGGTGAGAGGCAAGAGTTCTGCCTGACATCATCCCGCGTCATTTTACGCATCGGCGAACGGGCCCGATGGTAAAATCCTGCCCATTAAGTGTAGTTTTTGTCTTTACTGCTTTGGTGACAAGCCAACGGAAATAAAAATTGGGCTGTTTCTATAATGGGTGGAACCCCCATCCCAGCGGTTTACTGCCGATGCAATGAAGGTGAAAAGGACCCCAAGTGTCCCAAGGCAAAGTGGTATCTGGGAACCAGTATCCTCCAAACATGGACAAAGTGCCGTGGATGCTGGAAATCTGAAATAAAAACAGAAAATGCTGGAAATAGTCAGCAGATCAGGCAGCATCTGAGGAGAGAGAAACAGAGTTAGTGTTTCAGGTTAATAACCTTTCATCAGAACTGAAAAGGACATTGAGCTAAAACATCAATTCTGTTTATCTCCAAAGATGCTGCTTGACCAGCTCAGTATTTCCAACATTTTCTGTTTTTATGCCCCAAACAAGCTTTAGTACACATTCTCCCCAAGCAGGGGATTTTAAATCATACTTAGTATAACATTTTATTATGTAAAAAAACTAAGATCCACGTAAGGCAAAAGTCAGAAATCCTGTAACGTAATGTGTCCACATTATTTAATAAAATGGATGAAATGTATATAAATATTTTTCCCTCCAGAATTTAAGGTAGCTGTCACATTAATTAAATGGTACACAACTTTCCCAGGTATCTGGGATTCTCTCTGAGGGACATGAAGCACTTTAACTCACTAATTTTATCATCAAAATTAATAGCTCAGCTTTTGTTCAGCACATAAATGCTATTTATTGTTGCACTTATATAAAAGACTGAACTAAAGGAATATACTTCCTTTTAGTAAGTGATCCAGAATTTTTATATGGAATAAGAACACCTAAATTCATTCAATCGTCACATGAAAAATAAGGTATTTTTAATCTCAGTCTTTATGCACAGTTGGCCAAAGTAAATTAAGTTGAATTCATTGTGAATTTTCTTCCTCCACAAATTTTACCAGTGCGGCATGTCGGTTAGCTTGGGAACCCTCTTTGTATAGAACTTTCTCAACCACGCCAGCCTTTGGAGCTTTTATTGTATGCTGAAAAACAAATGCAAAGAACTCAGGTTTTGGCTTTTTCCAAGTTTGTATCGTAAAAGTGACTGAGGAAGGCCATTCACCTCATCTGTGAGTTCATCCATCCAGATAGGCCCAACAACCCCTCGTTGTTCTTGATGAATTTTTTTCAAATATATATCACATAAAAATAAATAAAAATGTTTGCCTCCACTACTCTATTTGGAAATCTTTCACATCTTGTGTATCTTTCAGATATCAGCCCTAAATTTGCTATCTGTTAGTTTGAACTACCCTTGCAATTTGGCCTAAATTTCCATGCTGTTTACTATCTCATATGTCTCTAAGGTTCTCTCTCAGTCAACCGCTTTCAAGGTCCAAATATCTCCCATCATTCCTCGTGATTCCAACACTTGCATGTCTTCCATTGTGCCTTGGTGACAAGAACTGGACACAACCAAGGTGTGATCTGACTAATGCCGTTGCGCAAGTCAGGATTGACTTCTTCTGACTGCTACTCTAACGGTTTCCTTTGATAATTTAGCATGTTTAGCATATTTGCTTTAATAGTTACTCTGCTGTGGTTGGATGTGTTTTTGCCAAGTCCAATAAGAGCTCTAGATCGATCTCAATTTAATCCATATCTATTTTGATGCCACAAGTACATGCATTACTTAATTCATTCCTAGAAGAAGTAATTTTCAATTGTCTGTATTATTCATCATACCACAGTTAAAAATATTTAACAATGAGCTTTTAAGTTTTGTAAAATACACGCCTCCAAAAGGTAATTAATAATCTGGCCAGCAATATGTATCAGAAAAATTAATTCCTATTCTTCAAACAGAGCACGCATGGTGATGAAACTTCTTGCACATGTTCGTTACCATGATATTATAATTTTCATCTTGTTTTGATTCTGTTGATTTTTTTTTTGAGAAAGTTCTGTTCAAACAGAAAATTGTGTTGACCTTACTGTGGCAGTAGCTTGGAGAATTTCCTAAACCTAGAGAGGTGATGCAACTAGATGCTGTCATTAACCCCAGGATGCTTCCATGAGCTTATGATTAAACTATGTGCATGTTGATTTAGCTCTCTTACACATGCATGCTCAATAACACCTCCCAGTATTCCTCATATGTCATTGACATTCACTCACTAAACAAAAATAGTCATCACAACTGGAAAGGGAGAAAAACACCAATCAAAATTTTCTTTTAAAGAAAGGGATGCACTTCCGTTAGTTTCAGCTTTCTTTTGAAAAAGATCTATTAATAAAAGGTAAAAGTTCTTCTAAATGGAAACCTTGGGCTCAGTGGTAACATTCTTGGCTCTGACTCAGAAGGTGATGGATTCAAGCTCCACTCCAGAGTACCTAATCCAGGCTGACACTTCAGTGCAAATACTGAGGCAACACTGCATAATCAGAGGTGCCTTATTTTAAACTGAGGCCCTGTCTGCCCTCTCAGGTGGACATAAAAGAACTTGTAGCACTATTTGAATAAGAGCAAGGGAGTTCTCCTGGTCAGTATTTATCCCTCATTCAACATCATTAAAATAAACTACCTCATCATTTATCTCATTGCTGTCTGTGAGATTCTGCTATGCAAATTGGTAGCTCCATCAACCTACATTACAACAGTAACTATGCTTATGGCGTAGAGGTAATGTCACTGGACAGAGGCCCATGTGTTGGGGGCATTGGTTCAAATCCTACCATGGTAGCTGATGGAATTTAAATTCAGTTAATCGATCTGGAACTTTTAAAAAAAAAGCTAGTCTCAGTAATGATGACCATGGAAACAATCATCAGTTGTTGTAAAAACCCATCTAGTTCACTAATGTCCTTTAGGAAAGGAAATCAGCCATCTTTTCAGACCCACAGCAACATGGTTGACTCTTGACTGACCTCTGAAACAGCCTTGCAAGCCACTCAGTTCAAGGGCAATTGGAGATGGGCAACAAATGCTGACCTTGCCAGTGCACCCATATTCCATGAAAGAATAATTTTAAAAACACTTCAAAAGTACTCAATTGGATGTGAAATGCTTTGAAATGTCCTGAGAACATGAGAGGTTCGACACTGGCACTGTTTTAAAATTAGAACTCGCCCTTTTATGAGATGAGGAGAATTTTTTTCTCTCAGAGGGCCATGTGACTTTGAAGCTCTCTGGGCAGAATTTTCTGCCTGTTGGGCGGGCGGAGAGCCGATCATTTTGCGCAGGCGGGCCAATTAAGGCCCACCCAGCGTGACGTCCGGCGGGAAGCGCTATGCACTTCCTGTGCAGGCGGGGGGGGGGGGGGGTGGGGGGATTCCCTAAAAGCGAGAGTGCGCTCTTTCGCGCATGCGCACAGAAGAGCACACATCTTCCTGAGGCTAACTGCAGCCTCAGGGAGATCACTTCCACTTTGAAAAATATTAAAAATAGAGAAAAAAAATTCCCTAACATGTCCCCCTCATGTGACATGAGGTGGGACATGTTCATAATTTACAGAAAAACTTTCTTAAAATTTTTAAAACCCTGCATGAAACCTCATCCCGCCGCTGGATGAGGTTTCATGTTTTCTCTATTTTGCTTTTATATTATTAAGAATCTGTCTAACTCCGCCTTAAAAATATTCAATGACCCCGCCTTCATGGCCTTCTGAGACAGAGGGCAGAGTTTTGCCGTCGGTGAGCAGGGGGCGGGGCCCGCACACCGACACGTAAAATGACGCGGGATGACGTTGGGCGGAACCCCCGACGTCACCCCGCTCCATTTAAATTTTCAGGAAGGTGGGGGCGCAGCAAAATCAGCTGACCTGTCAATGGCCAATTGATCTATTTGCCGCCGGGGCTCCTGGCCTGCCCGCCAACCTTAAGGTTAGACGGGCAGGTCCTTTAATTGTTTAAATGATCCTGTCAATGGCCTCAATTGGCCACTGACAGGTCGGCGGATCTGCAGCTGATTTTGCTGTGGGCCCACCTTCCTGAAAATTTTAATCAGGTAGGGAGTCCCCACTATACTGGGAATTATTAATCACCTCCAGACTTACATTTTTTTTATTCTTTCACAGGATGTGGGCATTGGTGGCTAGGCCAGCATTTGATCCCCATCCCTAATTGCCCCTGAAAAGGTGGTGGTGAGCCGCCATCTATGTTTCAATATGCTGAATGCTTTTTTTTCTTGGATGGGATGTAAGTGTCACTAGCAATGCCAGCATTTGTTGCACTTGCTAATTGCCCTTGAAGTTAGCCATTTCAGGGGGCAGTTAAGAGTCAACCACATTGTTGTTGGTCTGGAGTCACATGTAGGCCAGACCAAGTAAGGACAGCAGATTTCCCTCCCTAACAGACATCAGTCAATTAGATGGGTTTTTATGACAATCGATGATAGTTTCATGGTCAACATAACTGAGGCTAGCTTTAAATTTCACATTTATTAAATTAATTGAATTTAAATTCCACCAGCTACCGTGGTGAAACTTGAACTCACGTCCCCAGAGCATTATTGTAGTAAAGGAGGAGTGTGAAGTATTGGATGTGATAAACTTAAGGAGAGAGGAAGTATTAATGGGATTAGCATAATTGAAAGTGGATAAATTACCAGAACTGGATGAAATGTACCCCAGGCTGTTAAAAGAAGCTGGGAGGAAACTGCAGAGGGTCTGACCATCATTTTCCAGTCCTCACTGGATACAAACGAGGTGCCGGAGGATTGCAGGTCTGCTAACGTTGTACCCTTGTTTAAAAAGGGGGCCAGGGATGGACCTAATAATTATAGGCCAGTCAGTCTGACCTCGGTAGTGGGCAAATTATTGGAATCAATTCTAAGGGACAGGATAAACTGTCACTTAGAAATTCACGGATAGTTCAAGGACTGTCAGCATGGATTTATTAAGGGAAGATCGTCTCTGACTAACTTGATTACATTTTTTGAGGAAGTAACAAGGAGGGGATTGATGGGGGGTAGTGCAGTTATGGTCTACATGGATTTTAGCAAGGCTTTTGACAAGGTTCCACATAGCAGGCTGGTTAAAAAATAAGCCCATGAGATCAAGGGAATGAAGCAAGCTGGATACAAAATTGGGCTTAGCGACCAGTACTAGGTTCCCTGCTTTTTGGTGGTATATATCAGTGGATATAAACGTAGGGGGAATGATCAAGAAATTTGCAGACAACAAAAATTGGCCGCATGGTTGATAGCAAGGAGGATGGCTGTAGACTGCAGGAAGATATCAATGGACTGGTCAGGTGGGCAGAAAAGTGGCATATTGAATTCAACCCACAGAAGTGTGAGGTGATGCATTTGGGGAGGTCAAACAAGGCAAAGGATTACACAATAAATGGGAAGACACTGAGAGGTGTAGAGGAAGTGAGGGACCTTGGAATGTCCGCAGATTCCTGAAGGTAGCAGGACAGATTGATAAGGTGGTTAAGAAGGCATATGGAATCTTTTCATTTATTAGCTGAGGCATAGAATATAAGAGCAGGGAAGTTACGCTGGAACTATATAAAACATTAGTTAGACTGCAACTTAAATAGCGTGTGCAGTTCTGTTAACCTCATGACGGAAAGGATGTAATTGCGTTAGAGAGGGTACAGAGGAGATTTACGAGGATGTTGCCAGGACTGGAAAATTGCAGCTCTGAGGAAAGATTGGATAGGCTGGGGTTGTTCTCCTTGGAACAGAGAAGGCAGACGGGAAATTTGATCGAGATGTACAAAATTGTGAGGGGTCTGGATAGAATGGATGGGAAGGGCCTATTTATTTTGTCAGAGGGGTCAGTGAATAGTGGGAAAAGATTTAAAGCAAATAGTAGAAAGATTAGAAGGGAGATCAGGAAAGATTTTTTTCACCCAGAGTGCTGGTGGGGGGCTGGAACTCACTGCCTGAAAGGGTAGTAGAGGCAGAAGCCCTCAACGCATTTAAAAGGTGTCTGGATGTGCACCACAAGTGCCGTAACCTGCAGGGCTACGGACCAGTGGGATTAGGGTGGCTCGTTTATCGGCCGGTGCAGACACGATGGGCCAAGTGGTTTCTTTCTGTGTCATATTTTTATGATTCACCTGGGTCTTTGGATTACTAGTCCAGTGACATTATGACTACATCACCATCTCCCCCAGTTAGGGTACAAAAATTTGAAGATAACATTTTATCTTAGTGGAAAGCAAGGCTGCGCATGAGAGTTTGCTCATATATTTATGATAACAGGATTTCATCCATAATCAAAATTGACTCAGCAATGATTGGATATCACTGACCATATACCAATATGGATATTGGCAGTTTTGATAGACAATGTTGGAAATGCACAAAAGGTGCATCGCTATTTAAATTTTTAAAAAATCAATAAGCTAATATTTCAGATAGAGATCCTTCAGTATTAATCCTTCCACTTCCAAACAGGCTCAGGTGTGAAATCAAATTCTTAGGTGTCCCTTGTTGACTGAGATACCACTTTAAAATATACTGTATATAACCCTCCCCAAATAATACTGTCGTTGGAAAAGGTCAAGTAAAAATGGTTACAGTGATCAAGATATAAAATTGAAGGGCAATGTTATGTGGGTGGATGTTATTTCTGGTTAATGTTAAGTTAACTTAGAGGTAAAAATGAAAAACATTATTCAAAGTATTTAAAACTAATAAGAATCACCATCCAAAGCATGAACCCATCTTTTTGTTTTGCATTTCCATTAATTGCAGTGTTTTTCTTTTCATCCGTGTGTGATATTAATGGGATAGCTGTCACAACTACACTGGCACAGAATCCAGTATGATGGTGGGAGATGAGTCTGCTCTTTCAGTACGGAAGTGTTTGCAATGTTATATATTTTGGTATTTGTGTTGTAGATACTCCCTTTAACAACAATTAAGGAATAATTCAAACTTTTAGAATTAAAATTGTAAAGGCAAAATAAAGTGAAACATTCTTGAGAAAACACCCATCTCTTTAGAAAAGAATATGTTTGCTCACCTCCATTTTCATGGCTATCATTACCATTAATGGGTCTCCAGCCTTGACATGATCACCTTCCTTAACAAACACCTTGAAAATATGGATAGTAATTTATTACAATTAACAAAAATAGCCAGAATCATCTGCATCCACATCACAGAATGGAATGGCAGTACAATATTCTATACCTAGTTAAACTATGCCATTCTCTGTTCCATTCACTGTCTGATTTCTTGAAGTCGTATATTACACTCTAAAATCTTGGTTAATTCCCAGACAATCTTGCAACACGTAAACGTTTACCAGGATTGTAAAATCTATTGATATCTAGCTGGAGTCATTGTTAAGCACACATTTGAAAATATTAGGAGCGGAGTAGACAAATGGTGCTGCACATGACCTCCTAAACTTGTTCTGAACGAAGTCACAGGACTTGAATGAAGTATTGAGGCAGTTTGTTCTTATCTAAAGTTAAACTAAAACGAACCAATTAACATTAACTACAGCACCCTATCCCCCAACGAGAAGAAACACTATAAGCTGAGGGATGGAACCATGGCTTGTGAAGGGTGTGTATTAAAACATGAAGACGATCCGAGCAGGCTACTAATCTTTCTTCTTCATTATGCAGCCAGTACAGATTGGTGATGGTAGGGCGGGTTTGGTGGGGAGAAGTGGTGCAGTGTAGCAACCATTACATGAGGAAGGGATCTACCAAGCACATTGTCATATGCTTCAGATAAACTTAGACAGTAATATTTAGTAAATATGTGACCATTACTCCTTGAAATGTGCTATCCATTGGAAACTGTTTGAGAGACAACAAGTAATCAAAGCAAACAAAGTGGAATGACCCTTAACCTGTTCCCTAATTTCTCTTTTGCAGAATGGTGGCTGTGTGTGGAAAACACTCAGCCTACCATTTTGAGATCTGCTTTTTAAATTCTCTTCCCCAGATGGTGAAAAGGCTGGGTCTTTAAATTTGTTCAAGGCTGAGTCAGACAGATATTTGTTAGACAAGGGAGTCTAGGGTTATGGGGGCGGGGGGGCGGGGGGGAGAAAGACAGGAAAGTGGAGCCGAGACCACAACCAGATCAGCCATGATGGAGCAGGCTCGAAGGGCCGAATGACCTACCCCTGCTCCTAAGTCCCATATTCCTAAATCCAGGGCCCTCATTCCCGGGCTTAAAGGATTCTCAGATCTCAGGATTCTCTCTCACGGCTCACAAAACATTTCCCGTGTTCTCTGATCCCAGAAAAGCCCTGATCCCTGATGCTCCCAGGGCCCTGAGACGTCCCTCTCCAATGGTCCCAGATCCCGAAGTTGCTCCTGTGTTCCTAAAACTCCCTTCTACCATTTCTCAAACAAACCTTTCAACACTCCTGAAGCCTTGGCGTCTCCCTCAAAATACTGCATCAGCTCTCAATACAACAAAATTGCAGCAACACCCACTCCTTTTCTTAGCATATGTGGGTCCCAGGGCCACCAACAATGTTGATAAGTTAGTGTCCCTGCTAATATTACTTGGCTTAAACCTCTTTTATATGTAAAATTGCTTATTCACCATGAGCAATGCCATAGGAGATCTGTTAGAATTCTAAAAACAAACACTGCATTGGTACTGTTAGGTTTATTTTATGATTTTCATAAGTACAATGGATTAGAATAAAAAAATGAGTTAATACAACTTTGTCATTGCTTTATTAAGAGTTCATTATTGTGCTGTAAAATAGAGTATCAGTTTAGCTGTACCACGAGACACAAAATGACTCGATGTTCCTTCTCTAACATAAAAATTTTTTTTACATTCAGCTCGCACAATTTAAACCTACACATATCATGTATATATCAATTCTTGGTGAAGTTACAGAATGCTTGCTGATGTAACCATAATCACCATATGGGCTGCCAAAACACCAGTGACACCCAGATGTAATTATTTAAATGTGCTAAAAATAGAAAAGAGCTTTCTTTTTTTAAAAAGATACAATTTAGACATTGGAGAGACGATGGGGTAGTAGTATTGTCGCTGGACTAGTATTTCAGAGACCCAGGGTAATGGTCCAGAGATCCGGGTTTGAATCCCGCCACAGTGGATGGTGGAATTTGAATTCAATAAAAATCTGGAAATTAAAAGTCTGATGGTGACCTCGAAACTATTGGCGATTGTTGTAAAAACCCATTTGGTTCACTAATGTCCTCTAGGGAAGGCTGTTCTTACCTGGTCTGACCTACATGTGACTCCAGACCCACAGCAATGTGATTGACTCTTAAATGCCCTCTGAACTAGGGCAACTAGGGGTGGGTAATAAATGTTGGCCAGATCACACCAAAATTGGATTACACCAAAATCAACTGAAATCCATCTACAATACACAGATTCAAGCAGAAGTTAAAGAGGGGGAAATCGGTCACTGTTCCTAATTTCTCTTCAAATTTAAAAGTAACTAGCCTAATATTTTAAAGTCTTTTGCCTATTGGGTTAAGCATTTAAATACAATACTAAGTTCAAGATGACCTTTATGTAACATGCTGTCGTTGACCATTGGCACAACATCCTTCTGTTTCTATGGTGGCAATTAATGGAACTTTTTTCAACATAAAAAGGTCAGGTGGGAAAATATAATTCAAGAGGAAGGTAAAGGCAAAAATTCCAACAGCTTCTAAACAAATACAATATTGCTGTTAATGAAACTACTGATATAATAAATATTTATCCGATTGTTTATGATCATCAAGCCTTTTATCTGCACTTTCATGCTGGTTTTGGTCACTTGGTCTGTAGCTCCCGAGTATTTAGTAGCCAGTCCCACAGCAAATTTTAATATTTTATGTAATACAAGCTGTATACTATAAATGTTATTCCTTAAAACATAATTAGTAATGCAGACCACAATATTTCTGATAGTTTTTCAAATTTTGTACAGTTTGAATTTATTTTTTCTTCCCAATTCCAAACTAAAGGCAAATGGTATGTTGGCCTTCATAGCCAGAGGATTCGAGTACAGGAACAGGGATGTCTTGCTGCAATTGTACAGGGCCTTTGTGAGACCACACCTGGAATATTGTGTGCAGTTTTGGTCTCCTTATCTGAGGAAGGATGTACTTGCTATAGAGGGAATGCAGCGAAGGTTTACCTGACTGATTCCTGGGATGGCGGGACTGACATATGAGGAGAGATTGAGTTGATTAGGATTATATCTGCTGGAGTTCAGAAGAATGAGGAGGGATCTCATAGAAACCTATAAAATTCTAACAGGACTAGACAGGGAAGTATGTTCCCGATGGTGGGCGAGTCCAGAACCAGGGGTCACAGGCTGAGGGTATGGGGTAGACCATTTAGGACTGAGATGAGGAGAAATTTCTTCACCCAGAGAGTGGTGAGCCTGTGGAATTCGTTACCACGAAAGTAGTTGAGACCAAAACATTGTATGCTTTCAAGAAGGAGTTAGGTAAAGCTCTTGGGGCGAAAGGGATCGAAGGGTATGGGGAGAAAGCGGGAGTAGGCTATTGAGTTGGATGATCAGCCATGATCATAATGAATGGTGGAGCAGGCTCGAAGGGCCGAATGGCCTACTCCTGCTCCTAGTTTCCATGTAATCCCAACTAGAGGGAAGGGGTTGAGTAGTACAGCAATAAATATCCTTGCAGATGGTCAAATAAATCCATTAGCTAACAGCAAGTAACATTTGTATAGGGCCTTTCACTTAATGAAATGTTCTTTGGCTGTTTATAGAAAGAGCACTGAACACTAAACAAATCCACAAAAAAACATAAAGGTATTATTGTGGAAGGACTGTTGTAATAATCCAACTGATTTATTAATGTCTTTCAGGGAGGTAACCTGGAAAACCTACCCAGTCTGCCTTATGTGTGATTCTTGTTCATATTATGCGTTGATTAATGCCTTCTTGGCAACTAGGAATCAAGAATAAATGCAGCCTTGCCATTATCATCCAAATCCTGATGACAAATGTATTAAAAAAATGTATGGCTGAAGTTAGGGAAGGAAGTCAAGATCAAATAAATAAATTTTGAGGAAAGTTTCAAAGATGGTGATAGAGCTAGCACAATAGGAGCTACAAGAAGAGAACAATCAAAATTTTGTGTGAAAGGGCAACATTTCCAAACTTTGATGATTATCTTCCACTCCCAATGTTCACTCAACTAAAATTGACAACTTTTTCCCTATAAAGGTCAGGAGTGCTAATGTCCCTCAATCGTGCGCTTCAATCTCAGGCCTCGCATGGATTCCATAACTCTGATCAAAATTAAAATCATGGTAGAAAAGTAAAACTGGTACCTGAGATTAACATTTTTCTTAAATCACAGTTCTTTCTTTTCCTTCCCTGTGTTCTCAATGTTGTTGTTGTATCAGACCCTGAGTTGAGCTTCTGGCTTCATATTCACACCATCACTAAGACTGCCTACTTTCATATCCCTAATTTTGCCCAATTCTGCCTTTGCCTCAGCTCACCTGCTACTGAAACTCTCATCTCTGCATTTGTTTCCTCTAGACTTGACTGGTCGGCCTTGTCCACAAACTTCCACAAACTCAAGTTCAGACAAAATGCTTGCTACCTGCGTCCTAACACGCACCCAATCCTCTGAAGAAGCGTCATACGGACTCGAAATGTTAACTGTTTTTCTCTCCACAGATGCTGCCAGACCCAAGTTTTCCAGCATTTTCCGTTTTTGTTTCAGATTTCCAGCATCCTCTATATTTTGCTTTTAATCGCACCAAACCCTGTTCATTCAGTATCCTTGTGCTTGCTGACGTGCATTGGTTCCCATATGAGCCATGCCTCGATTTTAAAATTCACGTCCTGGTTTTCAAAGTCCTCCTTGGCCTAACCCCTCCGTGTCTCTAAAACAACCTTGCGCTCTACAACCCTCTGATCTATCTCCGCTCCTCCAATCCTGGCCTCTTGTGCATTCCTCATTTTAATCGCTTACCATTAGAGGCCGTGTCTTCAGTTGCTGAGGCCCCAAGTTCTGGAATTCCCTCCCTGAACCTCTTCACCTCTCTTTCCTCCTTAAAGACACTCCTTAAAATCTACTTCTCTGACCAAGCTTTTTGGTCATCTGCCCTAACATCGCCTCATGTAGTTGGATGTCGATTTATGCTCGGAGATTTTTTTTATAGAAGGCATTAAATAAATGCAAGTTGTTGTTTTCATTATCTTGCATCTCCTGAAAGCACCAACCCAAAATGGGGTTTAGCTTCATGGGAGCCAGCAGCCCTCAGACATATCATCTAAGTGGCCATTCCTTTTCTCTAAGCCGAAGAAATGTATTTTCCCAGGTTGTTCACTTTGTAGGGTATCAGCTGATTCTGCTCCTGTTCTCACCCAATGTCTATGCACGTGTACCTTCCTGTAGCAGTCACTTGATAGTAATCTGGTTTTTCTCATCAAATGCTATCTAGAAAACATATCAAGAATAAAAACAGAATTACCTGGAAAAACTCAGCAGGTCTGGCAGCATCGGCGGAGAAGAAAGCAGTTAACGTTTCGAGTCTTCATGACCCTTCGGCAGAATCTTCAGACCTGCTGAATTTTTCCAGGTAATTCTGTTTTTGTTTTGGATTTCCAGCATCCGCAGTAGCTTTTAGCTTTTTGTTTTTAACATATCAAGAATCATGGATTCAAAATCAAAACATTACCTTTTCAATAGTTCCGGTCATTGGTGCCACTGCTCCTCCTCGAGATCCAGAGACATCAATTCCAACTAAAAACTTAGGCACAGGGCTATTAACTTGCACAGCTCCTTCCTAAATAAAGATCAAACTTTTGTTACTTTTCTCTATTCAGAATATTGAATTGCATTCCTTGTGCCTAAAACAGGAATGAATCTTACCATTGAAAACAGGTGAATGCTGTTGTTTGTAAGAACTAGCTTAGGTTTGCAAACCATTCCATTGACTGAACATTTCAGGTATGTGGCATCGCCCTCTGTCTCCAGTTCTCCAAATACATGGAATCTCTCTCCATCAATCTGAGGTAGAATCAAAATTTAAATATAAATCTATGCTCTAGTGAATGAAAATAGTGCGTAATAATAAATGGGTCTTTTTTGAAATGACAGATTGTGACTAGTGGGATACCACAGGGATCAGTGTTTGGGCCCCAGCTATTCACAATATGTATCAATGATTTGGATGAGGGGACCAAATGTAATATTTCCAAGTTTGCTGACGACACAAAACTAGGCGGGAATGTGAGTGGTGAGGAGGATGTTAAGAGGCTTCAAGGCGATTTAGACACATTGAGTGAGTGGGCAAATATATGGCAGATGCAGTATAACGGAGATAAGTGTGAAGTTATCCACTTTGGTAGGAAAAACAGAATCACAGGGTATTATTTAAATGGTGATAGATTGGGAAATGTTGATGTACAAAGGGACCTGAGCATCCTTGTACACAAATCACTGAAAGCAAGCATGCAGGTGCAGCAAGCAGTTAAGAAGGCAAATGGTGTGTTGGCCTTCATTGCAAGAGGACTTGAGTACAGGAGCAAGGATGTCTTACTGCAGCTGTACAGGGCCTTAGTGAGACCACACCTTGAGTATACTGTGCAGGTTTGCTCTCCTTACCCAGGAAGGGATCTACTTGCCATAGAGGAAGTGCAGTGAAGGTTAACCAGGCTGATTCGTGGGATGGCAGCATTGTCATATGAGGAGAGATTGGGCTGACTAGGCCTGTATTCACTGGAGATTAGAAGAATGAGAGGGGATCTCATTGAAATGTATAAAATTCTGACAGGGCTGGACAGACTGGATGCAGGGATGATGTTTCCTCTGGCTGGGGTGTCTAGAACAAGGGGTCACAATCTCAGGATACAGGTAGGTCATTTAGGACTGAGATGAGGAGAAACTTCTTCACTCAGAGAGTGATGAACCTGTGGACTTCTCACTGAATATATTTGAGAAGGCAATAGATAGATTTCTAGATTCTAAAGGCGTCAAGGGGTACGGGAAGAGAGGAGTACGGCGGTGAGATAGAGGATCAGCTATGATCATACTGAATGGCGGAGCAGGCTCGAAGGGCTGAATGACCTACCCTTGCTTCTATTTTCTATGTTTCTAACACATTTATCTGGCATAGCAAGATTTACCCTTGAATGCTCATTCTCATATTCTGATGTGAATGGATAGGTAGAAGTCACTTGACTGAGGTAGATAGAGGGCTATGCGGAAGTGCAGGTCAACAGATTTAGAGCTGTTATAGATATGATGGGCCAAATAGCCTCCTTCTATGAAGTATGGTTCAATTGCTGCTGCTGTACCTCAGACTGCATGATTTAGCAGATTTACCCTATCCATAACTTAATAAATAAAGTGCAAAACTCCTCTCCCTTTGTTGCTGAGAGCCATTTTTGACTTTTGATTGATTTTTGATTTTGAGAGGAAGGTTAATACGTGTGTCTGTCAAATTGAGCAAATAACAGCAGAATCCTTGTTAGTCTGTTGCCTGTGACCTCGATATGACACTGATATTCTGCAGGTACAAATAGACCATAGATCTTTCTTGTTATATAGCAAACAATTTTAGCAAAAATAAAATCAGAACTATTGCAATTTTTGGATTATTTATCTTAAACTGCATTTATTTCACAGAACTAACAAACTGTTTGGAGAGGGGATATAAGTTAGGTTTTCCTGATTTGCCCAAAACAATGCCACTGCTGCATGAATTAGATCACCTCAACAAGAAAATAAAAATGATTAAAACAAAAAAGTGAAAACAGCATAAATAAATGATTCGATTCTTTGAATAATCATCATGCAATGAACAATTGATACAATAGCTTAGGGAACTGTTTACAACGTCTCATTGGGTAAATGCACTGCTTGACTTAGCATTAAACTATATAAAGCCGAAAGAGTTCAGGTCCACTATTTGCACTGTATGAGCTGATCTCAGATAAATGTCAGTGGACATATACAATTGGCCTCAATTGGAACTCCACATGTGTGGATGCCTTATGAGTGGCCTTATTGACTGGACAGAATAGTCTGTCAATGCTCCTTGTCCATTTACATTAATAAACAATAGCTACATTGATGTGGTACCAGATTGAAACACCAGTCCTTAAACTGCACGCCATCATCTCTAACTACCTTAAGCATGGAAGGGAAAAAGGAGAGAAAACCACAAAATAAGAACTAAAAATACACTAATTTAAAAAAAAAGAAAATGGCAAGAGTGACTGCAGAGAGAGATGTATTTGAATCTTCCACAAGTATCTGCTATCCCTATACAAGCAAAACAAATTCCGTATCTAACTTGGCATGTTAAGAAAATTTCTAATTATAAGCTTACCTGAATACTGTAAGTCCCGTCAGAGTTATATGTAACATCAATATTCACCTCTTTGTTTTGGGCGTGGGAAGAAACAAATGCAAGTATTATACACTGCAGTGTTAATGTAACAACATAAAAATATAAGAAATAGGAGCAGTAGGCTAGTTGACCATTCGAGCCTGCTCTAGTATTCAATAAGATCATGTTGATCTTCGGCCTCAATTCCACCTTCCTGTGATCTCCCCATATCCTCAATCCTTCACTAAGCAAAAATCTATCAATCGGTCTTGAATATACTCAATAACTATGATATATTTCGAATCAATACACAGAGGCAAAAAAAAACTTTCTCCAGTAAAGTGCTAGACTTCTAAGTGCTGTTACGTGGCGCTTTATTGTTTGTAGTAAGGTGTTATGATTATGACATTTGAGGTGCACATTTCATTTTCTCCCTGAAAACTGCAATAGTCTGCCATGAGAAGCCTTTCACACCAGGTCTTTGTATAATGGAACAATTTTGAAGTTCTACATTGCCTTACGCACTTGATTTATCAGCTTGGTAATATTAAAGATATAATTTATCTTAAAAAAAAATGAAGCATACATTTTCAGTGTGTGAATACGCACATTTACTGTTAAGAAACAGGCCATGTCCTGTGGTCATATATTTTACATTTGGTAAAAAGTTGCTAGCTCTTTTCTCTTTGCATGTTCTTCTATTGTGTGCCTTAGTTAGCTGCACTGCACAGCACTCCAGATATTAGGGCAAAAGCAAACTAAATACTATTTCATTGCATTTCATTATTATCCATTCACAATGGAGCACAATCGTGTGCATCAGTTGTATTATTGACCGTGTACAAATTAATCTTTTGCCAACAGTCACTAAATCAGGTTACCAATGATTTCATTTAAATTTGGCACTGTACTTTCCTTACTTCAATTGGTATTTTTTGCTGTGAATTCTACAATTAACGTTATTATGGATAGGGAGTGATTTAGTTTAAAAGGTTTGTCATATGAATGAGAAAGGTTTCTATCGTCTATATCATTAAAGCCATTGAAGATAGCCTCTATTAAAAAAGGAATTGGCGCCACTTCTAAAACTGGTGCTGAGAAGAGGGAGGCAGAAGGATGTAAGTAAATGACTTAAAGCTTCAGAAAAGGGCTAGAATACTCATGGATTAAATTATTAGTAATAATTCAAAAATGCAAGTAGAGAATAGGTGAGAAATGGCTGTGGAAGAGCAGGTAGTGTTTATTTTTTGTAATCTGAAATGGTGCTTTTACTTTAGTATTAATTCTATAAAAATAAAGCTATTTCTGATGATTCAGTAGCTTTATTACTGTAAATTACTATTTTATTGCTTCTGTCTTTGTGCATCACTAGGGATTATAATAATTTGAAACTTACTAGCAAAAGCAACAATTCAATAGTTGAGTAAAACTTGCACCACAGTCATGCTGACTACATAATACTTACTATTCTGTCCATCAAGCAATGCAAGATTTCTGCAGTATAGAATATTTAACCTTCTTCCACTGCTGTTTGCAAATGGAGAAAATGGATCTGAAAAATAATTCATTAAAATATGATCGCATTTAAGCATACCAGTGCTTTTAAAATGTTTGAGTATAGGTAGGTCACAAGGAGTTCTTACCATGTGAAAGTGTCTTGAAAGTGTTGGTCTGAATTCTTTCATGCAGTATTAGAGCAAGGGCTGCCTGGCATAGAACGTCTTTATTAGTTGCTTTCTTTGCTGGGAACAGTCCATTGTAGTGTTGAGGGATAAAGTTTGTGTGCACATGTCCAGCCTCAAATTCAGGATGAGCAGCAAGATTGAGTAGGAAATCTATGTTGGTATTTAAGCCTACAATCTGTCATAACACAGAAACGATCAAAAATTATATTGTGCATCCAGGACTTCCAATTTGCCATTCATTCATCAGTAGGGAAAGGTGGGTTACAAAAGTTCTCAGGTGGAGTTTCAAACTTGACCAAAATTAGCAGCAATTATATTTTGAATAAACAGAACTAGTTTAATGAATAAAAGCAATATTCTCATAGATCTTTTTTTAATTTTAATTTTAAAAATAGGAAAAAAGGGAGAACATAAAAGAAATAACTCCTTAATAAAGATGTCAAGAGACATTCTTCCAACTTCCAGGTCTGATCCAAGAATGACACAAGGAATTATAGCCACATTTGTACTGATTGCTCAGATTACCTGTTTTTACAGCCAAGGTACAAATATTCAGATACATGGCAACATTATTAGCAAAAATAAAAAGGAAGATAGCAATTTGATCTGTATAGTAAGGTATTAATCTGCAAAGCTTACAATCAATCACAACCTATCTATCAAGGTTTCCATTGTATGGTTTGTTTGATTTATTTACATTTAAGTCAAATCAATGAAAGCTAGAAAATCCATATGTGGTATTGGTCTGGAGATTTCCTGTAGCACTGAAAAAAATTAAGAGATGGGGTGGAAGAATGTTCCAGAAAACTCAAAATCTCTGCACACTTATTCGCTTTGATGGTACATTTATACATATATTGTAACTATAGTTAATAACCTATTTTCCATTCTCTATAAAATCCAATAAGTACACAGGCTCAGATTTAGTAACTGACACTTTTTCACAAGCAACTTAATAGTCAATACGGAATTTCACATTTTATAGTCTTTTAGCATTTTCTCCCCATGTACATTACAGCCTCCCTTCCTCCTTTGAAGAAATTTCTTTGCATTTGTATTTTTGGGTTCCCAGTGTCCTGACCAGTTGCTTTTTCAGCATCTATTATGCTTATTACACTATCATGGTCAGAATTTGTGTGATCCCTTCCAGTCCATAATCAGGGTGCTTGTGCGTAGGTATGTGTATTCTCTCACCCTCAGAGTGATTTCTAAATTTAAATAAATACCAGCAGCAGGCTTTTTGGTAATTTAAAAAATAAAGGTGATTATTTATTATCACACACTTGCCCCGGATGTTTGAACACAACATCTCAATCACTCATCTCACTCACACATGCAAAGATTAGATACAGATGAAGTTAAAGCCGTCATTATAAAAATTGAATATATAACTCAGTCTCTATGTCGATGCAAACCTAATCTCTTCTTAGTTGAGTTGATATTTTAGTTGGAGTGAAGGATTCTCACAAAGCTGCAAAGCCTCTTGCTGATGAATAGCCAGTACACTGGTTTTCAAGTGTAGTTAGAAACTGGAACAAGTACAGTACCTTGGCTGCAATAAAAGACTTTCCACTATTTCAGGTGTTTCAAATGTTTCTTCCTCTGCTGGATTTGCTTTGTTCAGAGTATTTTAAACAGCAGTCTCTGAAAGTTAGTTTCAGTCACATGACTGCAAGGTTAACGCTTCTGGGGTCCAGACCACCACAATACAATGGCAGTTGACAATGCTCATTCACTCTAGTGTCTGTCCCAACTTGAGCTCAAATATTCTCCTATGTTCAATTTGGCACTCAGAGATCAACAGTCTAAAGATCTGATACTCCTCAAATACTAGTTCATCCTTAAACAATGAGACATTTAAACTTTACAGATGGCTGCAAAGTACCCTTATCTAGGTCCATGTTTAACTAAATATTGACCACAGAATCGGATACTGTCCACAGTTTAAATGTCTACAGTTACATGTTAAGTTGCAGCCATCTTAAAAGGTATTTGTGGCCATTTTCATAAAGTATGATTTTAATATAATATCCAATACACCCATGCTTGTACTGAGCATGACTACACTTTCCCAAAATCTTTAGTTATGCAAGCAGCATCAATGATTCCACTTACAAAATGCACTTTTTTGCTTAATCTAGCAAGTAAACATCCTCCAGCTGAATAATACGAATACCCCATTATTTGTCAACCCATCAAATGTTCTTTAATTTTCCAATGGCAAACTATCAGTAATAACATTATATAAATATGAACATACGAATTAGGAGTAGGAATAGGCCATTCGGCCCCTCTAGCCTGCTGTGCTATTCAATAAGATCATGGCTGATCTGATTGTGGCCTCAACTCCACTTTCCCCCCTACCCCCTATACCCTTGTCAATCAAGAAACTAACTCAGCCTTAAAAGTATTAATTGACCCTACCTCCACCATTCTCTGTGCAAGAGAGTTCCACAGGCTCACACCTTCTGAGAGAAAACATTTCTCCTCATCTCCAATTAAATGGGAGACCTAATTCAGGAAACTATGAATGACTGACACAATCTGCCAGACACTGGCTTTAATCATGCTATGAAATATTGTTCTGTACTTTCTAGGAATAGACTAGCATTCTTCAGGGATTATGTTTATCATGAGTTCTGCTATCGAGCAAGAAGGGAACATGTTACAATCCATAGTAATGAATTACTATAATGGGATGCATTTATCTGGGTCTTGTTCTGAGCTTGTTATTCCTATTCTTAGGGCGAAATTTTACGGCAGTGCGGTTTTACGTTCCCGCTGAAGCCAATGAGGTTTAGAATGTCTCGCTGCATTTTACAGTCCCATCCCCGCCGAAACAGGGCTGTAAAATTCTGCCCTTATTTTTAAAACACAAAGTGATCAAATTTGTTTGTATTTATAGCCCCTCACAGCAAATTACCTTCCCTAAGCGGAGGTGTACTAAAATGTACCAACTACTATGTAATCATCATACAAATTTGTGATGTTCTTCTTCAAAGATTGATCGTGCAACACTAAATTTAGTTTTTAGAACTATGAACTGTCTCCATACTTACATTGTACTGACGCAAGCAATATTTTAATTTATTTAGTGCCACTGTGCGGTCATCTCCCCAAACCACCAGCTTGGCAATCATTGGGTCATAATGCACAGAGACTTCATCACCTGAAAAGAAAATGAATATTTAGCATACCAATGAATATCTACTTTTGGAGAAAAAAGGAAATTACTTAAAATGAACTTAAAAGATTTTATTGTCTGGCATAACTTCAATACCTTGTTTGACTCCGGTTTCAATTCTTGTAAAAGCATCTGCTACTGGTGTTGATAGATGCAGCAAAGGCCCTGCACCTGGCATAAAGTTATTACTTGGATCTTCAGCATAAATTCTTGCTTCAAATGCATGACCTTTGACAGAGAGTTCTTCCTGTGTCATAGGAAGCTGCTCTCCAGCTGCCACCTGAAGTTTGAAAAAAACATCAATTTATTTTCATTTCATAGGCAGGATTTGTAATTCCATTACTTATAGGTTCCCCATTTCATACACATAAAACAAAACACTGGCAGCATGCAGTGCTTCTGTGTGACTTGATGCACACCTTGAAGATCGACATGTCTCCACAAAATTAATTCCTTACTGTGTTTACTTTCACTCATCAACACTCCTTGTAGTGGGTACTGTGTTGGCTGGCAATCTAGAGGTCATGGGTTCAGATTAATGGCAAATTGTGAAACCCAAATGAATAAATGGCCCCGATCTTCCAAGGAGCAGCAATCATCCTTGGTTTGCTGCTGTGCTCGAACTTTTCCCTGCCTCAATGCTGCCCCGCACTTCTTGCTGAGTCTTCTGAGCCTGGCTTTACCAGAAATGCTGAGAACAGCATCCCTCTGAGAGCTCCAACACACCGTTGCAGAGTCGAGGGGAAAACAGGACACACCTGTTTTACGGCACAAGCTACGTGTCTTAAGCTTAAAGGTCCAGTGTGAATGCTAGTGAATGGGTGAATGGATGAATATTAGTGAATGGGCAGGTTGGTGAGGTGGTAGGTGGGTAGGATGGCAGATGGGTGAGTGATCGGAAGGGTGGTCAGGGGGTAGTCATGGGGTCAGGATGGTGTAGTTGGGAGGTCATGGGGGGTTAGCTGGGGAGGGGGTGCGGGGCGCGCTCAGTGTGAGTGATCAGGGTGTCAGTTCTGGAGTTAGCCAGGAGCTAGACTAGGTTTTTTTTAATATCTAACATTTCCTGCTTACTATTCAGGTAAGTACATCGGAACTATCTGAAGTCCCTGACTCAGAGTTGGAGACATTCATGGAGGGTCCCAGGGAACATGGAAATTGCCCATCGGAAGTTCAAACTTCCCAGGCAATTCCCACGGAAGTTAGCACCTCAGGACTTCAGCAGGGTCCTGATGCACATCTTGGGTCTCATAGACTCATAGACATTTACAGCACAGAAGAAGGCCATTCGGCCCATCGTGTCCGTGCCGGAAAACAAAGGTCGTACATCAGTCTCCAACAATCTGGAGACCGGAAGATTTGGGCCAATATGGTAATTTGGGAAAACTGCAATTTCCCTGTTAAAAATATAACTAAATCACAACACCCTGCAGGGGAGGGAACTCTAACCTGGTTTGGTTCACAGGTGACTTCAATTCACACCATACGGTTGTCTTGCGATGCCTCTGAAGCAGCCTCACAAACTACCCAGTTGTAAAGACAATTGCTTTGAAGAAAGCATCTGTGGAGAGAGAAACAGGGTTAATGTTTTGAATCCAATATGACTTCTTAGGAATTGTTTCATATTGGACGCGAAACATTACTCTTTCTCTCGCCACTAATGCTGCTAGATCTGTTGAGTCTTCCAGCACTTTGTTTTTATTTCAGATATCCATCATCTGCAGTATTTTGCTTATATACTATGAAGAAAGGTCATCCTTACCTTCTTTGGCAACTACACATCCCTAGAACAAATAGTAATAATTCATGAAAGCCTGCCAGAGCTCTCACTAATACAAGACAAGAAACTGTCACTAGCAATCGTCCCTCATTCTTACATAATATAAAAGTGTCTTAAATTAGTTTCAGTACAAACTCTTAGCTAACGTCTAAGATACTTTCCACTAGATCCAAGTCTTTCAAATTTAATTTCTGTACTGAATTTAGTAAACTAAATTTGATAGTGTATCAAAAAGTGGAAATTCAAATCTCCGACATCAAGCACAACAAAAAGGGGCACTTTTATCCCAGAGGTCACTTAAGCTGTATAAGAAACCTATTTTTATAGTATTTCTGACCTTGTATTCTATTGTAAGATGGATACATTTAAAGTTAAAAGCAACATTTAAAGTTACTTGATATTTATTTCAGTCCCCTTAAAGTGGGGTGTGACAATTAAATACTGATGGTCTTTAGGGTGTTTTATGACACACAGAACTTACGACTTCACATTTCATTCTCTCTCTCTCCATGTAACATTCGTGTTGTCCAAAAGTTGCTAATCATGGCTTCACGATGCCATGATATCACAATGGGGCAAGGAGAAGAGACAGGCCCCAAGAACGACTACAGCCCATTTGGGGACTGAACCCTCCTACTAAATACCACCGCCCCACCCTGCCCCCAACATCCACCTTCAGTGTTATTGAACACACATTCTAACAAACTGAGAAATCTGCAGTGGATGTACTTCATTAGACACTTCGCTGAAATGGCTCCTAGAGAAATGCGTACATTGCAACCCACTAGAGCACAAGCACATTGTTATCTTACCTAATTCTTACATTTTTTCCTTTAAGTCCATGTCTTCAAGATGCAATGATGTATTTGAGCACCTGATACCACAATGCTCAGTTAACTAAACATTATAAAGAATCTTGCATGATACTGTACTGAAAGAACAATGCCTTTTAAACCACAGAACAACAGTGAATTGGCAACCTTCAGATATTTTATAACCTGTTCAGACACATTAATGTAGCTGTGGTTTGAGACCAAAACATTTAGCTTCTATTTCCCTCAGCTTTGCAGTAGTCAAAGCTTACAGGTTTAAGCCTAATATAACATAAACCATGGGAAACAACTGTTCTCACCCACCCGAAGCTGCCATTCAACAAGATCAGTTCCTGTTATCATCTCAGTGACTGGATGCTCCACCTGCAGTCTTGTGTTCATTTCCATGAAATAAAAGTTATGCTGAGAGTCCATGATAAATTCCACTGTCCCTGAAAACCAAAACAACAATTAGATTGCAAATTCAGAGATTTTCAATAAAAGCCTATTCTATTTTGGCCACTATTTACACTTGCAGTATAGAATCATGACAGCATAGGCATGTAGCTTGTTTGATTCAGCAAATTATTCATCATTCCATTCAGCGCAATATTTCCCAAAACAACTCATCTGCAAAATGCAAAGTAACACTGCACCCTTACCTAGATTCATATTCACATAAAAATGGTAATGGTTTCTATTTTCCACAAAATACTCCAATGCCAATCTGTAGAAATGTTCAAGCTAAACAGATGTAAAATGAGGTTTGAAGGAAATATTACTGAGAAAGCCAGCTACACATATTTTGTTTAAAAAGCGTAACGTTAAAGAGGCGCTTGTGGAATAAATTAGGTAACTATTTAGAGAATGTCATACAAATACAGCCATATAATACAATTGAAAGCTGAAAATCAGAAGTATGAGCACATAACACTTAAGCAGAAAAAAGTAAGGGTTGTGTTGGTTCAAACAATTTATCAATCCCATGAATGAAAAGGAGTAGATTCATCCAAGAGTATCTCGATGGGTAACATCACCCTAAGTCATCCATTATATGGAGGAAACTGATGAATGCAGGATCTCATGGAAGAACCCTTAAATAGAATTATTTAGAAAACAAATTAAACAAAAATTTATGACCAGGACTCAGTTGATGTGCTTTCCTATGTAGTTGCATCCCATTTTAAGTAAAGGACATCTCCCTTGTTGTGAGGTGTTGTTAAATATGTGCAGCAAACCCAAGCCAAAATGTTTTTGTTGGTAACTATCCATAAATCGTGAGACAGTGAGAACATTTGGCATGATTGCTCAGGACATTATGGTCTGTCGGGGATGCAGTACATGAAGTGACACAGTGAGTAGTTACTTTACGTATCTCAAGAAAACATATGGTACACTTCTAATAAAATGACAGTGCATGATGAGGGTATTATCTAAAATAAGTTGGCTCTGTTGATATCAAATACATTTTGCAGGTCATATTGTTATCGACAATTTCAGTTTCCATTTAACGCAAACCCAACTATGAAGCCAGTAGTAACAAGGTCACCACATTCATATAGTAAGACTTCAGAATAAGGTTCAATTTCCAGGGTTATTTCTGCTATTTTTGAAATGTGGTGAGGGGGTTCAGAGAAAAGGAGAGGTAAATTATGATCTTCTTCAAAGCTCCAAAAACAGGAATAATTCTAAAATCAGCATAAATTTATCAAGATAAAAGTGGTTTACTTCTGATCCAATTAACAATAAGCAATGATAAACAATAATTACAAAAGTGGAAATAACATACATTATAATAAGATATTTTCAATGCCAATGACTTCCCATTAATTAAAAGAATTATTATTGTTGTGAAATCAAGGCAAGGTCAGGTGGCCATGCATAACACCACATACTTTCTTTTGAAAAGAGTATAGGGGAAAACAAAATACATTCGAAATTGGTGATTAAATGACATCTGCAAATGATATGGAGCTTTAAAAAACCAATGCAATGAAAGACTGAAGGAAGTAAGGATTCCAGTTTTGCGGTCTTGGGAAGGAATGAATTAAAGTAGAAAAATGTGTCCTGAAATGTATTTTCAAAAAAACTAGGGATGCAAGGCACAAAATTATACCCAATAGCGTATTTGTGTGAGCAAGAAAGTTCAGAGAAATTGACCATAACAGTATCTTTTAAGACAACAGGACAATTTTTATGGAGAGCTAACTTGGATGCCAAAAATGAAAGAGGGACTGGCCACCAGAAGATCAGGCTTTCCATGTATCCTGTCCAGGAGTGCAAGAAAGTACGGGAAGATCCTCCCAAGATTTGGAAACAATATTCCAATTCTTGATCAACTGGGCTTCATAATGTCAGGCGTTAAGTTAAAATTTCTAATTAATGAAAAATGTGTGTGTCAAATTTATCTATTTACTTAACCTGATTTTTTTTTTTAGGAGCTAGTTACTAATATTTAAACTCATTTGGTTCACCAGCTTACCCAGCCTGGATGACTTAGCTTCCTCTCTGAATCAGGTGCTCTTATTTATGGTATTTTTATACTGTCATAGAAGCTTAACTGAATGAGAACAGACAATTCTATAGCAAAGTTTATATACCAAGCTTTTCCTATCAACCTGATATAAAAAATGCAAGTGACACAACAACAACTTGCATTTATATAGTGTCTTTAAGGTAGCAGAATATCTCAGGCATTTCAAGCAGGGAAATCCTAAACTTATGGTCTAGGCAGCTGAAGACACAGCTCTCAACATGGAGCACGGGAAACTGGGGATGCATAAGAGTTCAGAATTGGAGAAGCATGGAGATATTGGAGGGTTGCAGTACTGGAGAAAAGAATAGAGATAGGGACGGGTGAGGCCATGGAGGAATTTGATGACAAGAATGAAAATTTTAAATTCAACATGTTGCCTGACTGGGAGCCAATGTAGGTCAGTGAGTCATGGAACATGGTGCAAGTTAGGATACGGCAGCACAGATTTGGTTGAGTTAAAGTTTACAGAGGTTGGAAGGTGGGAAACTGGCCAGGAGAACAGTGGAATAATCTGGTCTGGAGGTAACAAAATACACGGTTGAGGATTTCAGCTGAGGTAGTGGCGAACATGGGCAATATTATGGAAGTGGAAGTAGGCAATCTGGGTGCTGGGGAGAATGATGCAAGGCCAGCATTGGTATCCTGACATCATTTGTCATTTTGTATTATTGGAAAACCCAAGGAGTAGAGCACATTGAAGCACAAATGTGTAATGCAGATTCTGTCCACCTGTCACGTTTCTCTCTTAAAACCATTACACTCGCTTTCAGCCTGGCCATTACCCCCATCACATGTTTAAATCACTCTAATTAGGTTTCTGCCCCTGCCACAGTAGTGAAAGGGCCATTATCAAAGTCACAATTCACATTCTAAGTGACTAAGACTGTGGCAAACTATCCCTACTTATCCTTCCTGACCTGCCAGTAGGTTCAGAGATGGTTGACCACCCGTTCCTCCTCCAAAGCCTCTCCTCTGTCTTCCAGTTGGGCAGGACTGCACATACCTGGTTCCACTCTTATCTATCCAACACTAGCCAGAGAATCATCTGCAATGGCTTCTTCCCACTGCGGCACCATTTACGCTGGTGTCCTACAAGGATCTAACTTTGGCCCCCTCCTATTTCTCATTTACATGCTGCTGTTAGGCAACATCATCTGAAAAAAATGTCAGATTCCACATGTACATTGACAACACTCAGCTCTATCTCGCTATCACCCCTCTCAGCCACTCCACTCTCCCTAATTTATCATACTGATTTTCCAAAAGCCAGTACCAGATAAGCCTAAATTTCTTCCAATTAAATACTGGGAATATAGAAGCCACAGTCTTCAGCCCTGGCTTCGAACTCTGTTCCCTAGCTACTATCTCCATCCATCTTGATATGATCTCCATACAGATCGATAAATTTTAAAGAGAAATTCAAACTTCCAGTTAACAATTTCACATTGAGAGAGTTAAAGTTCTCGCCACAGGATTCGCTGGATCTCTCACCAAGGCTCTTCGGGGTCAGCAGTGAGCACTTTAGCTTCACTGTAAACTGCAAAATACAGGCCAAAGTTCCCTTCCTCAGAGATGATATGAGAATCATACTGGAAGCTGAAAGAATGACACGTCAAGAGCTCATATTTTAAAACTTTTACTATGACAAACAGCTAAAAAACCTTATTGACTACACACTATTTTCTTTTTGTAGGCAATTTATATTTTAAAGTACAGAAAAGAGATACCCCATTTAACTTTTGACATGACCGAAAATCTCCCGCTACGGTTATACATTACACTATCCCTTATGTGGACACTTCATCCTCCAGGAGCCAGTCTAAAATTATCCTCAGCTCCTGATGGCTTGCTTCCTTTTCACTTTCCCAGCTGGCTAACTTCTAAGCCCAGAAGTGACTTTACTGTGAGGATTACACTTTAGATTCCTTTCCTCTAGGTGAATCTTACTGCCTCCTTGAAATCCTCACAAACTCAATCTTCAATCTAAGCATCAGCTCCCACCCATGTTCTGTGTAGTGAACAATAGAGTCAGCATTTTCTCTGCTTCAGCTGCAGGACTTGCTGCTTCTATCTCTTGATCTCTCTGCCTCACAGATGGCTTCAGACCACACAAGACAAAAAAATACTGTCTGTCTGAGATATTGATGGGTTTGTAGGGAAGCCTGTAACCTAATCTCAAAAATGGTTTCCTTTGCTCTCTTCCCCATGGCAACATGAAACACATTAGCTTTATATTTAAGTAGAAATGCTAACTAGTTATGCTTGATCCCATTCCCTTTCATCTTAGAAGTAAATGGATAGTTTACAACACAACTGTTTACAATACAATACCTATAACATCTTTCTGGGATTTTGGAAGGCTCAGGACCTACTCATGGCATACTCTGAGAATATGGTTAAAATACCTTGCATGTTCCTCTGGGTAAACCACTGAATCCTCTTAGATCTCTAACAGTCAAACCACTCAGGCTTACTGTCAGGTAGACTGTAGAACAGGTCACATGACCCCCTTCATTTACCCTAAATTTAAAACTATAGTCCCAAAATACAATAGCTTTATAAACCACAAGATACAGATCTAATACATAATACTCTTATTAACCGCATAATTGCAACAATCTCCCTAGCAACTGTTTGAGGATCAGCCTGAACATTCACAACTTTGATGGTGTATTTGACCCCAAGGTGAGCTTCATACCTGCATCATTACCAAGATCTTCATGATAAACGTTCATTGACCTGGAACGTTGGGGAGGATTTTACTGGCCCGCACGAATCAGGAACATGGCAACGGGGAGGGTAAAATCAGGGTGAGCCGTGTCGATTGGCTCCCCCTGACCATTTCTCACCGTTAGGGAATTCTACCAACAGTGGAACTGGCCTCCAACAGGTTTCCCACTACAAGGAAGTGAGAAGCAAATTTAAATATTGAAATGCCCAATAAGGGCCATTTTACCAGGCTGTCAGCAATTTGCCGATGGTAAATAGACCCCCTCCTGCCGGGTAGGGATGCCATCAGCTGAATGCAGGTGACCTTGGCAACCTGAGAGGGGAGGAAGCATTTTTAAGAATTTTTTTTATTCAAAGAGGAAGCCGCAGGCAGGGAAGGCAACCCCCAAGGCCCCAGTGATTGACAGGTTCCCCTCTAGCAATGTAATTTTTAAAAAGATTTTCTTGGTCCTACTTGGTGTAGGCTGCAGGGCCCATCTTCCTCAACAGTGGCCACCATTTCTGGTAGCTCTGCTGAGGCTGCTAGTCCTCTGATTGGGCCGGCGGCCATCCTAAACTGGACAGCAAACTCAGCAGCAGCTTGTTCATGAGCTGCCGTCCCATAAAATTAAGGGAGAAGTCCCGCTGGCCGGCCAGGCGTACGTGTTGCCAACATGTATTTCTGGCCACTGTCGGGAGTTTGACCTTTTTAGAAAATTTCTGCACAGTAACTCTGTTTCTAGCTCCGTAGATGCTGCAGACCTGCTCGGTATTTCCAGCATTTTCTGTTTTTGTTCCATTACCAAGACCACTAACGTCCACCTCTATAATAATCTGATTCTGTCCCTACCTCTGTTCATCTGCTGCTGAAACTCTCATCCATGCCTTTGCTCCCTATAGACGACCATTCCAATGCTATTCTGGCTGGTCTCCTATCTTCCTACCTCCATAAATTTGAGTTCATCCAAAACCCTGCTGCCTGCATCCTCATTCACACCAAGTTCCATTCACCCCTGTGCTTGCTGACCTCCTAGACTGGCAATACCTTGACTTTAAAATTCCCATTCTTGTATTTGTACCCTTAATCACCTCCTGCCCTACAACCTTTGAGATATCTGCGCTCTTCAATTCTAGCCCCTTGCACATGCCCTATTTATTTGCTCCACCACTGCTGTCCTTGCTTTCAGCTGACTAGTCCCTAAGTTTTGGAATTCCCTTCCTAAACCTCTCTGCTTCTCTTTCCTCCCTTCAGTCACTCCTTTAAACATACCTCTTTGACCAAGCTTTTTGGTCATCGGCTCTAATATTTCCTTTTGTGGCTCGGTGTCAAAATTTGTTTGGCAACAGTCAAACTGTGAAGCACTTTTAGATGTTTTATTACGTTTAAAGCACTATACAAATGCAAGAGGTTTGTTGTTGGTCACGTTCTTCCCTGCTCAGCTCCTATTTGCACCGCGCTCCTATAAACAGAAGAACATCAAATTAGAAGTTTCCACAGAATCACTTCTGCCTTTTGCCTTTCGGCAGCTGATCCAGAATGGTATCTGCAATGTTTCGGGAGCAGGCTGCCTACACCATCTTTCTGGCTCTCGATGACACCCCTGAAGACTTTAGACTTCTTTAAATCAATGAGGATCCAATCCTTTTATTAGTGGCGAGTGCTTACTTACCAGCTCCTACATAATTAACAGCTTTAGCAGCTTGGACTGCAGCTTCGCCAAGTCTTCTCCTCACCTCAGGGCTAATTCCAGGCTACAATTGTAAAGGAGCAAATCCAAGAAAAATTATTTACATGTTGTATCCGCCGGATGCTTAAAAGATAAAAAAAAAAATTGCTTTACATTTTAGTTTATCATAATTTAAATGTAGGTATGGCAGTGTAGTGGCTATGCTATTGGATGAGTAGTTCAGAATCATAACCTAATAATCTGGACAACACAAGTTCAAACCCCACCATGGCAGCTTGAAAATCTAAATCCATTTTAAGAAGAAATCTGGAAATAAATTAAAAAGGTGCTCTCAGTAAAAGTTGCAAAAATCCAACTGGTTCACTAATGACCTTTAGGTTTGGCCTTTTGGTCACTTCAGTCTCACACCAATATAGTTGACTGTTAGCTGCCTTTGACGTGGCTGAGCAAGCCACCAAGATGTATCAAACCACTGAACAATTCAAGAGGAAGGTCCACCTCCACCTTCTCAGTGCAAGTAGGGATAGACAATAAATACTGACCTTTCCAGCAATGCTGCCATTAGGAGTGAATTTAAAAAAAGCTTTGTTATAAATTACTTTTGAGATATAGAAACATCTGAATCCCAATAAGGACATAGTGATTTTTTAAATAATTATTTCTATGCACAAAAAACCTCTCTGTATTCCAAACCAAATTACAAGACTAACTTTTTCAGTCTTTACAAATTGTTTTTGAGGGTGTAGCTCTTCTTAGGCTATACTGTTCTTCCCTACCCCAATTTTTCCATGACAATCATGGCCAATCCTGTGCCTCCATTAAGCTCATTCTTTAACTGGTTGCTGGGAGGTCTGTCTGAGTGAACCAAGCTGGTCATACCTCCCATCTCTCCACCCTCCACAGAACAAGCAACTGGTTTCCCCCAATTCACTCACTACTTGGATGTCTATTCGCAAACTTGTACCCCACATTTCACAATACCCCAACCACTCTGTAGCATGTTTCTCATGCATGAGATTCGCACGGAAATTATACCATACCTATGATGTACATTGCACCAGAGAAAAGCGAGTGGGTCAGAATTATAATGCATTGAGTGCCAGCAGTGACTCACATGTATTTCTTTAGTGCAGGAGAACTTGTGCAGTGAGCCAGAGACAGGGTGATTAACAGGCCTTAATTGTAACACTTTGAAGTATAACCCATCTAACACATTTAAAGGGAAAATTGCATGAGCACTAGCTATAAGGTAGGGATTGTATATAGGGGTTGTCTCACTCCTGAATTCCATATGTTGGGTGCAAAAGGATTTCTTATAGGATCCACAAAGCAGAGGATAGGGCCATTCAACGTGCACCTGGATCATGTATGTTATTTATAAAACTTGTATTAAAGAAAATACAATTGTAGTGCATCATCAGGATCTTAACTACATGCTAAAGAAATGCTAAAATACATGTTGGGACATGCTTTCGACTTGGATACAATCAGTGAATCCGGATGCAAAAAATGGTTTTATCATAAAAAAAATAAGCAGTTCAAACAGAGTGTTTAGCTTACCACCCAATTTTAACAACTGAAAACAGCTTTAAAATTATATCAAACCATTTACTAGTTACCATGGTGCATAGGTGCCAGTTTCTTGGTAAATTCAAAAAATATATACTAAAAGTTTTTAAAACATGACTATTCGTATCCTTGCACCCAAAAAAGTACTTAATTTTTACAGCCTCCTGGAAAGCCCTTTAAATGGATGCAATTTATGGAAACTCCCTTTGGTGATTAATTCAGTCTGGGGCTGTGTTTAGTTTTGAGTGGGGGTCCAACTTCGAGTGCAAAAGATTGTGGAAACTCGATTTGTGCTGAACATAACCTGCACTTAAAACTTTGCAAATTTTATGCTGGTTTGGTGGTCTTTGGGCGAATTGCAGTGAGAAAAAAAAACCCAGCATAATCAAGTGGGGCCTCCTGCCTATTATATTTAAACTGCCTGGGTGCAAATTTCCTTATGTTGAAATCATTTACCCCAGGTGCCTCTTCAATAATTTTTTGATGTCTTCTTTGTACGCTGCAGTCTCTCTCAAACAAATAAACAGCATTGCCATACTGGTCTCCAAACACTTGCACTTCTACATGTCTAAAACAAAAAACAAAAGCCTATTAAGCCATCAGAACTTGAAAGAAGCTGCACGGTTAGGCATATCTCACTGTTCTTCTCACTAAATCTTATATTAGTTATTAGCAGTCGATGATGGTTGCATTCAGCAAATTTTATTCTGCACCATTTTTAGAAGAATGGTAACTAATAGTATGCAGGTAATATTTAAACTAATGAACTTGCATAGCACTGGATAATTCATGTCATTCAGAATTATGAAATTTAGTTCAAAAAAGACAAAAAATAAGTGCATAATTTCAGATTGGAAGCCCCATACCTTGGATTGTCTACGAACTTTTCTATCAACATAACGTCATCATTGAAGGACTTCCTTGCTTCTCTTCGTGCAGATTCCAGCTGTTCAAGGAAATCGGCCTCTGTTTGAGCAATGCGCATACCCTAAGCACAGGTACAGAAGAAATACATTCAAAATATGAATCTGTCTAATACAACCAGCAATGAGGTGTAGTTTCAGGTTTCCACATAAAATTAAAGCCATACTTATTCTAAAGTTTTCTAAAAACTAAATTTCTCTATTAACATTGGAAGATGTTGCAATCTTGCAGGGTGTCCTGTATTCTTTGATATGCGGCCTCCGCACAACATGATACTTTAGTGGCATGTGATTTTCCCAGAAACTATAAACACAAACATGCAATTAATACCATAACGCTACAGATATACAGCGTTGTACGTAGAGCCCAATTTTCCTTGGCCTATTGTCCCTGGCACATCTGTTTCCAGGAATCAAGGAGGAGAAATAGGGGTAAAGATCTGTAATGCTGTATCTCCACCAATATTCCCTCTAAACTGTGCACAGGGAGAGGGGATGGGGGTTGTGATAGAAAGGTCATGGGGGAGGGAGCACTCAGGGAGGGTGGGGGAGGCAGTCCTTGAATGGAAGGACTCCCGATCAGGAAAGGGAGACAGTGAGAGAGGCACCCCGCACCCCCCAACCCTTCCCACTGAGACCCGAGCAGGGTTACCTGCTGGGCTTCCCCACTCCTCCCCATCCTTGACTTCCTCCCACCAGCCTCAAAATTGTGGCCTTTAATTGTGGTCATTAATTGGCCACTCAAGGGTTTCAATTGGCACGAGGGCAGACAGGCTGTCCTAGATCTCGCCTGCCCCCTGTAAAATTTCAGAAAGGTGAGAGGCAGGTGGATAGATGGTGGGAAGGCCACCCAGGAACTTTAGAGCCCACCCCCCACCCCCCTCCCCCCACCCCCTCAACCCCCACCACCGCCACCTGCAAATCCTTTGGCTGGGGCCCATAAAATTCTGCTCCATGTTTTGTTATCCTGTGGTTCCAATTTAACTCAAAACGGTGCTCCAGACTAACCTCTTCTGCCGCATTTAGTATCTCCTATGCCTCTGTTCAAGGCTGCTAAGTTGAAATTTTTCTAACTTTTCCTTTTCTAACTCACCCTTTCCACATTAGAGATCAGTATTTCGCTGCACTGTTTTGGATGTTTCTTTAGTGCCTCAATGACCAGAATTGAATATAATATTCAGCTTCAGGATGACTAGCTTAGAGTGCTCTTATTAACTGTGCAATATATCTGGAATTCCATTTGTGCTCTTCAACAACTGGACACCGTTAAAAGTACTGAGTCTACTCTCATCCCCAGATTTTTTTTTCAGCCTGTCCCCTCTGGGGGTTCAATGCCATATATTACATCCTCCACTTTTACTTCCATGTGTAACACTTCACTTCTAGCCTGTCATAAATCTAACCAGGTGAAAATTTTATCTAAATCTCATTTTGAGTGTGGGATAATTTACTGATGTAAAGAATCTGGGAATTTTGTCCCAACTTTGACAGTAAGAGGCCCATGAACAGCAGCCTATCTACACACCAATGACATTGGGGTCTATCACCTGCTTTACGCAGCCAGCGGGAACATTTGAAAAAAGACCCCGATGAGTTTAGCTGTGGCCCGATGAGATGAGTTGCTGACCATCACACTGCTAAATTAGTCATCACTGCACCCATTTTACACCAGAAATAAAGACCAATTTCTACCTTTTTATGTACTTCTGTATCTAATCCAATTTTTCCCCAAAGATATGGTTTATGCTGAATGGGAATAATAAGCCTACAATAAATTTGATCAAAATAGATTTTCTTATATCCAAATATTATTTCCTATAATAACTTATCTATTGAATTTCCAGAAAACAGCCTGTGAATTTATTGTGCTATCAGCATCTGCATCCTATATAGGTAAGTAATGAAACCTAAAATAATACCTCACCTATTTTATTAATGCAAGTTGACAATGTCTTACCTTGCCACCTCCACCCCGAACTGCTTTTATCATCACAGGATAACCAATTCTACTGGCCTCCACCATTAATTGTTGATCAGATTGTTCATCACCGTGGTAACCTTCAACGACAGGCACTCCTGCAGCTGACATTATGGCCTTCGATGTGCTGAATAAAAATTTTTAAAAGGCAAATGCAAATACATTACACTTACAGGTTTCTCAATGCTTTCTAATGTGGACGTAATCTTAAACAACCTGTATGCAATTTACTTGCTACAAAATGTTTTTGCAATGAAGAGCGCTGGGTAGGGCAGGATGGAAGCCCCAGCTCAAATTGTCCTTTCAACTCTTTCTTCATTTTGTTAATTTTTTGTGCACATTCAGGGTGAGAGACCTTAATGCTTGAGAATGGAATGCGTCTCAGTTCAGGCACCCAGTATCAGTACTGCGCACTCTCAGGGCCTGGCAGGGCCAAAAAGTTCCAATTCTGCCCCACCACCATCCCTCAGACTAAATCTAATAAGAGCAATCTTACTACATCAGTGGGACTTTTTCTTCCATCTGCCCCTCCAACATATTCGGTACAGCCTGGTCTGGATTTAGAGCTAAGTTCCTGAAATTAAACCTCTAACCATCTGCGCCTTTCAGTTCAGTTCTATAACCTTGATCTGACTCCATCCTATAGCGAAAGCAATGAAAAAAAGTCATCTTTTGGATGCTAGGGCTCCATGAAAAATTATTTTTGGCATCAAGTGACTATCCACCCACAGCACAAAGATGTACAAATTGGCAATTAAGTTGCCAATTTCCATCCGAGTGCTCATTTGGAACATTATAAACTACTACACTAGGTGGCGCTCTTATAGATATAGGGAATATGGGGAAAAAATTGAAGGCTTGAGAAGGTGCATGTGGCTCGTGATGTGCGATTAAGCTGTGCTTATTCTTTCCGATGCAGGAAACATGCAAATTTTGTGCGACCCGCTTATTTGCATGATTGTAGTGTGCAGCCGGTGCTGTTTAATTCTGCAGCACAGACATATCTCAACTTCATGTCAAAAAATATAGTAAAACAGCATGAAATAGAAAGTTGATTACCCATGCGTGGCAGTGTAAGTTACTTTAATTTCAATAGAATTTTTGCGAGTTTTTGGATAACATCATAACAAACCTGGGTTGGGATCAATGCCTCCCTCCCCATGGTGCACTCATTCTGTCTGCTACAAAGGACAGTATATTAAAAAAAAATCACTAATTAGTCCTCCAGAAAACAAATGTAAACACACCTTATTACCCTGTCAAAATATGATGTCCAAATTTTATAATAAAGCATAGGTATCTGAACCATTCAGATACCTTTGTATAGCTTTCTAAGCTCATCTCCTAGAAGCACAGGAGAATGAAATCCTCCACTTTCTTCCATTTAGTGCAATCACCGTGTGAATTAGGCACATGTATGCTATCACTTACTCCATGGCACGGCGATTCGTATGCTAATGACCTCTAACAACTATTTAGCCTCACAAATAAATCAAAGGCATTAGGCAGTGCCATGGAAACTCTTTACGGTTCATGACAATATTTATTAAATCTGCACCACTGCTACTTCTCTACAGGTGACTGTATTAATTTCTTACACAACAAGTGCAAACCACAGGTTAGTCTATTACCTTTTGATGCCCATATCTCTGATGGCTGAGGAAGGAGGTCCAATAAAAACGATGCCCTCCCTTTTACATCGTTCTGCAAACTCTGTGTTCTCTGAAAGGAATCCGTAGCCTGGGTGGATGGCCTGCAAGTGATAAACCACGAAACAAAAACAACGGATCACAACACCAAAGCTGTGTTAGGATTCAGTACTTAAATTGATAAACTTACAAAAAGTGAGTGATGCTTTTAAGAACACAATTTAGTACAAAGTGAAAATGGAATGTGAAGTGCTAACTGAAAAGGCATCTTATATGTATGAGAATTTATGAACTTGAGTTATGCCTCAAGGTTATCAACCAATCACAATCGATGTCACCAATACCAAGAGATTGATAGGAACAGAAGTTCAACCCCTCGAGCTCTTCCACCCCTCCCAATTAGCTCACAGATTATCTGTACCTCAAAACTGTCATACGCTTTTGCTCCACATCCCTTAGTGCCTTTACCTAATAAATTGTCACTCAAATTTCAAATGACCCAGCAGTGACAGCTTTTTGGGGAAAAGAATTCCAAATTTCCACTAACCTCTGCATGAGAAAGTGCTTCCTGAATGGTCTAGCTCTAATTTTAGGATTATGCCCTCTTGTTTTGGGTTCCCCCATCTAGGGGAAATAACCTCCTTCTACCCAGTGAAATAATTTTAAACATGTCAAATAAATCGCCCCTCAACCTTCTAAACTTAAGCAAACACGGTAAAGCATTGTGTACTGAAAAATCCAGATGTAGCCTATCCCCAAAAAAGACTAAATTAAACAGAAAAAAAATCATGCAGTATAAGCACCATAACGAGCACTAGCCCTAATTTATCAGAAATGCACGTGTGTGTGAATTTTTGACTCCATTTTCATGAGGAATAAATCCAGTACATCATCACTGGCTGTGAAATATATTTTTCCACAGTGCATGAATTTATCACACACAAAAATGAAAAAAGGTAATTTCAATTTATACAGTAGTTCAATGATCTATTATAAATCATATATACTGTATTACAAAGACTCATGGTTCAATTTGATGGGGTTGTCTCGCCTGGTCAGTGTGTGGAAAGTCACTCAGGCCTATGAGACAAACTGATGTGGCAGGAGTTCCTATTATTTGTAATGCTGCCCAAAGCAAGGCAAAAGAGAACTTCACACTTGCACCTCAGTTTTAACCAGAACTAGAATTACAAAGTTATTCAAAAAAATTACCTGTGCTGCCGCTGCTTTAGCTACCTGAATGATCTTCTCCACATTTAGGTAGCTCTGCTGGGAGGCTGCTGGTCCGATGTGGTAAGCTTCATCAGCCTGATGAATGAGAAAGGATCAGTACACAATGAAAATATCTATGGGCAGAATCTTCTGTTTGCCGAGCGGGGGCGGGGCATCTCAACGTCACCCCGTGTCATTTAGATTTTCAGGTCGGCGGGCGTGCAGCCGACTCCGACCTGTCAACGGCCTATTAAGGCCATTAAAAAACTAATTGAAATCATTAATGGGCTTGCCCGTCCAACATTGAGGTTGGCGGACAGGCCGGGAGCCCTGGCGGGCTACTGAAAAAGCATGAAACCTCATCCACAGGCGGGATGAGGTTTCATGAGTGATTTAAAAATCTCAGGAATAAAATAAGTTTTGGACATGCCCCAGCTCATGTGACAGTGTCACATCAGGGGACATGGCAGTGAAATTTTTTTCTCATCTTTATTTGAAGTTTCAAATCTGAGCCGATCTCCCTGAGGCAGCACTTTGCCTCAGGGAGATCTATGCACTCTTTTGCGCACATGCGCGAAAGAGCGTACTCCCAGCTCAGGGAATTCCCCCCGCCCGCATAGGGCGCCGATCGGGAACCCTCCCACCCGCACATCCCCTCCGACAGGGGGAAAATGTTTCCCTATGGTAAATTTGAACCTAATAGTTACAATTGTTTTTGACTTGGCCAAACACATTAAAGCAACAATTTCTGTGTCATCACTCTTGGTGACAAAACATGCTGGCAAGGTAGAAGGTAGCTACACTTGCTTTCTAACAAAAGCATTATTAATATAGAAATTACATATGGTCAATCCATGTGAGCTATTGTTCAAGGGATCAAGGACAATTTCCAATTTTCTATACAGCAAAAATATTGTCTTCAAATGAATTACATCTACTGCAGCTTTCTAAGATTTTGATTTCTTCACAGTTTCGTTTGCTTCAAATGAAAAAGCATCATATCGTACAAAAAGAGAATTAGGAAATAATAATCTCCAAGATGAGCACACATAAGGGTCCAACATAATAATAAAAGCAAAATACTACAGATGCTGAAGATTGGAAATAAAAACAGAAAGTGCTCGAAAAACTCAGCAGATCTGGCAGCATCTGAGGAGTGAAATACAGAGTTAACGTTTCAAATCCAATATGACTCTTCTTTGGAACTCAACATAGGGTCCAACATAGTTTTGCATCCTTAGTGAGGACAAAGACAAGGTGATGATTGAGATGTTTAAAAATTTGATCTAATACCTAAGCGTTTCTAATAGCCACTGACATATTCAGCTTTTTCACATAGTTTAAGTGAAGAAAACAGATTTAGAACTGGAAACAAACATTAATCACACTAGTAGAATCAAGAGACATTCATGCACAGAGCAAATTAAATTCTAAATGACTATTCTGATGGAATAGCTTTTTTGACCCTCATTCTACACTCCAAACACACGGGGAAAATCAAAAGCATGAGTAGCGGGATCACTATCTGTAAAATAGTGTTTTTCCCACTTTTGGATTTAGGATATTCACAGTGATCTTAATTGACACAGTTACAGAAGAGAATTAAAATTCACACCCTAAGTTTGAAATAATAATAGTCTGAAGAAAAGGGGTTTGAACACATGATTCCCTAAAATATATTCTTTTTCCCAACTGATTCACACAAGTATGAATGATATAATCAATGCCAACGCCTGTGCACTGGTATCTGTTACTACCATACGCTTTAGCATGCCACCAGAGATAACACACAGCCCTCAGCAAACATCATGCAAGGGCAGATCACACAGGCAAGAGACTCTATATATCCAAAGTAAATAGAGACCTTTTTTATGAAAGGGTGGAATAACAAGAAAGGTGGAATGCAATAGTTAATACCAGAACTTGGAGTGCCTAAAACTATTAGTTGTGCACAAAAGAAAATAATTCTATGCATTCCCCGTGAGGTTGCAAATGTCAGTGGTGGATCAGCTGCTTGTTATACACCCCATTTGATTTTACTATCCATAGACTTCAAGGTATAATGGATGACTGATTCATTCCAACCTGTCACGTGCCTCCAGTGAAGTTAAATTTTACCTCCGCCTATCTCCCGGCACTGGCATTATTTACTCCAATGAGCAAACATAACATCACACCATTGGATCCATCCACATAAAGAATCAATATATAGTTTGAAACATCTTCATATCATGAACGCCCCTATATCATGGCATACCATTGTGACATGCATGGAGTTTTTGTCTGCTTCACTGTAAACAGCTACGGAGCGAACACCCATCTTCTTCGCTGTCCGCATTACCCTGCAGGCAATCTCGCCCCGATTTGCAATAAGAATTTTTTCGATTCTGCAACTGCCTGCAAAACAAATTAAAAATCTATTTAGGTTTTATGCGAGCCAGCTGTATATATTCATAAATATACAGCAAACATTTAGAAAACAAATCCATATAAAACTATTACGAAAAAGGTCATTTTCCTTCCTGTTCGAGTTTTAACTACCAAGGACTAATAATATTTTCCAGTATCCAAATGTTCAAGAGTGATGACAAGTGACAAGATGCAAATCAGCCTCTAAACTTAGTTCATTTTTAGTAATCATCTACAATCTATAAAATAATTTCCATGAAAAATAATAGTATCCTGATTATAACCATTACAAACTTTGCCTCCAGAATAATAAAATGATGACAAAAGATACTGTGGATGCTGGAAACCTAAAATTAAAGCAGAAAATGAGCGAAATGTAAGTCTGGCAGCATCTTTTGGAGAGAAACAGAATTAATGTTTCAGATCTGTGACCTTTCATTAGAACAGTGCTGTCAGACCCACTGAATACTTCCTAGTGTTTTTGTTTTTATATTATACTAAAATGATGAACCTTCCTTCACCAAGAATACCTCGCTGTTTGGTAGAATACAGAGGGTGAAATCTTGATACACCACCAGTTCTCAGCTGATTCAAGCTTTGGGCTGCCATCCAGGAATGAAATGGCTGATCTCATGGCTGTTATACTGGTGTTACATGATACATACAAACAACTTTGAAAGCTTAAGAACTTTAAATAGTGGATAGATGCACGCTATACTGATCATACTGAGTCACAAGAGCGGCAAGATCTCAAGTTAGATACTGATTCAACCCATCTCAGCTCCACAGCGTCAGAAACTGCAGAATTGGCAACTGTAATCAGAAGTCTGAGCAACAGAAAATCCATTAGTTGACAAAATAGACACTGTAGATTTTCTTCAAAAGAGATGCACTCTAGTAATAGAAATGTTGTGAAAAAGCTCTAACATAGGGCATTCCTCCAAAATCAGACTTCAAACTGCTATACTGGATACTCGCAAATTGATAGCTTTTAGACAGCAAGCAGGAATGAAAAAGGATGCAGACACCAGCCAGGTGAGTCCACGGCTATCAGATTTTCATAAGGGTCCAATGCAATTACTTAAACAGAAATATTTTTGGCCCTGAAGAGACTTCCTTCTGCAAGCAGAAGTGCACAATCCTATTCAATATTCTGAGGACAATATCTATTCAATAATGCACGGAGTGCTTGCATAGTATATAAACAAATACCTCTCCTTAACTCACTGATCGTTTATTATATTACAGTGCACTGACACTGATCCGAGCATCAACCCTTCTTTGCAATATTTGGAAACCAATGTTCTAAACTGAATGAAAACAAAAATAAAAATACCTGGAAAAACTCAGCAGGTCTGACAGCAAATGCGGAGAGGAACACAGTTAACGTTTCGAGTCCGTATGACTCTTCAGCAGAACTAAGTTCCTCTCCGCAGATGCCGTCAGGCCTGCTGAGTTTTTCCAGGTATTTTTATTTTTGTTTTGGATTTCCAGCATCCGCAGTTTTTCGCTTTTATTCTAAACTGAATGTATCTAATCAGGGTGACAAATGTAAACTATATAATGATTACAATTTGGCAAAAGGCATCAGTGAAGCCAGCATTGATAACACAAAAAATAATACCTGTTGAAGCATTTCTTAAGAAAGTCAGCGTACAAAGCCATTGCCTGTGAAGTTTAAAGGGAAAAAAAATTAACGAGGAACAATACAAATACTATTTATTTTCTTAACAGAAACCTCCATTTAGAAAAATTACTGGATTGCAGCAGAACTACTCATGCAACAACAGTTTTAAGAGCATAAAAATGGTTAGAGATTGATATGTTTTTTTTATCAAATCTAGTTCAAATTAATTTGAAAGCTGGATCTTTTTACAAGCAGTCAGTTTAAGCTGAACCTCCCAGAGAAATATGAGCTTTCTTGAATTTACCATTGCCCTTGTTATCTATTGTTCAAAGTATAGGTACTCCAGAAAGTCAGCAAAGCAAACCACACCCCTGCTCTTTCCCCATAGCCCTGTATTTTCCCCCTTCAAATATTTATCTAATTTTCTTTTGAATGCTACTATAGGAACCTCATAGACCACACTTTCAGGCAATGCATTCCAGATCACTATCACTTGCCATGTAAAAGAATGTTTCCTCATCCCAGCTTGGTTTTTTTTTGTCAATTGCCTTAAATCTGTGCCCTCTGCTTACTGACCTTGCTGCCACTGGAAAAACGTTCTCTTTGTTTACTCTATCAAAACCATTCATTACTTTGAACACCTCTATCAAATCTCTTCTTAACCAAAACAAAAGTAAAACACTGTTCGGCGCTTTGAGTCATTCAGTGGTTGTGATGAAGTGCTATATCAATGCAAGTATTTTTTCATATTGCCTCTCCTCATGCTTCCTACTAAATTATATCATTTCACGATTCTCTAAGTTAGATTTCATCTGCGATATGTCTATTCATTTCATCAGTCTGTCTACATCCCCCTGAAGGCTGTTACTATTTATCTCTTGGTTTACTATATTTCCAAGTTTTGTATCACCTGAAAACTTTGAAATTATTCCCTGGACACCCTAGTCTAGATTATTAATATATATGAAAAAGAACAGTGGTCCTAATACCAACCCCCAGGGAATGCCACTGTAATCTGAAAAATAACCAATCACCATTACTCTCTGCTTTCTGTCCCTTAGTTAATTTTGCACCCATGTTGCCACTGTCTCTTTAATCCCATGAGCTTTTATTTTGCTAACAAGTCTATTATGCGGTACTTTATCAAACAGCTTTTGAAAGTCCATGTATGCAACTACGCTACCCTTCTCAACCTTCAACCTTCTCCGTTACTTCACCAAAGAACCCAATAAGGTTAGTCAAACATGATATGCCTTTAACAAACCTTGCTGACTTTCATTTAATATCCCATTATTTATAGACAATGGTGATATGGGGATTTTTTTTTAAACATAGCGAATGGTTAGGATCTGGAATGCACTGATGAGTGTGTTTCAATCGTGGCTTTCAAAATCGAAATGAATAAACATCTGAAAAGAAAAAGTTTGCAAGGCTACAAGGATAACAGGGAGGGGCGGGAGGCCAGAGTTGTGGGTGAATGGAATGAACTGAGTTGCTCTTGCAGAGAGCTGGCACAGACATAATGGGCCGAATGGCCTCTTTCTGTGCTGTAACCATTCTGTGATTCATATGTTTCAGAATGCCAATTAATTTTGTCCCGCATTGTTGTCTCTGAAGGTTTCCCCACCACCAATGTTAAACTGATGGGCCTGTAGTTGCCTGATTTATCCGCCTCCGCTTTTTTAAACTAGGGTGCAACATTTACAATTCTCCAGTCCTCTAGCATCACCTCCAAAGCCAAATAGAATTGGAAGACTGACTCCAGAACCTCCTCAATTTTCACCCTTCCTTCTCTCAGTAACTGAGGATGAATTCCATCTGGAACGACTGGCTTTTATACTCAGAGCACTGCAAATCTTTTAAGCACCTCCACGCTACCTAGTTTTATCCTACCCAATTGCTCTTCTAGCTTTTATTTTATTGCTACATTGGCAGCATCCTCTTCCATGGTGAAGGCAGATGCAAAGTACTCATTTAGTATCTCAGCCTGCCCTCTGCCTCAACAAGAAGAACTCCCTTTTTGGTCAGGATAATGCAACCTCGTTCTTTAGAATGCAATATCAAACATGCTAGAGACAGGACAAGGTTAAGATAATTAAAGAACAGACCCCTGACTCACAACTGGTTCTTTAATGTCACTGCTCTTCAGTCATGTAAAAAGAAATATCATCAGAGCTCAGTAGTGAACAGAAATGACAGTCTACATTTGATTGTTGTATGTTTTTCTACTTTACTCTATTCATTTTGAATGAAGTTCTGTTACAGTAAAAGTATATTAATGATGACTTCTTTCAGAGTATATTTTTGCATGCTTTCACCTTCACAAATATTAATCCATTAGACTAATTTACATAATTTAAAATCTATTTTCTAGTATACTAAATCTAGAGTTATTATTTACTATTAACTAAAGATTCCTCATTTACAACACTATTTAGATTTCAATGCAACATATTAACAACTTCCTTTTAGCTAGACGCTTGAAAAAATCTTGCACAACGCGTTTTAGAAAGTCAGTGGGCTAAAAACTAACCTGTAGACAGCAGGTCTACCAGGTGACATAAATCATAGACAAAAACAAAAAATGCTGGAAAAACTCAGCAGGTCTGACTGACTGAGTCATACGGACTCGAAATGTTATCTCCATCTGTCTCTCTCCACAGACGCTGTCAGACCTGCTGAGTTTTTCCAGCATTTTTTGTTTTTGTTTCAGATTTCCAGCATCCGCACTATTTTGCCTTTATTGACATAAATCATAGGATTGCTTCATAAAACATGTAAAAACTGTAAAACATAAAACTAGTTTGTGAGAGGGAGTCCACATAAATAATCGTCCTGAACTGTGCAATCTTGGCTCAGTGGTGGCACTCTCACTGCTGGTTAATAAGCTCATGGAGTCAACAGTGCACTCTCTGGAGAAGCACAGAATCACTGACAGCAGCTTTTGGATTTTCATGTTATTCCACGCATATGCAGATTCCAGGAGTTGCTGTCAGTTTCAGTGAAGTAATGGCAGCAAATACCGATAGGTTCATCATCATTACCACTGCAAAGCCTAGGCTAACATTTCAACATAGTACTGAAAGAGTGCTGCATTGTTGGAGGTGCTGTTGTTATGATGAAATGTTAAACCAAGATTCCATCTGTCCAATTAGGTGGATGTAAGAGATCATGGCACTGTACAAAGAAAGCAAGGGAATTCTCCTTGTGTCCTTGCCAACATTTTCTTAACCTGGTATTTTGCATGGGGTAAGAAACCAACTGAAGGATCACAGGAAAAGTGCAACTAGTGGAAAGCAAACTTTTAAAACTTCCATTCTAACGTTGTAGTGTAAACACATTCTTAGAGAACAGCTGACAGTTTTTTCCCCCAACAGTTGAAGCTTTCCAGGTAGTCAGAGGAAAATGAGTAGGCTTGCACACACCTAGTTAAAACTTTTCATTTCTCCCTCAACCACAGGCAGTGAAAGTGCAGACAGAGCCACTTGGCACTGTCCACTTGCTCTACAATTAATTCACACTACAACTTCATTGTGCAAAGTTGTTTTGATTTATTACCAACACTAAATCTGTGAGATATCAATCAGGCCCCAAAAGATTCTGAGGCAAGGTGGATTTTTTTAATTTGTTCTAGGGACATGGGCGTGGCTGGCAAAGCCAGCATTTATTGTCCATCCCTAATTGTGAAGGTGGTGGTGAGCTGCCTTCTTGAGCTGCTGCAGTCTATGTGGTGGTGGAGGTACACCCATCGTGCTGTTAGGAACGGAATTCCAGGAATGAGACCATCTCCTCCAGAGAGTTCTGTTCCTTTGGTTCAATGCCAGGCCAGATTACTAATAAATAACTGCATCTTCAAGACCCGAAAATGAATGAATGCATGCAAAGAACATGGCGCTAAACTGGTGGTGGCAGGGTAACTGCTTAGAAAAGGTCAACCTGGATCTGGAACCTGGCACTGGAACTACCTGGGGCATGGGCAGCCAGATGCCCGGGGCATGGGCAGCTGGACACCCGGGGCACGGGCAGCTAGACATTTGGGGCATGGGCAGCTAGACATTTGGGGCATGCCCAGCCGGACGCTCGGGACATGGGCAGCCGGACACCCGGGGCATGGGCAGCCGGACACCCGGGGCATGGGCAGCCGGTCGCCCGGTGCATGGGCAGCCGGACACCCGGGGCATGGGCAGCCGGTCACCTGGGGCATGGCCAGCCGGACACCCGGGGCATGGGCAGCTGGACACCCGGGGCATGGGTAGCCGGACACCCGGGGCATGGGCAGCCAGACACCTGGGGCATGGCCAGCTGGACATTTGGGGCATAGCAGCTGTAGAATTTGGAACCATCCCCTCCCCCAACGTTCTGGACACTCACTGTTTCAGGCTTCTCCTGGCCCAGCGCAGACCCCACTCACTCACCAACGCCGCCGCCATAATGAAAGGCTGAGGGATGGGGCTGAGAGCCGCAGGATCGGAATCATTTAACGTCTAGTATCTGAAACCAAATCGCTCCGCTTTACGCGGGTCGACGGCTGATTATTGTCTCCAACTGAGAACGAAGCTGCCCTGCACTCCGCCGCTTCTTTACCATTCACCCCACCCCCCACTCAGAAAAATCTCAAAACTACTCCCCACCCTCTCGCCGACCCGTAGCTCTGCCATTGTCAAGTAGCCAATCGCCTTTGAGTGAAAAGCAAGGGGCCGAAACTGTGCAGCCAATCAGACCTGGAGAGTTTCGAGCAGAAACAGAACGGGTCCTAGCGCCCTCCGCATTCTTGGATCCTGCTTGCAGGTAAACACACTGACCAGCTGTGACCTTCATTTCAAAGCGGAGAGGGTAATTTCCCTGTCTCCATTGCACTTTGGAATAATACCTGATAGTGGCAGTAGGGTTACAGACTGTGGCCTCTTTTCACAGAGGCTGCCTAACCTGCGGAGTATTTCCACCACGCACAGTATTTTACTTTTGTTTTAACTTCTTTTAGATATTTGAAGAGTGAAACTTTCAGACAGTTTCCAGTCTTTTAAGAACAATTGCATTTATTTAGTGCTATTAGCACAGGAAAATTTCCCATGGTACTTCACGGAGGTGGAGGGTTGCCAACCCTCCCAGCTCACCTGGGGTTCCCCCAAATGGGGCTTGATCTTAGCAAAGTACTTGTCCCAACACTTCCCTCCATTAAGTCACTGCCTACCACTCATAGAAGGTCTGACTTGAGGGCCATCCCCTGGCACTGCAAAGAGCCAACATGCAGAGGTGACAGGATTCAGGGATGTGGATAGAGACAGGAGTCTAGTTGGGATTGATGGAGGCGGAGCAGTGAGAATTGCAGTATGAGGATGAACATGATCTAAGTGACAGGGTACTCAGGCTCGGGGGACGAAGAGTCAGGTACTGGGGCATGGGGCAGACTGGGGTTCCAAGGATATAGGGGGATGGGGAGATAGAGATTGGGTCTTGGAGAGCAAGGCATGGAAGCTTGGAGGAAAGGGAGACTAGGCAACCTCTTTTTGGGTAATACGGGGTAGACACTTTGACTGATGGGGCGGGTCAGGGGATTGGTGCTCGGGTGGAGGGCAGGGGAGAAGAGAGGGAGACTGAGGAACGGGGGGGGGCACTTCCTGTACAGCTGTGAGCACAATTACAACAATGTGATGAGTGGGAGAGACAGTGAGAGAAGAGCAGCCAGTAAACATGTGAGTGAAATCAGGGGACTTTACTGTGGGTAAATAGTGAAAGATTGTTTCCAATGGGCGTGAATGGGGAACAAAGGGATCGAGACCAAGCATTCTCACTTGAACATTCAAGCGGGAAGAGATTCAGAAGGTTTTTGAACAGAGGGCTTTGGGACCATTGATATGATGCAGCAGATGATGTGTGCCAGGCGGATCGAATCCATGAGGGAAACTCGATCTGCAATCACAACAGTTTTGCTATTTGTATTTATTTCAAGATGCCTGCCCTGAATTCAGTAGTAACAAGTCCACCAAGACTTGAGATTTTTTAGAAAACCAAATTAAACATTTATTAACAAAAGATTTCAAGCACATACCTAGATCTACAAATTACTACTATAATAACTCCTAAAACCCCTAATTAATCTGGCTAGCAGTTACATCCTCATTAAGGCAATGTTAAAGAAATATATTTAAACATATCCAGGCAAGTCAATACAATACTCTGGACAGTAGAATTCAAAGTGCCTTTTCCCAGCTTCGGTTTCTGTAGACAGCAGCTTAATGCATAAATACTGGAGGCTTTTCACACTTCTGGTAGATCTTAAAATGCCTTCTTTTCCTGACACATAGCCTCTTCTCCTTTATACATAGTTCTCCCTTTAATGTAAATTCCATTGTTCCCATATGTCTTTGGAACTTTACCTTTCTCATAATATAAATCATTGCATGGTGCTAATATTATCAGTAACCTTTGGGAAAAATAAACACACTGCTTGGCCTAGCTTCTCTGGCTAGGTGTAACATCCTACCATCGCTTTGAAATTCAAACTACCCTGGTTTATATAAAAATGCAAATTCTCTTCACCTCACATTCTAAATCTTCAACCATGTTTACGTATTTAGCATTTTAAACCTAGCTTCTTTTGATGAGTCAAAGCCTCCAGACCAGCTGGCACAAATTCAATTAAATCACACACACACACGCACACACACACATACACGGAAACTATCCAAATCCCACAATTAACCTACTTTTACAATAAATCATGATAATATTATACTTTCAATTATTATACTTTCGTAATAGCATGAAATATTTCACGACAAATGACTGTCGAGACAGAGACCTGGACATTATTCAAAAGGAAATTGGATAAGTATAGAAAAAGGGGGGAATATAAAGGGATCTTGAGGAAATGAGGTTACAAAAGTGAACACTAGTAATGGGACAGGCACTGAGTCTACAATGCCTCTTCCTATAGTTTCTTTAATTCAATGAAATATTTTGTTTATATAGCCTAAGTTCAGGAAGTGATTTAGAAACGTTGGTTCTGAGCTGCATTTAGGATGATGTGGCATGTGCAAAGTGCCTAAACACAGCACATAGTGCCCTTTGTGTAATCTCTCAGATTGTTTTTTTTTTAATTCATTCATAGGATATGGGCTTCGCTGGCTGGGCCAGCATTTATTGCCCATCCCTAATTTCCCTTGAGAAGGTGGTGGTGAACTGCCTTCTTGAATCACTGCTGTCCTTGTGGTGTAGGTACAACCACAGTGCTGTTAGGAAGGGAGTTCCAGGATTTTAACCCAGCGACTGTGAAGGAATGGCAATATATTTCCAGGTCAGGATGGTGAGTGACTTGGAGGGGAACTTCCAGGTGCTGGTGTTCCCACCTATCTGCTGCTCTTGTCCTTCTAGATGATAGCGGTCATGGGTTTGGAAGGTGCTGTCGAAGGAGCCTTGGAGAATTTCTGCGATGCATCTTGTAGATGGTACATGCTGCTGCTACTGTGCGCTGGTGGTGGAGGGAGTGAATATTTGTGGATGTGGTGCCAATCAAGTGTCTTGGACGGTATCAAGCTCCTTGACTGTTGTGGGAGCTGCACTCATCCAGGCAAGTGGGGAGTATTCCATCACACTCCTGACTTGTGCCTTGTTGATGGTGGACAGGCTTTGGGGAATCAGGAGGTGGGTTACTCGTTGCATGATTCCTGGCATCTGACCTGCTCTTGTAGCCACAGTATTTATATGGCTAGTCCAGTTCGCTTTCTGGTCAATGGTAACCCCCAGGAAGTTGCTAGTGGGGGATTCTGTGATGGTAATGCCATTGAACATCAAGGGCGATGGTTGGATTCTCTCTTGTTGGAGATGATCATTGCCTGGCACTTGTGTGGCACGAATGTTACTTGCCACTTGTCAGCCCAAGCCTGGATATTGTCCAGGTCTTGCTGCATTTGGACATGGACTGCTTTGGTATCTGAGGAGTCACGAATGGTGCGGACCATTGTGCAATCATCAGCAAGGATCCCCTATTCTGACCTTATGAAGGTTACTGATGAAGCAGCTGAAGATGGTTGGGCCTAGGACACTACCCTGAGGAACCCCTGCAGTGATGTCCTGGAGCTGAGATGACTGACCTCCAACAACCACACCATTTTCTTTTGTGCTAGGTATGACGCCAACCAGTAGAGAGTTTTCCTCCTGATTCCCATTGACTCCAGTTTTGCCAGGGCTCCTTGATGCCACACTCTGTCAAGTGCTGCCTTGATGCCAAGGGCAGTCACCCTCACCACACCTCGGGAGTTCAGCTCTTTTGTCCATGTTTGAACCAAGGCTGTAATGAGGACAGGAGCTGAGTGGCCCTGGTGGAACCCAAACTGGGCGTCAGTGAGCAGGTTATTGCGAATAAGTGCTGCTTTATAGCACTGTTGATGACCCCTTCCACTACTCTACTGATGATCGCAAGTAGACTGATGGGGCGATAATTGGCTGGGTTGGATTTATCCTGCTTTTTGTGTACAGGCCATACCTGGCAATTTTCCACATAGCTTGGTAGTGTTGTAGCTGTACTGGAACAGCTTGGCTAAGAGCATGGCAAGTTCTGGAGCAAAAGTCTTCAGTACTATTGCTGAAATGTTGTCAGGGCCCATGGCCTTTGCAGTATCCAGTGCCTTCAGCCATTTCTTGATATTACGTGGAGTGAATTGAATTGGCTCAAGACTGGCATCTGTGATGCTGGGGACCTCCAGAGGAGGCCAAGATGGATCATTCAATCAGCACTTCTGGCTGAAGATTGTAGCAAATGCTTCAGCCTTATCTTTTGCACTAATGTGTTGGGCTCCTCCATCATTAAGGATGGGGATATTTGTGGAGCCTCTTCTTCCAGTGAGTTATTTAATTGTCCACTACCATTCAGGACTGGATGTGGCAGGACTGCAGAGCTTAGATCTGATCCGTTGGTTGTGGGATCACTTAGCCCTATCTATCACACTGCTTTTGCTGTTTGGCACACAAGTAGTCCTGTGTTATAACTTAACCAGGCTGACACTTCATTTTTAGGTATGCCTGATGTTGCTCCTGGCATGCCCTCCTGCACTCTTCATTGAACCAGGGTTGATCCCCTGGCTTGATGGTAATGGTAGAGTAGGGGATATGCCAGGCCATGACTTTACAGATTGTGTTCCTGTTCAATTCTGCTGCTACTGATGGCCCACAGCGCCTCATGGATGTCCAGTTGCTAGATCTGTTCGAAATCTATCCCATTTAGCACGGTAGTAGTGCCACACAACACAATGGAGGGTATCATCAATATGAAAGCGGGACTGCGTCTCCTCTGTGTGGTGGTCATTCCTACCAATACTGTCATGGACAGATGCATCTGCAGCAGGCAGGTTGGTGAGGATGAAGTCAAGTATATTTTCCCCTCTTGTTGGTTCCCTCACCACCTGCCGCAGACCCAGTCTAGCATCTATGTCCTTTAGGACTCAGCCAGCTCGATCAATAGTGGTGCTACCAAGCCACTCTTGGTAATGGACATTGAAGTCCCCCACCCAGAGTACATTCTGCGCCCTTGCCACCCTCAGTGCTTCCTCCAAGCGGTGTTCGACATGGATGTGCACTGATTCATGAGGGAGGGCGGTACATAGTAATCATCATCAGGTTTCCTTGCCCATATTTGACCTGAGACTTCATGGTCCGGAGTTGGTGTTGAGGACTCCCAGGACAACTCCCTCCTGACTGTATACCACTGTGCCACCACCCCTGCTGGACCTGTCTTGCTGGTGAGACAGGGCATACCCAGGGATGGTAATAGTGGTGTCTGGGACATTATCTGTAAGGTATGATTCCGTGAGGATAACTATGTCAGGCTATTGCTTGACTAGTCTGTGGGATAGCTCTCCTAATTTTGGCACTAGCCCTCACGTTAGTAAGGAGGATTTTGCAAGGTCGACAGGGCCGAGATTGCCGTTGTTGTTTCCGGTGTCTAGGTCGATCCGTCCAGTTTCATTCCTTTTTTGTGACTTGTAGCGGTTTTGTTACAACTGATTAACTTGCTAAGCCATTTCAGGGGGCATTTAAGAGTCAACCACATTGCTGTGGGTCTGGAGTCACGTGGAGGCCAGACCCAGTAAGGACAGCAGATTTCCTTCCCTAAAGGACATTAGTGAACCAGATGGGTTTTTACAACAAATCGACAATGGTTCCATGGTCATCATTAGACTCTTAATTCCAGATTTTTATTGAATTCAAATTCCACCATCTGCCATGGTGGGGTTTAAACCCGAGTTCCAAGAGCATTACCCTGGGTCTCTGGATTACTGGTCTAGTGACAATACCACTACACCATTGGCTCCCCACCAATGCTGGACAGCATTAAGTCTTGAGGTGATAAATACTAAATGACATTCGCACCATTCAAGGATCAGGCAATGACTATCTCCAACATAAGGGAGGTTATCCACCTCCCCTTGACATTCAATGGTATTAGCATACTCAAATCCCCCACTATCAGCATCCTGGCAGTTAGCATTGATCATAAACTTAACTGGACCAGCAACATAAATGCTGTGGCTATAAGTCAGAGGTTTGGTATTCAGCAGCAACTCACCTACTGTCTCATCAAAGTCTTTTCACCATGTGCAAGCCACAAGCCAGAAGTGTGATGGAACACAATCCACTTACCTGGGTGAGTGCAGCTCCAACAATACCCAACAAGTTCACCAACTGGGATGAATTGACCTGTTTGAATGTTACCCCATTATCATAAACATTCACTCTCTCAGAAATTAGCTGCAGCATGTACCAACAAGATACACTGCAGCAACTCAGAAAGGCTTCTTCAACAGCACCTCCCAAACCTGAGACTTCTGATACCTAGGACAAGGACAGTGCATTGGAACACCACCTCTAACTTCCTCTCAAGTCACACACCATCCTAAGCTGGACATTCCTTCATCATCACTTGGTAAAAATCCTGGAACTCCCTACCTAATGGTTCTGCGGCAGCATCTTCACCACGTAGGCTGCAGCTGTTCAAGAAGCTCACTATCATCTGCTCAACTAGGAATAGGCAACAAATGCTGGCCTTGCCACCAATGCCCACATCCTGAGAATGAATAAAAACACTGGTGTTGGACAAGCACAAGATGAGCTTCACCTTTGCTGTGAAAGGACCCCAGATGCCTAAATCCAGCTGATTAGAAAGTGAGGTCAGCAACCCAGATTCTCAACACGGTGAGCCTTTGATCTCAGCCTTGCTGTCGCAAAAGCCAGTGCCCAGAGGTGAAATGGGAAGCAGATTGTAATAACAACGTTTAAGTGCTCAATTTCTGCCAGTATATTTGTGTATTGAGCAAAATAACAAAAATTGAAGAATTGTGTTGATGTTGGACATGGCAAGTACATCTTGAGAAATAGGAATTAATCTATTTTGTTTAATTAGTTTGAAAATGTAATTGTACTGCACCATTAAAACAGATTCAATATTGTTGCTAAGCGGCTGCTAATGACCTGAATCTCTGCAAAAGTGCTGCCATTCAAATAGAACAAGGCAGCTTGTATCGCTATGTATATTTAGCGTTCTTCAGGCGAGTGATGTTTTTGGTAGCTCTGGTTTGAGGTACATAATAATAGCATGAATGTTTCATTTTGCACACCTACAGGACATCAAACTCTGATGACAGGTTAATAGTAGGGAGTCAACCAAATAAGCAGCACCACAAGTTTAACTGCACCATTTCACATTTCTAACTCTCTTCAGCTCTGAAGAGTCATAGGGACTTGAAACGTTAACTCTGTTTCTCACTCCACAAATGCTGCTAGACCTGCAGAGTCTTTCCCGCATTTTCTGTTTTTATTTCAGATTTCCAGCATCCGCAGTATTTTGCTTTTATCAAAACAATTACATAATGTTTTAATGGCTGGTCCGGAAAATGGACATCTACTGGGTACTCAGATTAGGCTGTAGGCCCAGTACAGGTCAAGTTTGGGTGGGGAAACGGAAACAACTTTGATGCACTTTCACCAGACTAGGTTAAACACAAGTTGAAGCACATCATGTACTTTTGCAGGAAATCAGGGCTCAAAAAAGATTATGCACAGTTCTTGTCCCTTCCCAAACCAAAAACTTTTGCTGAAAATCTTTGCTTGTTAAAGCGTTACAGTTGACAAGGAATGAGTCAGGAATTCTATCATTTTGTCCTGATTATCCAATCAGTCTACTTCCTTCAGCCCAAACCCCACATTTCAGCTGGCAGAAGCAGATAACATCAAAGCAAAAAGTGCAAATTTCTTAATTTCTTGCATTCCTCAGCAGTCACTAAGAATTTTTACATGCTGGAAATGTGTCTTCACAATAATCCTGTAATATTTTAATTATAAAGACAATAACATTACTTGTCAGAATTGTAACCCAAACAATGGGTATTGTAATGTACTGACATTCATAAATGCCAGCTTAACTATCTCAATGAGTTAGCAACAAATGGCTTTCTATTTCTAACAATTCTGATATTGATTATTGTTAATTGATCAATGATTTCAGTTGTTATACCATTTATGATTATAATTACTGAAAGCAGTGAAGCTACACCATTGAAGAACATTTAAATTTAATTCCAAAGAAGAAAGAATTCCATAAAACAAATTAAAACCAATACTTTTAAAGGTCCTAAAAATTAACACAGTAAGATAACCAATTTTTAGACTGTGAAATGATTATTGGTGTTTTCTGCATCTTTTGATAAATTGTGTTATTCAACATTTGTGCGGTTAGAAAAATACATTTTAGATGAAGGCAAATTCAAAGCGGTATGCAGAATAGAATCCCTGTACGTTTATTTTGCTTTCAGATATACACATAATAGAATCCCTGTACATTTATTTTGCTTTCAGATAATAAATCAAGGGAATATTTTCAAAATGCATTTGCATTTAAAATATGTTTCAAAATGAGAAGTGCTAAATCCCAACCAAAAACGCTACACTGCTCCAAAAAGCATTAAACAATATGGTTTTAGTTCTCATTAATAATTCTGGAATAGAGGGAATAAAGGAAGACACAAAAAATTACATGCAGAAGAAGTATAATGATTGAGCATCTCAGCATGAAATGGGAATCTAATCCTCTACCAGTGTGTCATTATGCATATTTAAAACAAAGTCAATCTCCGTGGGCGTTGAATGAGGGGAAAATCAGCAGTTCAGCCCAGATGCACGCTTTCAACAATAATGGAGAAGTTACAATGAAGCAAAAAGAGGCAGGCATCTTCTGACGACAACCTGGTCTTTTCCCCTCAGATTCGTTGATAGCCTTCAAGTCTTCGACGTCGACAAACCAAGTACACAATGATTACAACGATGATCAACACAAAAAGAGATATTCCAAAGATGATGGGTACAATAAATCTAGAATCCAAGAAGCATTCTTCCACTGTGAAAAGAAAGGATACAAGTGAAACTCACTTTGTATAATGTTTAAAAAATTAATAATTTACAATCAAATATGACAGATAATGTGGTTGGTCACGAATTCAGTACTAGAAAGAATGCCTGGAAAATGAAATCAATTACAATTAACTACCGAAATCAAGAAATAAAAATGCTTCTGGATATTACTGTTTTTCCAATTGATCAAACTTCCTAACATTATCAACAGCCAAAATCACTCATTTGCAGTTTCAGTTAAAAGTGAATAGATTTTCAGAATGTGATCCTTAAAGCACTCTTCAAAGTCCCATAATCTCACGTGATAGTACGAGACAAATGTTTAGGAAAATGAGTAAGCCATCTGGAAAAAAACAGCCTGCAATTTTTTTTTAAACCAAGGGGAGTTCTAACTTTTTACATGTAATTGCTTATGTCTTCTCCATACACCTCGATAGCTTTGCTCCTATTTTACATTCAAACACTTCTTCTTATACCTGCAGCCCATTTGGGCAGGGTGCTGCAGATTTACTCAGCCAGTTTAACATGAATCCTAAAGATTATTTCCACCTAATTTGGACATTCCAAAAGGAAACATTCAATTCTCTTCATGAGCTCAACGACAGATTATCCTTAATCCTCTCACCCACGGCACCATTAGAGATAGTTATAATAAAATAAATGGCTTAACAGTCACAATAAATCAATGGGCCTGATTATGGACCAATAAAAAAATCCTATAAAACAACAATTGTACTTGACTTAGTGTAAAACAGTAACCTCGCTGATAGTGATACTGTGTAAACATGAACTTTTTGCTCATAATTGGATATAGTAGTATAATTTTTTTTCATTCATTTATGGGATGTGGGCTTCACTGGCTAGGCCAGCATTTATTGTCCATCCCTATTTATCCTTGAGAAGGCGTTGGTGAGCTGCTTTCTTGAACCACTGCAGTCCCTGTGGTGTAGGTACACCCACAGTGCTGTAGGAAGCGAGTTCCAGGATTTTGACCCAGTGACAGTGAAGAAATGGTGATATATTTCCAAGTCAGAATGGAGAGTGATTTGGAGGGGAACTTCCAGATGGTGGTGGTGTTCCCATCTATCTGCTGCCCTGTCCTTCTAGATGGTAGTGGTCATGGGTTTCAAAGGTGCTGTCTAAGGAACCTTGGTGAATTCCTGCAGTGCATCTTGTAGGTGGTACACACTGCTGCTACTGTGCGTCGGTGGTGGAGGGAGTGAATGTTTGTGGATGTGGTACCAGTCAAGCATCTTGAGTGTTGTGGGAGCTGCACTCATCCAGGTAACTAGGGAGTATTCCATCACACTCCTGACTTGTGCCTTGTTGATGGAGGACAGGATTTGGGGAGTTAGGTGGCGAATTACTCAGGATTTCTAGCCTTTGCCCTCCTCTTGAAGCCACAGTATTTATCACTAGTCCAGTTCAATTCTGGTCAATGGTAACCCCCAGGATGTTGACAGTGGGGGATTCAGTGGTGGTAATGCCACTGAACGTCAAGGGGCAAAGGTTAGATTCTCTCTTGGAGATGGTCATTGCCTGGCACTTGTGTGGCATGAATGTTACTTGCTTGGCCACTGACCTAATAATCACAGGCCTGGACTAATAATCCCTAGATGTTCTAACTGGCAAGTAACATTAGTGCTGTGCAAGTGCCAGGCAATGACCATCTCCAATGAGAGAATCTAACCACTTCCACTTGACATTCAGTGGCATCACCAATCGTTGAATCCTCCATCATCAACATTCTGGGAGTTATCATCGATGAGAAACTTAACTGGACCAGCCACATAAATACTGTGGCTACAAGAGCAGGCTAGCGGCTGGAAATTGTGCAGCGAGCAACTCACCTCCCGACTCCAAAGCTATCCACCACCTATAAAGCCACAACTCAGGTATGTAATGGAATATGCTCTATTTGCCTGGATGAATGCAATTCCAACAATGCTCAAAAAGCTCAATGCCATCCAAGACAAGACAATCTGGTTGGATGGGATGCTGATCAACATCAGATTACACTGGCAGCAGTATACCAATTACAAAATACATTGCAGCAGATACATAAGTACACCACTACCTGCAAGCCATGCACCATCCAGACTTGGAATTGCAGTAAGCAAGCTTGGATAATGATTTTCAGTAAAACACTGATCATCTTCAGGCTTGTTCCATTTTGTGCTTACTGAAATAAGCTAACTAGGTCAATGGGAACCATTTTAAATTTAACATGCAGGCTCCCTGCAATCATTTCACATTCTTTTATTACTGTATTGATTTTGTATTTGGGGCTTTATAATAATAAAGGTGGTACATTTCTTAATCAATATAATTCACAAATAAGAAAACTGGATTCTTTATTTTAAACTAACACTGTAAATTTGGGATGTTTCTACAAAAACACTTGTCTGAAACAATTTTCTGCTGGGTAAGTAATATTTCCAACTTTTGATAAGACTCAGAACATCATGGCCTGCCAAGTCCTGGCTCAAGAATAGAGCTCATTGTTCACAATCTGATCAATATTAGCCTAAAAGTAGCTAGAGCCAATTAATGAGCTAAAGAAGCCAATCTGAAATTGCATGATGTTCAATAAAAGTAGCATCTTAGGAAGACCCATCGCTAGCCACACTGATCAAGAATGCTTGAAGTAGTAACAACAGGGTTACGATGCTGCAGCCCGATCAACCGTTGGACATTGTACATGTCAGTTTTCGGTTTGATACTTATATCTTTTTCTTTTGGTATTTATCAAGTTATTAACAATTAGAATTTGTTAAGCTTAGAAAGAAGGTAGTAATGGGTTTTAATTGTAGATGCGCATTCTGTATATTAGAATTAAGAGGGCTCATCTGTACAAATGCATGAACCCCCATACAGGGGAGCTTAAGTAATTCTATTTATTTTAAACTATTGATAAAATTTTAAATAAACCATTTTTATTTATCACCTGAAGAGCCTGTTCTACCTTTTGGGTTTTAAAATCTTGTTCAGACCTGAGGGAGTTAAAACCAATCACTGGTGAATTGGGTTGATTGCAACTGGGCATTCCTAAACTACATCACTCTTAATTGTTACTGGGTCAAAACCTGTAATTCCTTTCCCAACAGCACTGTGGGTGTACTTCCACTGCAGTTCAAGGTGGCAACTCATCACCACCTTCTCAAGGACAATTAGAATGAGCATTAAATATTGGCCTGGGCAGTGATGTTTTCGTCCCATGAATGAATAAAAAAACTTCCACCAAGGCAGTTTGAGAAAAATTTATTTTTTTTATACTAGTAACAGTGAAGTTCTCGGATTGTTATATAAACCCAACTGTCTCATAATGCCTTATGGAGAAGAAAATCTGCTTTTCTTGCCTGGTCTCGCTTCTATGTAACTCCAGTCCCACACCAATGTTGTTGACTTCTGGAATGTCTTAGCAAGTACTTTAGGTTTTGGCTTGCCACCAACTTCACAGGCATACTGGTGAAGGGCAATAAATTCTGGGCTTCATATTAATGCTCACATCAAAATGAATGAAAAGTGATTGTACTGCATTCTTAATAAAATTTAGTTAATTACAAGTAGTCAGGATAATGAAGAGACTTCTATAATACCTACAAGTAGATATCAATAGAATAATTCCATATATGAGAGATTTGTTTGGTTGCAACAATGTCACTCCCTATATACAATAAAGGGATCGATCATGGAACAGAAATGAAGATGAATCCAAATTGGTAGAATATGTTCTCAGCTCATTACAAATTAAAACACTATTCTTGGATTTTTCTAGCAAAATCAAACTGCATTCCAAATATCTTAAAGTTTGCTCAGCTAATGGAATAGAAAAAGCATTTGGTCGTGTCTTTTTCCATATAAGAATGGACTTGCATATGAACATATGCACCAGGGGCAGCAGCAGTAGGCCATTTGGCCCCTTGAGCCTCCTCCACCCTTCAATATCATGGCTGATCTGATTGCACCCTCAACTCCACATTCCACCTACCCCCAACATCCTTCAGCTCCTTGACTTGTCAAAAATTTATCTCCCTCTGTCTTAAAAAATATTTAATGACCCTGCCTCCACCACACTCCTGGGAAATAAAGCACTGCATGTTTTTATATGAAGGTTCATAACTCTTGCCTCAGCAATCTTATTCTGCATCTGGCTATACCATTTAAAGCAAGATGGTCCCAGTACAAACCCTAGTCAATTAAGGAATAAAAGGTGATACCACTACAGCAGCAGCAACGGACTGACTGCTAAAATAAAGTTGCATGTTACTGGGTTAAGAGGAAAAATAATTTGCCCCATGGCAGATAACCTGTATATAAAGTCCATGTGTGGATGCCATACAGGGGCAGAATTGGGTTCAGCTGTGATGCTCCCATGTTTGAACAGGTCAACATCAAGCTTCAGACATGAGAAAACAGTTAATGCACATATACATCAGGAGGTAGGAGGGTAAAGATAGATCAATCCATTTGCACAACTGCAAATTCCAGTTATCCTAAATCTTCTAACTGCACCTGAGAACTACCAAAATCTGCAAAAGAAATGCCTGAGATCCATAAAAGATGGTTTAGAAATCTTGGAGGGAGAGAGAAAAAGAAAAAAGGATATGAACTGTAGGCTTAGAACAAAGCTAGCACGTCAGTGGATATTTTCCAATATTTGCACTTGCCAGATGCCTAGTGAACCCCCTCTACTACATCCTAGTATTATACAACATCTCAAACTTTAGAACATTCCCCCTACTGCAGATATTTCCTAAACAAATTAACCTCTCAACAAGATTCTAATTTAATAATGGAGTTAACTTGTTACTGAAATTTAGGTCAGATGTAATTTTCAAACTTCCATGGAGAAGTCTGTAACACATTTATGCATGTCCAGACCCTTAAGACCAAGAATAGCAGTTACCTGATAAATGACAGTACCCATGTGACAGTTTACTTTCACTCAATTTACATAGTGTGCCACCAAAAAAAAAAATTAAATCTGTTGAATCAGGTTATTCACAACCTTGGTTGTTTTATCTGACCCAGAACCAAGACTTGAGCCTCAATCCATCCATCTCAAAAATTTGCCTACTTCCATTTCCATCTCCTGCTGAAATCCTCATCTATGCTTTTGAAACCTCCACAACTATTTCAATGCTCCCCTGGCTGGTCTAATATTACACCTTCCAACTGGAGTTCAATTGAAAACAGAACTATGTTCATGAACATGCACTGACACTTGTCCACCAATGCATCAAGAATTTTAAATTCATCCTTACGATCAAATCGCTCCCATGTTCTTGCCTCTATCCATCTCCAATCAGCAGAACTGATTCCCTCAAATCCGGTCTCCCTACTTCACATTATTGGTGGTTATGCCTTCAGCCGTCCTAACTCTTCCTAAACTTCACTACCTCTTCAGCTCTCTGCAAAAATCATCTCGAGAGCCTACTCCTCTGTAGCATTTGGCTCAGTGTAACATTTGTCTAGTTTTGCTGCTGCTCTGAAGCAACTTGAAACATTTTATGTTGAAATAGTGCCATAGAGAGTCATTGTTTTATAGGGCAAAGGCAATCCAAGGATCAGTTTTCAAAACAGTTGTTAGCTCAAGAACAAGGATTCACCTTGCTTGGATCAGCCATTTATCAGGAAAGCATTTTTTCTATATCCTATAGCTCTCTGATGAGCTATTTTAAAAAGGTTAGTCACCATTGGGGAAGTGATATGGCAATCTGCAAGATAACAATTACTTGTTTTTGGGATGGAGGTGGAAAGATAGCCAGAACGCCACAGAACACAAATGTGAAAATGGTCTTTACGCTTTGCCAGTGTTTCTACAGCCAGCCAGTCTCAAGACCGGTAGAACTGGAATTTTTTTTTTTGCCTCAAGAATTGTTGCCTTCCATGTCACCATAAGATCATCAGCTCAGTGACTAACCAACAATGGCTCAGCCATGCTAAATGTACTGGATTACTACACAGTCAAAAAGGAGTCGTCTATTTTTCCTCTCCTTGAATAAAGCATTTTATCTTTAGAATCCAGCAAGATCAATGGAAGAAAATGGAAGGTTGATGGCAATACTCAACTTCCACTACTGAAGAAAAAAATGCAGTGGCATTGCATAGCCACAAGCTTCATTAACTTTGTAATGCATGCAAGTTAAATTCATTTTACAGAAATTAAACATCACTAAACTAAGTAAGGACACACCCAAGTTTAAAGGCAGATTGGGAGATTTCAAAGCAGACATTTTTAAAACATTTGCCTACAACTAAATCCCACCTTGGAACATTCAAACAAAGAGGGTCAACCACCTGGAAGTTTCCTTTGCTTTTCTCTCCACAGATCTTGCCTGACCAGTTTGGTTTTATTTCAGAATTTCCACAGGTTATGGTCAGAATGGGTAGGTTATTTAAAAAAAAACAGGTAATGCAATTTCAGAAGAGTAATTTCAAGTACCACAGGTTCAAAGTAATTTCTTGTGGTTTGGTAATGATACACTCAAGTGTAATATTTATGCAATGACCATAAAAGCACCCTTGCAAGAAAATGCTACAAATGGACAAGTGGTAAAATGCTTTATTTTAAAGTGCATTTGTGGTGGATTGTGAACAACTTCAAGAATCTGCATGGAAACTCAGTTATACATCCAGGTCAACAAAAACTAACTCTTGGTCACCATCACTAATTATTCCTACCCACAAATTTAAACAGTTTTTCAGGCAGCTTTTCTTAAAAAATTTTAAAAAAAGGTTTTCTATAACTTTCTACTAATCCTGATGAACAAAAAAAAAACATTTAAATCAATAGACTACAAAAATGCTACATTCTGCAGCATCGATTTCAACATGTTTATGATCTTGCTGAATAAATTCAGCAGTCTTTAACAGCTTCATATCCTTCTGATGTCCATCTTCTATCAATTGTATAGATAGTGATCACGGTTATGATTAATCCCATCAAAGCGAATCCCACTAATACTGGAATTACTTTACTCTCAGCATCCGCCTCACATTTTCCCTCTACAACAGGAGTCAGAGGTGAGCCATTAACTTTTAGGATAAAAAATTAAAACAATCAGGCATGCAAATATTATGGAAATGAAAAAAAATGATGCAAGAACCAATGAGAAATACAAGAAACAAGTAGCAAAAAAAATAAAAATTCAGTTATGTCTTGGTCAGCATTTTCTGCCTTTGGAGCTACGTAGAGCTGAAGTTTACAACTATGGGGTCATGCATGTTCATGCAAACTCAAACATGAACATGATGGTTAATTGAAAAAAAAAGGTTCACCTTTCAAAAACAAGTTTCAAATTTAATCACCTGCAAGCGACAACCTTTGCTTCTACTTCAGTCAGGGCAAGAGAATTTTTAACATTTTAAAACCCAAATGACAGTCTTTAAGTTAAAAGTTTTTCTTAAAGATAAGCACATTGCTGTTCAGCATCTGGCCCAAACAGATGGTCAGCTATTTGGGACTTGTTCAGACGTTGTGCATAGCAAGTTGCAGTCAACCAATTATCAAAAAGTGTACAACCCTTTTAAAGAGTCACCTGGGACCTATATGAATAGGGCAAGGAAATCAATTCTTCAGTCCAATTGGTTAATGAACTTGCAGCAACTGAACTGGGATGTGTCAGAATAGTGACTTCAATGTCACGTCATGGGTATAGAATGTGCAAAGAGAAATACATTTCCAGCAATTATTAAAAGCTCAAGGAATGAGACTCCACTTTGGCCTTGCCTTTCACTCTCCTTAATCTTCTCCAGCCTTGTAACCCTCATATCTGTGCTCATCCAATTCTGGCCTCTTAGCACCTTAGATTTTATTTGCTCCATCATTGGTGGCTGTGCCTTCAACTACCTAGGCCCCAAACTAAAATTCTCCCCCAAAACCTTCCTTCAAGATTCTTAAAACCTCAAAGCTTTTGGTCATCTGCTCCAACAACACTTTAGATATGGCTCAATATCATTCCCCCCCTCCCCCACACTCCTGCCAAGAACCTTAGGATGCCACAGCTGTTGTGAAAAAACAAATCAGTGCTGGACAGAAATTGTTTGATAATAACTAAGACTTGCATCAATGAAAAAAGGTGCTTAACTAAATGGACAAAGTGGAGCTTTTTTGTGAGGTTAGTCTTTATCCAATGTTTGAATTGGGGTGGGGGGGGGTGGCGCGCAGGTGTTGCCTTTTCAGAGCTTTTGAAAAGCACGGCATGAACAGCAACTTCCAGAGGTGTTTAACGGCTGTGTTTACTTGTTTGATTTGCACATATGGCAAGTGCAGTAGCCCATATACATAGCAAAGGGCCTAAAAGTATGATTGGAGCCAAGAATTCAAATATCTAAAAAAGCAACCTAAATTTAGGCAGGGAAAAGGATTTAACAAACCTTAAATGTGCACTTTTTTTGAGGGGGGGGCAGGAAGAGAAGAACTGGGGGCTGCATGGGATGAGAAAAAGCATTTTAGTATTTGCTATTCTGTTCACAGGCCTAGGATTTAAATAGAAATTGCAAAATTGCACTGAAAAATTGGCCAAACCAGGATAATCTAGTGCAAATTAGTTCTACAATCTTGTTGTTAGGTTTAAAAAAATTGCTAGAAGCTTCCCTGCCCACACCCCAAGACCAAATTTAGCACCACTACAAATTTCCACTAAGTAGGCCTGTTTGTGGGCTTTCAAGAAGGCTCTAATTAGATTTTTGGCATAAGTACAAAAATAGCTTTATAAAAGCTTTCAATACAAGTTAGTGAACAAACTGACTAATATGATTTAACTAGTAAATGGTACTGAATAGTTTTGTCATTTTAATTTGATTAAACTAGTTACTCAGCCGTATTAGTAAAATTGCACCAAGTTAGCCACTTAAATACAGGAATATTTAAGCAAAAAAAAAGACAGCCTGATGCACAAGATTTTGTAAACAATTGGAAACTGGAGTCAAAAATCCTCAAAAAACCCAAGTGCAATTTTGGTTTAGAACTACATGGAACATACATCACACAAAGAAAACCAAAAATCAATATAGCTTGCATTCCAAAACTTCAAATCAACACTATAATTTTTCATACAAGACAGCTGACAGATCAAGTTATCCGGTGAACAAAACTGATTTACAGGAGAAAAACAGGTAATACAGATTTCAGTACTTTTCAACACTATTCCCTGGTAAAAAAAGAGCAGAATCTTACCTTTACCAAACTTTCCACCTGGAATGTCAAATGCCTGAAGTTGAGTGTTAACAGTCAGAATCTGTAATGAATCAGTTGAAAAAGCCACATACTGCTTGCTTTTGCACTTGTAGGAACACCCAACTGTAGTCTTGAACAGCTTCATGTGATTTACATTGCCATGATAGGAGGTCCCTGGGAAAAAATAAACCACCAGATCCAGAAGCATAATGACAACATACACACATACCAAAAATGTTTAAGAGGGCAGGGGAGACAAAATGCTCAAGTCAGTATTGTTGATATTGTGCAATGATTCAAAAAAAAAAAAGCAACTAAAAAAATACTTAAGCATTTCCAATATTTGAGTTGTGTTAAGGTGGAGCATTTTCTTCATCACCATCCCACTAAATGGAACAGGGTGAAGTGGTGTTCACCAGGGAACTGTACTTGGACCGCAGGTTTTTGAATAGACAATTTTCTATTCAAGTTTGCAGACAGCAAGTTAGATGAATACAAAGTGTAGATGGGATTGTTGATGAATTTGTAATAAGTGCAAGTGCACAAACAGATGTCATAGTAGATAGTTCAGTTTCTGGTTAGCATTACACAAAAGATGTAATGCCTTTTCTTTGTATCCTAGATTTTAAAAATTGACACAGGATGTCTCATACATAACTGATTACTAATCACTTACCATACAGTTGGATGAAGTCCAGCCAATTCATAGCTGAGAGTTCATTTTTGGAACAAAAAGTAAAATGCTAAAGGTATTTCAAATGTAATCACATTTCCATAAATTGATATTATATTATAAATCTTACCCAAGTTATTCGTGGCATCCAGAGCAACACTTATCTCACTGATGTAATACTGTTTTACATCCTGGAAGAAATTGTAATTGTGATTTTTTTAAATTGTAAGTTTTAAAAACAAAGAACTTGGCACAGGAGTCAAATGCTACTTAATTAGCTATATAGAACTACTACTCTATCATCACTTGTTCAAGTCTGTCCTCTTGGTGGGGGTCAAGTCTCAACTAATGTATTAGTTACTAGAGGCTATTTTAGGCATATGATACATGCATACACAGTTGGAGCACGTTAGGCCTAAAATAGAAAGGAGCAATAAGTCCCATCTCATTGACAGCCATGTTTCAGAAGACCTAGCTTAAAAATAGTTGGTACCAAAGCAGTTTAGTTCACAACAAAAGGCCTGGCCATTTAGGGGGAAAGGAAAGGTAACAGATGCAATACAGGTGATCCTGTGTAGGCCCTAAGCTGGAGAAATAAAATCTGTTCAAGCTATTATGGGTGCCATATTTGCAAACAGACAGCCCTTTTATAAAATGTTATTCAGCTCAGATCTTGAACTGGCATACCAGTAAAAACAGATTAACAAAGGGTTAATGGATATCCAAAATTAACAGGATTCAAGTTTTATTCAGGAAGGTGTTATGTAACTTAAGCTAATAGATTAGTTTACGAGTATTAGACAATATAGAAACTAAAGTAGGGGCTGAATTACTGGGGGAGAGACATTTTAGAAACTGTGTTGATAACATGGCTCATTACAAAAAAAAAGTCAGTCACAAACACCGTTTCCTCCAATCCTCCAGAAACTCCCTCTCAGGCTTTTGTACCCACATTCCAAAGCCTCTAAATTCAACCACCCAGAATGCTCAGACTCCAGCTACAATCCTACATCCTAAGCACCATTCAAGTTTGCAGCAACCACTCAAATACAAAAGTCAGGTCCCTTGTCTTTGTGTTACCATAGCTTCTCATTATTCCTACCACATGAGAAATGCTATTTCACTCTAACGCCACTCTCCCTAATACATGGGGATGCAGGAGAACCAAAATTAATTCACAGGTGACCACTGAGCAGCTGAGGAATATATTTGATGGCACAGGTTTGTTAGAGCCCTCTCAACTCCAAGGCCTGATTTCTAGTGTATATCCAAGTTGAAATTCTGTTGCCTGGCTTTGCAACCGGAGGTGAAGTTAGTCCAGTTTGAGTGAGATACTGAATTTGTCAATGTCACTCGGGGTAATGTGGGAAATGGAGGGGGGTAGGGTGTCGTGGTCAGGAAGTAGCACACTGGTGGAGAAGCTCAAATCACTGGATTGAGGCACATAGCACAGTAAGTACTTGGCAATATCAGATGAAAATGCAGAGCACTGTTTCCAAGTGTTTTTTTTCCCTTTAACGCTAACATTTTTTACTGAGCACACAAAAGCTCATCATTGGTTAGCTGAGTCATAAGGTCAACTGGTCAGTTCCAAAAATGTAGTGTTTTTGTATCAATGCAATACACCTTTCATGTCTGCTTGCACATGAGAACAATGAAAAATACAACTTTGTACATGGGAAATTCTTCAGATATCAATAAAATTATGTATTGCAACTATAGGCTCCCTGTAGTCATATGTTGGAAACAAATGGATAAGCAGTGTGTTATTTGCAGCTGGTTGCACTTGCAAGTAAAATTGCAGTGAGTTTCCCTGGTGCCCTGGACAACATGTCTCCTCCATCACCACCACTAAAAACTAGTTGCATACTACAATCTGCAATAAGGCAAGTGGTTGCTATTACAATAGTGCCCACACTTTAGAAAGTGCTTTGGGTCTTGATAAGAAAGGCGATAAAGAACCACATTTTTGCAAGATTATGATCTTAACACAATGTAAAAGCAGGTAATTATTATAAATTTTGTTTAAAGCTATCATACGCCATTATTTTTATTGTTTATATAAAACTACTCTAGAAGCTCCATAGTTAAACATTTAATTAATCCATTCATCTGATCAGCTACAATCCAATCCAAAATATTCAGCAACATCATGATGTACTATTTCAAAAGTTAGGAATCTTGCTACTTAAGGTGCAATATTAACCAAATGCAGATCCAAATTTTGGAAGCATCCTTTTTCACCATATTAAAGTCAATCATGGGCCACAGATAACTCCCCAGCTTTATTAAGTCAACAGCAACTGTGGTTATCTGCATGAGTCATGATGCCTTGATGTTGTGGACATGAACTCACCTTCACAAAAGTGAAGTTTACAAATCCAGAATTAAATTTTAAGATAATCCAGGAGGCAATGTTCCCACACTTCCCTGAAGTTACAGTCTTGGCTGGTGGAATATTGAAGTATAGATCCTGTGAAGAGAGTGCATCGTCAATGTATTGAAGACTGCCACTTAATGTTTCAGAGCAAAAAGCTGCTAAAAAAAAGCATTTTACACATCAAGCGTTTAAGCCAGTTAAAAAGAGAATTCAACAAAGCATCTTTAAAGGACAAGCAAAAATCAAGTAGTTCAGATCCACAAATCATGAGACAACTAATACTTATTTAGAAATTTGAAAAGGTCATTCTAATCTGATTAACCAAAGTTTGTTTTTAAATTATTCCATAGCCGACTCCACAGCTTGGATCTGGTGACCATCAAATCAAATTTTTCAGATGTGTTTTAAATCAATATATAGATGATCAGTTTTTCACTGGGCTATTATGGCCACCTCTAGTTTTAACAGTTGAAAGCTCAGCTGGCTAAGAGCCAAAGAAAACAAGAGGCCAGCAAATGGTGCACCTTCTCGTCCCACTAATGTGGCAGAAACCGCGATGCCAGAGTGGGGGCCACAGCAGGTAATACTTAACCAATTTGACCACTAACCAGTGACTTAAAATGGAAGATAAAAGCAAAATACTGCAGATGCTGGAAATCTAGAACAATAACATCTGGAAAAACTCAGCATGTCTGACAGCATCTGCGGAGAGGGATACAGTTGACGTTTCAAGTCCATATGACCCTTCATCAGAACTAAGGCATATAGAAATGAGATGAAATAGAAGCTGGTAGAAGGGGGTGGGACAGGAGAGCTGGATAGGGGGCCAGTGGTAGGTGGAGGCTAAGAAGAGATTGCCAAAGATGTCATAGACAAAAGGACAAAGGGGTGTTGGCAGTGGTGATATTATCCAAAGGATGTGCTAATGGGGACATTAAGGGAAGCAAGCTAGTGGCAGATGGCCCTAGTGCAGGTGGGGAGGGAGGAGAGGGATCGAAATGGGCTAAAAAGGTGGAAATGAAACAACAGGTCGAAATAAATTTTAAAATAGGAGGGAAAAGAAAAAACTCTGACACGTCTTCCTTCACTGAGGTTTTCCACCCACGGTGGTTGACAGGGCCCTCAACCGTGTCCAGCCCATCTCCTGCGCATCCGCCCTCACACCTTCCTCTCCCACCCAGAACCATGATAGGGTCCCCCTTGTCCTCACTTATCACCCCACCAGCCTCTGCGTTCAAAGGATCATCCTCTGCCATTTCTGCCAACTCCAGCATGATGCCACCACCAAACATCTTCCCTTCACCCCCCCCAGGCGGCTTTCCGCAAGGATCGTTCCCTCCTGGACACCCTGGTCGACTCCTCCTACACCTCAACCCCCTCCCACGGCACCTTCCCACGTAACCGCAGAAGGTGCAACACCTGCCCCTTTACTCCCCCCCTCCTCACTGTCCAAGGGCCAAAATACTCCTTTCAAGTGAAGCAGCACTTCACTTGCACTTCCCTCAATTTAGTCTACTGCATTCGCTGCTCCCAATGCGGTCTCCTCTTCATTGGAGAGACCAAACGCAGACTGGGTGACTGCTTTGCTGAACACCTCCGGTCTGTCCACAAGCATGACCCAGATCTCCCTGTCGCTTGCCATTTCAACACACCACCCTGCTCTCATGCCCACATGTCCATCCTAGGCCTGCTGCAATGTTCCAGTGAAGCTCAATGCAAACTGGAGGAACATCACCTCATCTTCCGACTAGGCACTTTAGTCTGAGAGGTAATATTGAGTTCAACAATTTCAGATCATGAACTCTCTCCTCCATCTCCATCCTCCTTTTCCAATAATTTATTATTTTTTTTACAACTTTTTTTCCCTTATTTTAAAATTTATTTCAATCTATTATTTAATCTCCACCTTTTAGCCAATTTCAATCTCTTCCCCCACCCCACCCGCACTAGGGCCATCTGCCACTAGCTTGCTTCCCTTAATGTCCCCATTAGCACATCCTTTAGATAATATCGCCACCGTCAACACCCCTTTGTCTATGACATCTTTGGCAGTCTCTTCTTGGCCTCCACCTATCGAACTCTGTCCCACCCCCTTCTACCAGCTTATACTTCATCTCATTTCTATATGTCTTATTTCTGATGAAGGGTCACACTGACTCGAAACGTTAACTATATACCTCTCCACAGATGCTGTCAAACCTGCCGGGTTTTTCCCAAGTATTTTTGTTTTTGTTCTTAAAATGGAAGGCTGCCACTATTCAACTGCAGCAATGAATTTTAGAGTGTCATCATACCATCCCAGATTAACTGTTCATTAGCTCCATTAGCCAATTAGCTTCAATTTCACTATATCAAAAAAGCCACCACACATGCTCTGGTCAACGTATCACAGCGGAGAATGTTAACCAATTGCCCTTTAAAACAAAAGCTTTATTTATATAGCATCTTCAACATAAGGAAGCAACCCAAGGTGCTTCACAAGGCATTATAAAACAAAGTATGACACCAAGCCAAATAAAAGTGTTGCAGAGTGGCTCATGAGCTTACTCTGCAAGACACATGCAGTGATGCAAAGCAGCCCATCAAACAAAAAAAAACAAATAAGGGTATCAATCTGGTACGCTCAAAACGACAAGTTGTGGAATACATTTTCTTCTATGTCTATGAGACACCTAGTAAAACAAGGACCATGTTCATAACATGATGCAAACTTCAAAAAAAAAGCTAGCCCAATTCTGGTTAGGGCAAGTACACAAGATATGTGGCCAGACCAAGTATACATCCTGTTAAGATCTAATAGATCAAATGAGGTTTATTACAACATAACTGAAGCAGTCACAGAAAATGCATAGTTATTCCATGTTTAGTAAGGCTAATTATTGAGCAAAACAAAAATGGTTAGGTTTGAAATTACAAAACCAATGAAAGTGCACACCATGTACTGCATCACTAAATCTCAAGTTGCAGCTCATTTAATGATTATTCATGCACAGCCATGTTTAGGAACCTGTAATCAGGGAAGCATTTCAACCAGAATGGCATAAATAGAAGCCATTCCATGAATGGAACAAAACAGAGTGGGTCTGATGGGAAAAAGCAGAACACAAGAATGGCTATCTTGTGCACCAGAAAATTTAGTCTTAATGTGAAGACATCTTCTGAACAAACAACTAAAGGGTACTTGGATGAGTTGGGGCCATGGCGAGAGACAGACTGCTACAAAAGATTAGCGATAACTTGGTAGTATTGTGGTTACGCATGCACATCACACCCACAGTTCAGCAATCTTAAGCTATGTAATAGATTCGCACCCAAATTACTCAAATCTAGGTGCAAACATAAAATCCTGCACAGCCTATTCCATATATGCCTCAGCAATGGTATGGATTCGCTGGTAAAGTTAATGTTGAGGCCATTAGTGTCCACTATCACCAAACTATATAACTTTTGCAATCTCGTGTCATTAAACACAAAAACCAGGAAGCTGTCAGTGTTGCCCTGCTCCTCCAGAAGTTTTGCAACAACAATCTGAGAGACTTGGTATTGAAATTTTTCAATACAATTGAGAGAAATTTGGGGTACTTGTGATCGATCAAATGGCTTTTTAAGCAATATGATGATCTTCTCCAGATAGCATCCTTGATTATTCGAGGGTCACTGAACCACAGCCTATGCTATAATTTTAATATGGGGCAGGGAGAGGTGGCAAGCCCCAATTGGGACCAAACCCTACACCATTGGTGTTGTTCTGAACCATATGCTAACCATCTAGCCAACTAAGCTAACAGGACCCCAGCAGAAGATAATTGAATTATTGATCTCCTTGGCACTGAATTTTTTTTTTTTTTACAGTTGCAGAGTTCTCAGTTATGCAAAAATATAAATGTTTACAATTTCCCATTCTGTCCCTTTAACTTAATCCCACATTTTTCACATTGCACATGATTTAAACAATGAAGTAAATAAGTTAATTTACATATCCTGGCCCAGACAATATCTTAGTTAGGATTCTTCAATCTAATTGGTCAACAGGTCTGAGAGAAAAAAAGTATTGCGCAATTTTTGATTTGCACTGAATTTGTGGTAAAGCTCAAAGTTCACAGGCAAGTTTAAGTGTAATGAATGGCTAGCACTGTTCAGTCAATGCAAAATATAGAGCGTTGGCTGCTCCGAGAAAAATTCCTTCACACTTCAAATTACACAAAGTGGAAGCCTAAACAGATTAGCAAATCTTACCTTTGCCTTCTGTTTGACAATAAGCTGTATTCCAATTGTTGCCTTGATACAAGTAGTATTTTTGATAGAAACAATGTAGTGTCCAGTTTCTGGCAGTGAAAAAATGGGCACCAAAGTAGGGAGTAAAGTTGTCAATGCATGTATGGTTGTAGTATAATTTGTAGTCGCGTTGGTCGCATGTGGGGTGTGCGCAGTCGTGTTGGTCGCATGCGGGGTGCTCGCAGTCGCGTTGGTCACATGCGGGGTGCTCGCAGTCGCGTTGGTCACATGCGGGGTGCTCGCAGTCGCGTTGGTCACATGCGGGGTGCTCGCAGTCGCGTTGGTCACATGCGGGGTGCTCGCAGTCGCGTTGGTCACATGCGGGGTGCGCGCAGTCGCGTTGGTCACATGCGGGGTGTGCGCAGTCGCGTTGGTCACATGCGGGGTGTGCGCAGTCGCGTTGGTCACATGCGGGGTGTGCGCAGTCGCCTTGGTCACATGCGGGGTGTGCGCAGTCGCCTTGGTCACATGCGGGGTGTGCGCAGTCGCCTTGGTCACATGCGGGGTGTGCGCAGTCGCCTTGGTCACATGCGGGGTGTGCGCAGTCGCCTTGGTCACATGTGGGGTCGTAGTAGGGTGAGAGGTTGTGTTAGGCTTGACAATTATTGCCACCATATTAGGCACATCTGGTGATGCAGCAGCTTCTGCTAAAACAGCAGAACTTGCATGCAAGCCTGTAAAAAAAACAAAAACAAGATTAACCAAATATTATAGACCAGTAAGAATAGATATGTATTTTTAAAGAAAGGTCCCAACAGCCTAATGGGTCTAGTAGCAAATTCTGAATAATCTACTAATTCCTGCTAAAATATTGAGCATGGGAGAGACCCACTCCCCCCCATTCCCTCACCCACCTCACTTTTTAAAATGCTCAAGGGCTAAGGGTTAAAGTACTTCCAGGCTTAATTATAAAAAAACTACAGATCTGATAGATTAATTTGTTTTAATATATAAAAGTACTTGTTGCACTTCACCCAATCCTTATTGAACTGTATACATCCCAAAATTAGTGAAATTGGCCTAGTACCTGGAAAGCTAAGAGAAATTAGTTTGATAGCCATAAATTTCTGTTTCAGCCACTGGTTAGTTTGAAAGGTTGGCCCACTGCTTCAATAAACAGATGGCCTCTGATGGAAGGGGCTGATTTGAATAGGTTAGAAAACACTTACAAAGTGTTTTTAAACTACACGTTAAGTTTGTCAAAAAACTGTCAGCTAAATGGCTGGATTTTGATTAAAAAGCTTCCGATGGTTACTTTATGCTGCTCCTCCCAAATCCAGACAAAAAAATTATCTAGACCATTTAGTTTCACTATAATCAATAGCATTTAGCCATTTTCTTACTGTGAAGGTCTCCAGAAAAAAAGGGTATATTAAGGCACAGGCTGAGGCAGCAAGCTGAAGATATTACTACAGAGTTTTATTGAAGCTCTCACTGAGATTGCCCACAGTCCAGGATTTAATAATTAACGATTTAGGCAGTGCTAACCATCTGCAGGATTTAAGGCAAGGACAAAAAACATAATAACCGACCTCCGGGCGCCGGGGTGGGGGGGGTCATGAGTTGCAGACGAGAAGCTGACTTGAAGCATGTAGAAGAGCAGGATCTGTTGTATGCAAGGAGGAAGCACACACACTAAATGCTATTTCCTCTACTGCTAAAAAGTGTAGAGAGATAAAGCTGAGAAGTTAAGATTTTAGTTGACAGCTGTTGACTTAACTATTTTAAAAGTATTAAACTTCCACTCTCTCATTAAACAGCATATTACAAGATCATTTGCACAGTGCATGCGCAGTATGGAGGTTGCTTACCAAGGCCCTGCAACATAAGGAATTCAATTAACATTGAAATTTAAGTGTAAACATAGAGGAGTTGGAGGGAAACAATTTTCACTAGTAATACAGGAGCAGTCACTGTTTCTGGTTGTCTCTTCCACCCTGGTATGTCACAGTACAAGGAATTTTTGCCAAGAGGTTGCACAAAGTAGAGAGTGAAAATGAAAACATTTTGCTTAAATCATCCAGATTATCAGAATTACAAGACTTCAGTTCACTTAATAGTTATACTTTGTAGCCTGAACAGTTCAGACCCATCTACAAAACTATGCTCTGATGAATACAAAAAAAGTAATGGATTTGTACAGTTACAAGACCACTTAAAAAAGTGTTATGATTTAAGGCAAACAGCCATCCTCTCCAGAGGAATCAACATTTAATGTAAATATATTTTAGCTGTGGATAGAGTTCAAAATTAAAGACAAAAATTGATCCACAATGTTTAAGGGTTCTTTCCCTCAGGCCAACAACATTCACAAATAAAGATATGCAGAAACTGAATTACCAAGTGGCCAAGGGACAGTTTAGTTAGCCTGGACCAAATTTTATCAGTACAGGTTTCTATAAATGCACCAATTAATTGGACTGATTAAAATTCCATAAACTAATCAGTTTATAAGAATTAGCTACAAACCCCAGAACTAACTTTCATAAGAAATATAGTTATCAATTTACCCTATTGCAATGCAGTCAGAGGTCTTTTGGATAGGTCATTAAATACCACCTACTAAAAACCTTAAATATTCCAAAAAGCACTTGAAGAGTAGGCGAGTGTTGACAGCTGCCTTGGAAACAAGTAACCTTGAACCGAGACTAACAGATTATTTGGCCGTTTACCTAATCGACTGTGGGATCTTGCTGTACATAAAAAAGGGGGAGGACACGCTTCGTGGAGCACGTGTCAATATCTGCCCGCCAAGATGATTTTTGGGTCAACCTGGGGACGTCAGAAGCGATCTCCGGCTGCAAGTTCGCTCTTGCAACACATTGGAAGTGCCAAAAGGAGGAGCTTTTTCCCCCTCCATTATTATAAAAATGACTACAATCTGGGATAATAGCAATGGTGTGCTTTTGCAAATAGTGTGCTTTTGCAAACCCGAGTGGTTTGCTGCCCACTACCCACATTTTCCGGATTCTGTTCACATCAGAAGCTCCGCCTTTTACTAGTTAACCCAAACCCTAAAGTCGGACTTATTTGCACCGAGTTACTGCATCGGATCCCCCCCCCCCACCCGCCCGAGATAACATAAGCAGCTTTCACTTTAACAAAGACAAAAATCACCTAGCAACTCCATAGAATTGCACTTTTCCCCTGCGACCTTTAATTAGTGAAGTAATTGGGAACACGGGGATTCACCCAGCTTATCAGGAACTCACCACCGAAAGTTGCTTTTTAAGAAAGGAGGATCGGGAATTAAAAAGAAAGTTCAAATCGACTCACCGCAAAGCACCAGGGCCACCATCAACACCGAACTCCTCATTATTATTATTATTTTTTTCTCTCTCTAAACCAGTTATTATTATAATATTTTTTTTTTTTTGCAAACTACTTTCAGCTTTAAACTGCTCGCTATTAACCACTTGCGCAGTGGTAATAAAAGCTGAAGTCACGGGACAGTGGAAGGGTGGGGACAGGTAGGAAGTGAGATCAAAAATTGGGCAGCCAATTCTCACGAGGTATAGCTGCGGAAATGTAACAAAGCAGGAATGGGGCAGGAAACATGATTGCTCAGCAGCTGCCATTCAGCTAAAACTCATAAATCTTTCTTCAACTGCACCTTAAAGTATCCTCCTCCCGTTTCCATTTTGCTGCCCTGACATAGTTACTCACAATATAAGGCTAAGAGCAATCTTTTCGTACAGCTAGCTGTATTATGGAGTGAGTACTGGGGGGGGGGGAAGATCAATATGAATGAGAATGGTTTCATTAAGGAGGACACTGACCTTGCACTTCTGAAATCTGGCTTCGAATTTCAGTGTGGAGTGAAAGCATGCATATCTCTCTATAAGAACCTTTACACCAACACGTTTGTGCAGGATGGATCCCAAACGTAAAACTACACCCAATGTGGCATTAATCCCATAACCTCACTTAAACTGGAATAGAAAGATGGCTGTGTAAAAAGTACTTTTTGAGATTGGGGTTGGAGTACATTGATGGGACAGTTTGGAAGGCAAATACTGACCCTAGCTGCCCACAATGGAAAATGTAACTGCTCTATGATGCATGCAAATTAGCGATCAACAGGATGTGATGTATTAGCCTAAGAAATTGCATGAAATGTATACCCTATGTGAAATAAACTGGTCTCTTGATCTTTGATTGGATTGAGTTTACAGCACTGTCCCTCCCCATGTTCCCTAATCTATTTCAACCTTTTCTCTTTCCACAAATTGGGGGAAGGCCGATTTTAATCAGATCTGATATGATTTGGCCAGAGAGGGCTGGGAGCAGCTACTTTTAGGTAAATCGGCGTCAGAGCAGTGGGACTCATTCAAGAAGGAAATAGGGAGAGTACAGGGCCAATATATTCTAGTAAAGGTAAAGGGTGGGACCAACAAATCCAGGGAACCCTGGATGTGGAGGGATATACAGGGTTGGATAAAGAGAAAAAGGGAGGCTTATGGTAGATACTGAGGGCTCAACACAGCGGAAGCCCGAGAGGAGAACAGAATGTGTAGGGGGGAACCTAAGAAGGAAATTAGGAGAGCAAAAAGGGCATGAAAAAACATTGGCAGGTAAAATAAAGGAAAATCCAAAGTTATTTTACAAGTACATTAAGAGTAAGAGGGTAACTAGGGAAAGAGTAGGGCCCATTAAGGACCATAGTGGTAATTTGCGTGTGGAGCCAGAAGACGTAGGTAAGGTTCTAAATGAATACTTTGTGTCAGTGTTCACAAGTAAGAGGGACGACATGGGTATGGAAATCAGGCAGAAGGACTGTGATATAATTAAAGAAATTAGCATAGCAAGGGAGGAGGTTCTAAATGGTCTGGCAGGCTTAAAAGTAGATAAATCTCCAGGCCTGGATGAAATGTATCCCAGGCTGTTGCGTGAGGCAAGGAAGGAGATAGCAGGGATGCTGGCAATAATTTTCAATACCTCTCTGGCCACAGGAGAGGTGCCAGAGGACTGGAAGACAGCCAATGTGGTACTGTTATTCAAGAAGGGAGGAAGGGATAAACCAGGGAACTACAGGCCATTCAGTCTAACCTCAGTGGTGGGGAAGCTTTTGGAAGCAATTCTGAGGGACAGAATTAATCTACATTTGGAGAGGCAGGGATTAATCAAGGACAGTCAGCATAGTTTTGTTAAGGGGAGGACATGACTGACCAATTTGATTGAATTTTTCGAAGAGGTGACCAAATGTGTAGATGAGGGCAATGCGTTTGACATAGTCTATTTGGACTTTTGATAAGGTCCCGCATGGGAGGCTGATAATGAAGGCAAGAGCCCATGGGATCCAAGGCAATTTGGTAAATTGGATCCAGAATTGGCTGAGTGGCAGGAAGCAGAGGGTGATGGACAAGGGGTGTTTTTGTGACTGGATGCCTGTGTCCAGTGGGATTCCACAGGGATCGGTGTTGGGTCCTTTGCTGTTTGTGGTGTTTATAAACGATTTAGACTTGAATGTAGGAGGGTTGATCAGTAAGTTTGTGGATGACACGAAAATTGATGGGGTGGTAAATAGTGAGGAGGATAGCCTTAGATTACAGAAGGATATAGACGGGCTGATCAGTGGCAAATTGAATTTAATCCAGATAAATGTAAGGTGATGCGCCTGGGCAGGACAAACAAGGCACAGGAATGCACGTTAAATGGTAGGATCCTGGGAAGTACTGAGGGTCAGAGGGACCTTAGTGTGCATGTCCACCGGTCCCTTAAGATAGCGGGACAGGTAGATAAGGTGGTTAAGAAGGCATATGGGATACTTACCTTTCTTAGCCAAGGCATAGAATGTAAGAACAGGGAGGTTATGTTGGAACTGTATAAAACGCTGGTTAGGCCACAGCTAGAGTATAGCGTGCAGTTCTGGAATCTGCATTATAGGAAGGATGTGATTACACTAGAGAGAGTGCAGAGGAGATTTGCCAGGATATTGCCTGGGCTGAAGAGTTTTAGTTATGAGGAGAGATTGGATAGACTGGGGTTATTTTCCCTGGAGCAGAGGAGATTGAGGGAGTACATGATTGAGGTGTATAAAAATGTGAGGGGCATATATAGGGTCAACAGGAAGGAACTTTTCCCCTTGGTAGAGGGATCAATAACCAGGGGACATAGATTTAAGGTAAGGGGCAGGAAGTTTAGAGGGGATGTGAGGAAGAATTTTTTCACCCAGAGAGTGGTGGGAATCTGGAACTCACTGCATGAAAGGGTGGTCGAGGCAGATACTCTCATAACATTTAAGAAGTATTTGGATGTGCACTTGCGATGCCATGGCATACAAGGCTATGGGCCTAGTGCTGGAAAATGGGATTAGAATAGTTAGGTACTTGTTTGACCGGCACTGACTCAATGGGTCAAAGAGCCTTTTTCTGTGCTGTAGAACTCTATGACTCTATAAACACTGCCTGACCTGTTGAGTAATTTCAGCATTTTCTGTTTATATTGCAAATTTCCAGCCCATTTTCCAGATTCTCCCAGCTTAATGAGCCCCAGAACTTTACATCTCAATATAACAAAGAACTTAAAGAGTTTAAAGGCAAAATGCTGCAGAAGCCATAGCACTGTTCTCCTGTATAAAGGGCCACAATCTCATTATTTTCACAATAAATGGTGCTACTGACTTTGTCTTGTTTTTTTGTTTCAATGATGCACACAGGCAGTCGGCATTGTAGCTGAGCTAACTTTATTCATAACGCATTTTCCTAATTTAAACACATATCTGCAATAACTGAATTCTATTAAGGCAGTCTCCAACATGTGTTACCTGACCTTCAACTCCCAGGTCAGGTGACCCCCAATCTACTAGAGAGTACTGTATAGTATCTAATACTGGAGCCCACTACCACAATCAACTATTTTCATGACATTTTTTATTTTAAAAAATTTAAATTTAAAAAGACATTTAAAAAAAAACTAACTTTTATAGAACTCAAATACACACAGGGCAGGATTTGTCAGTCGGCATGCGGGGGCAGGCCTGACACGCCAATGTGATAAATGATGTGTAATGACATCGGGCGTACATCCCGACGTCATCGCGCAGTCCCGCGATATTTCGCTCGGCAGGTGTGCACCGGAGTCGGCTATTAAGGCCATTAAGAAAGTAATTGATGTCATTGGTAACCTTAAGGTTATTGGGCAGGCGAAAACACCAATCGGCCTTTACATTTTTTAGGGAACCTCATCCACAAGCGAGATGAGGTTTCTTAAAGCTTGTATTAAATAAATAAAAAAATTTCTCCTACACATAAAAACATGTCCAATCTCATGTGACACAGTCACATGAGGGGACATGTTTAAATAAATTTTCAACTATTTATTTAATTACTTGAACATCAATTCAATCTCCCTCAGGCAGCTCCATGCCTCAGGCTGGCCCTGACTTTCCCTCCTCCCCACCGCCCACACAGATAGCACTGAGCGCTACGGCTCACATATTATGCTAGGTCGGCTTTAATTGGCCCACCCATATAAAATGGCGGCGCGCAGCCGATCGCAGGTGGTGATCAGCTCTGCAACCTCCCCGCCTGCTGCCACCTAGCCCGCCCACTGCCTGAAAAATTCAGGCCACAGTCTCTTATCTATTCTTTCTCACTCTGTTTTGATCAGCCTGTTTTGTCCTTTAATCATCTCTGTATCTCTGTGGTTTTTTTCCCCATTCTTCCACTGGATCTTCTGAATGGTGACAGAGGTGATTTTGAAGGACAAGGGGCCTTCTCCAGCTCTCTGACCATTACTCCTTGGATAGTTTTCGGGACTCTCAGGCTTTGTCTGGTTATCTGTTGCTTCACTGGTGCATTCTGGTTTTTGATCTTCAGCTAGGCTTTCAGAGCAGAGTTGCGTTTAATTTGTTTTCTGTAGGAATTTCTGGCTTCTCCTGTTCTGTTGTCCGTCTGGAGTCTGCATTATGTAAGACCTTGGTTCCCCTGTGATTCCTGTGAAACAGCAGGATTCCAGGTCCCTTCATGCTGAATCCTCACTGCCTCTCCCATGTTCAGGTCAGGCAGAGGTCGGGCAGAGATCAAAGTACTGTTTCTGTTTCTGCTGTCTCAGTTTGAGCAGGTCCTGAATGCTGTAACTCACTGGATGTGGAAATAACAGTTGTGGCTTAATTCTTAGTCTTCTCCCCATAAGGAGCTGCGCTTGAGATGATCCAATGTCCTCCATTGGAGTATTCCTGAAATCCAGCAGAGCCAGGTAGGGGTCTCTTCCACCTACCTTTGCCGCCTTCAACAGGTGTTTTAAGGCCTGCACAGTACGTTCCACCATTCCATTGGATTGTGGATATTTGGGACTTGGTGTAGTTTGGCAAAACTTCCAGTCCTGTGCAAATTTGCGAAACTCAGTGCCTGAGAATTGTGAACCGTTATCTGAGATGAGCACTTCAGGTATTCTGTGGCGAGCAAAAATTGATTTTGAATGATTTATTACAGTGCTGCTCTTACTATCATTTCTCAGCAGCACCGACTCAAAAAACTTTGAGTAATAATCTACTGCTCGTAGGTACTCGCTGTTGTCAAATATGAACAAATCCTCTCCAATTTTCTGCCAGGGCCTCTCTGGAACACTGTGTGGTTGAAGTGGTTCTTTTTGTTGTGATTTACTGTACTTTTGGCACACTTGCACACACATTCACTATTTCATGATTTGTGCTCCCATTCTAGGCCGATGCATTACATCTCAAGCTCATCTCCTGCATGTTTCTATGCCGAGGTGACTCTCATGTATGCGCTGCAGCATTTCTTTCCTCAGTGTTGCATGAATTATGATCTTTTCTCTTTTGAAAAGTATTCCTTCTGCTACATGAAGTTCCTCACAAAAGTTCCAGTGCTCTTGTACAGCAGATGGGGCTCCGCTACGATGTGTGGGCCAGTCAGTTTGCACAATCTGCTGCAGTTTTCTCAGGGTGGCATCGTTCTTGGTCGCTTCCCTGATCTCATCCACTTGGTTATAGCCACAGGTAAGTTCTTTGTCAGCATCTGAACCTGTGCTTCTGTTTCTTTATCCTCTTCCTCCGTGATAGGTAGATACGCACGTGACAGAGTCTCTGCGTTGTACATTTCCTTGCCCAGTTTGTATTTAACTCAGACCTGGTACTTCTACAGATACATTAGTAATCTTTGGATTCTTGGTGATGCACAGTTCAGGGGCTTTTTAAGTATAGCATCCAAAGGCTAATGATCAAACTCTACCTCCACGTCTTTGCCATAGACAAACTGGTGGAAGCGTTCTAGGCCAAACACAATTGCTAGCATTTCTTTCTCTATTTAGGCATACTGCTACTGTGTTTCTGTCATTGCCTTTAAAGCGTATGCCACTGGTGCCTCATTTTGCAAGAGGACAGCTCCCAGACGCTTTGAAGCATCCACTGAGATCCTGACCGACTGACTGACACCATTGTGCTTTAACACTGGTACCTGGTCAGTGTTCTCTTCAGATTACTCAAAGCTTCCTGGTGACTTTGTTCCCAGTGCCATTCCACATCATTTTGTAGAAGCTCTTTGAGAGATGCTGTCAGGTCTGACATGTTCAGAATGAATTTCCCAAAATAGGTCACCATTCTCAAAAACCTCTCCAAGTCTTTCTTACACTCTGGGGGTGGCATGTTCATGACTGCTTTGATTTTACTCTGATCTGGCTTCAGGCTCTCACTTGTTAGAACATGTCCCAAGTACTTGATTTCATGAAAACCTATTTTTCACTTTTCCTTCTTCAACCTGAGGTTTCTTTCTTTCGTTCTAGCCAGCACCTGCCTCAGTCTGTGGTCGTGTTCTTCTCGTGAGACTCCCTCGACCAGCACATCGTCGATATAGGTTTCCCCACCCTCTAACCCTTCAAACAGCTGCTCCACTGTTCTGTGGAACACCTCTGGAGCTGAATTAATAACAAAAGGTAAGTGTATAAGCCTATATCGCCCGTATGGTGTGTTGAAGGTACAGAGATAGGAGCTGCGTTCATCCAGCTTGACCAGCCAGAAGCCTGAACTTGCATTCAAGGCTGAATAGCATTTAGCATCAGCTGGCTTACATGTGATCTCTCCTACTGTGGGCAACTGGTAATGCTCCCATTGTACTGCCTGGTTTAGGTCTCAGCGATCCAGACAGACTCGCAGAGTCCTTAGATTAAATTTACGTGGCTCATCAACACCATTTTAATTCCAATAGTTTTGTGTCTTAGTCATTTTTCTGTATAAATGCAATTCAATTTTGCTTATGATAAACTGAATAAATCAGCCATGAAAACAGAAAATATTGGAAGTACACAGCAGATCCAACATGAGTCTGTTGGTGTTAGAAAATGAATGCACTTCAACCAGCCAATGAAGGATTGAATGACACTATGGAGTAAATTTTTGTGTGGAGGATACATAGATCAGGTGATGTGTAGGACAAAGTGAGTACTCTGCCCACTTTATGGTGTAGCTGTTGGTATTTGGGGTTTGTGAGCATGCAGGAGGTGGGGTGACAGAGCTAGCTAGGTTGTTTACAGGCAGTTTGCCATTTAGCAGGGTGAGAAATCCTTGAGGGCAGGCACTTATTAATGGTATGAAGGAACATAATAAAGGTGGGGTCAAAAGATTGGCGGGCAGGACTAAACGGAATGGCTTACTTCAACATGAGGGAAATTTAAAGAGCATACTCAGCAGCAAAAAAAATCAACTTAAGAAAGTCTTTAGGCTCAAAACTCCAAAAGGAATGAAGAAGATATGACTGTCAGACCTGCTTTCAGTCTTCCTTATTTCACCTGACAATCCATTTGAGTAAATGGAACTGTACCACACAGTGTACGTGCAGGATTTTAAAAAAGTTATTTAAAGGGATGTGGCCAATATTTGTTGCCTATCCCTAGTTGTCCTTGAGAAGGTGATGGTGAGCCACCTTCTTGAACCACTGCAGTCCATGTAGTGTAGGAACACCCACAGTGTTGCTGGGAAAGGAGTTCCAGGATTTTGATCCCGTGACAGTGAAGGAATGGCAATGTATTTCCAAGTCAGGATGGTGTGTGGCTTGGAGGGGAACTTGCAGGTGGTGATGTTCCCATGTATTTGCTGTCCTTGTCCTTCGAGGTTGTAGAGGTTGTGGATTTGGAAGGTGCTGTCAAAAGAGCCTTGGTGAGTTGAAGCAGTGCAACTTGTATACAGTATACACTGCTGCCACTGTGTGTCATTGGTGGAGGGAGTGAAATGGTGGGTGGTGCCAATCAAGTGGGCCGTTTTGTCCTGGATGGTGTCAAATTTCTTGAGTATTGTTGGAGCTGCACTCATCCAGAAAAGTGTAGAGTATTCCATCACAGTCTTAACTTGTGCCTTGTAGACACTGGTCAGACTTTGGGGAGTTAGGAGCTGAGTTACTTGCCACAGGATTCCTAGACTCTGACCTGCTTTTGTAGTCACAGTATTTATGTGGCTAGTTCAGTTCAGTTTTTGATCAATGGTAACCCTAGGATGTTGATAGTGGGAGATTCAGGGATAGTAATGCCATTGAATGTCATGGGGAGATGTTAAATTCTCTCTTATTGGAGATAGTCATTGCCTGACACTTCTGTGGTGCATATGTTACTTGCCATTTATCAGCCCAAACCTGAATGTTGATCAGGTCTTGCTGCAAATGGTCATGGACTGCTTCAGTATCTGAGGAGTTGTAAATGGTGCTGAACATTATGCAATCATCAGGGAACATCCCCATTTCTGACCTTATGATGGCAGGAAGGTCATTGATGAAACAGCTGAAGATAGTTGGGCTGAGGACACTAACCTGAGGAACTCCTGCAGTGATGTCCTGGGACTGAGATGGTTGGCCTCCAACAACTTCAACCATCTTTCTTTGTGCTAGATATGACTCTAACAAGTGGAGAAATTCCCCTCTGATCCCCATTGACTTCAATTTTGCCAGGGCTGCTTGATGCCACACTCGGTCAAATGCTGCCTTAATGCCAAGGGCAGTTACTTCACTCACCCCCCTCTTGAGTTCAGCTCTTTTGTCCATGTTTGGGCCAAGGCTGTAATGAGGTCAAGAACTGACTGGCCCTGGTGGAACGCAAAGTGAGTATCAGTGAGCAGGTTATTGTTGAATAAGTGCCACCTGATGGAACTGTCAACCACTTTGCTGATGATTGAGAGGCGGCTGATAGGGTGCTAATTGGCCAGGTTGGATTTGTCCTGATTTTTGTGGACAGAACATACCTGGGCAATTTTCCATATTGGATGGTAGATACCAGTGTTGTAGCTGTACTGGAACAGCTTGGCTACAAGATGCAGCTTGTTCTAGAGCATGTCTTCAGTACTATTGCCAGGATGTTGTTGGGGGGCAGGAGCATAATCTTTGCAGTATCCAGTATCTTCAGCCATTTCTTGATGTCATGTGAAGTGAATTGAATTGGCTGAAGACCGGCATTTGTGATACTGGGGACCTCTGCAGGATGCCGAGATGGATCATTCACTCAGCACTTTAGGCTGAAGATGGTTGTAAATGCTTCAGCCTTGTCTTTTGCACTGATGTGCTGGGCTCCCCTATCATTGAGGATGGGGATATTTGTGGAGCACTTCCTCCAGTTAGTTGTTTAATTGGCCACTACCATTCAAGACTATATGTAGCAGGACTGCAGAGCTTTGATCTGACCCGTTGGTTGTGGGATCGTTTAGCTCTGTCTATTGCATGCTGCTTCTGCTGGTTAACATGCAAGTAGTCCTCTGTTGTTGCTTCACCATGCTGACACCTCATTTTTAGGTATACCTGGTGCCGCTCCTATCATGCCCTCTTGCACTCTTCATGAATAAGTGTTGATCCCCTGGCTTGATGGTGATGGCAAGAGTGAGGGATGTGACTCACCACCTGCTGCAGGCCCAGTCTGGCAGAAATGTCCTTCAGGAATCGGCCAATTCTGTGAGTAGTGGTGCTACTGAGCCACTCCTGGTGATGGATATTGGAGTCCCTCACCCAGAGTGAGTTCTATATCCTTTCTACCCTTAGAGCTTCTTCACGTGGTGTTCGACATGGAGCAGTACTAATTCATTAGCTAATGGAGGGCAATAGATGGTAATCAGTAAGAGGTTTCCTTGCCCATGCTTGACCTGATGCCACAAGACCTCATGGGGCCTGGAGTCAATTTTGAGGGTTCCTCGGACAACTCCCTCCTAATTGTTTACCACTGTGCCACCACCACTGTTGGGTTGTCCTGCTGGTGGGACAGAGAGCAACTAAGAGTCAACTATTGTGTGGATCTGGAGTCAGATGTAGGCCAGACCAGGTAAGGATAGCAGATTTTATTCTCCAAAGGGACATTAGTGAACCAGATGGGTTTTTACAACAGACAATGTTGTTTCATGAGATTTTACTGAGATTAGCTTTCAATTCTCCATTTTTAAAATTAACTAATTGAATTTATTAATTACATTCCACCAGCTGCCATGATGGAACTTGAACCCGTGTCTCCAGGGCATTAGCCTGGGCCTCTGCTTACTAGTCCAATGACATTACTACTACACAGCATCTCCCCTGAGGAAGTCATGGTGGCAGCACAAAAATTGTATTGGGAGCCCTGAAAACATCACTTGATGTTGATACATGTGGCAATGTGTTTTCCCTGGTCTTGTAAAGGTGTAAACCTCTAACACTGCAGATCATGTATTTTTAGGCAACATTACTTTAAACATGTGATTCACATTTGAGCTGTGGCAGCGGTCTACTAATACACAGGGGCACAGCAATTTTATGAAATTAAAACCCGAAATTCTGCATTGTTTTTGACATTTCTGAGGTGTTCGACCCAGTCAATTTTTCCGCTAGAAAATTGAAAATTTTTGCTTTGTCACCCAGAGACAATGCATCTGAGTTTGCAATCACAATTTGATGTTTCCTGCGATCCTCCCAATTCCTCATGCAGCTGATGTTAGTATATGTAAATGAGGGCTGGTGGTCTGGGAGGTCAAAATTTCCAGATCTTATGCCCCCAATGCACTGTGGTAAATTCAAATGGAAAATAGAAGGCCAGGGTCAGCTGGGATGGGAAGAAGTAAACAGCTTTTCAACCTGAAGTCTGCTGAATGTGACAGTGTTAGTTATTGCAGCTTGGAACAAGTTAGTTCAATATTTTAAGGTGATTGGCTAAAGAACTAGACACCACATGCAACAGCTATTTTACACAGCGAGTTGCCATGATTTGGAATGAACTTCTTGAAGTTATGGTGGAAAGCAGATTCAATAGTAACTTTCAAAAGGGAACTAGATAAATACTCAATGGGAAAATACTTAAAGAGTTATGGAGAAAGAGCAGGGAAGAGAGACTAATTGAATAGCTCTACCAAGGAGCCAGCACAGGTTTGATGAACCGAATGTCCTTCTGAGCTGTATCTTGATACTATTATTTTATTTTTATTTTAAGCTCCGGCAGCATTGAATTTTCTTCTGTAGAGTAATTGAAGGAATCTATAGGACAGGTTAGGGTATAGCTGAGATAGTAAGTGATTACTTTACAGTCTTTACTGTTGAAGATGATGTTCAACTAACAGCAACAAATATTGAAATGTTTGAAGTTACTGTCTTAGACAGAAGAACGAAGTTAGAATAGACCAAGCTGCCAGCCTAGATGACATCTATCCATGTAAAGAAATGAAATAGTGCTACTGGAGCTCCTCACCCCCCACACCTTTAATAGCTCATTAGAGTTGGAACTACTCCCTTAGTCCGGAATATAGCTCCAATTGTGAACAAGGCTGAGAAAGCAAAACTAAAATAACTAAGGCCCATTAATTTGATTTCAGTAATAGGTGATACTCAAAGATATCATGATGGCGGAAGAAGTGAAAGAAACGACAAGGAGATGAGCAAAATGTTCATCCACCCTGCAAGAAACAAGTTAGGGTAGCAACCAGCCAGCTCAACAGCTGAATCGACCAAGTGTGGTTTAACATGAAAGAATGGAAGAAAAGAATACAGGAACACCCAATACAGCTTCTCAAATAGGAGGTTCTGTCTTTTTAATTTGATCAAAATTTTTGAAGAAGTTGCTAATTTAGTACATTAGACATGGTCTATTTGAACCTTCTGAAAGTGTTTGATAAGGTACCTCAGAAGAGGTTACCCCACAATATAGAATCTTGTGCAATTAATGGTAATATCCTGTTGTGGATTAAGAATCGACTGAATGCCCATAGGCAGCAAGCTGTTGTCAATCAAATTAAATGCGGTTGGAGGCTATTTACCAGTGGTGTCTCCACAGGGATCGATGTTAGAATCTTTGCTATTTGCTATCTTTACTACTGACCTACATGCAGGTGTTGGGGCATTGACCCATAAGTTTCAGGCAATATGAAGCTATGTACAGAGTCAGGACTGTAGGCGATGCTAAACTATTGCAGGGCAATCTTGGTATATTCGAAGAATAGTCTGTGTTTGGGAAATTATCTTTAACTTAGGAAAGTACAGTGTTATGCGTGAGAGGAAGGTCTAATGCTAAATACACATACATTTTACAAGGAACAGAATTGAAGCCAGGTCTGAATGTTATAGTGAAAACGCAAGTGATGCGGGGGTTAGATAGAGGAGGTTGTGACAGAGGAACACAGAACATGATCTATGTCCAGAGATTGGAATGACATTCACATTCTCCCCCTCACTAGGATAATGTTCCTTCGCATCTTCACCATAATTAATAGTGATGTTTTCCCTTCTCTCCTGCTCCTCCATCTGCTTCTCCTCCTGCTGTTAGTCCTTTCCAACCATCCACCTTACCCATGTTGCTGCGGAACATCCAAAAAGGGTGGGAGTGGGTACAAGCATAACCTCCTTGAGATTAAGGATACAGTGATGGGCGTGGAAACCTGTGCCTGTGTGATTCTTTACAGTTTCACAGTATTTTATGTTGGTGAATGTTGTTGTAGGGTGTTGGATACAGGTCAGCAGGTCTGAAGAAGTCTTCATAGTCATATGTGGGTTAACTGTAAGTCTTTATTTACTCTTAGAACTATTTACAAATATACAATAAAGGGTACAAGCTAGAAGCTGTCTACATGCTTGCTGGTCCACATGGCTCTGTCCAACTTAAGACTTACCCTAGGCCCAGTCATGCACTTCTTTACATCACTGAGTGGGCGGTACAGCACTCAGTTTCACATCAACCCTATATGTGCCAAACCCTTATACTACCGCACCCCCCCCCAAAGTCTTTATCCAATGTATTTTAACTGATTATAGTTTAACCTTACGTCTTAAATTGTTATTACTATCGTACATTTACATTGTCATCTTTATATTATCAATATCCCATCTCCCTCCTTCAAGTCCTTGAATTCAAATGAGGCAGCTCTGGAGACCTTATACCCCTTCCATATCTTGTTCGGAGTACTGTCAGAGGAGTGGTAGGCTCTGTCACTGCTGGTTCTTTCTGTACGTTTGGAACCATCTGGGTATGTTTTCATTCTTTTCTTCTATTCTTTCATGTTGAACCACACTTGGTCGGTTCAGCTGTTGAGCTGGCTGGTTGTTACCCTAACTTGTTCCTTGCAGGGTGGATGAACATTTTGCTCATCTCCTTGTCGTTTCTTTCACTTCTTCCGCCATCATGTATGTCACTGCAATGTATGCGGAAGTTTACATTTCAAAAATGGAACATTCTTTCCCACATGTTTCATAATTTTACCCACATTTTTGAGTACTTTCTCCTTTTCCAGTTGTTTTTCAAGCTTATGAACCTTTCTATTCAGCTCAGCTCAGCAACTACTCTGGTAAGTTCAGTTGTCTTTGTTTCAGAGTTACCTGTAGAACTCACCTGGGCAGTCAGTTCTTTTCGGAATCTTTCTTCCATGGTCACTGACTGCTCCTGGACTCTTTCAATTCACTCACTAGAGCATCAACCTGTTTCATATGATTTCTATTATCTGCTTTCAAAGTCTGGATTTGCTCTTCCATATTGTGTATCTCAACCTTCATGTTGTTCAGTTTGGACTGAGGTTCAAGAAGTTCATCAATTTTGGTTGTTAATTCTGCTTTCGAGCAACTGTTCTAACGCATCAGCAATACTTTCTCTAGTCCTTGGCATTTTGCACGATGCTTATTAGAGATATCTGATGCTTGAATTTCATCAAGTTTTAATTGACAATCTATCTTTGTTGAATTTGCTTCTACAAGTTTGCAATTTAAGCATTTCAAGTCCTCTTTCAAGTGTCCTACCTCCTGCGAGCAACATCCCAATGTTCTTATCAGTTCTGTTTTTCCTTTACAAACTCACCTCTCATATGTGAAAGTTGGTTCTCGACGGTGATCAGTTGTTCTTTAGCAGTGCTTAATGCCTCTGCACTATCCTTCAAGCTCCCATTCTGTAATTGCACTTCGGCCAATTGCTCCTGAGACTCTTCACACTCTTTTGTGAAAAGTTCTGCTTGCTCTTGACATTCTAGGTTCTTAATTTTCATCTCTTCATATATATCTTTGGAAATATAATGTTTTCGGGAGTTATTTTCCAAATGTCCAACAATTCTTTTTCAGCTCTGTGGTCTCTTTCTTGTATCTCTTGGCTTCCTCCTGGAATATAGAACATTCATGATTCTTCTCTGCCAACTAGTTCTTCAGTTCCTTCAGAGCGACATTGGATTTATTTTGCTTCACTTCATAATTTTCCAGAGGAACAAACTTTGACCTGAGGGATCCTTGTAGCGTGTGAAGGTCCTTCAACAAGTTTTCCTTTTCTTTGCGAAGCTCAATTACTTTGTCTTGAGTTTTCTTGTAAGTTAACAGCCTCACCAAGTCTGTTCTGCTTTTCCTCCATTCTGCTGTTCAAGTTAGTCTTTATTCCTTCATGCTGCAAAGGGTTATATGCTGTTTTTGAATTTGATCTAGAAGGACAGTTAGCTGTTCTTTCAATTGTTTATTTTCCTGTTCAGCTCTTGCCTTCTCACTCTGCACTTCAGTGCATTGCTTTGTTACTATTTATAATTCCAATGCAGATTTTGCTGAATTAGTATTCAACTTTTTTAACTCCTCATATTCTTCCAGGGACACATATTGGTTCCTCAAAGAGTCTTACAAGGCTGCAACTTCTTTGAGTACATTTTCTGCCTGCTATTGTGCCTGGCTGGACTTCTGGTTGAGTTTTCCCGACTCTTGCTTTGATTTGCCAACAATGGAAATCAGAGTTTTTATTTCCTCCTTGTACCTTTGCAACTCCTCAGCAATTTGTTTGTTGAGATCTCAAACAGTTTGGTTCACTGAATACAATAGTTTATCCTGCATTTTCAAAGGTGTATACTCAACTTGAATTTTATGTTTCAAATCTTCCAATTCAGCTTTGATATGAACATTTTCCAACCTTATTTCATTTTCCTTTTGCAGGATTTATGTGTTTTGGACTTCATTAGATAACTTTCCTTCATTTACAGTTAGCTGCTCACTCTGCACTGCCACCTGCTATTGAAGTTTGGGTAATGTGTTGGGCTTCTGAAAAACATATATTTTCGGGACTTCTGGAATGTTCTTGGCCTCTCTGGCACCCCTTTTTTCCTTTTGTAGCTTTACAGGGGGTTTTCTATACCTCATTTTAAGCTCTGTGCGCTCCACAACTTGAAGATTAAAATATTCGTCAAAGGCTTTTCATATTTTATGGAAGCTGGTTGAGGATTCATTAATGCCTTGCATTAGGATTACGTCTTCTGCAAATTCACCAAACCAGTATGAAAAGATATTAATCTGGCCTTTTTTTGACTTTCTACTTAGACCTGCTGTACTCTGGTAGTTTAGAAATTTTCCTTTCAAGGACATCAAATTTCTTGTTAGCCTTGGTCCTTGTATAAGTCCAAATTGTTATGGATAGATAAAATTTTGATCCATGGTTAAATTCTTAAAAGTATAGGTTCTGTTCTAAGAGCTTTCCGAATTTCAAGATGGTGTCACTGTTCACTTGGGGACAAAGGGAGTTCCCGCACTTGCTGATTTTGGCGGGCTCCAATACAATGGCGGTTGTGCTCAGCTTGAAAAGAATTTTAAACAATGGCTGCTGGGACCAATTGTCTGCAGAGTTCTCTTGTTCAGCGTTTATGTTTAAAGTCACACGTGTTAAGGCACCAACTCGGGGATCGGGTTTTTTGCGATGGCTGTTTCCAAACTGTACTCCTGGCTCTGAAACTTAAAAAGGTTCCTCAGGACTTTCTGTAGCCTGGAATTTTAAAAGCTTTAGCTCACCCTTGCTGTGTCTGCTGACTCTGTGCTCTGGGATTTGGAGCTGGACTTCCAAAGGAGATTCAATGGAGTCTGCTGCTGCAGTATGGAATTTTAAATTTCTGCCTTCAGCTTCCAAGCCTTGGAACTTTTTCCTGGTTATTTTCCCCCTGCACCTTTGCTTCCGGAGCTTCCTTTCAGGCCGGAATGTTTTGTTAATTTTTTTTCTCAGTCTTGCAGCATTTTAGATTTTCCCTGCATTTTCTGTGAGGTTTTGGGGTTTTCCACAAGCTGCCACTATATTGCGGGGTGTTGGTTGCAGTTCGGTAGGTCTGAAAAAGTCTTCCTAGTCATATGTAGGCTAACCGCAATTCATCATTGACTGTTAGGGCGGAATCGCTCCAGATTTACACTAAGTGCGGTAGTGGGCGGGAAAAGGGGTGCTTTACCCACCAGCCGCAATGGCGGCATTTCACGCTGTATCATCCCAATCCCACCTCATTAATCATGCATTCACGAGAAACAAGCTATTTCGATGGCGCGCAGGCTCTCATTCGCCCACCAGGCCATCACCTCGCCACTTCATTTAATATGGGGGCCATATTTAAAGTGCAGCCGCACGAACACCTCTCAGTGCTTCCAGCCCATGACTGCTGCAAAGAAGACATGGCCCCGAAAGGCAAAAAGACTGCAGCATCCCGGTTTAATGACGCATCCCTCGAGCGCCTTTTGGAGGCTGTGGAGGCCTGCCATGATGTCCTCTATCCCACTCTGGGTGAAGACCAGCATGCAAGGTCACCAAACCAGCATGGGAGGTAGCGCAGCAGCGGTCAGTGCCAATGCCCTGCAACAGAGGACAGTCACCCAATGCCGCAAGAGGATGAATGCTCTCATCCGTTCCACCAGGGTAAGTCACTCTTCTCATCACTCTCAGCTGACACACTCACAAACCCATTGAACATCCACAGGGATCTCAAACCTCAAGGGACAACACCACTAACTCTCAAACGCACCCTCACATCTCCATCAGGCTCATATCCTCTGGAGCTCACGTCCTCATCCTGTCCATGGTTCTGTTCACCACACAAACATTCCATGCAGTGCCGTGAGTCCTGCTCACACTGGCTCCATCTGTTTTCATGCAGGAGAAGCCTGCTCACAACAGCAGGGAGAGGTCCCAGACCAGGGGTGGGAGTGGCCCACATTAGGCCCCTCACTCACTTTGAGGAGCATGTCAGCGTGCTGACTGGGGAGGACGTGGATCGTGCCTGTGGCAATAGTGAGGTTGGCGGCGAACACCCACATGAGGATCCTGCACCATCATCATCCCTCTTTCAGTGCAAATGTGAGTGCTCTCTCTCCTGCTTTTGAATCTGCTGACATGCACTAATTATCTCTACTTTGGTTCACAGGGAGCTCTGCCAAGTGACTGACACCCTCAGCCAGCCAGTCGTTCAGCTCCATCCACATCCTCATCTCCAGCTAAGAGGAGACTTGGTCCATTGAAGAGCTGGAAATAAGCAGTTTGGAAGACACATCACAGCGCTTACCCACACCCTGCACCAGCGCAGAGACAAACACCTCGGTGGGACCTAAATCTAGCGCAGGCTTGGGTTCACAATCTGGTGGTCACCGCACGGACACGTGCCCACATCAGGAGGAGACAGATTCAGCTGAGCTCCCCAGCACTCAGAGGACTTTTGGGAAAGAGGTATCTGTGAGGTCCGAGTCAAGTAACGAGCCTCTGGATTCAGACTTCCAATTCATCGTGGAGAGTCTGCAGAAGGTGGGGGAACATCACACAGAGCTGTTGGAAGTCCTCAGCAGAGTGACACCCTAGTCAGAGGAGTGCGTTCACCTGCTCTCTGATGAAGTGATGCCCACATGTGCACATATGGACATCTCCATGAGAAGTATGGCAGATGCCATGGAGACCCTGGTCCAGCAGAATGCAGAGATGTGTGCAGACCTGCACTCCATCATGGTAGCCATGGGTGAGTTCCTGCAGTGGCAACGCGAGAGGCAAACGGGGCACCTTGACATCCCTCCAGGTGCTCCTTCCACTCAAGGAGTCAGGCTGGGGCCCTCGGGCACCCAAAGGGAGGAGGAGCGGCAGCTGGACACCCCTGGATCATCCATTCAGGAATCTCAGAGGCTGCCCTCTCCCTCCGAGTCCCCTGTGCCTGTGAGCCCCACAAACTCATCCTCTATCACCACAGAGAGAGCAGCTGGCCCACACGAGGGCAGCCAAAGCAAGCTGGGCCAAGGCCCCGGCTCTCCAGAGGATCAATGCCAAAGGCATCAGAGGCAACTGGGCCAAATATTGCACAGGCTGTCTCCACCGCTGCTGCGGATGTCAGGGCAGCACCTAGAAGTCTAAGCGATAGAAAAGTTAAGAAATAGTTGATCACAATTGGTTGCATGGGTGAACATATTTTGTCACTTTACAATCTGAAAGTATATTCACTTTCACTGAATAATGTGTAATGGTGTCTATCAGCTTCATTTAAAGGCTTCGCGCATCAGTACCCTGCATACCCCCCACCCTCCTGCCATCCCCTCACCCCCCCTACCACACCACTAGCAGTTCAGCTGCACGCAGCTGGCCCACCAGTGATTCTGGAGGGAGAAGTGTGTGTGTGTGTATGGGGCAGGGCCTTTCGCAGCCTCGTGTAAGCACTCTTCCACACACATGGATCTTTCCCGTTTCACGCTCATCTCAACGTCCTGAGCATTTTCAATGCTGCCTGCTGGGATTCACTTTCAGTTGTCCATCTGAGCTGACCTACATCTCCACCCACCCACTGACCACACTCCCATGCAGCACCTGTTCTCGCCCACCACGAGTCTCATTTCACTTTCGATTTAACAAGCAAGGTAGTGTTACAGTTTTCCTTCCTGTCCTCTGTCTCCAACACCCCCACCCCACCCCCCGCCCATTCACCCATTTCCTTTTCCCCATCACTGTCGAACTCTCTGGATCACCTTCCACCTCCTCACCGTGACCTACCAGCCACAACTGTTTACCCTCCCTTCCTTCCTGAAAACCCCACCCCCATCCACATTAGCCTCCCGGACCTCCTCCTTCCCACCCCCAGGGTCAGTGTCTGCCTCCGGATCTCCACCAACAACCCTTGCCGTCCTTTCTACTGCTGCCGTCACACCCTCACCCTGTCACTATAGCGCCTTACTCTGTCCTTGGACATTCTCACCATTCCCTGTACCACACCTGCCCCCAGTTTGCTCCCCAGGAGGCAGTCATCGACTCCATAGACCCCTCCCTTGCATGTTCACCTGGACATTACCCTCTCTGGACTCCGCCCCCACCTTGGAAATCTTTCACTCTCTGAACTCCTTCCTCCCTTGGGACCCCTCCTCCCACTCGGACTCCTCCCCCCACCAACCCCTCCACCAACTCAGTCCTTCCCCTGGCTCCATCCTCCACCCTTACACTTACTCCTCTCTGAACTCCTTCGTCCAGCCTTACTTCTTCCTCCAGTCTTACTCCTTCCCTCTTCCTGACTCCTTCCTCTACCCCTACTTCTTCCTCCAGCCTTAGTCCTTCCCCTCTCTGGATTCCTTCCTCCCTAAGACTCCTTCCCCTCTCTGGTCTCTTTCCTCCCTCCAAACTCCTTCCCTTACACTTTCCTCACCCTTTATACCTACCTCCCCAGTTGCAATATTCTCACCCGTTACCCCCTCCTCCCCCTGCACTCCATCCCCTCTCTCAACCTCAACCCTCACCTGACGCTTTCGTTCCCTCCCCTCAACCTCACCCCCCCGATGCACCTTCCTCTCCCAGTCGAACCTAGACCTTCCTCTCCCACTCCTGGTACTTCTTCCTCTCCGAAACACAGCTGGACCTTACTCTCCACCCCTGTTGCCAGACCATGGCCAAGACACTGAGAAGACCCTCAATGGTGACTTTCCACCTTCCGTGAGCTGCTTCATGGTGGAGCCACGTCCATCAGAATCCACTCAGCCTGCAATGGACGTTCCTCCAGGGTCCCGTTGCTGTCGGGCTGCAGCATCTTCTGTTCCTTGGATTTTCGCGATCAAAGCACTTACGGTCAGTCCCGAGCTCTGCACGTCACACTTGTCAAGACGTGTTGTGCACCGGCGTGTTTTCCCACCGACTTGGACAGTAAATTTGACATGGGGGGATGATTCTGGTGAACTGGGTTTATAATGATATGCAAATGTATTAAAATGAAGTTCCCAACGTCCAACGGCGGAAAGCGTGGCTCACCATTGACTGGCAGAGCGGACGATGGAAAACTGGTTTCAATTTTTGGCTGTCTCGCCATATTGCCCGCTCATGCCACCAGACAAGCCCGCCGCCAATGGACAAGGAAAATTCCACCCTTAGAACTATTCACAAATATACAGTAAAGGGTACAAGCTAGGAGCTGTCTACATGCTGGCTGGTACACACTGCTCTGTCTAACACTCAGCTGATCCTGGGTGTGGGCCATGTGCTCTCTTATTATCACTGTGTGGGCAGCACTGTACTAGGTTCCACATTAACTCTATATGTACCAGACCCTTATACTACAAATTTGTGGGTGTGCACCCATTAAACTGGCAAGGTCATTGTGTCACCAACATCACCATCTTCCATGGCTAGAGAATTGCCTTGCCAGCAACTCCATTGACTACGTCTAGTAGGAGTGCTCTTTAAAGTTGGGGATGTCCTTTTGGTGCATTGTCATTGCAGACTGCACTCAGGGAAACTAACCCTACAGAATGCTTGTAACAAAGAGGAAAGATACTCAGCTTAATAGGGAACCAGGAAGAGCAGTCATGCAGTTTTTGTTGCAAGCATCTGTGATCCTGAGATCCCCAATTTCCCTCCCCGTGCCAAACCCTGACCTTGTGGTGTGCTGCCACAACAAACCCCATGCTGTTAACCGCTTCCCCTCCCCACCGAGTCCAATGATTCACACCCACCACCCTGAAGCCCACATTGCACACTTAGGCCTGTAATCGCATCGGTTTCCCCAGCCCTGGAGCTAGCAATACATCACTGGAGCCATTACTTACTTATGGTGTTAGCAGTAGCCCAATCTTCATGTTCTCCTCATAGGGTTCCTCTCTCATTCACTTTGAAGAGATCTGAGGTCCAATTTCCAGAGATCCCAGGAATCTCCATTCAAGTGCAGGGTATATAAAAATTCCCATCCCTTAATTTCATGGCATATGTTTTGATCCAAGGCCTCTTTAAAGTTTTTTGTATTGTCTTTTGAACTGGAAGCAAATATGACGGTGATTGGCACCATCTCTATGCTAGTTTGTTGGACAGTAATGACACAGCACCAAAAGAGCATGCTCATATTGAAACTTTATGAATGTGTTTGGGCATTGGACATATGGGCAAAATGGAACTTGGCTGTCAGTTGTTGAAAGTTTATAATTTATCCTTTCTCAAGAAGCTCACCGAGTCTATCTAAACCTTAATTTATCTTAATTTACAATATTCCCATGGCAAATAGATCTGAAGCTCCCCTTTGATCCAAATTAGGGAAAGGCCCAATAGCCTTTTGAAATTTTCCTGCAACATGTAGATCTTTTCCTGAGTTTTAGCTGCCATTATTATTAATTGTTTCTGGGCTCATTTTCTGGGGATCTCTGAAGGCCAAGCTGTATAGAGGTTCATCTGACAGGCTCCAGTTTGTTTGTACAGCTTGAGATTTGGGACTGAACTGACCAGATTCCAGTTTGTTATTCCCTGGAGTTAGATTGTTCACTTGTAGTGTGTAAAATTCAAAAGATTAAACTTCTTTCCTTCACACTTGGGTTGCAGGTATCTGAGATGTATTCATGATTTCATGTTTGCCATGAATTGCTGGACTGGAATGCTGATTGGTAACACTTGGAACAAGTACAAAAACTATAGGCATACTTTCATTTTTATTGTGTTTTCCCAACCTAAAGTGATCTGGATAGGTTGTTTCATTTGTCTAGGTTAGTTTTGAAAGCCTGACTAATATTTCCAAAAAGTAGACTCAGTAAAAAATACTTTCTAAAAAGTGATTTTAATGCCAATAGATTGATTCCAGTCTCATTGTTTACATATGGACCAGTATTCTTCTGTGCTCTACTGTTTATGCGTATAATACAACCCGTGAGTAAATCTGATCAACTCATTCCAGAATTTAATGGGCACACCACATGGTCTCCAGTCATTGTATACTGCAACCAACAACTGAGTGTTAATCCTGGGTGTGTTAGAACATACATGGCACATATAAGGATTCAGGTTTTGGACCTTAGGTGTGGCTCGGCCTACTTATTGAAACATAATTTTGTCACGAACGCAAGGTAGAACTGCTGTGCAAAAACCTGAACTGTAACAGCTTAGCTATACAAAACGTTAAAAATCCGGATACCAACACTGACTTTTACATTGAATTACAGGTAACAGTGCTAGAAGTATAGCTAAAAACAGAAATAAAAATGTGATAGAAAATTACTGTACAATATTCATAAATCGTACACATCAGTGTTAATATTATATTTATGTGCTCTTTGTATTTAGCATTTACCGAGACATTAAGGGCTTTGGAGAAGTTCCAAAAAAGGATCACTAGAACAATAGCCTAGTTCTGGGTCTCTTAGCTATCAGGGCAGCTCTGGGAACTGTCTGCTATTTTCATTGAAGGAGCATAGACTTCAAGATAATCTGATTGAGGTTTTGAAATGATAGAAGAGTAGGTTCTGTTGGGGTGGATATGTTATTTGTAGTTGAAAATGAATGGGAGAACTAAGAGGCATCAGTACAAAACACAGAAGCATAAAGTTAGGTTGAATGACAGGAAATTTAACTTCACAAAAGGGGTTGGATTTTCCATGTGCAGCCAGGAATCAATGCCAGCATCAAATGAGGGTCCGATCATGCGCCACGTTGTGAATAGCCATCGGAATGATTTTTATAGGATTGACCAATTAATGGTCAGCAGGCATGATGGCCAGTTAAGGATGGTGAGCAGGCCCCCAAGGCTAGAGAGCCAATAAGATGCCCTTCATCAGCTGCCCCCCCATCCGAGATGTAGATGCCCGCAGAGAGAAAGAGGGTGCTTCACCATGGAGGTGCCCTCTGAAGATAAAAAGACTTGATTTAAAAATGGCCACAGCTGCTAGGTCATGATCAGAGAGGGGCAACCCCTCCATTAGAGAGCCAGAAGCTGCAGTTGCGGAGGCTGGGGGGGTGGGTTCCTAGCGGATGAAGTATTTCCCTCCAAAGTCTCCTGCCTGGCAGCCACTTTTTCTTACTGGCTATGCTTTGGTTGCAGTGTGGGACCAACCTGCCAATTGAAAAATTCTAGTCAGCGTCTAGTCAATTGGCTACCCGCTGCTTGCAGGCAGGTAGCTGTTCCACCCCCAACCCACCTTCTTGAAATGGCTCAGGGAAGGTACCAGCAAACTAGCGCACAGGCCAGCAGTGTGAAATTCCAACCCCGCCTGCCTCCGGTCCTAACCCCCAATATTGAGGTGAAAATTAAGTCTTCAATCTCCAGAATAATTACCAAATGCGGTAGAATGGATTCACTGCAATCCTTCAAAAGGTAGTTGGATGAATCCCTAAGAAATAAGGACATTTCCTGTTATAGAAGATAGTTGGAGGGGTAGATGTGCTTATTGATGCCAATCGCTGCAGGCTCACAAAGCCTGCTTGATTGGTTTTAATGGCTGGAAAGGAATTACTTAGAATTTTTCTGAAGTTGGCCTAAGGTGTTTTTTCCTGCCTCTTGCAGGAAATCATATGACTGGGGAAGAAAGTCTTGCATTTATATAGTGCCTTTCATTACCCCAGGACATCGCAAAGCACTTTACAACCAATGAAGTATTTTTGGAGTGTAGACACTATTGTAATATAGGGAGAGTTGATAGTGCATGCAGTTTGCACTGTGTCAGCATGTGACAGACTCGACGGACCAGTTCACCAATTCATATTCTTTTTAGTACATGTATCATATGACTGTGTTTGTATTTTGAATTTGATCATTGAAACAGGTTCTTAGCAATAACTTTTATTTAAACTTGTGCATAATGGCTGATTTTGGAAACTCTACAGATGAAACAGCGCATCACAAAAATACTGGAAATCTCACTAAATTTGTTAGCAGTGTCTGTCCTCATTACGTATTTTTGTAATCCAATTGATTTTCTTTCATGTTTTATTTTTGTCCAGAATCTGATTCATTTTTAGACTTCTCAAATATATGTTTTCATAATTGCTGCCATTTGGTCTTGCTTTAAACAAATTAGACAGCACTTTCCAAACCCACGACCACTACCACCTAGGGCAGACCATATGACCATAAGACATAGCAGCAGAAATTAGGCCATTTGGCCCATCGAGTCTGCTCCGCCATTCAATCATGGCTGATAAGTTTCTCAACCCCATTCTCCTGCCTTCTCCCCATAACCTTTGATCCCCTTACCAATCAAGAACCTATCTACCTCGGTCTTAAATGCAGATAGATGAGAACCCAACACTGGAGGTTCTTCTCCAAGTCACTTACCATCCTGATATGGAAATATATCGCTGGGTCAAAATCTTGGAACGCCCTTCCTAACAGCACTGTGGGGGTACCAACACCACATGGACTGCGGCGGTTCAAGAAGGCAGCTCACCACTGCCTTCTCAAGGGCAACTAAGGATGGGCAATAAATGCTGGCCCAGCCAGCGAAGCCCACATCCCATAAATGAATTTAAAAAAAAACTCACAAGCAAATTAAATAATCGGAATTCATTTTACTGCTAATGTTACAATATTCAACTTAAAAATGTACACTGATAAGGTATTTAACAATGATTTTGTTTTTGTTGCCAAAAGGGATTAGATGTACAAAATACAGCTTGTCCTACTTGAAGGTTCCAAAGTAAGCCGTGAGCTTTTCTCATGATGAATCAAAGCAACTCTTTCCACAGCAGGATTCCAGGCTTCTGAATTATTACATAAATATCAGCACGTAACAACATATGTAACAACATATACAGATACTTCAACATACGTGTATAACTGATGTGTAAAATGTCTGCAGTACACTTGCACCAATTCAATGCTGAAGCAGGATTGCACATACACCGAATGCACAACTATGCATAAAAAATAAACAAAACTATGAGATCCCTTTTGAAAAATGATTGATCTCTAATATATATATATACAATAAATTTGTTTTGACACAATATAATCTTTGTTAACATTATACATTTATATCTAACAGACAACACAAAGTTGCTGCATAACAACAGAAATATTAAAATAACGGAGGAATCTGAGCTGTGGCTGACATTTTGTACTGAATAATCTAAAATGATACAGTGTAATAACAAAATCTTGTATGATTCATAGTGATGCTTTCATTTGGATTGTTTTACAATACAATTACCATACAACCAAAATAGATGATGGTAAGTAATTTTAAGAACATTCATCTCCTGCCAGATACAATCATAAGCCTGTTGTAATAAGTAAAGTACGAGAGAAACACCTGCCACTTTTACACAGTAAGGATAAACACAGTTGCGCAAATGAGAATACTTTGGTCAGTGCCTGCTGGTTTACCTTGATTTGTCTGGGGATGATGAGTGACAATAGGTTAGAATGTAACTGCTAGGTACCTAAAATTTCTCTGTTGAGTTTAGGCTTATAATTTGGACACTTATGAAGGCAAAAGCAGTCCAATAATTGCAGATTGGCACGCACGCGTTTTTAGTGTACATGGGGACACAGAGTGTCACATTATGAAATGTGTTTTCTTGGAATTTTCCACCAAAAGCTAGATTAAAGTGTTTACATTTCATGGAGGTTAAGAAAACAACTCCCCTATGTGAGAAACTCTGAATTCTCATTAAACACTGACTGCAGTAGCTGATGTTCTGGTCACCAGAGAGGAGTACTCTCCATATCTACTTCACCTTAAAAAGATCATGAAACACAATTTTTGCATGGTTTGTCTAAACTTTATGCTAAAACATTACTTTCCTGTCTTTAATTCACTGGTAGTCATGAGTTAACTGATTAACACCGCCCCCCATCCCCCCCGCCCGTACATTTGACTCAACCATTATCATAAAAAACACACCTCACAGAAATTGATACCTCCCTCTTTTCAAGTTACATAAAACATTTCACATCAATCAGTTTTATACTTTAGAAGGTCCACTATGCTTTCGAAGATTGTTGAAACATTCTCTTGAAAGTATAAATATCTTGTGGTCCAAATATCAATAAAATACAATTACAACATGCAACCTGATCCGCATACAGCTTTCATACAGCACTTTAAACTGAAGTATCAGCAACAGTCTGCAACACCTTTTACCAGCCATATTTGTTTGCCTATATTCCATGCCAATTTTCATAAGTTTTTCCCACAGTAGTTGTCTCAAGGATGCAGCTAAAGGCCACTGCTAATAGAGCAGATGTTGAGAAAAAGAAAGCACAATCATTTTACAGGATTAAGAGATGGTGGTTTTTCCCTGCAGATCAGAAACCATTTCCTGAGAAAATAATCTTTTCAAATGGCATTAGCAATCTCTTCTTAGTGCACCAATAAATGAGTGTGCAGGCATCTTTATGCATGCTTGCATATTGTTTGTGGGCAATTTCCACTGGCAACTAGGGTTTAGTTGTCATGTAATGAATCAGGCTGCTTGTGTGTGTGGAAACAGATAAGAATAGAGCTAATAGCATGAAATACTGGTTTGGTTAGTCACAACTTGTCAGAAGCTTGAACTCAGTTTTTATTAATGCCGCCTGAACTGTATTTAGTATGGTCTGTCCCATCAAACAATGTTGGTAACTAAAGAGTCAAAATGTTAAAATCTGCAGAAAATGAAATTGGATATGTGTTCAAAAACTTGGCCCTTTCTAATACTCATTCTATTATACCATTGAAGAGTATTTGTTATGAACAAATCAACTCATTACAAGCAAAGAAACTCAATTCTTTATACACAGCTACATGCTTCTTCAGCAGTAAGGAATATTTTCCCACTTCATGTGCCCAGCTACTGAAGTGTCTTCAGGATGCTGACCGTTGTAGGCCTGATTGAAGCCTAAAGTTTAAGGGATGATATAAGAAGTAACAAGATCAGCTTTCAGTTCTGGTTCCAGAAGTATAGCTTCCCATGTCTGAACTCTCCTTGTCTTCACTATCAGCAAATGCCGCCGTGCACATATCACTGTAAAAATCTGAAAAAGTGAGTATATAATTAAAAACTTCATTTTAAAGTGTAGTTGTCACATTGCATAAACTGTAAAGAATTAGTAAAATGGATTTGGACACAAAGTTCTTACAGTTCAAGTTTCTTCCCTTTTGTCCTCTTACACCAAAGGCACTGATTCTTACTGGGGTCAGTTCTTCAGTGAAATATTAAAACTAAGCTCAATTATATTCAGACCAAATGTTTCCACCAAGAGCCACTTGAGAACATACAGATGCAAGAATCCTGACGGATGTACTCCTCTGTTGTATCAGGCTATGAAACCAGCACAGACCAGAGATTAAACCTAGGACTTCCTGACTGCATAACTCAATGGGTGGTGGCTGTCGGGGTGGTGTTTATTACAGAATGTGTCTGATAAGGAAGTCTTCATATGTTAACAGCATGTCTTTATTAATGACCTGTAACTATATATACACACGCAGTAAAGGGTACAGGCAAGGAGCTATCTCCATGTTTGCGTCTTAACACATCTCTGCTCATCACCACATTGACCCTAGGTCTGGGTCATGTGCCAACTTACATCACTGTGTGGGCGGCACTGTATTCAGTCCCACATTAACCCTGTATTTGCCAGACCCTTATACTTCTGTGCCTTTACTTAGTAGCCATTGGAAGAACTCATGCTAAATCCTTTGGCATAGATCCTCCATTATATTGTAATGCTCTTGGAAGTGCAACTCCCTAGGGCTTTATAAATAATGTCAGTAGGCTCATCATCTTCCAGCTGTAAGCTTGCATCAGAATATGCAGGGAATGACGTACTGTCATGCAGTTTGGCTTTGGGGTTGCATTTTCCTTGCTTATGCAATTGATTATGTTGCAATCAATTAGATAGGCATCCCAGCTCCGTCACTTTTATCCCTCTCTATGCAACACCCACAGCAACTTAGGACGACAAGGGCTAGAATTTTCCAGTCCCTCATGCCTGTGGAATCTTCTGGCCCTGAACGGAGATTTCAATGACTCGCTGGCTCCGCCGTGGGGGAACCCGCCACAGGAGGGTGTGGGGTTGGGGGGGGGGGGGGGGGGGGGGGGGTTGCTGTGGTGGTGGGAGGGTGGGTTGGAAAATTCTGGCCAAGGAAACACCAGCATCCCTTACAACAACGCTGCTAAGGTGCAAATAACAAGGGAAAAAAATCCGGTGATGCATTTGTGCCTGATTACAATAAGCCCACTCCTATTTGGACAGATGTATTATACATCTGATTTCACATCTGTGGATGAGTTGGCAGCTGATGGTGTGGCTCTCAAATAATTGTCTGACCTATTCCTCTCAAGTTATACCCAGCAGTCCACAAAACTCAAACAGAAAAATCTAGCTCCAAGAATTTCTTTGGAGCTGCCCCTGCACATGAACCATTCGTGGCAAAGGTCTGATGTCAGAATGGAAGCTTCTCTTTAGGAATTTCCAGCCTAAAGCATTATCTAACTTGTATCTGCCATTTTTACCTGTGAAAATCCAGGTATAAATAATTTAGTGCAATCATTCTATCATAGAACTCTGTACCTCACAAGAATGTTAAAGTCTTTGTTATGAATCTAACTATGTAAGGAATATCCTTTCCCCACAAGGTTTGTTTATGAAGTGAATATTTCAATACTTATTACTCTAAATTTCATTAATTGCATTCTGAAATGATATCTATCAGATTTAGTGCATCAAGTTTCAAATTAAACAAAGATTTCTGACCTGAATTATTATCAGACTGATCAGGCTTAAGTTCTGAACCAACTGGTTGAAGAAGACTGGAAGGAATCCATCCTGTTTTATAAGTTACCAAACTTCTCACTTGCCTGAAACACACACAATGCAGAAATAATTATCACAATCCATTGGTAAATATGTGGAGTCTGACATTCAATGCAGGGCTGGAGTTATGTGGCCACACATTGCAAGAACCATGGAAAATACTATCTTAATTTTTTTTTTAGAATAAACCTTTCATTTTCATCAAGGACTAGGCAGGTTAGCATTATGTATTGGAACGCTTCTATTTGGGCTCTCAGTGTCAAAGTACTCCTAGGGTTAGGCACAGAAAAGTCACATGCATAATGAAACTCACTGGGACCTAGAATCCTTGGTCTATGTGGTGTACTACAGACGTAACGACAGCAGGAGTGCAAGAGAAAGGCTGCAAATTAGGCTGGGACCTGGACATGTTTTAAATATTGGGCAGAATTTTCTGTGCCCATTGATGTCAGTCTTCATGGCGGGCATGAGCAGACAATTTGGAGGGAAGGCCAAAAATCAGTTCCACGTTGTTGTGAAGCCAGTTTGTGATCATCTGCCCGGCTCGTCAATGTGGGGTGGCCACCTTTCTCGCCAGCAGATGCCAGGAACTTCATTTTAATACATCTGCATATCGTTATAAGCCCTGCTCACTGGAATCAACCCCCCCATGCTGGATCATCCGGACACATCGGCATGCAATCACAACTGTACAGAAGTGCCGTGCACCTGGCAAGCTGCACTTCGCTTGAAACTTCAAAATTTGTTTGCCTAATTTCTTCGGTCAACACTCACAGTCATCAGTGCCAGGCTTCGCAGGCAGCACCACATCACTTTTAGGGGGGGCTCACGGGCAGGTCTCTACCTACCAGACCCATCATAGGCGGAGATGGCTTTTCAATGGCTGCAGGGCTAGGATTTGCTTGGGGAAGGTGGGTAAGTGGCCTTAGGCAAGGGAAGAGGCTGCAGGGCTAGGGCTGTACTGGGGAAGGGGTGGGTGTGGTGCCTCAGGGTGTGTGTGGGGGTACATGTTGATCTGTGCAAGTGGCCTCAAGATGGTGAGGGCTGAGGACGCAGTGTCCAGAGGATATGAGGTCAGATGGAGATGTGAGGGTGTGTATGAGAGAGTGAGTGGTGATGTCCCTTGAGTCGGCAGTGAGTGAGATGTCAGCGAGTATGTGATGGCCTTGTGAGTGTGTGAGTCTAGAGTGATGAGATAGTTGCCTGACCCTGGTGGCATGGATACGATCATTCATCCTCTTTCTGCACAGATGGTCAACCTCTTCTGTACGGCATTGGCACTGACCACCACTCCCACTGCTTCCCGTGCCGGAGTGGTGGGATTGCTGGACCTCCTGCGGCCAGAGCGGGGGTGGAGGACATCATGAAAGGCCTCCAAAAGGCATTCCAGTGACGGATCACTGAACTCTTCTTGGCTTTCAGGGCCATGTCTTCACTGGAGCAGTCCTGGGCTGCAAGCATTGAGAACTGTGTGTGCGGCTGTAGTTTAGATATGGCACCCAGAGTGAGGATACAGTGAGGTAAGAGCGTGGCGGACACAGAGGCTGTCCGCCAGCAAGACGGCGTGTTTCCTGTGGCTGCATAATTAATGAGGTGTGAAGCAGACAATATGGCGTGAAAACCCGCTATTGTGGCTGGCAGGTAAAATGTCCTTTTTCCCGCCCGCTACCACACTTAGTGCAAATCTGGGACAATTTCGCCCATTGTTTCAGATCTTTTTCATGCTCCAAACACAGAAAGGATGTAGAAAAGGGGTTAAATGCAAAATAATAAGACATCCTTTTTGTTTTTAAACTCAATGGAAAGTACATTTAATTTTTATTCTTGGCTCCAGCTTTACCTGCTTGTTCATTCAGTTATCATCTTGCAAATTCTTTCCTGTTTGCACTAAGTAGTGTCCACTTTTTAATTAAGCCATTGTAATTTGACAACCATTGGAGTCACTCATTGTTTACAGTTTAACTTACAGCATCAATGCAATATGGATAGCAGAAATAGTCATTAACTTCATAACTGTCTGATGGTTATAATATCATAACCTTTATTAAAAAGGCTTTATGGCTCTCTTTTCTGTTAACTATCATTGCCTTCCCTTGGATTCTTTATTTGCTGTAATTTTGTTTCTATCCACCTCCTACTTTATATTGTCTGAATCAATTTAACTTTGAAGTAACTTGGAAGCTAAACTGACAGGTGCTGTTGTTATCGACTATTTTGTATCCCTTCATTTACTTATGATTGAACTCACCACTGTCCCTCTTCTCCCTCTTGCAGTACCTCAACCACTTCACCATTCTGCACTGCAAGTTCCTCAATGGATTTAGTTTCATAAATGCCTTCTACTCGGAACAGACTTTGAGCCTGAAATGAAGAAATGTGCGAAATGTAGACAGGTGATAAGAATCCAAATGCAGTGTTGTAGATTTGCAAATATGAAAATTGACTGCAATTTTGAAAAGATTTACAGAGGGTATGGAGTGTTACATCAGGAAATATGATCACTTACTTGACCAATATTAAGCAATTAAATGAAAAGTGACAGGGAGATAGTCTTAAGAATGAAAATGAAACAAGTTTTTTGATGGAGTGCCATTTACCAATTATATAGTATTTTGTGGCTCATAATCTAAAGTATTTGTAAAAACAAATTGTTTGCAAATCATCTGTTGTGACATTTCAACTATAGAAATATGTTAACTATTTTCAGGTTTGTCATAAAATATTTTCATATTAGTGTGACAAGCAGCAATTAACCTTTAGATATAAGGCACTCACAAACTTTCACTTAAACCTTAACACCCTTTTCAGTGTGTCTCCAGTTTTTCTCCCGGGTGCACCACACATCCAAAAATAATCTTAGCACAAATATTCTATTCAACCACAATAACAGCACTATGGGTGTACCCGTTTCAGACGGACTGCAGCAGTTCAAAAAAGCAGCTCATCAACACCTTCTCAAGGGCAGTTAGGGATAGGCAACAAATGTTGGCCTAGACAGTGACGACCATTTCCCATGAAAGAATAAAAAAAAGTACGGGAATAACAACTGAGTCATTTGATGCAAATGCCACATGCTCAATAGACATGGAATGAAGTTCAAAAAAGATGTTTGGCTTGAAAAAAAAATTGCAACGAATATTAATGTGACTGACAAGTATTTGCATGTAGAATGCTTTCAATTGAAATAGTTAAGCAGGAATGAACAAATTGTGTTCATTTCATAATGCAGTGCAATTTCACGTTGCAGATTATTGTGAATTGAGACTGTACTCTATATAAGGACCGTTCAAAAACACACAGCTCACGAAAGGCATTCAAAATACAGAAGGAAAACAAGAGCTGGCAATGTCGCTTTTAAGTAGTAATGCCTTGAAAATGTAGTTAGCATGTTAATGCCAACGTACTTTCATTGTGCATGAAGTCAAACGCACTTTGCAGGTTTACATTCATGTTCTATTAATAATACAGTTTTTCCTGTAAAAGCAAAAATGACACGCAAGTGCTGAGAAGAAATGTGGACAGATGAAGGGTCTAACCAAACCTGGGAGCTTACCGCCTTTGATGTAGCCACAGTGAAAATCATAGTGAAACACCCAGAAGGCATGGGATTGATGAAGCAGAAAGAGGCACCAGAAAGTCAAGGTTACAACAATAAGGCTGATTTGTCATCTAATAAGTACATATCAACACCCACAGGGTACAGTAGGCTATGACATGAATTGCTGAGTCCCTGCACTCAAAGGGTCATATCATTTCTTTCATAGAAATTCAAAAAAAGATCAGAAGTTGAGCCTATATTGTCCCACCAAGATGCTGCAGCACAAAGTAATTCAGCAACAACACTCCTAGGAAGCAGCAGCTCAGGAACACAAAGCCAGTGTGTCAAATATCAAAGATAGATGATGGAATGTGATAATGAGGAGTGGATCAAAAGGAAACAAAGGGTAAACTCCATTAGCAACAGATGAGTTCCTGGAAGTTTGTAGGACTGGAGGAGGTTACAGAGATAGACAGGGGATAAGCCATGGAGGCATTTGAACACAATGATGAGAATTTTAAAATTGTGGTGTTGCTGGATTGGAAACCAGCGTTCACAATCACTATAATTACTTTTTTAATGGCCTTAATAGGCCCTTTAAATTTTGGCGGGCGCGCAGTCGACTCCGGTGCGCGCCTGGCGAACAAAACATCGCGAGACTGCACAATGATGTCAGGACGTTCGCCCGACGTCATCGCGTGTCATTTTACACATTGGTGTGTCGGGCCTGCCCCACACGCCGACTTTAAACTCTTGCCCATAATACTATTGTGATTTATTGTAAAGGTAGGTTGATAGTGCGGTTTGGATTAGTTTCTCTGTGTGGGTGTGTGTGTGTGTGGAGGATTTAATTAAATTAGAACCAGCTAGTCTGGAGTTTTGAGTTATCAAAAGGGAAGATAGGTTTGAAATGCTAAATACGTAAACATGGCTGAAATTTTAGAATATGAGGAGTGAGGCACATTTGCATTTTTAGATAAACCAGAGTAGTTTGAATTTCAAAGAGATGATCAGATGTTACACCTAGCCATATGAAGCTAAGTCAAACAGTGTATTTATTTTTCCCAAAGGTTACTGATAATATCAGTACTATGGAACATTTATATTATGGAAAAAGTAAAGTTGCAAAGACCTATTGGAACAATGGAATTTAGATTAAAAAAGGAGAAAGATGTATAAAGGAGCTGAGGTTATGTGTAAGGGAGAAGGCATTCTAAGATCTAACACAAGTATGAAAAGCCTCCAGCCTCTATGTCTCAAGTTGCTGTCTACAGGAACTGAAGCTGAGAAAATTCATTTTGAATATCACTGTCCAGAGTATTGTGTGCTTTGCCTGGGTCTGTTGTTTTACTGTTGCCTTAACAGAGGTGTAGCTGGGAGCTAGATTAATTAGGAGACTTAGGAGTTATTATAGTAGTAATTTTTAGACCTATGCTTGTGCTTAAAATCTTTTCTTTTATTAATAAATGTTTAATTTAATTTTGTAAAAAACCTCTAAGTCTTGGTGGGCTCATTACTACTGAATTCAAGGCATGCATCTCAAAATAAAATACAAATTGCAAACAGTTGTGGCCGCTGTTTCAAGTCTCCCTCTGGGATTTGTTCAGCTCAGCATTTTCCATCCGCTGTGCCTTAACAACGCTCCAAAAAAAAAGTAGAAGGTGCATTGTTGGAGATAGGCGATGTTATGCTGATGGAAGTATGTTGTTTTGGTGGTGGAGACAATATGGGATAGAAAGCTCAGCTTAGGATCAAATAGGATGCCAAGGCTGCAAATAGTCTGGTTCAGTCTCAGAGACTTCATCGTTTTATCCAGTTTCCTGTCAAAGTTACTGCAAAAACCAGGAGAATCCCTCTGGCATTTCATAGCCCATACATTAAATAAAGGCTATGTGACTATTATACTCAAAACACATGACATGGAATCCAATCATCCCAGCATGACCAGTGTCCCTTTGCGGCACCCTTTCCAAATAGCTGAGCAACTTTAATAATAACGAGTGTTATTCAAGAGCATCTTAACTGAGGTCACAATAATATGACATTTCTTGTAACATCTCATTTAAAAGTCAGGTTGGTTGATCAACCTTCTGTTTCCCATTGGAACAAAAATATGCTTACAGTTTTACTAGATATTTCTTCATCCATATCTGAGTTGGAAAGTTCATCCATACTTGAAGGAATAGTTTCAAAATCCTCTGAAGTGTCCAGTGATGGGATTGGTTTACATGACCAACCTGCAATTACAAAGAAATACATCCTGTGAATTAATATCTACTAACAACAACTCCTATTTAGAAAGCAAATTCAATGTAGAAAAACATTCCTCTGAGAACTTTGTGATCTTCCATTTTTGGCCTATTGCGCTCCCTCCGTTTCCTTTGCCTCACTAGTGGCTATGTCTTCAGCTTTTTAGAACCTAAGGACTGGAATCCCCACCCTAAACTTCTCTCTCCTTCTTTAGGATGTTCCTTTTGTCTCTTTGGCCAAGCATTTGGTGTCCTGTCCTTATGACTCTTTAAAGTCAAATTTTGTCTGGTTATGCTCCTTAGGACATTTTACTGTGTTAAAGATGCTATATAAATGCAAGTTGCTGTTCATGTGTTGATAGCACTTGATGTTCTTCAGCCAGATCTGGCATTGGAAAGATAAAGCAGCTGTACACCCAATATGCTCAAGTCGCTTGAATTTGAAAGAGCAAATCTTTTAGCCATATGAGGGGAATAATCACAATGGGAGAGAGTAAAAGTTTCACTGATGACAAAGGCATCAAGGAAGAGGTTAAAGTGATGAATGTAACTTGTAATACTTAAGTCACGTCATTATAGTGTGTAGCAAATCAGAAACGTGTGTGTGAAATAATTTACAGTCCCTTTCTTTACTCCTCTAGCCTCGAGTCCAGAATTATAACAGCTCCTGGCCTCTGGGGAACACCATTTTTAACATTTCTGCAGTCTGAAAAACAATCATTAACTTCTACTCCCCAGTTTCTGTCCTTTAAACAACTTCCTATCCATGCACCACTTTCACTTTCATAACTGTGTACCTTAATTTTATCAACATGCCTTATATGCAACATTTATGAAAATTTACATGCACAAATATCCAATCCAGAGAACTCTGTCACTTGTGAATGTGCCTTCCTTTGAATCCTTTGCTGCCATTAGCAATTCTTTAACTTAATCCTATTAGTATTATCCATGTTCATGAACTCACACCCACTACGGGTGCAGACCGATACATAAGCATTACCACCTGTGCTCCTAGAAATTTCAAAGTCTTAACCTGTTGTGTGAAATATTTGCACATAATAAGTGAGAGATGAAGCTTAGAGATGTTCATTGAACTCTTGTCTTCCGATAGCACTTTGACAAGAACAGCACAGAAATTGAGAGTTCAGAACCGATAGAGGAAGCTGGGGGTCAGGAAGTTAGAAGCTTGGCCCCCAGTTCAGCTTTGTATGAAACTTGTGTAGTTCTTCACTTTGCAAAAACAAGCCATGTACTGAAGAACAATTTCATGTCATGGAAAGCAATATTTAAACTTTTATCATCAAAACACATTGTAAGATGTGTTCTTTTCTTTCTCTAGACATTCTACAAGAAAATAGTTGGAGCCAGGGACCTAGAGGAATACTGAACCGCATGGCAGACACCATTCTGCTAACCCTTCAGAGCGTCTGCTCAGACGATCTGGACAATGAGGTTGAGGAGAGAGGACTGGATGATGCACTGTGCAAAAATGAGCAGGAGTGAATGATGAGCAGCATATGAGTAGAAATCTGGGGAAGGATTTTTGTTCTGGAGTTGGGATTCGATGTCAGGAGCATTTCCAGTCCTGATCCTGCACTCGTCAGTTTTAGACAAATGATGCGATTTTGGAAGCAAATGCCACTAATTGACTCGATGTCGAGATTGCCATCCAATTAAGGGCGGCAGGTGAGGGGAGGAGACATGCGTTGCACACAGCAGGCCAGATTTAGTAGGCAAACAGCAGCGTGATATTATTGTGACGGACATTTCATTGCAGAGGAGAGCATCAGAACAGTACCCGGTCAGGCACCCGTATCAGGGCAGCCCCATGTTTCTCAAATGCTTCCCTTGAGGTTCTCTTGGAGGAGATGGGAGCAAGGAGAAGCGTTCTGTTCTCTCAGAGTGGCAGGAGTATGTCAGCCAACAGACCAGGAAGGGATGGCTGGAGATGACTCACGCTGTGAGTAGCTGCAGCATTGTGAGGAAGAAAAAAATAAAATACGGCAGATGCTGGAAATCTGAAATAAAAACAGAAAATGCAGGAATAACTCAGCAGGTCTGCATCTGTGGAGAGAGAAACAGAGTTAACATTTCAAGTCTGTATGATCCTTCTTCAGAGCTTCTGTTGTTGTGAGGATGATGTGGGTTCAGTGCTACAAGCGTTTCAATGGTCTAATCAAGGCCTGCATTTTATGTGCGCCTGCCGGCTGTGTTTTCAGTGGGTGGCATGTATAGGGCAGGTGCCCTCCCCACCACCTTCCTGCCTGCCTCTGAGCTCACCCCCATAATACAGGGGATGGGCGGGCCCCAAATCAGCAGGCCACCTGCCATATTTAAATAAATAATCAAGGTTCAATTGGGCTTGGCGTGGGTAATCAGGCAGGAGTGGACAAGCAGCTTTTAAAAAACTTTTTCAAAGGGCGGGAAGAATGGGTGTAGTATTATCTTCATGGGGTGCCCTTTGCATATCAGAGGGCAAAGCTCCTAAGATAGGGCCCCCCCTTTCTTCCAATCCACCTGTTCAATTAAACACACCACCCCCACCTCCCCCGTCCTCCTTCCCAAACTACCCAAACCCTCCCTGCCCAAGAGCCTGGACAATTTTGGCTCCGGGATCCATGGGCTTTCTTCTTGTTCCTGGTTGCAGTCCTGGCAGTGCCAAGAGCGTATTAGTGGGCGCTGCCGGGACTGATAGAGCTGAGGACGAGAATTCCTCCCCAGTTCGGGCGAAAATTCCAAACTGCCTCAATTTAGCCGCAGCATGTTATGGCTGCAGGGTGGGCTGGCATGGAGCGGGATGGCTCAACGCCAGTTTTGCATCTGACCGCTCCCCCCCCCTCCCCCACCCTCCTGTAATATTCTGCCCCAGTTCTGGCAAGGTGAGTGCAAGGTGACACCCAATTTGAAGCACCAGCATACACATGAGCTGAGCAGCCTGCAGGTGCATAGTCCTCCTGAACAAAGTGGAAACGTGTGCCCAGGAGTATTGCAGAGCCTTGGGCCAAGCGTATAACCCTAGCACTACTGCGGTGGTGGCAACACTGAAAACTCTAACATCACATGTGATTGTTCTGCTAGAAGTGGTGGGGGAGGGCAGCTTTGCTTTAACTTTCCCTCTCTTGACCTTGCAGGAGACAAGAACACACAATGCCAAGGGGACTTGCTCAGGTGCCCAGCTCACCATTCTAACTTCCATGGAGGAGGCAGCCATCAAAATGACCAGGGAGCTATCGCATCAAGGAGAGCAATGGAGAGATGGGATACAGTCCAAGGCTGGGTGAAATTATCTCAAAATCTCCAGGTGAAGGGGATGTAGTGCATTTCTCCCCAGTGATGTCAATACATCAACTGTAATGTTATGCTTTAACTCTGTAGAATCACTTGCTGACGGAGGCAAGATCTTATGACCACATTCCTATGTCTATCACAGGGTCAGTCCTGCGGCTGCAGAAGGGATGTCATTGGGGTTGTCCATGAGGATGAAGCACCAGAGCCTGAACCGTCATACTGTTCAAGTGCACCCTCTATCAGCACAGGCGCACTCACCTCAATGGGTCCTCAGTCCAGCTTAGAATGGGTGGCACTCAGTGAATCACACTTCACAGGTGAACAAGAAAAGGTGAGGGAGGCAGAGGCAGCAGTTGGCAGTCCCATTTGGAGAATAGAGGACAGACACAGCCATGCTCAGCTGGGGATTGCTGTACAAGCGAGGGAGTAACATACAAGAGGGCTATACATGGAGCAGCAGTGTGAGATGTGTTGGAGTTCCCTGAGGCAGTGCAGAAACAGATGAGAATGTACATGCCCATTCATTACGTGTGTTACCCTAACCTGACAGCAGAACTCAAAAAAATTCAGTCCCCAGATATCTTTTTTAATTATATTTCACCCCGGACGTTTCATCCCACCCTTGGATGAGGTTTTGTTAAAAACTAGCAGCCCACCTGTCTGTTTTGCCCGTGTGATGAGCGCGAAATCGCACGGGCAATGTAAAATTGTGGACAATGGAGTTTTTAATGGCCTTAATTGACCCGGTAATTGTTGGTGGGCGTGGCTCCAACTCCCATGCGTGCCCGCCGACCTCAATATTTCTCACCCACGTGATGAAGTCGGGATGCACGCCTGATGTTATTTTGCACAAGTGCACGTGTGTTCGGGTTGGGCTGGGCCTGCACGGTCAACATAAAATTCTGGCCCAGGATTTTTTTATTTACCATGTGCCAGTTATTTACCAGTAGATGGCGCAGGCACACTTCTGAAAGTATTTTCTATAACTGGTAGTGTATATGTGTAGTGCTTAGAAACTGGTCAGTCTCAGTACTTAAAACAGAGTGAATTATTTTTTTTATCCCCCTCCCCCCCACCATGAGATGTAATGAATTGTATTTGGATTGCATATGAACTGGATTGTAAACCTTGTTACTGTTGCCAAAATATTGTTTATCTATATGTAGGATGGCTTTCCAAAATGCATTATATTTGAACAAATAAAATGTTTTTCTGCATTGCCAAATAAGAATCAAGAAGTAATTGAAACAACGCTCCAATGTACTTTGGTACACTAAAGTTATGCCTGAGAACTAAGACTATTTAATTGGTCATTTATCTCATTGCTGTGGGAGCTTGCTGTGCACAAATTGATTGCCACATTTCTTACATTATAAAAATACATACGAACAAGGAACAGGAATAGGCCACTCGGTCCCTCAAGCCTGATCTGCTATTTAATAAGATCATGGCTGATCTGATAGTAACCTCAAACCTGCATTCCACCCACCCCCGATAACCTATCACCCTCTTGCTTACCAAGAATCTATCCATCCCTGCCTTAAAAATATTCAAAGACTCCGCTTCAACTGCCTTTTCAGGGAGAAAGCTCCAAAGACTCACGACACTCTGAGAGAAAAAATTTCGTCTCATCTTTGTTTTAAATGGGTGACCCCTTATTTTTAAACAATGACCCCTAGTTCTAGATTCTCCCACAAAAGGAAACATCCTCTCCACAGCCACCCTGTCAGGATCTTATATCTTTTAATCAAATCGCCTCTTACTCTTCTAAACTCCAGGGGATACAAGCCTAGCCTGTCCAACCTTTCCTCATAAGACAACCCACCCATTCCAGGTATTAGTCTGGTTAACCTTCTCTGAAATAGTTCCAACGTATTTGCATCCTTCCTTAAATAAGGTGACCAATACTGTACACAGTATTCCAGATGTGCTCTCACTAGTGCCCTGTACAACTGAAGCATAACCTACCTACGTTTGTATTCCATTCCCCTCACAATAAATGATAACATCCTATTAGCTTTCCTAACTACTTGCTGTACCTGCATAATAGCCTTTTGTGATTCATGCACTAAGGAACCTAGATCCCTCTGTATCTCAGAGCTTTGCAATCTCTCACCATTTGGATAACATGCTTCTCTTTTATTCTTCCTGCCAAAATGGACAATTTCACATTTTCCCCACATTATACTCCAGTCGCAGATTTTTGCCCACTCATTTAACCTATCTATATCTTTCTGTAGCCTCCTTAAGCCCTCTTCACAACTTACTTTCTTGCCAATCATTGTGTCATCAGCAAATTTGGAAACCATTCCTTCATCCAAGTCATTTACATAAAATTGTAAACAGTTGAAGTCCCAGCACTGATCTCTGTAGCACACCACTCGTTACATCTTGCCAACCTGGAAAAGACCCATTTATGCTTACTCTTTCCTTCCTGTTAGCCAGCCAATCTTCTATCCATGCCAATATGTTACCCCCATACCATGAACTTTTATTTTCCACTGTAAGCTTTGATGTGGCACTTTATCAAATGCTTTCTGAAAATCTAAGTATAGTACATCCACCAGTTTCCCTTTATCCACAGTACATGTTACTCCCTCAAAGAACCCCAATAAGTTGGTTTAACATGATTTCCCTTTCACAAAACCATGTTGATTCTGCTTGATTACGTTGAACTTATCCAAGCTATAGCTTCTTTAATAATAGCTTCTAATATTTTTCCTTTGACAGATGTTAAGCTAACTGGTTTGTAGTTTCTCGCTTTCTGTCTCCCTCCTTTTTTGAATAATGGAGTTACATTTGCTACATTATAACAGTGACTACACTTCAAGAAATTGAATTAGCTGTAAAGTGCTTTGGGATGTCCTAAGGTTGTGATAGGCACTGTATAAATGTAAGTTTTTTTTCCTTTCTTTATTTGTTATCAATGCAAACAACAGCTAAGTTTCTTTTCAGCAGCTCTATGCTATCCACATCCACTATTTGTCAAAGGTATCAAACAGATTAGTACCAGTCACAATAGGAAATTCTTGACCCCTATAAGAGGTCAAACTTTTTGTCAATACAGATTTGCTGCGTGAATATTTTAGACTCAGGATGGATAAATTGATCAGAAAGGCACATTTCACAGACAGTGATGAATTCTATAGTGTTAGAGGTACTATGGGTTAGGAGGGCAGCAATATTTATATTAACTCTGTTTTTCTCTCTACACTTGCTGCCAGAACTACTGAATATCTCTGGTATTTTCTGTTTCTCTTTTAGATTTGCAGCATTTTGCTTTTGTTGTAACAATATTTAAAGGGCTGAGACAGGCTCCAGCACCAGTGTCGCAAAACCTACTGTTACAAACCATTCCTTTTACTTCTTATTTCTTTTTCTCCTATCCACTGATTGAATACTTTGTGCTGTGGGTTTGTCATTTTAACCTCCTTACTCATTCAACACAAATACCCATGGGATTTCCTTTGGGGATTGTACTAAATCAATGTTATTTGATGCAGGAAGAGGGTGAAGAATTGAGAAACAAGGTAATGAAGGAGGCAAATAGGACCCATCGACCTGTACCCTCACTTCCGAATATACAGAACATGATCTTCTGACCTTTGGTTAACCCATGGAGTACAAAGAGTCATGGACTGTTTTCGTGTAGCTTTTCGTTCACCCTGTTTGCTTTTCAAACGGTAGAGGATTTCACTGACTCAATGTCCAACTCATTTGTGACCAATAGCACCTTATTACACACATCATTTTCTTAGAGGATGCCACAATCACTTCAATACTGGACCAGAAGATAGGCAAGTGTCTGGATGGATCATAGGAAATCAAGAATACTGTGTGCTTCCCCGAACCACCAGTTGACCACCATGGTCAAAAAGTCTACACTGCCATCAGAGTCTTCATAGAGTGCACTTTTGGGATTTGGAAGACATGCTTTAGGTGCCTGTATTGGGCAGGGGAAACCCTGCAATATAACCTAGCCAGTATCTCAAAGATTATGATGGTGCGGTGCATGTTGCGTGTCTTAGGCATGCAAAGAGCCCTCCTCTGAGGCCCCAGAGGTTGAAGAGGAAGTTGGCCCAGGGATTTAGAGAAGCAGAAGCACCATGAAGAGCATGCAGAGGACAGAACATGACAAGTTGCAAGAGACATTTATGACAATCTGATATAGACCAGATTTATAATGACTGACTTCTAATGACAGGAGAAGTGATTAGCGGCTCTAATCCTCTTGGAGCCCTTAGGGATCAAAGTAGCCCTTGTCTCAGTCCAACTCCTGAAAGGGACCTATTTCAGGCTGTGTCCCTTGTGCTGCTGAAATGGCAACTTGGTTCTTATTGTCATTTACCACATGACTGGAAAACAGGGGTTTCTCAATTCTGACACCTTGAGCTCTTTGTGGCAGCAGTTGAAACATCCATAGCAGAAGCTTAGAGTCTGTCCTGTGGGGGTCTGCACTGCAGATTGGTTTGGAGCTGCCATGTGCTTCAGAGTGAAGTGCCGTGCTGCACATACAAACAAATAGTCTTCCAATTGAACCTTCATTAGCTGTCCATTCTGGCAGATTGTACTCCATGAGGAGAGAGAGGAAACTGGGCCTGTATTCTCTAGAGTTTTGAAGAATGAGAGGTGATCTCATTGAAACTTACAAAATTCGTACAGATGTAGATAGGATGTTTCCCTTGGCTGGTGAGCCTAGACCATGGTGGACAGTCTCAGGATAAGGGGCAGGCTATTAAGACAGATAAGGAGAAATTTCTTCACTCAGAGGATGGAGAATCTTTGGAATTCTCTGCCCCAGAGGGCTGCAGAAGCTCAATCATTGAGCATGTTCAAGACAGAAATTGATAGATTTCTGGATACCAAAGACATCAAGAGATGTGGGGATAGTGGGGAAAAATGGTGTAGAGGTAGATGATCACCCATGATCTGTCTGAATGGCAGAGCAGGCTTGACGGGCTTGTTAAGAAGATACAATAATGTCTATAATGTTATTGGAAATTATTTTAAAATGGAGTTTAGTGGTGTTTGTGTGTATGTGTGCGTATGTGTGTTTGTCTTAATTGGATTAAAGCTAGCTGGTCTAGAGGTTTTGATGCATAGAAATGTGTGAAATGTTAATTAGGTAAACATGGGGGCAATTTGCATTTTTTCTTTAAACAAACTAGTGTAGCTTGGATTCAAAGAGAGGAGTGAAATATTACACCTAACCAGGTGAAGCTCAGAAACAGTGGGCAGGATATTCCACCCGTCGGGAGCGAAGTTGAAGTTTGGGCGCGTACAGGCGTGCCTCTGATCGGCGCCCCCAATCGGGGGCACGGTGCGATTTTACATGGGCTGGCCAATTAAGGCCCGCCCAATGTGACATCCGCACGGAAGCGCTATGTGCTCCCTGTGTGGGCGGGGGGGAAATCCCGAAACCTGAGAGTGCGCTCTTTCGCGCTTGCGCACGAAAGAACGCACTCATCTCCCTTAGGCTAAGTGCTGCCTCAGGGAGATCGGCTCTACTGTCAAAAGTCTTAAAAATAGAAAAAAAAAATCCCTGACATGTCCCCTCATGTGACACTGTCACATGAGTTGGGACATGTCCATAATTTAAAAAAAAAACTTTTAATTAAATTTTTAAAAACCTACATGAAACCTCATCCCATGGATGAAGTTTCATGCTTTTTCTAATTCCCACCAGGGCTCCTGGTCTGCCCGCCAACCTTAAGAATGAATGGGCAGGTCCATTAATTAGTTTAATTACTCTGTCAATGGCCTCAATTGGCTATTGACAGGTCGGCGGGTGCACAGTTGATTTTGCTGCGCCCCCGCCTACCTGAAAATTTAAATGGAGCATGGTGACGTCGGGAGTTCCACCTGACATCACCACGCATCATTCTACGTGTCGGCAAGCGGGCCCCGCCCCCTGCTCGCTGACGGGAAAATCCTGCCCAGTGAGTTTGTTTATTTTTCCCAAGGATTACTAATAAAGTAGGGATTATGAAAGGGCCTTATTTTTAGAAGGCGTAAAGTTCAAAAGACATAGTGATACAATGAAAATTTGCATTCAAAGAGGAAAATATGAATAAAGGAAGAGAAGGTTGCTGGTAAAAAGAGGAGGGATTCTAAGATCTAAAGCCTCCAGCCTGTAAGCCTCAAGCCGCTGTCTGCAAGGACCCAGAGCTGAAAGAAACTAGTTTTGAATGCGACTGTCCAGGGTGTGCTTTGCCAGGGGTCTGTTGAAATCTATGTGTTTACTCTTACCTTAACGGAAGTGTAACTAGGAGTCAGATTAATTAGGGGATTTTTGTAGTTATTATAGTGGTAATTTTTTGACATATGATTGTGCTTACAATCTTTCTTGTATTAATAAATGTTTAATTTAGTTTTATAAAACCTCTTGAGGCTCGGTGATCTTATTATAATTGAACTCAAAGTCTGCATCTCAAAACAAGCAAATTGCAAAAATTGGTTATGACAGTTGTTTCAAGTTTCTCTCTGGGATTTGAACAACTCAGCATTTACCATTGGCTGTGTCATAATTGGGCTGAAAGACCTAATTCTGCTCCTATTTCCTTTGTTCCTATACCTACACTTTAAGCACCCTTTTAAATGTAAGACACCCAAGATTTGAATCTCAAAGCCACACACCGAGGGACAGATATTATCTAACCCTCCAGCCAACATTGTCAGAATCCTCATCTTACATTTCCAGGTCCCCTTACCCACATGGGTACCGCCCCCCCTTCCCACCCCCTCTAGCGTGCTGTCTAATAAAAAACTTCCATGTGCGCAGGAGAGAGAGGGTTAACGATGGCTCATGTAACAAAGTGCAGGTAGGAAGTGAAACAGAGGAGCCTAGATGCTATTCATTTTCCTCCTCTGCTTGATTTTGGATTGGCACATCAAGGGGACAAAAAGAGAGACCAGAAAGGATTACTGAGGAACTGAATTAACACGTGACTTGCAATGGATGGAGTGACATCATGGTTTCATTAACTATTTCACTGTCACATTAAGTATCACAACATGTTTTGATCAATAGGTTGGCTTGCTCTTCTTACCTTGGGTGACCTTGCTAAATCACTAAAGTTCTTGCAGTGGTCAGTGGCCATGTGAAGGGTTGTAGGAGTAACACCACCAGGGCCAATTCTTTCCATTTTGCCTGCACTGTGCCCTTGGATAGTATCTTTACCTATGAGCGCAATAGCTGACTCCTTCCTTCTCCAAATCTCACAGGGAAAATTTATGTAGAAATTCTGTATCATCGAATTTTGTAGCTGCTGAACTTGAATTCATTTATTGTGTGTGGATACTCTCTTCTTCCTCCCTTCAGAACTCCTCTCGATGGCATTAACAGTTTTTAAGACTGCAACAATTGTTATTTCTCAAAGTCTTTTCCTTAGTGTTGAGTTGCCAATCACTGGCTGGTAAACTGCCTCCATTATGCTGAGTAAACTGACTCTAAGAAGGTCCCTTGGGTGAGGTTAGGTCTTCCGGGTGGGTAGATATCAGTGGGCAGCTGTCATTGAGGAAAAGTCCCACCAACCTATGTTGCTGTTTCTTTCGATCTGACAGCCTGTAGCTATATCAATGTTATTTTTGTTTGTTTTGCATGGAAACTATCTAATCAGAATGATTTATTAGACTATTTTCCAAGTAACACAATATCTATTTCCTTAACATCTTTTCCTATGTCTTCTACGCAACATACCTGATTTATGATACAAGTTTTAAGAAATTCTTTCCTTCTCTAATAATTTTAATTTGTAGAAATATTTAGAATGTTGTAAAAACCACAATAGAGATGGTTTTCTGAGTGCCTTCTGGTGTGGTTAGTGATGCAGGTGTGCCCTGAATCATGGGTATTCTAGGTGCCCTGTGGAGAGACTATTTGGCAGCTACATTTCAGTACAATAGCGTAGTGGGAACTTTATGCTGGAAGTACGCTTCTTCATTTTTTCCAAATAAATGAGGTATCCAAGGTTGCCAGCCTATGTTTTTGAATACAAAGTCATTTAAATGCTGCAAGTTTCAAGTGCTAAACTCAATTTTCGTATTTTAGGTGTGTATTTGTGCTTTTTACCCCCAGCCAACTCAGTGTTTGAAGGGGGTTTATATATGGGTGTAATTTTACGACAACGGGATTTTATGGTCCTGCCGAAGTCAGTGGAGTTTAGAATAGCTCGCTGTATTTTACAGCCCCATCCCCGCTGCAACAGGGCTGTAAAATTTCGGTCAATGGGTTTTGATGCACCTACCTAGGCTACGAAGCAGTTCCATGGATGTCCCTACTGGAATCTCTCTATATTTATGCTGTTGGATTATTGCTCAAAGCAAATATTTAATGGAATTTCTGTTGAATCAAGTGCTATGTAAAGGAGTCAATGTTTCAAAAATGATTTGCAGCTTTTTCTCTGAGGATGCAACAGATGAGCATTTACATGGGTCTGTGGATTTTATAAGGATGCTAGCAGAACATTAAACCCATACGGAGGTTCTGTGCAGCGTCTCTCAAATGTACAGCATATGGTTAGGTGGGTGGTGCAGTCCACTGGCTTGCTGTGAACCAACATCTGACAAGGTATTACATCATTGCAGTGCATCCTGGAGAAAGTGGCAGCTCTAGGAACATCTTGATATTTTTTCCCACTCTAAGCGAGATCGAGGTAAATAAGTCAATTCAATGTGGAAAGAATGAATGAAGCACTGCAGGTCTTGAGGGTAATCCCTGGGGTGTTGTAGTGCATGATTCAGTGACCGTAATGCCATTGAATGTCAAGGGGTGATAGTTAGATTCTCTTGGGAATTCAGCTCTTTTGTCCATTTTTGAGCCAAGGCTGTAATGAGGTCAGGAGCTGAATGACCCTCGTGGAACCCAAACTGGGCGTCAGTGAGCAGGTTATTGCTAAGCAAGTGCTGCTTGATTGCACTGTTGATGACCCCCTGCATTACTTTCGTGATGATCGAGAGTAGACTGATGGGACGGTAATTGGTCGGGTTCGATTTGTCCTGCTTTTTGGGTACAGGACATATCTGGGCAATTTTCCACATAGCCCGGTAGATGCCAATGTTGTAGCTGTACTGGAACAGCTTGGCTAGGGGCACGGCAAGTTCTGGAGCACAAGTCTTTAGTGCTATTGTCGGAATATTGTCTGGGCCCACAGCCTTTGCAGCATCCAGTGCCTTCAGCCGTTTCTTGGTACCACGTGGAGTGAATCGAATTGGCTGAAGACTGGTGTCTGTGATGCTGGGGACCTCTGGAGGAGGCCGGGATGGATCATCCACTCGGGACTTCTGGCTGAAGATTGTAGCAAATGCTTCAGCCTTATCTTATGCACTGATGTGCTGGGCTCCCCCATCATTGTGGATGGGGATTTTTGTGGAGCCTCCTCTTCCAGTGAGTTGTTTAATTGTCCACCACCATTTACGACTGGGTGTGGCAGGACTGCAGAGCTTAGATCTGATCCGTTAGTTGTGGAATCACATAACTCTATCACTTGCTGCTTATGCTGTTTGGCATGCAAATAGTCCTGTGTTATAGTTTCACCAGCTTGACACCTCATTTTTTGGTATGCCTGGTACTGCTCTTGGCATTCCTTCCTGCACTCTTCATTGTCAACCAGTTTGTCAAGCAGATTGCGAAGTACACAGGGAAGCAACTTGATAGGTCTAGAGGAAATTCAATTAACTCTCTCCTGGAGATTTAAGCATCTTTCTGCCAGTTTCAGTGAAGTAGCAGTTGATTGGACTGCTTTACTTCATAGCAGCAGCACTGAGAAGTAACCTGTACCTCTGTGCAGATGCCTTCAAATTTTAAAAAGTTGCTTTGTTTTGTATCATCCTAGGACTTAGCACCCTGCGAAGATTGCCGCCTCCATTCCAAGAAGTTTACACTCGCTGAGTGCAACAATATAAATCTCATGCTCCAGGTCCTCAGGTGGAGAAAAGAAAAAGTATTAAATTAGGGAAAGAAAAAGTTGTGCTATCTTTTGGAAATAGTTGCAATAAATCATTGGAATCACTGATGCAATGGCAGCTTTTGTTTGATTATCTTACAGAACAATAGGAACATATACTATGCTGATATTCAGGTTCATAATTATGATGTGATGACTAGCTACAAGTAGCAATGTGTTTACTTAGACCATAGAGAGTTTGGTCAGAGGAGGCTGCCATTTGATAGTTTAGACCTCAAACAAATATTGGTGTATACACCTGTCAAAGTGTTTTTAATGAATTTGGCTCTCAGCATCTAATAGCTCAAACTACTGGACTTGCTTTATGTTGTCATGGGTCTGAACTTCAAAGTTAGGAGTAACATCAGTAACTTCTGTAGCATCTTCCAGGACATGCACCATCGATCTTTTCTGGGATAGTAAAGTTATGGAGTACACAGCATACTACCACAATCCTGAAAATGATTAGCATGTACTACAGGGCATGAACTTTCTAGGCTGTCTCCTTCCAGGGCCTCACACCATTCTCAAGAACCACACGTCTCTGGAGGACCATGTTATGAAGCATGCAGCATACCATCACAATGGCCAAGACCCTTGCAGTAGGGTATTGGAGGGTGCCACCCAACTGGTACAGTGCATCTTCAGAAGGCTGATGGTGTGCTCAGTAGTGGCTTTGATCACCTCTATGCCCCTATCTGGGGTGCCCAGAGAGGGGTCAGTAGCCATGTCTTCAAGCAATATTCCTTGTCCCCTATGATCTAAGCATGCACTTTGGGGCTTGCAGTGAAGATCTGAGGCAGCATGGACTGGCGCAGGATGAAGGAGTCAAGCCAGCTGCCAGGAAAGCAAACACGCACATGGAGGAAGCTCCCATTTTGGTCACAGACCAGTTGGATGTTGAGCGAGTGGAAGCCCTTCCTATTGATGAAACTCACCGCAGTGGTGTGCAATTAAGGTCCACAGCTGATGCTTGGAAGGAACCAGAAACAAAGAAGCTCAAGGGGAAAGTGACTTTGACAGCTAGTGGCAGGGCATGGTGACCAGTGTTGCAGTGTGCAAGGTCTTTGGTGATGAGGCCTCAGATCTCTGGGGCCATCTGCCTGGCGAGTTGCAGTCTTCCGCAGCACTGGGTCTTGGCCATCTCCAGCTAGCTCCATCTACGGCAATGGATCCTGTGTTGAGGGTATGCCCTCTGTTGCCGTCCTGCCTCTCTTTCTTTTCCTGTCCCTCCTGCTGCTTGGGTCACTGTCTCTCCTGTGGGGGGTGTTGCCTCTTCTTGCCACCAGTCCCAAAATCTGACAGCCATGCTTCCATTGCCAATTGCAGCCTTCCTTTTCGACAGGTAGCTGTCCTACTGTGACTGGCGGCCTTTCCCCCTGCTCTTCTGCCCCACAATGTCAGGGAGGGTGAGGACTCCATTCAATGGCCAAGTGCTAAGTGCTCATTCTCCCTGCTACTTGTGTAGTGCCAAGCGCACTATCCAAATGTCAAGTCCTCCTCTCATAGGACTGGGGTGATGTGCTGGGATAGCCATGACTGACCTCCCATGCTGTACCCGCCTCACTTCCACTGGTCAGCAATAGACAGTTCTGAATCCCGTGTTCCCCCTTCAAAATTGAGCCTTCACCTTTAACAGCTTCACAAGTATTTTAGTTGGCCTCAATTGGGAGGTGAGCAGGATCGTTGTCTCGCCCTCCCCCTGCCCTGGTGAACATTGGGAATGACATCTGGGAATGGGAGCGACATTTCAAAACTGACATGTCAGCCAATGTATTTTTGGGAACACTCCCATCTCTGTTCCTGACCTAGAGGGGCCCATAAATTCAACCCAGGGTCTCAGAAATGCTTAAGGGCAGAGTGAAAACATAGGCCTGGAAGTTTGAGCATCTAAAATGTTGTCACACCTGAATTAATTTGCTTAAGGTGCACAAGATATTGGACCATAAGCCTCATCACCAAGCCAGTGAGTTGTGGACACAGGCAGCTCACCGGCAAAGGGCACTGAAAATTGGGTCAATGCAACATCAGCGGTTGCCCTCAGGTTAGCCCTTTGAGGGGAATGAGAAGGGGGAAAACTGGGAAGAGCTGATGGAGGGACAGGTGGTGGACGGTGGATGGCGATAGAGAATAGGAAGATTGGGATGATGTATAAAGGTCAGAATCAGGGTACAGAGGGCAAGGTCGGGATCATGAAGGGTGACTGAGGCTCCAACTGGGGAGATTAGTCAAGTACTCAAGGTCATCATTGGGGGCTAATTGATGCTGGATCGAGGTGGGGGAGAATTAGTCAAGGTCAGGCTTAGGAGAATGATCATGAAGAGTTGGATATCTGGGTGACTGTTTTGGTCTGTTGGGCCTCCTGCTGCTGACTATGTTCAAGTCAATCCAGTATTATAAGGGGCTTCAAACAGATATTAGTTTTTTTATCTGAATCTTCTAATTGCCTAATGCCAGTTTCATGCATGGGCACCGGGTACCTAATTTGTCTGCACCAATATGCCAGGTGGCACACTGCCAGCTTGTAATGAGGGTGCACAGAGAGTCTGACAGAGTAGAAGTTTGGAGGCCGCTTAGCATCCAATAAATGGGCACTGTCTATTTGAATTTCTAAGCCATACATTGCTATGTCAGGATACTTCAGCAAATTGTTCTTGATTTTGCGAAAAAGGGCCATTACAAAAAAGATATCAACAGGAGATGGTCAATCTGATTATTCAAAAATTACATTCAAAATAGTATGAACAGAATGCTTAGAGATAATTGGTAAAGGTCACATAAAAGGATATTTTGCCCTTGCGAGCTTGTACCCATTACATTACATTTTTCCTTATAATCTTTCACATACACAGGTACTCGAAATGGATTGACAAATTTAAATGCTAGAAAGATGCATGGAGATAACCATTTATCACCATGCAGTTTATAATGGGTGAGATTAGATAAAAATACACAAATTAGACAAAGTAGATAGAAGGATTTGTGGCAGGGGTAAGCAGCTGAGTATGTTAGGAAACGGACACTTATTGGGAAAGGTGCCTCCTGGCACATAATGGGAATTCATGGGAAACATCTGAAACACTAAGACTGTGCGCAGGAGGTAACTATATCAACTGAACATATTTAATACATACCATTAATATGCCATTAATACGCCATTAACGCACATCTGGTGAGGTTATTAAACTTATGTGGCATTACAGCTTTATCTGGTAACGTAGTTAGCATTAATGCAAGGCAGAACCTTTTGCAAGGCATCCTGAGGAACCAGTCTCAACATCTGGTGATTGCAGGAAACCACCTCTGGAGCACTCACTTCATTGATAGTGCTCGTTTGAACTATTGGCAAAGAACGGGTAGGCCCAAACCATTTAGATATTGTATCTGCAGAATGCACCTGTGCCTCAATGATACAAGGCAAGCTCCTTATATCTTAAAACAAGGTGAATTCCACCTTTTTGCAGAACCTTGACAGTGGGGTCAATATGCAAGATCATGGTCATCGTCAACCAATAAAAAAATGTTGGGACAATTTTCATTTGCCTGTCTTGTTTTTGCTGGAAGATAGCGTAACGGACAAACAAAAGTTTTTAAAAACATGTCCAGCCTAATGACTGCCTGAGGTCTGGCGGACTTAATTTTCAAGCTTGCCTGGGAATGGATGGCCAGTGTTCCTGCTTGAAAAAGTTGGGATTTATTTCACTATTTAGACTGGTGTCCCAAGCTCAATCAATGTAGGACCTTAATGCAATTACTGTGGGTCAATGGGTGAGAGATGTAAGGCACAAGCATCTCCTGTTGGCCCTTCATCTGAAGCAACCTAACCAGTCGTCCTTAAAGGGACCACTGCTGGCCACTCCAAAACTGTTTATTCCTTTACTTTTGTGAAGTCAGATAAAGAGCAGTACTGTTCCTCCTGGTTCAACATAAATATTCTGATCCACTGCTACTCCTGTATGGTTCCCACCTGAGGCTGAACAGTGGGTTTGATGTAGGAGCCAGCTGAATAACTTATAGCACCTGTCTGGCACTCATACACCACTGGCTGCATGTTAATGAGACCCAACCACCAAAATGTTACTGGTGTCTTGCTGCTGCAAACAAGCACACCAAATAAAAATTGTTCATATTACTTTTTGATCTGGGTCTTCTCTTCAGCATCTGTGAGTAACAGGCACTATGGGAGTATTAATGGTCGAATTAGGCAATTTGGAGTCTATTAAGCACATTGTAGACATTGCGCTTCTGTGTCTGTTATTATAAGGAAACTCTTTCGAGTTACCAACAGTCACAGATTGCAACTTCTTTCGAGTACAATCACAGTTCTTGGTTTTCCAGGAGTGGGACGTGAACCCACAACCCTCTGATTGGTCCCATATGTGTTTGGAATGGGCAAAATACAAAGCATAGAATAAAAAGGGGGGAAAAAAACATTGATTCTTGAAACAGTCCTCTCAAATCAACATTTTCAGTATTAAGAAAAAAAAAGACTAATCCAAAATATACATTCCTCGATCTGCTTTACCTGTCTGGGAAATCGATCTTTTTACATAACTGGTAGTGCTGTGACGCTTGCTTGCAATCATGAAAGGATCTGGCAGTGAATCTGCAAGAAGAGGTTGAATGTTTCTATTATTGTAAAGCTAATGTTCATTAAGGACTGCTGTAAAGAAAATAAGAATAATGAATAAACTCCAACTTTGGCACAAAGAAGCACTTCCTTGACAAAATATGGGCTGTGTGAGACAAATCCTTCATGTTATACATGCTAAATTACATCACCTTGTTACTGATAAGTAACAAAGTGGATATATGTGTTAATTTATTTAAATATTTTATATTTCACATGGTCCATTCTTTTGTAATTAACAACTTTTACATAAGAATAAAAGAATACTTAAGTTTCAAAAACTGGTCTCCAATTTTACTACTTAAAAGAGAAATAACAACCTATTTAGAACCATAGAACACTACAGCACAGAAAAACAGGCCATTCGGCCCCTCCAGTCTGTGCCGAAATATTATTCTGCTAGTCTCATTGACCTGCACCCAGTCCATAACCCTCCAGACCTCTCCCATCCATGTTTCTATCCAATTTATTCTTAAAACTTAAGAGTGAGCCTGCATTTACCACGTCAGATGGTAGCTCGTTCCACACTCCCACCACTCTCTGAGTGAAGAAGTTCCCCCTAATGTTCCCCCTAAACCTTTCCCCTTTCACCCTAAAGCCATGTCCTCTCGTGTTTATCTCTCCTAATCTAAGTGGAAAGAGCCTACTCGCATTTACTCTGTCTATACCCCTCATAATTTTGTAAACTTCTATCAAATCTCCCCTCATTCTTCTACGCTCCAAGGAATGAAGTCCTAACCTGTTTAATCTTTCCCTGTAACTCAACTCCTTAAGACCCGGCAACATCCTAGTAAATCTTCTCTGCACTCTTTCAATCTTACTGATATCCTTCCTGTAGTTAGGCGACCAGAACTGCACACAATACTCCAAAGTTGGCCTCACCAATGTCTTATACAACCTCACCATAACATCCCAACTCCTATACTCAATACTTTGATTTATGAAGGCCAGTATGCCAAAAGCTTTCTTTACAACCCTGTCTACCTGTGACGCCACTTTCAGGGAATTATGTATCTGAACTCCCAGATCCCTTTGTTCCTCTGCACTCCTCAGTGCCCTACCATTTACTGTGTATGTCCTACCTTGGTTTGTCCTTCCAAAATGCAACACCTCACACTTTTCTGCATTAAATTCCATCTGCCATTTTCTGGCCCATTTTTCCAGTTGGTCCAGATCCCTCTGCAAGCTTTGAAAGCCTTCCTCGCTGTCCACAATGCCTCCAATCTTAATGTCATCAGCAAACTTGCTGATCCAATTTACCACATTATCATCCAGATCATTGATATAGACAACAAACAACAATGGTCCCAGCACAGATCCCTGAGGCACACCACTAGTCACAGGCCTCCAGTCTGAGAAGCAATCATCCACTACCACTCTCTGTCTTCTCTCACACAGCCAATTTCGAATCCAGTTTACAACCTCTCCATGGATACCAAGTGTCTGAACCTTCTGAACTAACCTCCCATGTGGGACCTTGTCAAAGGCCTTACTAAAGACCATGTAGACAACATCCACAGCCTTTCCTTCATCTACTTTCTTGGTAACCTCCTCGAAAAACTCTACAATGTTCATTAAACACGACCTACCACGCACAAAGCCATGCTGACTATCCTTAATCAGCCCTTGGCTGTCCAAATAATTATATATCCGATCTCTCAGAACACCTTCCAATAATTTACCTACTACTGATGTCAGGCTCACTGGCCTGTAATTACCTGGTTTACTTTTGGAGCCTTTTTTAAACAACGGAACAACATGAGCTACCCTCCAATCCTCCGGCACCTCACCCGTGGCTAAGGACATTTTAAATATTTCTGCCAGGGCCCCTGCAATTTCTACACTAGTCTCCCTCAAGGTCCGAGGGAATATCATGTCAGGCCGGGGGGATTTATCTACCTTTATTCGCTGTAAGGCAGCAAGCACCTCCTCCTCTTTAATCTCTATATGTTCCATGACACTATTGCTTGTTTCCCTTCCTTCCTTATACACCATGCCAGTTTCCTGAGTAAATACTGATGCAAAAAAACTGTTTAAGATCTCCCCCATCTCGTGAGGCTCCACACATAGACGACCACTCTGATCTTCAAGGGGACCAATTGTGTCCCTTACTATCCTTTTACTCTTAATGTACTTGTAGAAACCCTTCGGGTTTACCTTCACATTATCTGCCAAAGCAACCTCATGTCTTCTTTTTGCCTTCCTGATTTCCTTCTTTAGTATTTTCTTACATTTTCCATACTCTACAAGTACTCATTTGCTCCTTGTTGCCTATACCTGCTATACACCTCTCTCTTCTTCTTAACCAGATCGCCAATATCCCTTGAAAACCAAGGTTCCCTACGCCTGTTAACTTTGCCTTTAATCCTGACAGGAACATGCAAACTCTGCACTTTCAAAATTTCGCCTTTGAATGCCTTCCACTTACTGAACACATCCTTGCCAGAAAACAACTTATCCCAATCCACTCTTCCTAGATCCTTTCTCATTTCCACAAAATTGGCCTTTCTCCAATTTAGAATCTCAACTCAAGGACCAGACCTATCCTTATCCATAATTAACTTAAAACTAATGACATTGTGGTCACTGGACCCAAAATGTTCGTCTACACATACTTCTGTCACCTGACCTGTCTTTTTCCCCAATAGGAGATCAAGTATTGCATCCTCTCTCATTGGTACCTCTATATATTGATTTAGAAAACTTTCCTGAACACATTTGACAAACTCCAAGCCATCCAGCCCTTTTACAGTATGGGAGTCCCAGTCAATATGTGGAAAGTTAAAATCTCCTACTATCACAGCTTTCTGTTTCTTACATCGGTCTGCTACCTCTCTACAGATTTGCTCCTCCAATTCTCTCTGACTATTGGGCGGTCTATAATACAACCCTATTAGTGTGGTCACACCTTTCCCGTTCCTCAGCTCCACCCATATGGCCTCTGTAGACGAGCCCTCCGGGCTGTCCCGTCTACACACAACTGTGATATTTTCCCTGACTAGTAATGCCACTCCTCCCCCTTTCATTCCTCCCCCTCTATCACGTCTGAAACAACGGAACCCCGGAACATTGAGCTGCCAGTCCTGCCCCTCCTGCAACCAAGTCTCACTAATAGCAATAATGTCGTAATCCCACGTGCCAATCCACGCCCTAAGCTCATCTGCCTTTCCGACAATACTCCTTGCATTGAAATAGATGCACCTGAGAACATTTCTATCACATACAAACCTTTGATTTCTGTCTATACATGCATTCCTCGCTTGACCTTTATCCTCCTCCACCTCACTATCTGCTCTAACACTCTGGTTCCCCTCCCCCTGCAAATCTAGTTTAAACCCCCCGGAGCAGCACTAGTAAACCTACCCGCAAGGATGTTAGTCCCCCTCCAGTTCAGGTGCAAACCGTCCCGTCGGAACAGGTTCCACCTTCCCTGGAACAGAGCCCAATTGTCCAGAAACATGAAGCCCTCCCTCCTGCACCATCTCCTTAGCCACGTATTTAGCTGCATTATCTTCCTATTTCTCAAGGTTCCCGTCCTGACTGTAGCCCAAGTTGTTTAATCAGTTATTGCTTATTATACCCCTGCAATTCAGGAGACCATTGTTATTATACTAGGTTTCAGAAATTAATAATCCCACTTTATAATATTTGATAATGAAATAAGTTTCAAACTGTTATTGGGTATCATAAAGGATCAGTGGTTGGGGTGACTCTTAAAGTCAAAGCTTGTTTGTATTTCAGATTGATCTACTAATCCCTCAACCAGTGTAATACAATAATAATGAGTAGAATTTATAAATTGGTTCTGGATGTATTTTGTCTGATGTGAGGGAATTAGCCCAAAGGAGTTCATGAAATCCAATTCATTGGCACAGTAAAGCTGCTAAAATACATAATATCTGTAGAGAAATATTGAAAAAAGGGGTGACAAAGTGATGGGCTCTTGCACATATTAGGAAAAAGTCCTTTTAAAATTTAGAGTGTAGTGTCAGAGGTAAGAACCTGATTATATTTGGGGCTGTGAATAGCTGTTCTTTCTGATAGTGACAGAAAATGCAGGTTGTGTAGTAAAAGTAACATTAACACTATATTAACGCACAATTAATATGCTACTAGATAAAACATAGGTGCAGAAAACACGTCTTTCTGCAAACATTTCTGTTAATGTAAACACTAAAAGTACATATGGGTTTGGACCTCCAGCCACATAACTTACAATTTTATTGCATTATTCTTGCAGACTATCACTTAAAGAAGTAAGTAAAGTGAAACAATATCAGTCATTATACTAATCACTGTTCTCTTCACTTGATCACTGAGGTCATTTTTCACTCATTTTCTTATTTGTTCAACTAGAGTTTTCTGTGCATGTTTTGCAAAATATTTCTGGCTTCACTTTCACATTTTATTTATTGACCTCTTTGCCCGTCCCTCCACCTCGGGTTGGAAAACAAACAAGAAAGAAATTTTCCGAAATTTTTGGTGATACAACTGTTAAGGCAACATCTAGAAGGTGAGCAAGAGTCATCCAAGGTAATTGACCCTCCAGATTTATTTTTTGGAAGATTGCAAATGAAAATGTTCAGCACCAACAAGTGGCTAAAAATGCATCCAAAACATTTAAAGCGCACATTTGGGGCTGAATTTTTATCTGGGTGCGTAAAATTGCTGTGTGTGGTCGGGGCTGGCAGGAACCTGGAGGGAGCTCCGTTCCTTAAATTTCACCCTAAAAACTCACCGGTGGGGGAGTGTGAAATTCTGGCCTTGATTTTCACATATGGATGGGGTGTGCAGTTTTTGAGCCGTGAAAACGCGCAGATTGGGTTTTCCTGAGCCCAGAGGAAGATTCTGCTCCAGTTCTTAAAAAAAAAATGCAAAAATGTGATGGTTCTATTCTTATTTTTTGGAAAAAGTTCTTCCTCCAGTTTAACTGCTGACCTTAACTGCTGTTGCCATGCTTACTCCTTCAGCTCTGAGGGCGAGCTGTGAAGTTCAAACTGGCTACAGTCATTATCAATGCAGCTCCATGGTTATTCAACAGAACATGCACAGGAATTCCCACTTGAAGTTTGGCTGTAAATACAGTATGTAATATGGGGGTGGGGGGGGGGGGGGGGGGGTGTGTGTGTGTGGATTGGACTCCAATATTTTACTGCAAAAACTTCTGAATTCAGTTTATCTGTCTGATCGCATGATGCATTGTGAATCAAAACTGTGAAAGAGAGACTATAAATATTCTAAATACTTAAAAAATGTAGTCTGGAACAGTATCACAAACATCTAATACACAATCACAAATACCTGACACAGTCACAAACACCCGAAGCACAATCACAACCATGCTACAGTCAACTCTTATTACACGGTTATGGCACACAATGAAATGAAGAGCTTCCCCTGAAATAAGAATAGACAAGCTCTTTGTTTAACAAACTACATTGCAGCATGCACTTCCCCACACCAAATGCAGCTGTACCTTCAAACCCCAGTGGTGTTGGGTCACTCTTTATTTCATATCTCTTAGCTTTAACATCTGGCCCAGAAAGTGATCCTGTTGCAGAGGCATGAAAACATATTAAGAACAGCCTGAGATAATATCGCCATAATTCATTCTTTTATTATCTATTCCTTATAACAAATAGACCAGCACAGATTTAGTTAATATAAGTGGCAGCATTGCCTGATCTATAACCTGGAACTAAGAAAGGTAATTGAACAAAATTCAGTACATTGTGCTTGATGTTTATATGACTGATGTTTATTCCTCAGAGATGTTTTAGCTAAGACATTGATTAGTGGTAGAATGCTTCTTGTTATTAATAAACAGCTGAAAAGGCAAATATTTTAATGTGAGCCACATGAGCAGAAGCATATGATCTGCTGTAAACAAGAATTCTCTTTTGAGTTCATGCACTGCTATGGCCCATACCATCATTGAACTGTTATTGCTTAAAAGAGACACCTTAGTGAGGAAAAGGTTCAAAGTACCCCATCTGAAAAAAAAAATTATGCTAGAATTCTGAAAAGCCTCTCGGATGAAAGTCAGAATTTTTTCTTCCTGTTTTTCATTTCCAATTTTTGTTTGTTTATGTTTATTTCCACTATTACTTTTCTTACTTGATGCCCAATGCACCAAATCAAATGAATTGCAAATCTCTGACACAACTTCTGACGCCACATAGATCAGGAAATCTAGCACAATGAGGATGGCACCTGCATGATGCATCTAGGGATGGGAAATGGACCTTAGGGTTCATCTACATAAATATTAGTGAGTTACTGTGTTGGTTCACAGGTAATTCCTTGGAGGGGTTTGGGAGATGAGTGGAAAATGGGCGATCACAGGCCAGCAGTAATGCTGTAGAGGCAGGAGGAGCACTCCTGCTCATCTTGGCTCCCCAGTAAGGGAAGTTAAAAAAAAAGAAACTTTCCACTCTTCGGTTCCTTCCAGTGCTCTCCTTAGGACTGCTGGCTAGGCTCTGTAAACCCAGAAAAACTGAGCCAGTATATACCAAATTTAGCATCAAGATCCTAAAACAATCCCTGCTGAACATATTCAAGATGCCCAATGCCCGTTTTAGGTGGGCGCTCTTGGAACTTCGGGAAAGGGATCAGGTGTAAGGAATCATGTTTGGAAATTAGTCCACTGAACTCCTATATTTAAGCCAGAAATAGGGAATAATGAGGTTTAATTTCTCCTATAGGTTGACTGGAAGAAAGTGAAAGATCTAGTGAGGGTGCATTCATTTTTAATTGTCTTTTCACCTCATTTTCTTATTTTAAAACCCCCTCCCCTTCATGGGACTTTTTTCCATATGTAACCAATTACAATTGGAATTCAGAATAATAGTGTTCCATTTCCAGAAAGATGCATATCTAGGTTACCAGGCTGTACTACTTAAAGTTTTACAATATGACTGGTCAGTAGCCACAGGACTATTTAAATTAAATCTTAGACCCAGCTGACATCTATGCTACCCAGGGACCAAGTTTCATCAATACCAACTAGATCGCCTTAAGGAGTGAGACAAAAATGGTTAAGGATGTCCCTTTCCATACTGGTCAAGCAAGCTTTCTAGCAGGTCAATCCTTGAACAGTGTCCGTGGATATAAGAATGGATAGCATCAATCTTGTGTGTTTAGCAGAATCAAACAACAGTCTGTGTATATAGAGTAGGAGTCAAATGCAATTGAAGTCACATGAACCCAACGGTAGATGGTACATGTAAGGTTTTAACCTTGTGATCACGGCTATGTTTCTGGATGAATCAGGTGAGACTAAGGATAAATGTCACAGCACTCTTTCATAAGATCATAAGCAATAGAAGCAGGAGTAGGCCATTTGGCTCATAGAGCCTGCTCTGCCATTTGTTAAGATCATGGCTGATCTGATTATGGCCTTAATTCCACTTTCCTCTCTGTTCCACATAACCTTTGACTCCATTGTCAATCAAAATCGGTCTAACTCTTGAGTATATTCAAAGACTCAGCCTCCATTGTTCTCTGTGGAAGAAAATTACAAAGGCTAATGACCCTTTGAGAAAAAAAGCCCCTCCTCATCTCTGTCTTAAATGGGAGACCTCTTATCTGTAAATTGTGTTCCCTAGTTCTAGATTCCCCCACAAGAGGAAACATTCTCTTAGCATCTACCTTACCAAGGCCCCTCAGAATCTTATATTTTTCAATATGATCACCTCCCATTCTTCCAAACTCCAATGGGTGTAGGCCCAACCTATTCAACCTTTCCTCATAAGACAACACCTTCATCCCAAAAATCAACCTAGTGAACCTTCTCTGAACTGCTTCCAATGCAAGGATATTCCTCCTTAAGGAGACCGAAACTGTACACAGTACTCCAGGTGTGGTTTCACCAATGCCCTGTACAGTTGTGGCAAGACTACTTTTATACTCCACCTCCATAAGACCATAAGACATAGGAGCATAAATTAGGCCATTCGGCCCATCAAGTCTGCTCCGCCATTCAATCATGGCTGATAAGTTTCTCAGCCCCATTCTCCCCGTAACCTTTGATCCCCTTACCAATCAAGAAGCTATCTATCTCAGTCTTAATACACTCAATGACCTGGCCTCCACGGTCTTCTGTGGCAATGAATTCCATAGATTCACCACTCTCTGGCTAAAGAAATTTCTCCTCATCTCTGTTCTAAAAGGTCTTCCGTTTACTCTGAGGCTGTGCCCTCGGGTCCTAGTCTGTTCTACTAATGGAAACATCTTCCCCACCTCCACTCTATCCAGGCCTTTCAGTATTCTGTAAGTTTCAATCAGATCCCCCCTCATCCTTTTAAACTCCATCGAGTATAGACCCAGAGTCCTCAAACATTGCTCATATGTTAAGCCTTTCATTCCTGGGATCATTCTCATGAACCTCCTCTGGACCCTCTCCAGGGCCAGAACATCCTTCCTGAGATACGGGGCCCAAAATTGCTCACAATATTCTAAATGTGGTCTGACCAGAGCCTTATAAAACCTCAGCAGCACATCCCTGCTTTTATATTCTAGTGATATTGAAATAAATGCCAACATTGCATTTGCCTTCCTAACTACTGACTCAACCTGCAAGTTAACCTTAAGAGAATCCTGGACTAGGACTCCCAAGTCCCTTTGTACTCCAGATTTCTGAATTCTCTCCCCATTTAGAAAATAATCTATGCCTCTATTCTTCCTACCAAAGTGCATGACCTCACACTTCCCCATGTTGTATTCCATCTGCCACTTCTTTGCCCATTCTTCTAACCTGTTCAAATCCTTCTGCAGTCTCCCCGCCTCCTCAATACTACCTGTCCCTCCACCTATCTTTGTATCATCTGCAAACTTAGCCAAGATGCCCTCAGTTCCTTCATCTAGATCATTAATGTATAAAGTGAAAAGTTGTGGTCCCAACACTGACCCCTGCAGAACTCCACCGTCCGCCATTCTGAGAAGGACCCCCTTATCCCCACTCTCTGCCTCCTGCCAGACAGCCAATCTTCTATCCATGCTAATACCTTGCTTCTAACGCCATGGGGTCTTATCTTACTGAGCAGCCTCCTGTGCGGCACCTTGTCAAAGGCCTTCTGGAAGTCCAAGTAGGTAACATTTCATTGGCTGTCCTTTGTCTAACCTACTTGTTACCTCCTCAAAGAATTCTAACAGATTTGTCAGGCATGACGTCCCCTTGATGAAACCATGCTGATTTTGCCCTATTTTACCATGCACTTCCAAGTATTCTGAAATCTCATCCTTAATAATGGATTCTAAAATCTTACCAACGACCGAGGTCAGGCTAATCGGCCTGTAATTTCCCGTTTTTTGCCTCACTCCCTTCTTAAACAGGGGGGTTACATTAGCGATTTTCCAGTCCTCTGGACCCTCCCTGACTCAAGTTATTCCTGAAAGATCACCACTAATGCCTCCACTATCTCTTCAGCTATTTCCTTCAGAACTCTGGGGTGTATTCCATCTGATCCAGGTGATTTATCCACCTTCAGACCTTTCAGTTTTCCTAGCACCTTCTCCTTGGTAATGGCCACCATACTCACCTCCCTTGCAATAAAGATCAACATTCTATTTGCCTTCTTAATTACTTGCTGTAACTACATTTTAACTCTTTGTGATTCATGTACAAGGACACCTAGATCCCTCTGAACTGCTGCATTCTGCAGTCTCTCTATTTAAATAATATTCTGCTTTCCTATTTTCCTGCAAAAGTGGACAGTCTCACAATTTCCCACAATATACTTCCTCTACCAAATTTTTGCCTACTCACTTAATCTATCTGCATCCCTTTGCAGACTCTTTGTGTCCTTCTCATGACTTACTTTCCGACCTATCTTTGTATTATCAGCAAATTTGGCTAGAGTACCGTTATTCCCATCATACATATCATTGATATATCATGATTTCCATCATACACATCATTGATAAGTAGTTGGAGCCCCAGGAACGATCCCTGCGGCACTCCACGAGTTACAGTTTACCAACCTGAAAATGATCCACTTATCCCAACTCTCTGCTTTCTGTTAGTTAGCCAATCCTCTATCCATGCTAATATATGAGCTCTTACCTTGAGCAGTAACCATTTATATGGCACCTTTTCAAATCCCTTTTGGAAATCCAAATACACTACATCTACTATTTCCCTTTATCCACCCTGTTTGTTACATCCTCAAAGAACTCTAACGAATTTGTCAAACACAATTTCTCTTTCATAAAAACATGTTAACTCTGCCTGATTTTATTATTATTTTCTAAATGTACTGTTACTATCTCCTTAATAAGGAAACCTCTCACTTTCCCAATGACAGATGTTTAAACTAACTAGCCTATATTTTCCTGCTCTCTGTCTCCCTCCTTTCTTGGACAGCGATGTTACATTTGTGGTTTTCCAATCTGCTGGGACTTTGCAGAATCTAAGGAATTTTGGAAGCTTACAACCAATGCATCCATTATCTCTGCACCCACTTCCTTTAAGACCCAAGGATGCAGGCCTATGGGTCCAGGAGATTTGTCAGCCTTTAGTCCCATTTGTTTTCCTGCTCCTTTTTCTCTAATGATTCTGATTGTTTTAAATAACAACTGTGCCACATAAGTGCCAGGCAATGACCATCTCCAACAAGAGAGAATGTAACCATCTTCCACTATCAATAACCTGTAGGTTATCATTTACCAGAAACTGAACTGGACTAGCCATATAAATACTGTGGCTACAAGAGCAGGTCAGAGGCTAGGAATTCTGTGGAGAGTAACTCACCTCCTGACTCCCCAAAGCCTGTCCACCATCTATAAGGCACAAGTTAGGAGTGCGATGGAATACTCTCCACCTACTTGGATGAGTGCAGCTCCCACAACACTCAAGAAATTCAACACCATCCAGGAAAAAGCAGCCTGCTTGATTTTGGCATCCCATCTACCACTGATACACAGTGGCAGCAGTGTGTACCATCTACAAGATGCACTGCAGCAACCCACCAAGGCTCCTTCAACAGCACCTTCCAAACTACCAACCTCTACCATCTAGCAGGCAAGAGCAGCAGATGCGTGGGGATATCACCACCTGTGAGTTCCCCTTCGAACCACACACCATTCTGACATGGAACTATATCACTGTACCTACACCACATGGACCGCAGCAGTTCAAGTAGGTGGCTCACCACCCACTTCTCAAGGCAAATTAGGGATGGGCAATAAATGCTGGCCTAGCCAGAGAGGCCCACATCCCTATGAACAAATTTTTTAAAATTCCTCCCTCTCTTTTGCCCCCTGGTTTTCTACCATTCTTGGGATGCTTTTTGTGTGAAGATACAATGAAGACAGATACAAAATATTTGATCAAAATCTTGGCTATTTCCTTGTTTCCCATTATCACTTCCCCAGTCTCACTCTCTAATATTCACTTTAGCTACTCTTTTCCTTTCTAAATACTTGTAGACGCTTTTATGGTCTGTTTTTATATTTCTTGTTAGTTTCTCCCATTTCTTGCTCTTTATTTATTTTGTCATCCTTTGCATTTTTAAAAAGGTTTCTCAATATTCTGGCCAACAACTAATCTTTGCAGCATTGTACACCTTTTCTTTCAATTCCTTAATTAGTGACAGGTGGTGCACCCTTCTCGTAGAGTCTTTCTTTCTCAGTGGAATATATCTTTGTTGAGATTTATGAAATGTCTCCTTAAATGCCTGTCACTTCTTCTCTACCATCTCACCGTTTAACCTATTTTCCCAATTCACTTTCACCATCTCTGTCTTCATGCCCTTGTAATTGCCTTTATTTAAGTTTAAGGCACTAGTTTCAGACCAAAATTTCTCACCCTCAAACTCAATATGAAATTTTATCATGTTATGATCACTCTTACCTAGAGGGTCCTTTACTACTAAGTCATTAATTAATTCTGTCTCATTATACATTTCCAGGTCTAAAATAGCCTGTTCCCTGGTTGGTTCCAGAATGTATTATTCTAAGAAACTGTCCCAAATACACTCTATGAACTCATTCCTTAGACAATTTGATTTGTCCAATCTTTATGAAAATTTAAATCTCCCATCATTACTGCAGTCTCTTTCTTACAAGCCCCCATTATTTCTTGTTTTATACTCCATCCTAGAATGTAGTTACTAGCACTCCCACCATTGATTTCTTTCCTTTGCTATTTCTTATCTTTTATTTCTTCAGTGTTTTACCCGAGCCATGACCAGAGTTGTATGCTATTATTTGCGTGTGGTCTACGTTTCTATGTTGTCTCGCAGCTCAGTTCAGAAGAAATAAAAGGCCACATCACATATCAGCAGATTGCATGTCAAAATTTGCATACCACATAACCATACAGCTGTGGCATAAATGGATATGCTAACAGCGCTGTGGGTTTACCTACACCATATGGGCTGCAGCAGTTCAAGAAGGCAGCTCAAGGGCAATTAGGGATGAGTAATAAATACTGGCCTAGCTAGTGATGCCGACATCCTGTGAAAGAATTTTTTTTAAAGTGTCACAAATCTCTGGTGAATATATCACTGAAATAGTAACCAAATTTAATTACAATTTAAATTCACATTATGATTATCTTTCAGTAAACAGTCACTATGCAATTATACAGTATAGAATGAAATAAGCTGATAACTGCAATTATATAAGTGAAAGAGTAAGGAATCAGCTGGTTACAAAGAAAATCGCTGATAATGCAACATTTAAGCACAGCTTATACTGAGAACACTAACATGAATTCAGATTAATAGATAATTCAGATTTGAAGCTCCATACATAAAGATTGTACTGAATTAGCTGATCTAAGCCAAGTGACAAGCTGGAGTTCCACAATTAGTTTCAGAGGAGAGTGAAAAACCTGCTGGCAATCTCTGTCTAGGCTCACACAGAAGAATGACCACTTGGTTTAGGTACTAGATGTCTGCTAGTATCTGCGGAACTGTACCTGAGCAAGAGTCAGCACTTTTAGGATGGCAGGTCAAAGAAGGGAAGAAAACAGGAAAGTGCAACTAAATCTTAAATGACTGCAGAGTGCAGTTTAATTAATAATGCAACCTGAGCCATACTGGATTAATTCCAAATGAACTCAACATTAGTCTGATTTATGCCATGTTAATAAAGGTTTCGGATTCTTCCTTTTCTCAGGAAATTCCCCCTATAAAGTGATATATGGATACCTAATTTCAATTTATGAAGACATAATTGCAGCATTTTTTGTGTAATATTGGGAAAATGGACACTTTATCAAAGGCCTTTATCTTGGCTTTTTCATATCTATTTTCATTTTTTTTCTTCTATGTATATCACTGTGCACTTGGCTCCAATTTCAAAGATGGCACATTCATAGAATGGTTACAACACAGAAGGAGGCAATTTGGCCTTTCAAGTCTGTGCTGGCTAATATTCTGGACTGTGGTTCAGGATAACATAACTGACAGCATTTTTCTGTCACCAAGAAGTGAGAAGCCAGACTCAGTTGGGGTGAGACGCATGATAACGATTTCCCTCACAATATGGTTATCTGCTGCTCATCCACCATCCCAGTTAACAGTAAAATTACCAATTGTATCAGCTGGATTGGAACGGCAGAGACTAGAATATGATCCTCAAACTTCTGGTCTGCTCAAGGTGATATCTTACTAATTGTAATATGGATTTATTAAGACAGCTTTCTCCTGTATAAATGTGATTGCAAATCAAAATCAAGCAAGGAGTTTTGAAGTTTTCTTCTGTGATATATGCAGGACTTTAGAAGTGCAACATCCCTTGTTGTTATAATTGAATTTAGTCAAAACTGGGAATAGACCATAATGGAATGGTAATTATAATGTACCTTTACTTCGTGAAGCACTGACAGAGGAAGCTAAGGAAATGCGGCGAATTACAGTTGGCTCCTTAGACTGTGATTCTGGGAATACAGAAAATCAGTGCATGCAAAAGTTAGAAAAGCGACCATTAAGAGCATCAGGAAAGTAATGGACAAACACTGGTCGGATCCAGTACATAAAAACAGAATGCTCTGCTTGTACTCCTTTCTACAATTGATTTACAAATTCTTCAAAACATTTTTATTTCTCCCGTGTATACAGTTAGTATATTTTGTGGCTTCTTCTTCCTTCCACTTGAAATCTGCTCCACACAGATACAAATAGGTAGTGTGCTCCTCATTATTTTGCTTTACGAAGGTAAATTCAAGTGAACTGTATTTACACAACAAAGCAATGAATATTATTGGAACTGCTGTTTGCAAGCTTTAGACACCCACACACGAACTACACTCAATGGTCAGAAATGTTTTCCTTCAAATAAAGAAAACAAAAGATGGAGCTATTAAATATGATGGCAAGTATGATGTAGAAAAGACACAACAGAGAACAATAGAATAAATTGGGTTTTCCACTGCTGTCTCATGGTATGGATGAAGATTATGAAAACATATGTAAGCCTATATGCATATACCTATTTATGCAGATATCTATTTCTTTGGATTGAGTGTCAATAAAATGTAATTTAAATATCAGCATTAGAAAGAAACAATTGAGGCTGAAATTTAGGTGCTCCCGGCAGGCGTGTTTCCTGTGGGAGGGGTGGCACGTAAAATAGGGTGGTCGCCCATCTCACCACCTTCCCACCCACCCCTGAGCTCTCCCCCATAATATGGAGGGAGGGTGCAGGTGGGCATCAAAATCGGCAGCCCACCCGCCATATTTAAATGAATAATCAAGGGTCAATTATGCTTGTTATCAAGCCAATTAACCTGATAACACACCGCCCATGCCATAAAACCTTTGGTATGGGCAGCCAGGCGGGAGCGGGAAGCTCGATTTTTAAGATCAAATGCTTAAAGGGCATCAAGGAAGGGGAGGTGTCACTCTTCAGGTCTTGCCCTTTGTAGATGGTGGATCGAACCCCACTTCCTTCTTACCCGCTCCCTCCCTTAAACCCACCTTTCCCCTTCCCACTCTTCTCCCTAACCTCCACAAACCCTCTGGCCCAAGACACCGGATCCCCATACCTGCTCTGGTGATCCATGGACCTTGAACTTCGTTTCCTGCAGTCTTGGCAGCTGCCACTGATGCCTTCCTGGGTACTGCTGGGACTGATTGAGCTGCCAGTCAATCTGATTGGCTGTCAGCTCCAGAGGGCGGAACTTCCTCCCCAATGAGGGGCGAAAGGCCTAATCAGCCATCGTCAGTCCACCCCACGGTAGGACATGCTTTGTGTCTAATTCATCACACTTTAAGGGCAGTATTTTACATCCTCTCCCATGGTGAGTTTGGAGACAGGGAGAGTATTTAATCATGCGGGAGGGTGCCGGCTGGGGACCCAGCATTTTCCCACCTCCATCCCAATTAATGCCCTCATCCTGTCACCACTGGTATTAAACCAGCAGCAGGCGGGCCTGTTGCCACACAGATAGCATGACAAGCAAACCTGTGCAGGTTGCTCATGGTCTCCTGGTGGAGAGGTGGGGGCTTCATTCAAAGGCACATTGTCTGATCGAGGGACCCGGCATTTGGAAGGGTTGGGCCCAATGAGAGCAACCCCCCTTTCCCTTTCTGCTGACCCCTTACACCCCTTCCCCCGGACCCCCACCACACAAAACCCCTCCTGCTATCCTGGGGCCTCCGATGGGTGTATTTGCTGCAGAAGCCACCATTCCTCAATGGCGCTGCTAAGCCTCTGATTGGCTGGCAGCTCTTGGCAAGAAGGACTTCTTGCACCCAGAGTCCTGATCTTACGGAAGGCCTGCCAATGGCCTGTTAATTGCCAGGCTGGCTTGTAATTTGGTAGGCCTTCCCCAAAAGGAGGCAATGCAGGTCTCTCGCTGCCTCTCTGTCTGGTGGCCAAGACCCCCATTGCTCCATAAAATTACACCTAAGTTCGCAATTTCTATCATATGAACATCATAAAGACTGTTTCCTCGCAGGAAAGAAAGGACAACTGAAGAATGAATCATCTTGCATCACTCTCTTGGAAAGCTCCTTGCGTTAGTATGTAGCACTGGCACAAGGATGATGAAATGCCTGTTTCTCAGCACGTGAGGATGTGTGAAAAGCGAAAATAAAAAATGGGAATGAGAAAAAAAGGAAAGTATTTAAAAATCATTCTACTTTCTTAGATCCACAGGAATCAAACAACTGCATGTTTGATTCATTGGCAAAACAATTTGTAACTGGGCTGACTACCTAATTCCTGGCCTGGTCTTGTTTCAGGAAATCAGCATAAATGAGTGGCAGAGTGTAAAGTGGGGTTGGCAGCTCAAGATGTTATTACATGACACCATAAGTTTCAAATCACAAGCTAATGGGGCTAAATTGCATAGATCCCAAAAATCGACATTGGCAACTTTGTGTTGCCTGCTGATTTGAATGTTCGCAGTGTCCAGCCAGCACTAACTGAATGATACAAAAACAGAAAATGCTGGACAAACTCAGCAGGTCTGACAGCATCTGTGGAGAGAGAAACAGAGTTAACATTTCGAATCTGTGTGACCCTTCTTCAGAGTACTTTGCTTGTAACTAACTGAACGATTGTTTGCTGGGTCATCAACTACGTCTAGCACCACTTAAGGCCAGCCTATACAGCTTAAAGCTAGCCTGCACTGTTTGAAGCTAGTTGCCACCTCTTAAATGGATTGTGGTCAGTGCAGGTGGTACAAGTCATTTAGAAAGTGAATCTGACCTTGGAAACTTTGCATAATAGCACAACATTGGAGGCCTTGATGAAGAAGGTGGAAATTATGTCTTGTATCCACAGGGAGCCAGGATACCCTTCAAACACATGATCATAAGGCAGTAGGAGTGGATAGCCGTTGAGCTGTGAGAACCTGGATGCAGTGCCGCAAGAAGGTCAATTACCACACACAAGTGGTCGGGGTCAGTGAATGCATCCTTAAATGCCATATTCTATCAACTGCACCACTAGCCTCTCACACTATTCAATTTACCACACTCCCATCACTCACGCGACCAACATTCTCTATCAGGACTCAATCTCAGGTTCATAGCTCTAACGCATCCTCCCGCACTTAGCAGTGCTGCAAGCCTCACAATTACATCTCACAGCATGTACACATTGCTAGATAAAACAGATCACACAGCATTCACTCCCTCTCCTGCAGGGCAAGGCAGTGCACAACTGGAAGCAGCAGGAGCTAACCAGAAGGGACATCTGCACCTACAATTCCTAACCATCATGGAGGAGACAATGCTGGCCACCATTAGGATGCCTGTTCTTGAGGCCATGGCCAGCAGAAAAATTGAAGCCATCAAGCATGACATTATCCTCAGACCTTCTTATTCTTATCGCACCCCATCTTCTCCAATCCCACACTCTCTTCTGATTTACAAGCTAAAGATAGTGTAACCATGTACCTCTTACTTTCCTTCCTCCTGCACCACAACCCTACCCTTGTGCCTTTCTCCTTTCAGGTATCTAAGAAGTGCAACATGACCAGACACTGGAGAAACGACAAGCAGATAGTGATGATGAAGACTTAATATCACTTAATATCACACTCACAACCATCGGCTCAGGTAAATAGGGAAAAATGTTCTCCCCCCGTTGGGGGGCTTGTGCGGAGGTGGGCGCAAACCCGATCGGCGCCGCGCTGCCATTTTATGTGGGCGAGCCAATTAAGACCCGCCCAGCTTGACGCGTGCAAGGAAACGCTGAGCCCTCCCTGTGAAGGCGGAGGGGGGGAATTCCCTGAGTCGGGGCCTGCACTCTTTCGCGCATGCACTCAAAAGAGCGCAGAAATCTCCCTGAGGCACAGAGGTGCCTCAGAGAGATCAGTTTATGGTTTTAAAATTTAAATAAAGGAAAAAAACACTTTTAAAACATGTCCCCTCATGTGACAGTGTCACATGAGCTGGGACATGTTACAGAATTTTAAAAATAATTTTAATTGAATTTTAGAACACTTCATGAAACCTCACCCTGTCCATGGATGAGGTTCCATGAAAAATGCGAAGGCCGCTTGGGCTCTTCGCCTGCCCACCACCCCCCCACCAACCTTAGGGTTGGACGGGCAGCTCAGTTTATTGCTTTAATTAGTTTTTAAATGGTCTTAACAGGCCTTTGACAGTTTGGTGGGCGCGCAGCCGCGAACTGAAAATCTAAATGACGCGCAGTGACGTCGGGACCCCACCCTGACGTCACCGCACATCATTTTATGCATCGGCGAGCGGCTCCACCCCCGCTCGCCAATCCGAAAATTCTGCCCATAGGGTGTTTGGTCAAGTTAAAAATTAACGAGGGGGTAATAACTTTTCTGTAGTTTAGAATGTTAGTTGCCTGCTAAGTAGTGTTTAGTCTCTGTTGCTTTTAGTTGGTTTGTTAAACTAAAAGTCTTAAAACTTGAAATTTTGTGCAATTCCTTTAAGTTGGACACTGGGAATTCAAATATCTGGTTCAAAGTTATTGGTCTCTACAGGGATGGTAATACTTTATGGTGTATGGTGAACTGGCAGATGTTGCAAATATCGCCTGATCCAATTTGAAAGGAACCAGGTGCATATAATTTCCTGGCTACAGTCACCTTTGCAGTCACTGATAACACTGTCTTTGCTGTGCTCTGGACCTGCAGTAATGGTTACAGCAGATGGCAGATTTCTGTAATTACCTCCTCAGTGAGGTAGAGTCATCTGCTACATTGTCCCACTGAGGTTGAGGTAGAAGAATTTTGCCCTGAACACTCTGGCAGTTGTAGCCTCCTGCTGAAAACCCTTCTCACCATCCTCCTCCTTCTTTGATCAGCTTGTCCTGTTCTGAGTCGACTATGCTCATTCTCCCTGTCATGCTGCAGTCCAAGGGAAGGTAAACAACTGCAGAGTGGAATATCATCCAGGTGTAACACTAATTTGAGGCTAGTGGTGTTGTTTTGAAGCTCTAGGCTCCATTTAATGCCCTGTCCTAACCTTGTGCAGCAAAACACATTCTGGGTAAAATGTTATTGCTCCTTGTCCTCAACCTTTCCAAAGCTTCTGATAAGCTTGATTATAACACCCTGTGTTTACTATCTCTTCTCTGCCATCCAGCTCCATGGGATGCCCTTTCATGCTCCATTCCCAACTGTTTGAACACACGCAATACATTTCAGGCAATTGCTTATCTTTCTTCGGTGCAACATCACCTCTGGTGCTCCCTTCAGAATCTATTCTTTCTCTTCCTGATCTCCACCATTTAGCAACATCAGCAAGCAAGAGATCAACCTCCATGCAGTGTCATAGAATAGTTACAGCACAGAAGGAGGCCAGTCAGCCCCTTGAGTCAGTTGCACGAGCAACTCTGTTAACCCCACTCCCTGGTGTTTTCCCCACAGCCCTGCAATTTTTTTCCCTCTTCAGGTTCTTATTCAACTCCCTTTTGAAACACTATAGAATCTGCCTCTACCACACTTGGGCAGTGCATTCCAGATCCTAACTGCTCGTTGCATAGAAAAATTCTTCCTTGAGTCACTTTGCTTCTTTTGCCTATTACCTTAAATCAGTGTCCTCTGGTTCTCGATGTTTCTGCCAATGGGAACAGTTTCACTCTATCTATTCTGTCTAGACCCCTCATGACTTTGAACATCTATCAAATCTCCTCTCAATCTCTCCTTCCTCTAAAATGGACAACATCAGCTTTTCCAATCAATTCACGCAACTTAATTCTCACACCCCTGGAATCATTCTCGTAAACCTTCTCCGCACCCTCTCTAATGCCTTCACATCCTTCCTAAAGCGTAGTGCCCCAGAATTGGATACAATTCTTCAGTTGAGGCCAAACCAATTTTTATAAAGATTCATTATAGCTTCCTTGCTTTTGTACTCTGAGCCTCAATTTAGCTGGAGATCCTGTATGTCTTTTTAACCATTTCCTCAACCCTTTCATGCCATCTTGAAAGATTTGTGCACATAAACACCCATGTTTCTCTGTTCCTGAACCCCCTCTAGAATTCTAACCTTTATTTTGGACTGTCTCTCCTCATTCTTCCAACCAAAATATATCACTTCACACTAACTTGCCTTAAACTTCATCTGCCACATTTCCTCCCATTCTGCCAGCCTATCACTATTCCCATTGTTGACAACACTTGCACATTTTTGTCATTTGCAAATTTTTGAAATTGTCAGACCCAAGTCTGAGCTACCTCCTCACCCTGTCCCTGAGAGTGGAAGGCAATGGCAAACCACCACTGAAAACCTGCCAAGGAAACAGCTCAGGATCAAGCATCAGCAGACAATGAGTATAAAAGTACGTGCCTTTGGACAGTGCACACATGAATGAATGAATGACACCTAAGTTAGGTCATTCATATATATATATATAAAGATTACCATTGCATATAAACCTAGTGCTAACCCCCAGGTAACCCCACTGTATAGCTTCTTCCAGTCTGGAAAACAATTTGTCACCACAGCTCTCTGTTTCCTGTCACTCAGCCAACTTCGTATCCATGCTGCCCTTGTCCCTTTTTGTTCCATATACTTTACTGACAAACCTGTTATGTGGTGCCTTATCAAATGCCTACTGGAATCCCATGTCCACCACATCAACAGCAATATCCACATCAATCCTTTCAGTTACCTCATCAAAATACTCAATCATGTTAGTTAAACATGATTTGCCTTAACCGTGCTGGACTTCCTTCATTAATCTACACGTGATGGTTCAAGTGATGGTTAACTTTGTCCTGAATTATCATTTCTAAAAGCTTTCCCACCACCGAGGTTAAACTGGCAAGCCTGAAATTGCTGGGTTCTTCATTGCACCCTTTTTTGATGTAACGTTTGCAATTCCCCAGTCCTCTGGCACCACCTCCGTATTTAGGAGGATTTGAAGAATATGGCCAGTGCTTCTGCAACTTCCATTCTTACTTAGACACTAATGGTGGGGAAGGTGGCAGGCGGTCCTCCTGCCCAGAGGCCAAATGAGTTAAGGCCCTGTGCCTGTTGTCGCCAGCGGTCTCCCAGTTGGTTCCCATTTGTGCACATTTTGGCCCACGGAGGGGCCCCAGCAGCAATGCCCCCATGTCAATTTCACCACCTGCCCTCACCAACCAGCATCTTCCGCCCCCTTACCTCCACCACCACCGCCTACAACCTCACTGGGGCCTGCCTGACTGGAATGCACCCAGACACCACATACTTGGTTGGAAGGGTGCTGTCCATCCATGGTGTTCTCTTCTTCCAGGTGCAGCCCCAGCAGTGGCCACCGCTCCCAGTGGCACTGCTGACTTTAACTGGCTGGCAGCTCTTGGGGACAACCAATTAGCTAAATGTCACCTGTAAAATTCAACCCCACGTCCTGGAGATTTCCAGATCAGGGTCACCTCCTGCTTTTGGTCCAGGCAGCGGGACTCCTGCCACAAAAAACTAAATTCACCCCTGAATTGAAAACTGAAAGATCAGCCCAGTCTTATTGATTAGCTCAAACTTTTCAAAAAAAAAAATTGAGGTTTTAACTGTTATAAAATTACCTTTTGTGTGGTCCTCTATATTCTAGCAAGATTTCACACAGATTCACTAGCATTTATGCTAACTTGCCTGAATTTTACAGGGACTTTCAGTTTGGACTGGACTTTTGTGGTTTAGGTGTGGATTTTGATTCTGCCACTAAAGTACGTCAATGCAAACCAATTACTCGACTCACATTCTAAATATGGTTAAATGTAGTTAAAACAGGCTAATAGCTTTGTTTTGGCTCAATGACAAAATCCAAAATTTTCACTTCCCTGAATTTGTACCATTTATATCATGGTTATAGAGATATTTAAATAGAACCCATAGTATTTTCTAGAACAAATAACACCTGCCCCCTCTACATAAAAGTTGTTCTGATTTTTATAAATACATTTTGACATCATATGGTGATATGTAAATGGTAAAAAAAAAATGATTTACTTGAAATTGTTCATCAGCCAGTTTGAATAAGAGAGTTTACTGATGGTTTAAAGCATCGGATTGTCTAGCCCTTAATGGGTTTGTCAGGCTTTGTAGTCACTAGCAAAAGCACTTCCTGATTCTTGTCCACAAATTACATCCAATTCTGGAAAATCACATTACTCTGTAAATGTATAAGTAGTTTTTACATGCTTATCTGAAAAGGTCAATGGGACTGCTATATATTTGCAGAACAGAAAGCTCATAAAAGTCACACATCATGAAATTGTTTCTGCAAAATGGATAATATTTTGCTTTTCCTCAGGGCAGTGCTTTAAGGGCAGTATTCCCTTCTCTGCACTGGCCCTGAACTATCTTCTTAGCTCAAAGCTCCTGAAGGGATTCTTGCTGTTAAAGACAACCTACAGGGTCACTGAGGGAATGCTGGGCTGCCCCTCCAGAAAATCTGCTATGCAACTTAAGGGGAAGAAGTGATCCAAAGATTGGAATGAAGTCAAGACCAAGGTTTTCCGCTGCTAAATCTTTTGGATTACAGTGAGGAGTAGAGGCTGCCATAAGGCCATCTTCTTCCATTTGGATATTTACTGCCACTCTTTGGAGTTTGGTCCCCAATTTCCATATTGCCCCAGGAAGTGGTAGTAAGTGTGGCAGAGAGTAGGAAATCTACCGTAACTGCAGACCTCCCCAACCCCTGCCTCCAATGCCATGCAGTGTTGCAGGAAAGGAATGAGCAATGGCAGTCCTGGTGGGGTTGGTGGTGGGAGGAATCCCACTTGTCTGCTGAGTCCTTAGAGACCTCATTTTCCATCGTTTTGTACTGTAATTCCCAACTAATGTTGAGGAATCCACAAAATAGAAGCATAGAAAATTTATGGCATTGAATGGGGCCATTCAGCCCATCAAGTCAGTGCTGGTCAAAAATGAGCTATCCAGTCTCATTCCATTTTCCAGCTCTTGGTCTGTAACCCTGTAGGTTATGGCACTTCAAGTGCATACCTAAGTATATTTTAAATGTGATGAGGATTTTTGCTCTACCGCCCTTTCAGGTAATGACTTCCAGACCCCAGCATCTGCAGTGTGAAAAAAATTCTCCTTCACTCCCCTCTAATTCTTCTACCAATTACTTTAAACCTATTTCCGACTGACCTCTCTACTAAGGCAATTCGGCCCTTCCTATCCACTCAATCTAGGTGCCTCAAAATTTTATACGCCTCAATTAAATCTCTACTCAGTCTCCTCTGTTCCAAGAACACAACCCCAGTCTATCCAAGCTTTCCTCATAGCTAAATTCTCCATTCCTATTAATATCCTTGTAAATTTCTCCACCATCAACATCCTGGGGGTTACCATTGACCAGAAACTGAACTAGACTAACCATATAAATACTGTGGCTACTATTGTAGAGATATGTTAGAGGCAAGGAATCCTGCGATAAGTAACTCATCTCCTGACTCCCCAAAGCCTGTCCACCATCTACAAGGCACAAGTCAGGAGTGTGATGGAATATTCTCCACTTGCCTGGATGAGTGCAGTTCCAACAATACTCAAGAAGCTTGACACCATCCAGGACAATGCAGCCTGCCTGATTGGCACCACATCCTCAAAAATTCACTCCCACCAGCACCGATGCACAGTGGCTGCAGTGTGTACCATCTACAAGATGCACTGCAGGAATTCACCAAGGCTCCTTATGCAGCACCTTCCAAACTCACGGCCAATACCATCTAGAAGGACAAGGGCAGCAGACACATGGGAACACCACCACCTGGAAGTTCCCCTCCAAATCACTCACCATCCTGACTTGGAAATATATCGCCATTCCTTCATTGTCGCTGGGTCAAAATCCTAGAGCTCCCTCCCTAACAGCACTGTGGTGTACGTACACCATATGGACTGCAAGAAGGCAGCTCACCACCAACACCTCAAGGGCAAATAGGGATGGGCAATAAATGCTGGCCTAGCCAGCGAAGCCCACATCCCATAAATGAACTTTAAAAAATTCTCTGTATCTTCTCTAGTACAATCACATTATCACTGCAATGCGGTGACCCGAGCTGTATGCTGCACACCAGCTCTGGCCTAACTAATATTTTATACAGTTCCAGAGTAAACACCCTTCTCTTATACTTCATGCCTTGGCTTCTAAAGGAAAGTATCCCATGTGCCTTCTTAACCACCTCATCTACCTGTTCTGCTATCTTCAGATCCCTCTGTTCCTTTACACTTTTAAGTTTCCTACCATTTATCATATATTCCTCTGCCTTGTTTTTCCTCCCCAAATGCATTACTTTTGGGCTGAATTTTACTTGCCACTTTTCAGCTCACCTGACCAGTCCATTGATATCTTCCTGCAGTCTACAGCTTTCTTCCTCACTATCAACCACTCAAACAATTTTTGTATCAATTGCAAAGTTCTTAATTGTGCCTTCTACATTTTAGCATCAATCATTAATATATATTATAAAAAGCAAGGGACCTAGTACTGAGCCCTGCAAAATCCCACTGGAAGCAGCCTTCCAGCTTAAAAACACCCACCAATCATTACCCTTTGCTTCCTGCCTCTCAGTTAATTTTGGATCCAACTTGGCACTTTCTCTTGGATCCCATGGACTTTTACTTTCCTGGCCAGTCTGCCATGTGGACCCTTGCCAAAAGCCTTGCTAAAATCCACATAGACTACATCAAATACACTACCTCATCAATCTACCTTGTTAGTTCCTCAAAAAATTCAATCAACTTAGACAGATATGACCTTCCCTTATAACAAATCCATAATGGCTGTTCTTGATTAATCTGTGTGTTTCTAAATGGTGATTAATACTGTCTCAGAATTTCTTCCAATAATTTGCTCACCACTCATGTTTGGCTGATTGGCCTGTACTCACTTGGTCTATTCCTTCCTCCCCTTTTAATCAATAGTACAATGTAAGCAATCCTCCCATCCTCTGGCACCATGTCTGTAGCCAGAGAGGATTGGAGAATGATGGCTAGAGCCACCGCTATTTCCTCCCTTGCACCTCTTGACCTGGAATATGTTTTATCCAGGCCTGATGTGTTTATCTACTTAAGCAAAAAAGTTTCTTGTGACTTTACAGGGAAGACATTGCTCTTGAAAAGTTTTGTTTTTACCAGCGCTGATGTGAAAAACTACGAAATACCATGAGCCATATACTACACAAGTTAACAACTAAATTGTTTAACTTTAAGATTTGTGATCCCATGACAGCAATATTCACATTTGTGAGTATTATGAGATTTTACAAAATAACTGACAGAAGAAATACAATGAAAATCAGGTGACAAAATGAGGCAACACAACTTATACACAAGACATAAGTAAATATACCTTACATATTACACATGGAAAAAGTATGTAATAGTGACAAGATAGTTGTTTGGAAAGGTGAAGAGCCATGCGGTATAGGACGGACACTGAAGATACACCAGTTGCACTTAGATGTTTTACCTTTCTGCTGTGGTCTGCGATTGGAAAGACCCTGCAATGTAAATCGCTTTTTAGCAAGAGATGAACGATCAAGGTTATGACTGGAAGGAACATCAGCTAGGAAAGAGGAAGAGGAAGAGGTAAGAAGGAAAACTGAAATATCCTTAAGTGCACATAGATTTTCTTTGCACCAAAACATGTTTTTTTTTTCAAGTGGGCATTTCTTAGTCATTTTTTAGCCCTATTTTCTGACCAAATATTGCAGCAGTGGCAGAAAAACAGGAAAATTGTCCTTTGTCCAGTTTGGAAAGTTTAATCCAGCATAACTCCCATCATCTATTTTTGGATTATTTTATTTTGTTAATTCAATTGAAAAACAGGGACTACATTGTAAATTGTAATGGAGCCGTAAATGAACCAGGAGTTTGAATTTTTAGGCTAGGATTTTAACGTGGATTCAAGGCTAAAATTACATGAAAAATTTCACTTGCTAGTGTAATTGTTAATCTTTGAATGCTCATATGTACATTATGATTTTTATAGATTGGCATTCAATTCAAATTGCCATAGATTTTCAGAGCATCATGGTAACATAATGCATTTTCATTTTGCATTTCAACATTTTCCCACTTAATGTTAAATGGAAAACATTATTGCAGGAAACTTTGGCTTTTCTTGTTTGACAGATAAGTAACACCGCCTGCCGGAATGGGACAGGAAAGCCTATAAAATGGAAGCTTCAGCCTTACCACCCTTTTACCATTAGAATCTTGCTGGGCACTATTTTATCTGCTCATTGCTGTTTGATGGTTGAGGTGCTCACTAGCTGTTGGCAAAAGTCCACGTCAATGGGACCCCAAATGCAGCTTAACTCAGGCCAAAGCAAGAAAGTCATCTAAGTGTTCCCACCAGGTGAAGGCAGGTCAAAAGTTGTCAGGAGCACAAAGGGGTAGGTGGAAGGATCTTGGCGGAGTCAGAAGGAGTTGGTAGAAAAGCTGTAGCCTCTGTTTCCATGGTCTCCCTTTCTTCCCCTTTCTGAGAGATTCTTCTGAAATCGCCCTCTTCATGATGCATCTTCTTATTGAGCTTTCTTCTGGTCCCAGATGGCATCCTCCAAGCAGCATAGCTTTCACTGCAGCCTTCTACTCATTGTAGACAGGCAACTGATCAACAGCATGCAGATGAGACCCAGGAGATGAAATGCCCCAGCCTGAATTCTGGGCCTTTTGCACTCACCCTGCCTCACCCATTCAAAACTCGCTGGGAGTTAAAATTGACTTCATAGTTTCCTCCGTAGAATATCTGGACCAAAATAATATATTTTAATATGGCTGTGCTTGAATATGAGCCATACTTTTGGTGATGTCATACAACATTAGTATGAATACGCTCTTCTTAGCCTACACTATTCCAAAATGTTTGATGTCTCACTAAGAGGTCTGGAGACTTTTGTGGTTGGACATAAACTGCTCATTGTTAACTCACAACTATATACATATCTCTAAGATATAGCCCTACCTAGGTGCTATCTTCATGCCAACTTCTTTCAAACTCTCCCTACACACAGTATACTATCATGTGACTCTCTACATTGCAATGTGAGTGGTATTGTTCACCTGTTCCACATTAACCCTTGCTATGCCAAAAACCCTTATACTACACCTCCCCCTGTCATTACCCAATGTATTTACAATACAATCTTTCTTTGCATGCTACCCCTTTCCCCCCCTACCTCCGCACCTCCACAAGTCTCTGACTTTATAAATTCAGATGGTCTGGAGGCTTGACTATTCTTCCAGATCTTGTTCTTGTCACATTTGAAGGAGTGGTGAGCTCAGTTGCTGTCGGCAGACCTTGTTGGTTTGGAGCTGAAATCATAATACTCTTGTGTTTCTGGCACTTAGCTGCCTCCACCTAACTTCTCAAAATTGACAAACCATTTTCTTTGTACAGACACACTGGGTTTATCCCATTCCTACCAAAGGGAATGTTCACTCCTTTTATTTACGAGTGAACTCAGGCTTTCTTATTCCATAGTGTCCACCATGATATTCCTGGGGGTTGAAGGTGTGTCTCCCTCATGTTTGAACATTCCTCATCCATGAACTCAACGTGCAGTTTGGTTTCCATTGTCGCACTTTGTTCATTTCTGTGACCTCATGGCTTGCTGAGGTGTGCTGTGATGAGTTGGTGGTCGCTGCTCTCCTGCTCCAGCGTCGACTTGCTGCTGTGCATTTCAGGTGAAAACTGCAGCTTGATTGCCGTAGTTTTTGTTGGTTTTGTAACAGCAACAATTGGACTCTGGGGTTGGGGCTCATTGTTCTCCTGTGCACCTTCCATTCAGAGCCTGTGCTCATCCGAAGGTTTGGGTGATCCAACCGAAGAGGAGCTTCTGCCGCCGTCTGTAAAGGAATTGGACTAGCCGGCTCTGCAAAGAGTGAAGACAATTCAGAGCTGAAATCCCTGTCAAGAGTATCTATACTGGTGGACCTTATGGGAACCTGCTGTTCCATGTAATTGATGACAGAGACTGTTTTGATGTTTTCTGCCATTTTGAGGAGGTTCAGGGCAACACAGGCATTCCTGCTCATAACAGAAAATGATTGGTTTTGGATGACATGCAAAATCTTGAATGTTTGTTTGTTACCATACTGGAATGACTAGGGTCAATCAAGACTGTGTGGTCAGACCAATTCCCTTGCTACATTTCATCTCCAGCAAATTACCCACAGATGTGAAGATAATTTACAGAACAGTTGGAAAACTGTTCAGTCTACACCGCATTCAACCCAAAAACAAAATCATTCCAACTTGAGTCATTGAGCTCCAGTATGCATACGACATGTGATGTGTGCTCACTCAGAAGCTGAGCTCCAGGTCATTGTCAACTCCTTCTTCGAAGTGTATGAGAAAATGGGGCTTTTACTAAACACCTGGAAAATGAAGGTCCTCTTCTGATCAGTTCCCACAACACTGACGATTAAGATAAATGACGAGGTCCTGGAAAATGTGGATCTTTTCTATATAGTGGGGGCCTCCTCTTGATGAAGGCAGATATAGATGAAAAAATTCATCATTGCCTCCAAAGTGCCAGCTCAGCCTTCAGCCCACTGAGGAATAAAATATTTGAGGACCACGATCTCAAACCAGAGGCTAAGGTCATAGTTAACCGGGCAGCAGTGATCCCCACACCCCTAAATGAATCAAAGACTTGGACAACCTACAGAAGCATCTCAAAGCACTGGAGAAGTACCACCAAGATCCTCCACATCCGGTGGCAAGAAAGGTGGTCCAACAGCAGCATCCTCTCCCAAGCCAACATACCCAACATTGAAATGCTAATCACTCAAAACCAGCTCCTACATGATATACCAATAACATCAGATTGAATAGGTCATCACAAAATAAGTGAATGACTTTAGTCTCCATGAATAACAAAGCATGACATAAATGCACCTGCACCAAGCTCCAAAATGAACACAAGCCATTCTATTCTTTCTTCACACTAATTGCCCATGATGGTTAAATTGATTTTCTTTTCCCTATCCCAGCGCTTTTCCCAGATGCAAGATGAGGACCAACATTGCAACAGCTGGTTGGCTGCTTTTGTGGCAGCCTTCCTCATTTTGTAGTTTTTACTTACAAGAGGCAACTAGGTGCATCCCTGGAGTTTGTTCACTTGCAGTTGGGTATCAGTTCTTACCTACCACTGGTATAGTGCACAGGGGGCAGCCCAGGGGCCTGGTGTCACTGTCCTGACAAATGTCAGTATCAAGCAGCCCATCTACTATTCCACTGAGTTTTGGATCTCCATCTCCACCAGCAAGCTAGCTGGTCTAATGCCAGCTATTAGATTTAGAAAGCCCCAAGACACCAATATACAGCCTGGTTACCAGAGTAAGGCAGCCAGTATCCACGACACTGCCAATAGAGCTACATTTCAATGGAGGTGGAAACACCTATTGGTCCCTGGGTGCTTCTTGGGTGCAGGTTTGCTGCAGATTCCATGTAAGTAACCTGCATACTCCGTTGATATCCATAGCAAAGAGAAAGCTTCTCTGACGCTGCAGATACAAAAGTCACACACCTGTCACATGTTGACAGCCTGACCTCATAGGATGCATGTAAGTGTAATACTCCTTGAATGTCCTCCTTTTCATTAGGTACTATGAATTCTAGGTCACACAACTCTGAAACCATCCCATTAGGAAATTGACACATTTGTCAATCCTCCAGCGCCCATGTGCTCTGTGAGTCACTAGCTGCAGTATCCACATTAACATTAGGTTAAATTATCTAAGCAGGTGTCTGGGTAAAGAAGCAAGTGATGCTACTGTGAAAATGAGGGGCTGGTAACAGTGCATCTGGGAACAGCATGTAGGTGCAGGAAAAGGGACTTCACTTTGACTTTCTCTCCTTCTTCACCACCCTTCTCACTTTTGTAATCCTGATGACCCATGAGGAAAACTTCTGTCTCTATACCTCCACCTCCACATCCTCCGTATCGTCTAACCCAGCTTCCCCATTTGCACCCTCTTCTGCTCTTATGGTCTTGTAGTGGACCTCAGAAAGCAAAGGTACAAGCTAAGAATGAGTAGGTATTGCTACCTTAAGGATCCTGGGAATGGGGCGATTGTGTGTTGCTTTACAAGGATACCGCAGTGAATCTGTAGATGTGCATGCATTATTCTGGCACCAAACCACACCCTCAAACTTGCCATACGGCTTCCCCATCAGCACAATGGCCTGCTCCTCATAGGAGGTGAGCACCTTAACGTCAGGAATATTTGCTGCAGTGTCCTTTGTCTCAAGGACATTTTGGGCACATTTACTCTTTCAACAAGATTGAGTGAATTAACTAAAAACTAGCAATTGAAGTCTATCTTCTAGATAAAAAACCTATATATGAAATCCACTGCTATCACCTTAAAAGGGAGAACTGACTTTTAAATTTCTACCTGGAAGTAATTTCTGTTTGGGGAGACGATGACGCATAACAGAAGCTCCCAACTAAGGGTCTCTTTAACCAAAGTACAGTGTGAAGGGTTAGTTGTGGAGCTATTCATATTAGAAAGTGAAGACTGTGCTGGTGTTCAGGCTGCCCAAAGAAGAAGAGGGCCAATAGTAATTGAACTACTTTGTCTTCCCCCATCAGATTTCTGCATGTTTTGTGCCACTGGTCTGCAGTTCTGGGGCAGAGAGTTGACACTCTGCCAGTGCCACTTCCCTCCACGTGGTATGTGGCACATTTTTCTGAGGCTTCCTCCTATGGGTGGCCAGCAGTCTGTCTTTCCTTTGCCTAATATTATCCTGGAGGGTGTGGTAGTCTGTTCCTCTCCATTCTCCATAGGGGTAGGTGATGGTGTGACGGTATTGTCACTGGACTAGTAATCCAGAGACCCAGGATAATGCTCTGGGGGACCCAGGTTTGAATCCCGCCGCAGCAGATAGTGGAATCTACATTCAATAAAAATCTGGGATTAAAAAAAAGCCTCATGATGACCATGATTGTAAAAACCCATCTGGTTCACTAATGCCCTTTAAGGAAGGAAATCTGCTGTCCTTACCTGGTCTGGCCTACATGTGACTCCAGACCCACAGCAATGTGGTTGACTCTTAAATGCCCTCTAAACGAGGGCAATTAGGGATGGGCAATGAATGCTGGCCTAGCCAGTGATGCCCACATCCTATGAAAGAATTTTAAAAAAATTCTCTTGTCCCTCCATTGGCCGATAGTGCCAGATCCTCCAGTGTGACTAATAATGAGCAGTGTAATACAAATACTTTGCTGCTCTCTGTTGCAGCCCCAGACTACCACCACAATCTTATGACAGATTTGTATTTGTCTTTCTAATTTCCAAGTCACACAAGCAGGTTAATCAAATTTTAAACAGGACTTGTGCCAACAGATCTTCCAACTGATTGGCTAATGAACTGATGCATGAATTTTTGGTGGATTTTGTTTGGTGGAGCATCAGCGGGTGCAATATCTGGAATTATGAATCAATAAGTCTCCCATTGAATTTTGATTTCATGTCAACCCTGCATCTGAGTAGCTCACTACTGATATTAGCACATATGTCAAAACCATAAGAAGTTTTACAGGGAATTATATGTATGCTAAAATGCATCACCTTGTAACAGATCTAAACATTAAAATAAAATTCTCATCTATATTGAGCGAGAGCTCCTTAGGCATTCACACTAATGGAATTCACTCTAAACCACCTATTCTCAGAATAATTTATGAAATTTGGAGGTATATTTTGGTATTACTGATTGTTTTACCACTTGGATCGAGATAATTTGATCACAAGGTTTTTTTGCAGCTAGGTTCATCAGTAAAGAGAATATTGCCAAAAATGTTTGTAACTGCCTAAAAAGTATAACTTGATACCTCAGAAATTAAATAAGGCTTTTGGAACAAAAAAAAAAGACCAAAGCAAAGAATGCTGATGTATGCCTAATGACTGAATGGCAGTAAATCCAGTGCTGTATGCAAACAAAGCTTCCCTAATACTGTCGGTACTAAATATGGTGTCATCAGCATTCTCTCTATGCAATTGCACTGGAGTATACATAATGAATATTACAAACTATAAATAAAAGGAAGTTGATCTGATTGTAGCAAGATCAGCATTTGGATAAAACCACATATTCAAATTTAAAGGAAATTTTCTCTGGAACCACAGTATGCAGCTGAACTCTATAACGTTTGGGTTTTCATTCACTGAATTTAACACTCCCCCACCAGTGTGTTTGAAGGCACGGGGGCTCGTAAAATGCAGCACATGGTCTGCCCACCACTTACCCACATGCCCCTGCTCTGTCTCCCATTTTAAAGGGAGGTGGTGGAAGTGCCACCTATTCTTGGGCCTATTGAGACCCTTACGTGGCCAATAAAAGGCCACTTAAGTGCCTCAACCCGCCCCGATGCTATTTAACTCTCCTGCAGCAGAGGGAGGCCCACACCAGGTGGGTAACCTGGCAGCTTTTATCACGTGGGCTGGTGTTGGGCAAGGGTCAGGACATCCTTTGGGGATCCCGTGCCCATTGAAGACACTCCCCCAAGGTCATATCACCCCTTTTACACTCCCCTCCAGCCTCTCAAACTCAGCACCCCCATCCCCTCACCCACTCCTTGGGGCCTGCCAGCCTGGCCCCGGCAATACCCTGGCGGCCTCCGTTAGCTCCACTGCTCCGGAGACGGCCTGAAGTCCCAACAGTGGCACCACTCGAACCTCGCACTGCTGGGGCTACAGAGCTGCTGGCCAATCCAATTGGTCAGCAGCTCTTTAAGGTGGCACTTCCTCCCCAGATGGTGGTAGAATTCTCACCCTGAGCCAATTAACACCCCACTGACCGTAAAATGGCCACAGGGCAGCCAACTTTTCAGCCCAGTGTGGGAGGTGGGGAAGGGTGCGTGGGGAGTGCAAAGAAACCACGCCCTATAAAATCCAGCCCATTGTGTGGCTACTACATCGAAGGAGGCCATTCGGCCTGCCATTTCCATGCTGGCTCTCTGGGAAAGCAACTCAGCTAGCCCCACTCCCCTGCCCTTTACCCGTAGCCCTGCAAATTCTTTTCTTCAGATAATTATCCAATTCCCTGCCTCCACCACAATCTCCAGGCAGTTTATTCCAGATGTTAACCACTTGCTGCATAAAAAGCTGTTCATACGAACATACAAATTAGAAACAGGAGTAGGCCACTCGGGCCCTCTGCCATTCGATAAGATCATGGCTGATCTGATTGTAACTTCAGCCCCACATTACTGCCTACCTCCCAATAGCCTTTCACCCCCTTTGTTTATCAAGAATGTATCTAGCTCTGCCTTAAAAATATTCAAAGACTCTGCTTCCACAGCCTTTTGAGGAAGAGAATCCCAAAAACGCACTACCTTCTGAGAGAAAGCATTTCTCCCCATCTCTGTCTTAAATGGGTGACCCCTTATTTTGAAATAGTGACCCCTTGTTTTAGATTCTCCCACAAGAGGAAACATTCTTTGCACATCCATCCTGTCAAGACCCTTCAGGATCTTAAATGTTTCAACCAAGTCACCTCTTACTTTTCTAAACTCCAGTGAATACAAGCTTAGCTTGTCCAACCTTTCCCCTCATAGAACAACCTGCCCAATCCAGGTATTAGTCTAGTAAACCTTCTCTGAACTGCTTCTAACGCATTTACATCCTTCCTTAAATAAGGAGACCAATATTGTACACAGTACTCTAGATGTGGTCTTACCTGCACAACAGAAGCATAACCTCACAATTTTTATATTCAATAAACAATAACATTCTCAGTAACATTCTATTAATTTTCCTAATTACTTTCTGGACCTGCATACAAGCCTTTTGTGATTCATAGACTAGGGCACCCAAATGTCTCTGCATCTCAGAGCTCTGCAATCTCTCACCATTTAGATGATATGCTTCTATTTAATTCTTCCTGCCAAAATGGACAATTTTACATTTGCCCACATTATACTCCATTTGCCCACTCACTTGATCTATCTATATCCCTTTGTAGCCTCATTGTGTCCTCTTCATAACTTACTTTCCTGCCCATCTTTGTGTCATCAACAAACTTGGCAACCATACCGTTGGTCCCTTCATCCAAGTCATTGATATAAATTGTAAAAGGTTGAGGCCCCAGCACTGATCCCTGTGGCGCATCATTTGTTACATACTGCTAACCAGAAAAAGACCCTTTTATGCCTACTCTCTGTTTCCTGTTAGCTAGATAATCTTCTATCCGTGCCAATATGTCACCCCCTACACTTTTATTTTCCATAATAACCTTTGATGTGACACCTTATCAAATGCCTTCTGGAAATATAAGTACAGTACATCCACTGGCTCTCCTTTATCCACAGCAGTGTGACTCCTTCAAAGAACTCCAATAAATTGGTTAAACATGATTTCCCTTTTTGGTTGTTTTTCCCAACAAAACCATGTTGACTCTGTCTGATTGCCTTCATTTTGTCTAAGTGCCCTGCTATAATATCTTTAATAATAGCTTCCAAAATTTTTCCTATGGCAGATGTTAAGCCAACCAGCCCTAGTTTCCTGCTTTCTGTCTCCCTCCTTTTTGTATAAAGGAGTTACATTTTCTATTTTCCAATCTCATGGAACCTTCCCGGAATGAAGGGAATTTTGGAAAATTAAAACCAACACATGAACTATCTCACTAGCCACTTCTTTTAAGACCCTGGGATTAAGTCTATTAGGAGCCGGGAATTTGGCAGCCTGCAGCTCCAACAATTTGCTAACTACCATTTCCCTGGTGATTGTAATTTTCCTGAGTTCCTCCTTCCCTTCCAATTCCTGATTCACAGCTATATTTCTAGGATGTTACTTGTATCTTTTATAGTGAAGATCGATGTAAAATACCTGTTCAATTCATCTGCCATCTCCTTAATTTCCATTATTAATTCTCCAGACTCACTTTCTATAGGGCCAACACTCACTTTGTTTACTCTTTTCTTATTTAAATATCTATAGAAACTCTTATTATCCATCTTTATGGCCAGGATTTCCTGGTTGGCGAGCGGGGGTGGGGGGGGGCTGCTCACGGACGCGTAAAATGACGTGCGGTGATGTCGGGTGGAACTCCTGATGTCACCGTGCCCCATTTAAATTTTCAGCAGAATCAGCTGTGTGCCTGCCAACCTGTCAATGGCCAATTGAGGCCATTGACAGAGTCATTGAAGTAATTAATGGACCTGTCCATCCAACCTTAAGGTTGGTGAGCAGGCCAGGAGCCTAGACTAGTATTAGAAAAAGCATGAAACCTTATCCACAGGCGGGATGAGGTTTCATGTAGGTTTTAATAAATGTAATTAAACTGAATTTAAAAGTGGTGGACATGTCCCAACTCATGTGACAATGTCACATGAGGGGACATGTCAGGAATTTTTTCTTTCTCTATTTTTAACATTTTTTACTGTAGAGCAGATCTCCCTGAGGCAGCACTTAGCCTCAGGAAGATGAGTGTGCTCTTTCGTGCACACGCGCAAAAGAGCGCACTCTCGGTTTAGGGCTTCCCCCTCGCCCGCACAGGGAGCGCATAGCGCTTCCATGCGGATGTCACGCTGGGCGGGCCTTAATTGGCCCACCCACGTCAAATGGTGATGCGCCCCCGATTGGGGGCTCTGATTGGAGGTGCACCTTCGCACGTCCGCTCTTCAACTTCCCCCCTCCCCCCACAACGGGGGGAAAATCCTGCCCTATATTTCTAAAACAAAAACAGAATTACCTGGAAAAACTCAGCAGGCCTGGCAGCATCGGTGGAGAAGAAAAGAGTCGACGTTTCGGGTCCACACGGCCCTTCAACAGAACTGAAGTATAGTTAGGAGAGAGGTGAAATATATTTCTAGCTAGCTTTCTCTCGCACTCTATTTTTCCCCCCTTATTAATCTTTTTGTCATTCTTTATATTCTGTCCAATCTTCTGACCTGCCACCCGTCTTTGCACAATGATACGCCTTTTCTTTAAGTTTGATACTGTCTTTAACTTTTTTAGTTAACCATGGATGGTGGGTCCTCTCCTTGGAATTTTTATTTTTCATTGGAACGTATCTATTCTGTGTATTCTGAAATAAGCCTTTAAATGCCTGCCACTGCATCTCTATTGACTTATCCTTTAACCTCATTTACCAGTTCACTTTAGCTAGCTCTGTTTTCATGCCCTCATAATTGCCCTTATTTATGCTTAAAATACTAGTCTTGGACCTACTCTTCTCGCCCTCAAACTGAATGTAAAATTCAATCATATACCTTAGTCAACTCACGGCTCATACCTTCATAGTTTCCTTTTTTAGAATGAGGACCCTGGTTTCAGATCAGACTACTTCATTTTCCTTCCTAATGAAGGATTCTATCATGTTATGGTCATTGTTCTCTAAAGGAAGAACAACAAGATTGCTAATTAATCCCTTATCATTGCAAAATAAAAAATCTAGGATAGCCTGTTCCCTAGCCAGGTCCTCGACATATTGGTCTAAAAAACCATTTCATACACACTGCAGGAATTCACCTGCCACAGTATTATTCACAGAATCACACAGTGCAGAAGAGGCCCTTCAGCCCATCGAGTCTGCACCGACACGTGAGAAACACCTGACCTACCTACCTAATCCCATTTACCAGCACTTGGCCCATAGCCTTGAATGTTATGACGTGCCAAGTGCTCATCCAGGTACTTTTTAAAGGATGTGAGGCAACCCACCTCCACCATCTTCCCAGGCAGTGCATTCCAGACCGTCACCACCCTCTGGGTAAAAAAGTTTTTCCTCACATCCCCCCTAAACCTTGAACTTGTGTCCCCTCGTGACTGACCCTTCAACTAAGGGGAACAGCTGCTCCCTATCCACCCTGTCCGTGCCCCTCATAATCTTGTACACCTCGATCAGGTCGTCCCTCAGTCTTCTCTGCTCCAACGAAAACAACCCAAGTCTATCCAACCTCTCTTCATAACTTAAATGTTTCATCCCAGGCAACATCCTGGTGAATCTCCTCTGCACCCCCTCCAGTGCAATCACATCCTTCCTATAATGTGGTGACCAGAACTGCACACAGTACTCCAGTTGTGGCCTCACCAAGGTTCTATACAACTCTAACATGACCTCCCTACTTTTGTAATCTATGCCTCGATTGATAAAGGCAAGTGTCCCATATGCTTTTTTCATCACCCCACTAACATGCCCCTTTGCCTTCAGAGATCTATGGACACACACGCCAAGGTCCCTTTGTTCCTCAGAACTTCCTAGTGTCATGCCATTCATTGAATACTTCCTTGTCAAATTATTGCTAATTTGGTTTGCCCAGTCTATATGTAAAGTCACTCATGATTACTGTAGCACCCTTGTTACATGCGTCTCTAATTTCCTGTTTAATGTCGTCCCCCACCTTATCACTACTGTTTGGAGGCCTATAAACAACTGCCGCTAATGCTTTCCACCCCTAGTTGCTTCTTAGCTCCACCAAGACTGATTCTACATCTAGATTTTCTGAGCCAATATCTTCTCTCACTATCGCACTGATTTCATGCTTAACTACCAACGCTATGCCACCTCCTTTTCTTTTTTGCCTTTCCTTCCTAAATATTGAGTACCCTTGGATATTCCGTTCCCAGCCCTATTCACCATGCAGCCATGTCTCCGTAATTGTAATCATATTGTACCCGTTTACATCTATTTGTGCTGTTAATTCATCTACCTTATTGCGAATGCTGTGTGCATTCAGATACAGTGCCGTTAGACTTGTCTTTTTAACATTTTTACCGATCTTTTTTTGTACGATGGCCCTAGTTTCTGCTAGCCCTTGTTTCCTCTGCATTCCACTGTTGCTTTCTACTTTTCTGTCTTTTATTACTATCTTTGTTTCCTCCTCTTGTGTCTCCCCACTCAGGTTCCCATCCCCCTTCCAGTCTAGTTTTAACCCTCCCGGGCTGTACTAGCAAACACCCCTGCGAGGATATTGGTCCTGGTCCAGCTGGGGTGCAACCCGTCCAGCTTGTACTGGTCCCATCTTCCCCAGAATTGGTCCCAATGCCTCAGGAATCTAAATCCCTCCCTCCTACACCATCTCTCCCACCATGCATTCATCTGGTCTATTCTGCTATTCTTGATCTCGCTAGCATGTGGCACTGGTAGTAATCCTGAGATTACTACTTTGAGGTCCTGCTTTTTAATTTATATCCTAGCTTCAGGACCTCATCCCTCTTTTTACTGATGTCATTTGTACCGATATGGACCACGACCTCTGGCTGTTCACCCTTCGGAATGCAGCTGCTCAGTGACATCCTTGACCCTGGGCCAGAGAGGCAACAAACCATCCTGGTGTCACATCTGTGGCCACAGAAATGTCTATCTGTTCCCCTTATGATAGAGTCCCTTATCACTATTGCTCTCCCACCCTTTTTTCTCCACAACCCCCCACCCCCTGCCATGCAGCTGAGCCATGGTGGTGCCACTAACTTGGCTCTTGCTGCATTTCCCTGAGAAACCATCTGTTAGAGAGGAAGATGGAGCCAGGGGACTCCTGCACTACCTGCCTAGTGCTTTTACTCTGTCTGGTGGTCACCCATTCCCTTTCTGCCTGTGCACTCTTTACCTGCGGTGTGACCACCTCACTGTACGTGCTATCCATGGAAATCTATATTATAGAGCTGTCAATAATGCTTCTCACATTCTACTGAGCTGATTAAGTGGCATAGCATTGTCACATATACTTTGTCTTTCCCTATTGGTTTAACAGTCTTACATGTCTCCTGTCACGCATTGATGTAGCTACTCAATATAGCTCAAGCATTGCAACCATAATCATAAGCCCATATAGCCTTGCAAGGAATCATTGCCAAAGGAAATAACGGTGACTAAACCCAATAAAATAATAGGTAACTGGGCAGACAAGAAGTACCATGGCCACTATTCAACCATAGAATTTCAACCAAAGTCTTCAGTAGATAATAGAAAAGGAAATTCCCAAGAACTAAGTCTGATGACAAACAACACCTCTTAAATCATATTCACATTTTATGAGGAGTGAGGATAGTGAAATTTTGTTGGTGCTGCAGGGCTTTTGAAGAGGTGAACTTTCTCAAAGTTCAGGTCTTAGCTGCTGTGCGGTGGGGATGTAGGTAGGTTTGTCTAGAACTTCTGTTATCTTTGAGACTTGCAGCCCTTCATGAGAAATCGTAAGTTGTTTAATCAGCACTTCATGACATTTTGACTCTGATAACTGTGAGGCAGGAAGGGGTAAGATGGAATGAGAGGGAATGGGAAGTGTGGGTGGGGCTGGGATTAGCATGAGAATCTGTCAAATTTAAAGGTATGACCTGATTAATTTTTTTGTGCGTGTTTCCTGTCTGCAGCCAACCAGATTGAGAGGCTGGCTTGCTGTTAGCGAAAAAGCAGTCTGGGAGCTCAGCTGAGGTAAGCTGGTCATTTGCTTTTTGGATCTGGCCCTTCCTACTTTCCTTCAGCTGCCAGCTGTCCAGGAAACTCGACCTCGAGGCACTAAAAGGTACTACTTTTGATAAACTGGAAGCACACAGCCTCAATAATTTCGTGAACTGCCTCCTGATAAGTGGGTCTGTCTCCCACCCCATCTCCGGTAAAATGGGAAGTTGGGGTGTTGGAGGCAGGTTGGGATTAGGTTTTAGATTTTTGAATTTAAATCACAACTACCCCCCCGCCATTGCCAAACATCTAGGGGGTTAAAATTCCCATCACTATTTCTGCTAACCAAACAATTACAATCAGGCTAAAAGCAAAATACTGTGGATGTTGGAAATCTGAAACAAAAACAAAAATAGCTGGAAAAACTCAGCAGGTCTGACAGCATCTGCGGAGAGGAACACAGTTAACGTTTCGAGTCCATAAGACTCTTCATCAGAACACAATTACAATCAGGTTGTTTGTATGCTAAAATTAACTTTGTTCTAAAAATGTGGGAACTTCTGATCGAAACAACCTTATGAGAAAGAAAAGCCTTTGCATAAGGGAATATTTCTCTCCTTTCCTGAAAATACTGGGCTGGAGTTCTGCGGAGTCTCCCAACTGCATGGACCTTTAAAATGACAGCCAGGACCCGATTCTGGGATTTCAGGCCCCATTCCTTGCATCCCCAGTTTTCATTAGTGCAGGATAAGGGTGGGGACTGCGCAGGTCAAGACCAATATAAGCCCACACCCTGCTCTACTAACCTGGCTGGTTCCATTGTGGGCATTGACATCTCCTAGACCTCCACAATTTTTGTGGAATCGTGTAAGCTTTTCAAGGGCTAGTGGTGCACGGCCACTCAGAGGTGTGGTAACCCATTGTTTGGATGAGGGACCCTTTTTAAAAGTAAGTTCAAAAGGTCTTACACATGCCCCCTTGCCAAACTATGTTCCCCCCACACCACATGGCCCCTCATACCCTCCATGCAAATCTATGCCCCTCCACCCACCCCCACCCCCCATGACCCTCATACCCAACATGCCAACCTATGCTACTTCTATGACCATTCACCCAGTATACAGTCTATACAGAATGATGGAATCCTACTGTAACAATAACATGTGTGAAAAAGCTTTAAAAAAAGTAATTCATTTATAAAAATTGCTCTTACTAAAGCCCTATAAAAATGCCAATTATCCAGATCCTTTAAAGTATCAGTAGCAGACACTGCAACCACTTGAAGCCTGTTTATCTTGTGTAAATGAACATTGTGCAATTAACAGAATAGATCAGAGAGAAAGAGCTCTCAACTAAGGAATGTTTTCCCTGGGGCGCAGCTGTTTCAACCAGAGTAATGGATGTCTGGGCTCTCAGCCAAGAAAGCAGTAAAAGCAATTTTGGGATGGAGGGTATGGGGGGGGTGCATTAGGTGGCATGAGTTGGCACAGATGGTGCATTGGGAGTTTGGGGGGTGAGGGTTGAAGGCTAGAGGACTGTTTCATTGATTTGATTGTAACTGAGACGAAGTCACAGAGCACAGAGGTGGGCTTTTAAACAGCTTGCCTCAGCACCCAGCAGCCCCCGTGTGGCCTACAAATTCTTTCTGGGGTGGTGGGTCTGCCTCCAGTTATCTCCTCCCACCCCAACCCAAACCTCCCCAGAATGAAAATCCCACCTTTGTATACACTTTCTCCCAAGGTAGGTGTACCAAGCTGGGAAATTTCCCGACTACTGCTATCAAAGTTGAAAATACATCCCACTATCTTTTGTTAGGATATGGTGCCATTACGATGCCTCAGAATCTGTAAGACCCCAAGGTGAAAATTTGTGGGGCACGAGAGCTGTTACCTGGGATGGGTGGGGTGGGGTAGGCAGTGTGGTGGGGGAAAGGGGAAAGGGTGCGGGTCGCTGGGAGGTGGCGGGGAGGCTTCAGACAGAGAACTTCCGCAATCATTATTTTGAGGAGCGCTAGAAGCATCTAAATACTTGCAAGAACCCGAACTAAAATTTAATACATTGTAAAATCTACATATTAAGTTGTACTCATGCATAATTAACTCTTTCTAATTTTCTTTAAAACTCTCTATAATTCTTAGCTACATAAAATCTTGAAGTTCCATGTCTGCTTAAAAAGAACATTTGATATACATGACTGAAAATTACATGCAGAATCAGATTTTATGATAGTCACCACACTAAGATTATACACAACAGAAAATCTTGGTGTGATATACAGTCATAAAGGCTTTTCCTCCCCTACAAAAATATTATGGCTCATAAAACTTTTAGTTAGCATGAATATATACTTTCTAAAACTGCGTATGTGTATCCCTCAAACTTTAGACTGATTAGCACGAGCTTTGGCAGTTGGATTGACAGGAGAGGTGGCAATCTTGTTGCATCTATCTTAATACCCAGGTTACGGATTTGTGTTGGTTTGACATTGGTCAGTAACTTGGGGGAGTTGATGAAAAGGCAAGGTTTGTACAAAAAAAGACACCTATCTTTTCACAGGCTTTTTTTTTTGCAGTAGTAGTGAGGTGAGAGTGACTGCCCTTGATGTTGAGGCAGCATTTGACTGACTGTGGTATCAAGGAACCATATCAAAATTGGAGTCAATGGGAATCAGGGCGAAAACTCTCCACTGATGGGAGTCATACCCAGCACAAAGGGAGATGGTTGTGGTTGTTGGAGGTCAATCATTTCAGTCCAGGACATCACTGCAGGAGTTCCTCAAGGTTGTGTCCTAGGCCCAATCATCTTCAGCTGTTTCATCATTGACTCTGCCTTCACCATACGGTCAGAAGTAGGGATGTTCTCTGATGATTGCACAATATTCAGCACCATTTCTGACCTCTCAGATACTGAAGCAGCCCGTGTCCATATCCAGCAAGACCAGGATAACATTTAGGCTTGAGCTGATAAGTGGCAAGCAACATTCATGCCACACAGGTGCCAGGCAATGACCATCTCCAACAGGAGATAATCCGACCATCGCCCCATGACAACAATGGCATTACAATTGCTGAACCTCCCACTAGCAACATCCTGGGGGTTACCATTGACCAGAAACTGAACTGGACTAGCCATATAAATACTGTGGCTACAAGAGCAGGTCAGATGCTAGGAACTCTGCAGCGAGTAACTCAACTCCTGACTCCTCGAAGCCTGTCCACCATCTCCAGGCCCAAGTCAGGAGTGTGATTGAATACTTTCCACCTTCCTAGATGAGTGTGGCTTCAACAACCATCCAGGACAAAGCAGTCTGCTTGATTGGCACCCCATCCACCACCATCAACAACCACTCCCTCCATCACTGACAAACAGTGGCAGCAGTGTGCACCATTCACAAGATGCCCTGCAGGAACTCACCAAGGCTCTTTTGACAGCATCTTTCAAACCTGCATCCCCTCCGCCTACAAGGACAAGGGCAGCAGATATATGGGAACACCACGGCTTGCAAGTTCCCCTCCAAGCCACGCACCATCCTGACTTGGAAATATATCGCCGTTCCTTCACTGTCGTTGGATCAAAACACTGGAACTACCTTCTCAACAGCACTGTGGGTATATGTACACCACATGGACTGCAGCGGTTCAAGAAGGCAGCTCACCATCACCTTCTCAGGGGCAATTATGAATGGGTAACAAATGCTGGCCTAGCCAGTGACACCCACATTCTGTGAAAGAATAAAGAAAAATGTAAGGATTTAAAGGGGCCTTAAGCTCTCAGAAATCAGTCAGAGCTCCATGGCAACCATTGCTGCCTCAGATCTTGCGACCCCAAAATTCACTTGAGGTCACGACACACATTTTGGGAAGTCTTGCTTTACTGCCTCACCTAAGCAATCATTCCTCATGTGTGAGCCCAAATAGTATGCAGAGGAAATTTGTAAAAATATATCTAGATAGTAATGTTACAACATTCCAGGTAAGCTATAAACCAGAAGGAACTTATAGTTAGTCATTTTAAATCACAAAATTACTTTTGTATTGTTCAGATTTATTTGTTGACAATAAATAGCTGATGCTGTCTGTAGCATCAAACCATCAAGTGGAAACATTTTCATGACTTATTCTATCTAATGTTTTGACAAATTTCATAATGGCTCTCAGTGAATAATATTTCCTAATTTAGTAAAATCTGAATATCCATGAAAACAATCTGGCAAGTTGTCAGTCAGATTAAAATTCAGCTGTGCAAATATTGTTTGATATTCTGGATCCCAGATTTGAACCTTAGAAGGAATGAAAGTTATATCACAGATAGGGTACTACCAGTTCTTTATACCCCTGAGATAGAGGCTACAATCTCTATATTTGTGGATGGTGCCTCACGCATAAATTATAGAACAAGTATTGTTCAGTGAGTTTGGAATCGCCATCTATTTGCTATTTTTAAGAAGCACAAGTTAAGCATTTTACTATCTAGCGAAATTTATTTTTGAGTACTGCTTATTTTTTAATAAACCTGATTTATAGAGATTTATGTCTACTAAGTCTGGGTCACACCATTTGACAAACTAGGATCGATTATCTCCACAGTCTGGGCTGTAATACATCAGGGCAGACTGCCTGCTTACCCTTTATAGAACCTGCCTGATTTTTATTCCACTAATTGCAATGGAACAAAAATCAGACGAGTATGTGGGTATGTGTTCCGTCTTGTCAGATTACCGCTCAGGTGATGAAAACAAAAATGTTCCCAAATATTTTAACTTACTAATGGACTCTCCAAAGGTTAAGAGAGCTCCTGAGACATCTACTCCTGCAGAAAGCTATTATAGTAACAATGGTGTTCTTTTTAATCCCTGGCAGATAATGGGCAGAATTTTACATCCCACGAGCGGTGCACGCCCAACTAGATCAGGCGTAAAATCGCACGAGGTGATATTGTGCACCCGCGTGATATTTTGCTCAGCAGGCTCGTGCAAAAGTCAGACGCGCGCCCGCCGACAATTAAGCTGGCAATTAAGCCCGTTAATGACGTAATTGTCTGCGATTTTTCATGGCCCGTCCAACCTTACGGTTGGCTGACGGACAAATCAGCCAGGCTGCTTTTACCTTTCTCATCAAACTTCACCCAAGGGCGGGATGAAATTTCCGTTAGGAAATAAAATTAAAATAAATACCTGGGGACAGCATTTTAATGAGGTATGCTTTCAGGTACTTCATTGTGATGCATGGACATTTTTCTGCAGCTTTTTTATTTCATTATTTGCAGGTCTGCAGCTCCTTGAGGCAAATGTCTGCCTTCAGGGAGCTCTCTCGCAGCGCTCACATGCACCCGCGGTGACGTCATCACCTGCCTTCTTCCGGCCCCCACCTGGGCAACGCTGAACTTTTCAGCATGCGTTTCACGCTGGCTGGCTGTTAATTAGCCAGCCAGCGTGAAATCGTGGCTGGGGGCCCATTTCCCGGCCGATCGCGCATGCCCGACAACCAAAAAATTCAGGCCAATGTGTATATAAAGTCACACTCAGGTTCGTAGGGAGGAAAAGCTTGCTTACAGGAATCAGCATACTGCTGAGAGAAATACTTGAGTAAAAATTTAACATGAGGAGTTTAAAACTCTGATTCAATTAAGTTGGCACAGAAACATTTTGAAACTGCTTTAGACTTAGTAAGGAAAGAATTCACAATGATTAAAGGAGAAAGCGAGTGTAGGGAAAGGCTTCCAGTTAAAAATACTGCCCAATGCCAATAGAATATGTACTTACAAATGATGATGGAGGTAAGTGTGCACTAGAGGAAGATAAGGAACACTTATTGAAGGTACTTGTAGAAATGAAATTGGTTATGAAAAAAAAATCACAGAACTCAAAGTGGCTAAATCACTGGTTCCTAATAGCATATATCTGAGGCTGTTGAAGGAAATCAAAGAGGAGTTAGCAAAGGCTCTGGCCACATGTTTCAATGTTCCATAGAAATGCAATATGTGTCAAGGAACTGGAGTGTTGTCATTGTAACACACCTGTTTAAGAAGGGAAAGAAGTATAAATCAGGTAATTAAAGACCAGTTAATCAGACATCAGTTATGAGCAAACACTTAGAGTTCATAATCTTAGATTAAATTAGTGAACATGTATGGAATAAGCAAGAGCAGCCGGCATAAAGTTGTTAAGAGCAGGTCGAGTTTGATATGTTTAAAGGACAGGGAAATTCCTCAGAGCTTTTCCAGGGCTACTTTGCCGGAAGTGCAGTAGAAATCTTGTTTGTGTAAAAGTAATGCCAGTGGGGGAGGACATCAGTTCTAAAGAATTTCCTGGATGTGAGGTTTTATTAAAGAAGTGTCTGATTGTATCGATAAAAAATAATGCATGACATGTGATCTATACTGATATTCAGAATGTGTTTGATAGGGTGTCTCATTGAAGCCTTGTTATAGATATTCAAATGTATGATATAAAAGCAAATGCAGCAGCATGCATTAAAAGTTGGCTGATGAACTAGAAACAGAGGGTTAAGATTAATGTGTTTTGCTTGGATTGAGAAAGGTTGAAAATTCTGTACCCCAGAATCGAGTCCAGACCAATAAAGTTAATCGTTCACTATTTGTCTGATGGAAATAGCAAAATTGGGGTGAATTAAGCATTTTCAGCTCCAATTATTTGTCAGAGCACAAAATTCTTCATTGCTTAGAACTCCGTGGCACCAGTATTTCACTGAGAAAGGTTGAGTATAGTCGCTTAGGAGTACAGAACTTGAGTATCACTAAAAAAAGAGGCATGTCTAAGCTTTTTGTCTTGCACTCATCAGGACTCTTTGCAAGAATACCAATATAAGGGCAAAAACAACAATTTATACAATGTGAAGAGAGTACTGATTGGTTGGCAAGTGGCATTGCCATGGAGAATGCACCAGTGACAGTGACTGACAGTTAACTGCCAAGCATTGTTTGAAATTTAAACCGGGCAGCTTGATCCTGATTGGTCAAGGCATTGCCCTGAGGAATGAATCATTGTTGTTTTCCCCTTATATTGATATTCTTGTGAAGTGTCCCAAAGAGTGCAAGACAAAAAGTTTAGAGTCTCTATTGTCAGCAATACTAAAGGCTGAACATTCAGATGATTGGAAATGTTATACTTTTGATGTTATGGCACATTGTTGGAGAAGAGTAAACTAAATTTGATTCTACACCTGGTCCTTGCAGCAGCTGGTTTTTAAATGCTGATTTCACCGCTGGTGCAGAATGAACCGTATTTCACAAAAATGAAGCAAAAAGATTCAAAATGGACAACAACAGTCAATGCTACATTTGTAGTTATAATGGGTATACACTTTGACATTGCTTTATTTACACTAGTAAAATCTTCTACTGTGACTCTTACAAATTTGTGACAACAGATGTTAACAGCAAGGAAATGAAATTATTCATTGGAACAGGACAGGCAGTGGGCACCAGTTCCATTTAATGACCTCCTGAATTTAAAATTATGCGTTTAATCAGAGGATTTATTCTTCCTGTATCTGTGTTGGTACTCATGTAAAACAGGCATTAGTACTCAATGGAAAATTTACAATCTGCAAACACATAATGTGGGCACCCTTACAATTAAACTGCTGAACATGAACTTTCAAGTTTTGAGTTGAAAGCTGGCTCCACATTCATGTGCGTCATAAAATTTCAAAGTTAATACCTGTTGTCTGTGATTTTTTTTTATATACTTAGCAAAATAAAACATAGATAAATATTATTACCTCTCTTTTGTCTGTTATTGAAGCTGGAGTTCTCATGTTGCCTTTCGACTGTTTCGGAACTTAGTGAATCACACTTGTTGTCTTGCTGCTGTAAAGATGATTTCCTAATATATCTGTGTAAGAGAAGTTGTACTTTACTGGAAGTCTGTTACATAAAGTGAATAATATATTTTCAAATTGTACATTTAGGTTCAATTCATGTGCTCGACTGATACTCAGTCATCCCAATGCTTGCCATCTCATCTTGGCATTTAGGATACCGATCCTGCTGAACTGATGCAGCTGCTCACAAACCGAGTGCTTCTCATTCACAGGCTTCCACTCAACTTTTGCTATCTTGGTTTATCATTTTATGTGAATTCCTTGAATAAATTGCAGTCTTAACAATCAATCCATCCACAATTCTATCTGTGAAGATTGACTGCTGTCAGCTAACTCCACTGGTGACAATCATTTTCTGGGTCTCAATGATATCCGAGTTAATACTGTTGGATATCATAATATTAGTGAAGAATGCAAAAGCTTCACATGACTTTTCACTGGGTAGTATACGAAGATATGAAACACATGGTTATTTTCATATCATGGAGTCATCCCATTGTAATTATCCTTAAATCTTTGTACATTGTAAAATTCTCAAATGGAAAGGTTGAACAGAGAACACATACTGTTTGACCTAGATGGGCAACTGAAAAACAAGAAAAAATTGTAGTCATGCATATTAGACTTTTTTCATTTATCTTCTCAAGGATGAATGGTAACAGGAAACACAAACATTCTCCTTCCCAGAAATACATTAAATACAGTGTTCCTCATAGCGTCACTGAAGTCTCATTCTCCTATCACATGCTCTCCTTGGCAAACTTGCTGCTTCATGCGTCTGTTGGTCTCCAGTGATGCTATGCTGTGCCAAAGGATGTTGACAGACTTGGTCTAAGTGTACTTTCCTCTTCTATTCTGTATTTCCAGTAAGAAATGGCAATGTGATAGATAGGGAAAACCATCACATTTCAAATAGAAACTAGGAGCAGGATAGGCCATTCAGCCCTTCAAGCTTGCTCCGCTATTCAATATGATCATAGCTGATTTTCTATCTCAATGCCATATTCCCGCTTTCTCTCCATACCCCTTGATGCCCCTAACATCCAAAAAATTATTAATTTCTTTCTTGAATATACTCAGTGACCTGGCCTTCACAACCTTCTGTGGTAGAGAATTCCGCAGGTTGACCACCCTCTTAGTGAAGAAATTTTTCCTCATCTCAGTCCTAAATGGCCTTCCCCGTATCCTGAGACTGTGGCCCCTAGTTCTAGACTCCCCAACCAGGAGAAACATCCTCCCTGCATCTAGTCTGTCTAGCCCTGTTAGAATTTTATATGTTTCAATCAGATCCCCTCTCATTCTTCTAAACTTTAGTGAATGCAGGCCCGGTGGAACCAATCTCCCCTCATACGACAGTCCTGCCATCCCCGTTTTCAGCCTAGTGAACCTTCACTGCACTACCTCTCTGGCAAGTATATCCTTTCTTAGGTAGGGAGACCAAAACTGCACGCAATACTCCAGGTGTGGTCTCACCAAGGCCTTGTATAACTGCAGTAAGACATCCCTACTTCTGAACTCAAATCCTCTTTCAATGAAGGCCAACATACCATTTGCCTTCCTAATTGCTTGTTGCACCTGCCTGTTAACTTTCATTGACTGGTGTACAAGGACACCCAGGTCCCTTTGTACATCCACATTTCCCAATATATCACCACTTAATAATACCCTGCCTTTCTGTTTTTGACACCAAAGCGTATAACTTCACATTTATCCACGTTATATTGCATCTGCCATGTGTTTGCCCCCACACACAATTTATCTAAATTGTCCTGAAGCCTCCTTGCATCTTCCTCACAACACACAATCCCGCCCAGTTTTGTGTCGTCAGCAAACTTGGAAATATTGCATTTGGTTTCCTCATCCAAGTCATTTATATATATCACGAGTAGCTGGGATCCAAGCACTGATCCCTGCGGTACACCACTAGTCACCGCCTGCCATCTGGAAAAAGACCCATTTATTCCCACACTCTGTTTCTGGTCTGTCAACCAATTCTCAATCCATGCCAGTATATTACCCCCAATCCCATATGCTTTAATTTTGCCCACTTAGCCTCTTATGGGGGACCTTATCAAAAGCCTCCTTGAAATCCAAATACACCACATCCACTGGTTCTTCCTTATCTATTCTACCAGTTACATCTGAAATCGTATGAAAGATTCTGTATTTTTGATACCCATTTTACAAGATGTAGCTACCCAGAATAAAAAAAAACAGTAAAAACTGGGAAATAAGAATACTGGTCCAAACTGGTCTTGCACAGCTTAAAATGGAGCACCTGTAAAAACTGGGAAATAAGAGTACTGGTTCAAACTGTTTTTTTCCTTCTGGGTAGTCACTTTGAATGTTGTTCATCGCAACAAGCAGTGGAGCTAAAATGTGTCTGCTGTCACCAGTTGATGCCTGTGGCTTTTTATTGTCAGGTGGCAAAGGCATTATTCATGTACAGATATGTATTTACATAAAACAAGAAGGCAGCACTTAACAGCAATTCCGAAGAAGAAAGGTCCTTGACCTGAAACTTTAACATTGTTTCACTCCCCAGGCATGTTGCCTGACCTGCTGAATATTTCCAGCATTTTCTGTTTTCATTTCAGATTTCCAGCAGTGGCTGTATTTTGCTTTTGTAGCCAATACTTAATACAGAATGTTTATTTTGAAAACAATAAATTTAAGGTAATGAGCTTGGCAGCATGTGCAAATAAACTACCATCTAATTGAAGTTCATGGAACCATCACGTTCATTTGATAAAATTTATTGATCGAGGTAGGAGCTAATCCAATAAAAACTTAACACAGCATGAGGAGAAAAGATTAAAGGAATGGGTGAAGAAATCTATCATGATGAAAGATAAAGAACGTTTGGAACAAAATAAAATGTCATTTGGTTCAAAAGACCCATGTTTACAAAAGGATGATATGCAATAAGCACTGTCTTGAACCCCTTTCAATTAGCAAATCTGCAGATAAAACATTTGAGTAGGTAGAAATTTGAAATTTCCCCTGACCCTCCAATGATATTAGAACATACAAATTCCCGCAATGGTAGCTCAATGGGCAGGATATTGCGCTCGTTGGGCGGGCGGGCAGGCACCCGACCCGAATGAGTGTAAAATGATGTGCGATGATGTTGAGCAAGTGTCCCAATGTCATTGCGCACTCGTGTGATATTTCAGCCCCCGGGCGTGCACGGGAGTTGGCAGCACGCCCGCCGACAATTAACAGGCCTACTAAAGCCATCAAGGATCTAATTAAATGAAATTTTTCGCTGCCTGTCCAACCTTACGATTGGTGGGCAGGTGAAAAATCCAAGCAGCCTTTGGATTTTTTGCAAAACCTCATCCACAGGCAGAATGATGTTTCAATCAGTCATTAAAGAAACATTAAGAATTTTTCAAACTAATTTCTATCATGTCCCTGCTCATGTGACAGAGTTACATGAGGGGACATGTTTTTAACATTTTTAAAAGCTTTTTTATTTTCAAAAATTTTCATCTCCCTGAGGCAGCTCTGTGCCTCAGGGAGCTTTTCCTGCACGCACCCGCACACATGCGTGAATTTCCGCGCTTGCCCTCCTCCTCCCCCTACACAGGCAGTGCTGAACACTGCAGCATGCGTTTAACGCTGGGCGGGCCTTAATTGTCCCGCCAGTGTGAAATTGCTATCGGGCCCCGATCGTGGGCAGCGGTTGCTTTCGTAGCCTCTCCCAGGCCCGCCCGCCACGCCCACCCGATGAGGGCAAAATTCTGCCCAATAATTCCCAATAGGACTGGAACCGAAGTGCTTGACAGTCTATGCCTATACCAGCTAATTATAAACTTCAGTCAAATGTTGCCTTGACATCTGTTAGAACTTGTAAATCCCAGTTGCACGCTTGTTGTGGGATGGCCGAGTTGATACTACAGATAGAGTTGATCAGCAGATGCTTCTTAGGTGGAACACATTCTGTTTATTTACAAAGATATTCAGCAGCTACCCATGTGTGCTTTCACATCAAACCCTATCTCCATGCTTCTGACTGCTAACTACAGAGATAGCCTTCTATTGGTTACACAAGATCATCTGACCTTCCTTCATAACATTCTTCTTAAAGGTATACTACACATGACATATACTCATGTTTGCATTCACCTCGAACCCTATCTCCATACTTTTGACTGCTAACTACAGAGATAGCCCACGCTACTCTTCTATTGGTTACACAAGATTATGTGACCTTCCTTTATAACATTCTTCTTAAAGGTATACTACACATCACATAAAACCATAATTACCACATCCCTCCCCCTTTACTTGGAAATACACTTTACATTTACAATGATAATTTTCTCAAAATAGAAACTTATTTACGCTGATAAGTAATTTACAAATTCGGTCTTTCTGGGGGTTTCCTTATGCATGTAGAATGTCTCAGTTCTACAACTTCAGATGCTTTACCCGGAACCACCTTTTCTTGTCTTGTCTGAACATCAGGTTCTTCGGTGGGTACCTGCAAATCTGTTTCCTCAACTCTTGCAGGTACAACAGACACATCAGACACATCTGTACTAGGTTGAGTTCTCTCAACTGGAAACGTTGACCCAGTCGTGAACACTGGTGGAATTATTTCTTGGTGATTTATTTCTCTCTTCCTTATATGATCCACATATCTCTGTATGACTTGGCTTTCCACCTTCACATGGTAGGATGGAGGTCCAGTCACTGCACTTATTTCACCCGGTAACCATCTTGGCCCTTTTCCAAAGTTCTTCACATATACTGTCTCCCCCACAGTAAATTTCCTCTCATGACTATGCCAGTCATGTTTAGTTCTCTGACTTCGCTGACTCCTTTCCACCTTTCCCCCCATAAATTCGGCATTATTAAGCTCAGTCTCGTCCTGAGACAGCGTTTCATCAATAACTCCGCAGGTGTGACACCTGTTGTTGTGTGAGGGGTGGTCCTACAATGAAAAAGAAAGCATGCTAGCTTGGTAGCTAAGGAATTGCCAATTAACATTTTCATGCTTGACTTGAACGTTTGAACCTCCCTTTCGGACAGTCCATTTTAGGAAGGGTGGTACGGTGCAGTTTTCACGAGCGATACCATTGAGGCTGATAAATCATTGAAACTCAGCACTTGTAAATGCTGGGTCACTATCAGATACAACCACTTCTGGTGGTCCATTAATTGCAAAACTTTGATGTAGCTTCTCAATTGTAGCAGAAGACCATTGGTGACTTCACCTCATATATAACTATCCATTTTGAATGGGCATCAACAATGAGCAGTAACATTGTTCCCAAGAAAGGTCCCACATAGTCGATGTATAATCGTATCCATTGTCTTCCTGGCCACTCCCCCAAGGGTGTAACGGACCTGATGAAGGCAACTTTTGTAATTGCTGACACTGCACACAATTTTTCACTAAGCTCTCTATTTCTCCATCCATCCCAGGCCACCATAGATAGCTGCGTGCTATGGTCTGCATTCGGGAAATGCCTGGATGTGCACTATGTAATTCAATTAATAATGGTTTTCTTCCCTTTGGAGGAGTTATCACTCATGCTCCCCACAATAAGATACCACCCTGGCTGGTTATTTCATGTCTTCTGTTAAAATACGGTTTCATTTCGTCAGGAACAGGCTCTTGTGACCAATCATGAAGTACATGTTCTTGTACTTGAGATAGGACTGAGTCCCAACTTGTCCAGTCTGTGATCTGTCCAGCACATACCGGCGAGGAATCTAAAAAATTTAACAGGGAAAAAAATAAGAGTACATGTGGAACTGGGACATCCTCATCATTTTCTTGTAAAGGCAAACTAAGGGCATCAGCGTTTGCAATTTGATTTCCAGGCCTATGTACATAAGTATACTCTTATGCCAGGATCAGGGGCCAACGTTGTATTCTCACTGAGGTATAGCCTTGTTCTCACTGAACAATCCTAGCAATGGTTTGTGGTCTGAAATGATAATAAAATGACGGCCGTGTACGTACTGGTGAAATTTCTTGACACCAAAGCTGATTGGCAGGCCTTCTTTTTCTACCTGTGGGTATCCCTTTTCTGCTGAGGTGAGCGTTCTTGATTCGTATCCTATAGGCCATTCCATGCCATCGTCCATCCGGTGGGAGAGCACTGCTCCCACTCTGTAGGGGGATGTGTCACATGTCAACACCAATTCTTTCCTCTGGTCATAATGCACTAATAGGTTGGACGAGTGCAACAATTGTTTGACCTTTATGAAAGCTTCTTTCTGGGGCGCCTCCCAAGACCAACATTGGTTCTTCTTGAGTAGATAATGCAGGGGTGCCAGTTCTGTAGACAAATTGGGTAAGAATAATAACTGATCATTCCAAGAATGATTTGAGCTCGGAGGTGTTCTTTGGCTCAGGTGCCTCTCTTATGGCTCTCATGTTTTCCTCAACTGGGTGGGGGCCCTGTGAATCTAACCGGTGACCCAAATAGATTACCTCCCTCACTTAAAACGTGCACTTTTCTTTTTTTAAATGCACTCCAATCTGCAAGAAACATTTTAAGAATTCTAAGTTCGCCAAATGCTCCTTTTCAGTGAGTTCTGTCACCAGAACATCATCTGTCAAGTAAACTACAACGTGGTGCAGCCCCTGCAGTAAACTTTCCATTGTTCTCTGGAAGATGGCACAAGCTGAAGAGACACCGAAAGGCAATTGTGTATATTGGTACAACCCTTTGTGGATATTAAATTCCCTGGAGGCCTTCTCTAACTCTGATTGTTGATAAGCATGACTCATATCAAGTGTCATGTAGGTGGTTCCACCTGCCAGCTTGGCATACAGGTCTTCAATTTTTGGTATGGGGTGTCTGTCCAGCTTAGCCACTTTGTTAACTGTCAATTTATAGTCTCCACAAATTCGGAGGTTTTGTCGGGTTTAGGTACGAGGACTATTGGCGCTGCCTATTCTGAGCACTGCACAGGTTGTATAACGCCCAGTTTCTCTAATCTGTCCAGTTTGGCGTCACCCTTTTCCTGCACTGCATATGATACAGGTCTCGCCTTCATGAATCGGGGGGTTGCCTCTGGATCCACATGAATTTTTGCTTGCAGCCCCTGAATCTTCCCAAATTCGTCCTTGAAGACTGAGGTGTAATTTTATATTAGCTCTGGTAACCCACTTGTTCTCAGCTGGAAAATTTCAGCCCATTCTAACTTAATCTCCTTAAACCAGTTTCATCCAAGGAGGCTTGGCCCCTCGCCTGCTACAACCATCAAGGGTAGCTTTACTGATTGGCTTCCGTAATGGACAGTTACTCTGCTTATGCCTTTGACTTGGATATCTTCACTAGCGTATGTTTTTAATTTGGCAGCAGTTTCTTCCAAATTTAATTTATGTTCACCATAATTCAGGTATTTGAAGGTGTGTTTCCCATTTACTGTAGTGGAAGCTCCTGTGTCCACTTTCATCTGAATACTTTCACTGTTACATATATTGGTTCTGTCTTTCCAACCTTCAAATTAAATAATGAATAAATATATGAATTTGTTGCTTCAGGCTCTTCTGCATTGTAGATCTTATGTGGTTTTTTCTTTTGTTTGAAAGTCTGCCTGATTCTTTCCTTATGTGTCCATTTTGATGACAATAAAAACATTAGATGTTTGTAAACTTCCAATCATTATAAGACTGCTTGTTTCCACCTCTGTTGCAATTATTCCTTGTTTTCACTGCTAAGTCATTTCTTTTTATTTTCCTGCTAGCGGTGGCTGTTTCCCGCTTCTCGGCAGAGTCTTGCATTTTCGCGCCCTTTTTGGCTGGAGCCATCTGCCCAATGTGCAGGACGGCGCCATTTTGCACTCCCTATATGGCTTTTGAATCACTTACTGCACTTTCCATAGCCAGTGTTATCTCTAGTGCATTCTTAAAATCCAAATTTGTTTCAGACAGTAATCTCCTCTGAATCGTGTCCTCATTTACACCACACATTAAACGATTTCTGAGCATGTCACTTAAAGGTGTACCAAACTCACAATGTTCTGTTAACTTTTTCAAACTTGCCACATAACAAGCAGCTGTCTCCCCCAGGGCTCAGATTCTTGAGTTAAACTTGAACCGTTGCATTGTTACTGAGGGCTTTGGCTGGTAATGACCCTTCACGAGGTCCACCAGTTCATCAAAACTTTTCGAATCTGGGTCACTGGGTGCCGCCAAGCTTCGAATCAAGGCGTAGGCCTTATTCCCAAGTGTAGATAAGAGGATCGCCCACCTCTTCTCTTCCCCCATAATCTTGTTCGCTTGGAAAAAGAACGGGAGACATTCAATATAATGAGACCATTTGTGCGTGGCTGGATCGAAAGGATCAATTCTTCCGAATTGCGGCATCCTGTGAGGGGATTGCTTTGATGATTTGAACGGAACTTTTCCTTACAATTACTGTGCGAGGTACGGTCCAATTTCATTTCTCTTGATTTTTTCCGCTAACCTATTTTACTCTCGACGCCAGTTTGTTGTATCTTCGCTTTATCCTCATCACCAGTTTGTTGGGACTTGTAAATCCCAGTTGCACGCTTGTTGTGGGATGGCCAAGTTGGCACTACAGATAGAGTTGATCAGCAGACACTTCTTAGGTGGAACACATTCTGTTTATTTACAAAAGTACTCGACAGCTACTCATGTGTGCTTTCACATCAAACTCTATCTTCATACTTCTGATTATTAACTACAGAGGTGGCTCACACTAGTCTTTTATTGGTTACATAAGATCATGTGACCTTCCTTTATAATATTCTTTTTAAAGGTATACTACACATTACATAAAACTATAATTACTACAACATCAACTGGCAGTCTCTCTCGACTCACTTTTGCATTCAAGCACTTTTGTCCATGTTAGAACCAAGCTATAATGAGGTCTGGAGTCAAGTGGTCCTGACAGTTCCTTACAGTGAGCTGATTATTGGTGAGTAACTGCTGCTAGAAAGCGCTGTTGAAGACACCTTCCCTTATTTTGCCAATGATTGAGAGTAGACTGATAGGGCAGTAAATGGCCAGAATGGATTTATCCTGCTTTTTTTGAATGGGAGCTACCTGGGCAATCTTACACTTTGCTGGGTAGATGTCAGTGTTTTCGCTGTACTGAAATAGCTTGGCTAAAACATCAACTAGTTCTGGAGCGCGACGGCTGGAATATTGTTTAGCCTTTGCTATATCCATTGCACTCAGCCTTCTCTTGATATCACATGGAGTAAATCAAATTGACTGAAGGCTGGCATTTGTGACAGTGGAGACCTCAGGTGGAGGCCAAGATGGATCTCCATTCAGCACTTCTGGCCCAAGAATGTTCAAATGCTTCAGTCTTATCTTTTACACTCATGTGCTGGACTCTGTCATCAGGATGTTCCTGAAACCACCTCCGTTTGTTTGTTGTTTATTTGTCCACCACCATTCATGTTTGGCTGTGCCAGGAATGCGGAGTTTTGATCTGATCCATTGGTTGTGGGATAACTTAGCTCTGTCTACAGCTTCCACTGTTTAACATGCATGTAGTCCTGTGTTGTAGCTTCACCTGCTTGACACTTCATTTTTAGGTACATTTGGTGCAGCTCCTGTTCATCTACACACCTCATTGAACCAGGGTTGATTACCTGGTTTTATGGCAACAATAGAAATGAGGGATATGCCAGGCACAAGGTTACAGGTTGCCTGACAGCATTTGTGGAGAGAGAATCAGAGTTAATGTTTCGAGTCCAATATGACACACTCGAAATGATGGCCAGAATTTTCCCGCTGGCGATTTGGGGCCAGGGCCTGCTCGCCGATGAGAAAATGACGCAGGATGATGTTGGGAGGAACCCCCGACGTCATCCCAGTCCATTTAAATTTTTAGGAAGGCAGGCGGACGGCGAAATCAGCTGTCCGCCTGCCGACCTGTCAATGGCCAATTGAGGCCATTGACAAGATATTTAAGATCATTAAAGACCCTGCCCGTCCAATCTTAAGGCTGGCGGACAGGCCAGGAGCCCCAGCGGGCTTCTGATAAAACATGAAACCTCATCCACTGGCAGGATGAGGTTTCATGTTCGTGTTTGAAAACTTTAATAAAGTTTCAGTGCTTCTTATTAACATATCCCATCTCGTGTGACATTGTCACATGTGGGGAACATGTTAATAATGTTTTTATTTTTCTATTTTTAGAGTTTGTTAACCTGTCACTAATCTCCCTGAGACAGCACTTAGTCTCAGGGAGCAGTGTGCTCTTTCGCGCGCATGCGCGAAAGTGCACACTTTGACAGTTGGGGATTCCCTCCCCCCCCACACAGTGGGGGGGGGGGGGGGGGGGGCAGGCCGCTGGGTGGGCCTTAATTGGCCCGCCCGCTCAAAATGGCGGTGGGCCCAGTTTCGGCGGCAGGAATGCGGAGTTTTGATCTGATCCATTGGTTGTGGGATAACTTAGCTCTGTCTACAGCTTCCACTGTTTAACATGCATGTAGTCCTGTGTTGTAGCTTCACCTGCTTGACACTTCATTTTTAGGTACATTTGGTGCAGCTCCTGTTCATCTACACACCTCATTGAACCAGGGTTGATTACCTGGTTTTATGGCAACAATAGAAATGAGGGATATGCCAGGCACAAGGTTACAGGTTGCCTGACAGCATTTGTGGAGAGAGAATCAGAGTTAATGTTTCGAGTCCAATATGACACACTCGAAATGATGGCCAGAATTTTCCCGCTGGCGATTTGGGGCCAGGGCCTGCTCGCCCACCGCCGAGTCGGTGGGGCCCGCCCGCCCATCAAGGTCAAAATTCTGCCCGTTAACTCTGTTTCCCTCGCCAGCATTTTCCATTTTTATTTTGGATCTTCAGCATCCGCAGTATTTTTGCTTTTAATTTAGGTTACAGGTTATGTTGAATACAATTCTGCTGCTTCACAGCACTTCAAATACCCAATTTCAACTGCAAGATCTGTTCTGTATGTATGTACTTAGCAGGGTGGTGGTACCCTACAACACAATGGAGGGTGTCCTCAGTCTGAAAATAAGATTTTGGGTGGGACTATTTTCTGGTCCTGATTCTGCACTTCCTGTCAAAAGCCTGCCTGGGAGACCTCCCAGAGGCAGCTAATCAAGAGGCCATCTCAGGGTCCACCATCCAATTAAAGACATGGGTGGGCTCATGAGGCTCCAGGCCCCATTAGAGGGCTGGCAGCCTTGGAAGGATGGCAGAGGTGGATGCTCCTGCTGCAAGATGGGGACCACGAGGGAGCCTCCATCTTGAGGTTCCCTCTAAAGGGGTATTAATTTCTTAAAAATAAACTCTGGCCACAGCTGTCAGGCCAGCCCTGCAGAGGGGAAACCCTGCTTCAGGATGTCAGTTGGCCATAGCTGCGGCCAGCTGGTCAATTCTGCTCTAGTTGTGAGGTAAGAGCAGGAGGCCTGGTGGAACCCCTCTGTCAGCAGCCTACAAGTCTCCTAGAGGCACTGCTTGGCTTAGCCCTCAACGGAGTCTGCCTGCTGCTGGGATGGTCCTGCTGGTGTCTCCAACCAGCCCACAAATGGTCAGTTAATTATTCAAATTGGCTATCCACTGCTGGGCATGTAGCCTCCACCAGTGATGACCCACTTGGGGGAAAATCGTCTGGAGGTGGTAACGCGATGGACTGCTGACCTGAAATCTGAATTTCCTCCTGGTCCAAACTTCAAGCTGCCCTGACATGACTTGGAAAATTCTATTCTTTGTCTCCAAAAGGACTGTGTGGTGCTCACTGCTACCAATGCTGTCTTGAACAAAAGCAACCGCGGCAAGTAGATTGGTGAGGATGTGCTTAAGTGCATTTCCTCAAGCTGGTTGTCTGTTGTAAGCCCAGTCTCTCAACTTTGCCATTCAGGGCATGATGCAAATGATGAAAAGATATCAAATAATACCATAAGATGAAGGAGCAGAAGTAGGCCATTTGGCCCATTGAGTCTGCTCCATAATTCAATGAGATCATAGCTGATCTGATAATCCTCAACTCCATTTTCTTGTCTTTTCCCAAAAACTCTTGATTCCCTTGCTGATTAAAAATCTGTCTATCTCAGCCTTGAATATACTTAAAAACCCAGCCTCTACAGCCCTCTGCAGTAAAGAATTCCACAGATTCACTATCCTCTGAGAGAAGAAATTCCTTCTCATCTCTGTTTTAAATGGGTAACACTTTATTTTAAGGTTATGCTCTCTGGTCCTAAACTCTCCCACAAGGGGAAACAAGCTCTCAGCATATACCCTGTCAAGCCCCCTAAGAATCCTTTATGTTTCAATAATTATTCTAAACTCTAATGAGCACAGGCCCAACCTACTCAACCTCTCCTCAGAAGAAAATCCCTCCATACCCGGGATCAACCTAGTGAACCTTCTCTGGACTGCCTCTAATGCCAGTATATCTTTCCTTAGATAAGGGGACCAAAACTGTATTCTAGGTATGGCCTAACTAATGCCTTGCATAGTTTAGCAGGACTTCCCTATTTTTATACTCCATTCCCTTTGAAATAAAGGCCAACATTCCATTTGCCTTCCCTATTACCTGCTGAACTTGTATGCTAGCTTTTTGTGATTCATGCACAAGGGTCCCCAAATCCCTCTGTGCTGCAGCTTTCTTCAGCCTTTTTCCATTTAAATAATATTCAGCTCCTCTATTCTTCCTGCCAAAGTGCATAACCTCACATTTTCCCACATTATATTCCATCTGCCAAGTTTTTGCCCACTCACTTAACCTGTCTATATCCCTCTATAGACTGTGTCATTCCCCCCGCTTGCCTTCCCACCTATTTTTGTGTCATCTGCAAACTTGGCGATTGTACATTCACTTCCCTCAAGCAAGTCATTAATATATATTGTAAATAACTGTGGCCCCACTGATCCCCGTGGCACTCCACTAGTTACAGGTTGCCATCCTGAAAATGCTCCCTTATCCCAACTCTCTGCCTTCTATTAGTTAGCCAATCCTCTCTCCATGCTAGTATGCTACCCGTAACACCATGGGCTTATCTTATCAAATGATGTATTACTGCCATTTATCTAGCATTTTAATACTTCATATATGACCAGATATATTTATATCCTCTTCCCCCTATCACATGAGGTGAGAAAGTAGTGGAGCAGGCAAGAAGCAATTAGGTTACATCACAATCCATTTATCACCACATCTTTTGAGAGTTACATTAGCTTCCTGATGTCGCTGTAGCAGAAAATCCTGGCTCTTATTGCTGGCATGTGACAGTCACATTTCAGAGCTCATACTTGAGGTATCATGCTTTGTTATAATGGGAAATACGCCTGTACTTTTTAAAAAAATCTCAATGTGACGTTTTAATTTCTGTTAGTTTTCCTATTTTAAGATTGTCATAAACTGATTATGTCACTATTGTAGGTCTGAATAACCATCAAGCCATCTGCTCTGGCAAAAACTGAGAAAAAACAACTTTTCTGAATGGCTAGGAAAGAAAAGTAGTGAATCATATCTAAAAGGAAATTTCCATGACCTTCTTGGTCCTATAACTAAGGCTTAGAAATATTGCATGCTTCAGGCCTTACCTCAATAATATTAGGACTAAATTTAACTTTCGATGGTGGTAGAAAACAAGCAATGGTGGCTTGTCTGCCTGATATACTTTCCTGCCCTTTCCAGTGACCAAGTTGTTGCTGACCATTTTGTGCACCACCAAAGGTTAAAATCTGCCCTATTAGGTGTGATTTAAGTTTTACGTTGTTATCTTTCAATCTGTCCATTTACTGTTTTCACTTATTGCAGATCATCAAGACTCTTCATCCCTTTGATCTTAAATCTCCTTAAAATCTTCCAGAGCCAACTGAAACTTCCTATAGCGTCACAAAGCAAGACCAGAAGTCAAGATATGGATCCAGTCTGTCTTTTATGTGTTCTTTAAATTTGCATGACACTATTTATTGCTCTTTCTCATTTGCCCAGGCCATTAATATTCAACCACATAGTTTGGGATTAGAGTCACACATTTGATCAGAACAAGGAGGGATAGTAGATCTCTCCCTGATATTAAAATGTGAACCAGTTGGTTTTTTTGAATGACAATTCAGCAGCTTTCCTGGTAATCTTTTCTGGCACCAAACTATCAATTAGCAAATAACTGAATTCAATTTCATAACTTGCCATGGTGGAGATTGAACTTGTGATAGCTGGGTTGCGCATAAAGTCAGCACAGATAAGGTTATTATAGATAGTTCAAAAGGCATCATTAATTTGTTGACGATACCAATGAGTTTAAGCAAATTAAAAGGTGGCTGTTTAATCCAGGTTTAGGTTCTCTTGGAAGAAAATGGGTGACAACAAGAAGGGTTTCTGAGGAAGGACTCTTCAAATGATAAATGAATGGCATTGTTTGGATCATTTACAGTTTTAAAATATTACAGTCTTATCAAAACTAATAATTAATATATTTTCAATACAATGCTTCTACATACTAGCTGTGACTGAGTTCTGGTAATTGATATCAGTGATCAGAAAAGATCAAGCTTGGGAATCTCTCAAGATTGAGTCAAGTAAGATGCTGTAATGGTTAGTTACCAAAAATGAATAGATATTACACTACCTGTTGGGTGCATTCAGTGGAGCTTGGTAAACATGTTCCTGGATCCTCTGGTTTAGTTGGCTTGCTTCTGTCATACAAACGAGAAAGAAAGAAATTATTATATAGAGTTTGTACTCTTAGATAATTCTTCTCGGAATTTTTATTCAGGCATGAAGAACACATCCGTAAGGGAGGACATCCGATTTTCTGTCCACTTAAATTAATGGTTGCTAGAACTGCATGGACTTTGCCATGAATGTACACATCTCCCTGTATTGCTGAAAAGAGAGACATGCTGTCGAAGCTCTTTGTGTTGTACTCATCAGGACAAACTTTCAAGAGTGCCAAATTTCAAAGGGAACAACAATTTATACTGCATGAGAAAGGGGTACTGATTGATTGGCAAGTGGACTCTGATTGGTAGAGGCATTGCCATGGAGAATGCGCCAGGGAACAGTTATCCCCACAAGTGGAATGGGCTCGCAATTAAAGCAGTTAATGCAGGTATCAATTGACACTCTTAAAATTACTTGGATACCAGGATAGGAATGGGGTTTGGTGTTATAAAGAAAAGTATAGATAGTCAATTTCTAGTTATATATTCAAAGCTTGATTTGCACTTTTATTTACCTCTGTAAGCTTGCAGTTGTCCTGTCAGTACTTTCCTGATTTCTGAAACCCAAAGGTTCTTCAGCTCTACAGATGATGCCTGTAATTAGGTGTTTCATTTTCAAATTGGATGAAAAAGTACAACATTACTGTAGAACAAATTACTTAAAAATAGTGGGCAAGATTTTCCACCTGCGTTCAACTACTTTCATGTTGCAACTCCAGTAGATGGGGCAGAAATCATTTGGGGAGCCATTCTCCTGCCTATTTGCCTGTACCCTCCCCCAACCACTTCCAGGAATTTCCATCAAAAGTAATGGGGGCACTCTTTCTAATTTAGGCAGACATCTTCACATTAGATGACAATTTTCCCAGCTTTTGGATCCCAGCGATGTTGGGTACTATGAGAAACCAGTGTGTTCCTTGCATCCAGATACAATGTTAACAGCTGATCAAGATGAAAGGAGCCATGACTGTATGTTATTGGTGAACATTAAGCATGGAAGTATACTGAAGCTTATGATTAAGACATTAAATAGAAAATGCAGGAAATACTCAGCAGATCAGACAGCATCTGCTGTGAGAGGAAAAGACTTAGCAGGCAGGATTTTTTTGGATGGCAGGGTTTCCCATCCCCACCACTAAGATTGCCAACGGTAACTAAATGTATTTCTGGAGGTTTCATCACATGACTTGCACCAACGCTCCAGCTGTTAGTCGGCCAACACATCCATCCTTGTGATGCACTGCCTTCCTAAGCCAATTGGAAAGCAAAAGGACTTATTACCCAATTTGATGATGCTTGGACGTCAGGCAAATAGCCTTTATTTTATTTTTAATGCTTTTATACCCTGCAAAAAGAAATGTTCAAAGAAAATGACAAAAAAAATCTGTTTTAATGTCCCAATGATCTTTCTCCAGGGTTGCACACAGTGTCCTAGAGATTGATCTTCAATGCCTGGAGACTCCAGACCAATCCTGGAGAGTTGGCAACCCTACCCACCACTGATAAAGTTGCCGGCAGCTCCACCGCCATAGCATTAATTGACTGGAGATAGGACTTCCGCCACCTCACTCAGAAGGAGGTCCTGCCTCAGAGAGCTGCTGGCAATCTGACTGGGGAGCAGCTCAGGGTCCTCAGCGGCGCCATCAGGAACTAGTGAGGAAGGCAGGGACCCTGCAGCCTACAGAAGGTCGTAGATAATTTTAAAAAACATACAGGAGAATTTTCTCCCCGTCAGCGGGGTTGGGCAGGAGCAGGCCCGGGCGAATGCGCAACCGATCACCACCCGCAATCGGCTGGGTGCTGCCAGTTTGTGTGGGCGGGCCAATTAAGGCCTGCCCAGCGTGACAGCACCCGGAAGCGCTGAGTGCTCCCGGTGCAGGCGGGGGGAGAAGGCTGAATCAGGGCCTGCGCTCTTTCACACATGCACGTGAAAGAGTGCAGAAATCTCCCTGAGGCACGGAGCTGCCTCAAGCAGATTAGTGTAATTTGTTAAAATTTTAATAAAGAAAAAAAATATTTTTAAGGCATGTCCCCTCATGTGACGGTGTCACATGAGCTGGGACATGACAATGTACTTTAATTAAAAAATGTATTTAATTTATAAACCCTTCATGAAACCTCATCCCACCTGTGGATGAGGTTTCATGATAAATGCGAAGGCCGCCTGGGCTCTTTGCCTGCCCACCAACCTTAAGGTTGGACGGGCAGCTCAATTAATTACTTTAATTAGTTTTTAAATGGCCTTAATAGGCCTTTGACAGTTCGGCGGGCACGCAGCAGAGTCGGCTGCGCGTCTGTCAAACTGAGGATCAGAATAACGCGCAGTGACGTTGGGACACACGCCCGACGTCACCGCGCGTCACTTTATGCATCGGTGAGCAGGGCCCAAAGATTCTGCTCATAAAAATTATATTGATGGAGGGAAGCCTCTCTGAGATAGTTACTGAGGCCGTGCTGGTTGTGTTCCCTGCCTGTGGCCTTCTGTTTGCTGCCACTGGGAGTTCACCTGTGGCCTCCCCACCCGACGGGGGCTTGATCCACCATTGGCAAAATACTGGCAGCCTGGTAAAATGGCTCTTAATAGGGTATTTGAACATTTGAAATCGTTTTCTGCCTCTTTGTGCCAGGGAACCTGTCTGAAGCTGGTCCTACCTTGGGTAAAATCCCCTGATGGCGGGACATGATTGAGGAGCCGATCTGGCAAACTTGATTTTACAGCCCTTCCCCCACCTCCCCCCCACCCCCCTCACAATCCTTGCCATGATCCTGCCTGTGCGGGCCAACAAAACGCTCCCCAACATTTCATGCCTATGGCTTTTCATCAGTATTTTGCCTTTTGCCCTGATTAGGGTAACTGTTCAAAATTAAACCATTTATGGCACAAAAAACTCAATTTTCTGCCAGCAAAATAAAATTAGATCATTAACAGGTCATATCCAGCTACTGTGGATAGTATATCATATTTTCACTCACTGTTAGCAGGGCAGTTATCCCTAACCTTGTGATGTTTCCAAACCTTTGCACCAAGAGTGAGAGACAGCAGTGATGTTGAATTGCAAACGTAGGGAGTAGAATGGATATGTTAAATAGACAATGGGTAGGTGGGAAATGAGCCAAGGGTCAGGCAGTTGCTATTCAAAAACGTATAGATACTTAGATATGCCCCAAGCAGTGAAATAAAAATGTCTGATAGCTGCTGTTCAGAGGACAGGCTATTAAGCTATCTAGTCCCTGCTCACTGTCTCACATGCACCTCTGAGGATATGATATAAGTGACCAAGGTGAAGATTCTTGCTTCTACCTTGCTACAAACACTTTGCATTCCCCTATCACAATTGCCTGGCTAGTTAATATCTCTAATCTCCAGTCAGAAACAGAAGGACCCATTATAACCCTGTCCATCCAGCATAAGGCAGGTGGTTGGGCAGTTGAAATGCTTGCAGTGACTTACCCCCACTAATTGCATTGCCATGGATTGCAATTTTAACTTTCTCTTCTGAGTATGTGAGAGGCACACCCACTGGAAGGGAGTATGGTCCTTCTTTAAATATACAGATCAGCATTTTATGATATCGTTGGGGCTTGAGTGCAATTTTAACCCAAGGCCTGCATGGAGAAGCGATCATAGCTTCCCCACCAGGCTAACCTCTGGCAAGAGAAGCCAGAGGCCAGAAGAATGAACAGCCTTTTTAAAAAAAAGTTGTTTCCTGTTGCAGGTGGAGTAGGAGTGCTCCTCTGAACCCTTAAGTAAACCTTGGGACATCCCTCACCATTAGCCCCAATTCCTTCATCCACCACTTCCCTGCTCCCAACCACTTACCTGAGAGTTGGGGCCCATTCCTCCAGGTTCTGGGAGTGCCCTCCTGACACCTGAAATCCCCCTCTCACCTGTCTGCTAGCTAACACTTCCCATCAGGTTTGGCAAGCAGACCAGTAGGACTTATTTGAAAAATGTCTCGCATCATCTGTTGGTCCTCGACTGCGGAGGGCTTCAGCCCCATCCATACAACTCCCTCCAGGAGTTAAAATGAGCTGTAAAGTTTATACTTTAAATAATAAAACTATGTACAGTTTTCAGTATTATTTACCTGAATAATGTATACTTCCTCTCTGCCATTGTACCAGATTTCAAACTTCTTAATGTCTCCCTTTACATTTTCTGTGATACCAACAGCACTCATCTGAAAGCACAGTATGCACATTGTGAGTTACAAGCCTGGTCAATGTGACAAAATTCATGCTTGTGGTACAAGAAATCTGGTTTCTTTTGTAATAACTTACATATAAAAGTTTCAGTAAAGGACAAGATGCTAAACTGAAGTCTCAGCTGCTCTCTCAGATGGACATAAAAGATCGCATGGCGTTATTTCAAGCAAGAGCAGGGCTGTTATTCCTGTTGGCCTGACCAACATTTATCCCCGAATCAATGGTTTTTAAAATATATTCATTCATGGAATGTGGGCGCCACTGGCTAAGCCAACATTTATTACCCATCCTTAATTGCTCTTGAGAAGGTAGCGGTGAGCTGCCTTCTTCAACTGCTGGAGTCCATGCGGTGTGGGTACACCCACGGTGCTGTTAAGGAGGGAGTTCCAGGATTTTGACTCAGTGACAGTGAAGGAATGGCGATATATTTCCAAGTCAGGATGGTGAGTGGCTTGGAGGGGAACTTCCAAGTGATGGTATTCCCATGCATCTGCTGCACTTGTCCTTCAAGGTGGTAGAGATCGTGGGTTTGGAAGGTGCTGCTGAAAAAGCCTTGGTGAGTTGCTGCAGTGTATCTGGCAGATGGTACACACTGGTGCTACTGTGTGTCGGCGGTGGGAGGAGTGAATGTTTAAGGCGGCAGAAGTGGTGCCAATCAAGTGGCTGCTTTTTCCTGGATGGTGTCAAGCTTCTTGAGTGTTGTTGGAGCTGCACTCATCCAGGCAAGTGGGGAGTATTCCAGCACGCTCCTGACTTGTGCCTTGAAGATGGTGGACAGGTTTTGGGGATTCAGGAGGTGAGTTACTCTCCGCAGAATTCCCAGGCCCGCTGACCTGAATATTGTCCAGGTCTTGCTATATATGGACACTGCAGCTTCATTGTTAAACAGATTATCAGGTCATTATCTCATTGGTGTTTGTGAGAGCTTTCTGTGCACCAATTGGCTGCTGGGTTTCCTTCATTACAACAGTAACTACCCTTCAAAAAGTACTTCATTGGCTGTAACACACATTGATTTGAAAGCAGCTATATTAATGCAAATCTTTCTTTTCTTACTGCTGATGTCATTATGTACCTTCAATGAATGTTTAAAGCTGTATGAGGGAGATTTCTCATGTCCATCTGCATTTTCCTCTCGTTTCTTGCAGAATAGCAGCAATTTTGTGTAAAGGAAAAGATGCCTTTGCATTGGCTTGAACCTTGCCAAGTCTTTGACCTTGCTGTGAACCTTCTTGTGGTCTGTCCACACATTGAAGGATCCTTGCATCAAGAGCTTCCCGAGGTCATTTAGATTTCCCTGTAAAAGTAATGCATTTCCAAACTTGAAGCAAAATTAATGCATCATAGGGCAAGGTTGTAAGATAACTTCATTTATCCTGTTGTATTGGGGTAAAATTAAAATCAGCATTTTGCCGTTTCTAGCAAGGCTGTTGGTCTCACTTCTTGTCTGATTGGCAGTGCAAATGGATAGAACCTTTACTAATGAAATTAAAAAAAAGAAAATGCTGGAAATACAAAGGAGGTCTGACAGTATCTGTAGATGTTGACAACCCTTCCTTCAGAGTCATTGACCTGGAGAACTCGGTTTCACCAATGCTGTATACCTGCTGAGTGTTTCCAGTATTATCTGTTTTTATTTCAGATTCCCAGCACCTGTAGTACTTTGGTCCTTTACTAATTAAACTGCACAGTGTTAAATTCTCAGAAGATCAGAGGGACCTTGATGTGCATGTCCACCAGTCCCTTAAGGTAGCGGGACAGGTAGATAAGGTGGTTAAGAAGGCATATGGGATCCTTACCTTTATTAGCCAAGGCATAGAATGTAAGAGCAGGGAGGTTATGCTGGAACTGTATAAAACGCTGGTTAGGCCACAGCTAGAGTATTGCGTGCAGTTCTGGAATCCGTATTATAGGAGGGATGTGATTGCACTAGAGAGAGTGCAGAGGAGATTTACCAGGATGTTGCCTGGGCTGGAGAGTTTTAGTTACAAGGAGAGATTGGATAGACTGGGGCTACTTTTCTGGAGCAGAGGAGATTGAGAGGGGACATGATTGAGGGGTATAAAATTGAGGGGCATAGATAGGGTAGACAGGAAGGAACTTTTCCCCTTGGTGGAGGGATCAATAACCAGGGGGCATAGATTTAAGGTAAGGGGCAGGAGGTTTAGAGGGGATGTGAGGAAGAATTTTTTCACCCAGAGGGTGGTGGGAATCTGGAACTCACTGCCTGAAAAGGTGGTAGAGGCAAGTACCCTTATAACATTTAAGAAGTATTTGGATGTGCACTTGCAATGCCATGGCATACAAGGCTATGGGCCTAGTGCTGGAAAATGGGATTAGAATAGTTAGGTACTTATTTGACTGGTGCAGGCTCGATGGGCCAAAGGGCCTTTTTCTGTACTGTAGACCTCTATGACTTTATGACAGCTTCACAAATAAACACTGAAGCAGTATAACTACAAACATCAAAAGGACAAACATTTGAAGGAAAAATCTTCTATTGTTATAAGCCACCACTGGCAGCAGAAACAGAGTAGGTTATACATCATATTGTGCTCTTACCTCAAACCCAGTGATAGCAATTTGATGCATGGAGTCGTTCACTGATTTAATTATACTAATCATTGTCTCCAGTGCTTCCTCTAGCTCTGCAGTGCCTTCTGAATTTTTACTGCACTTTAGCATCTCCTAGTAGAAACAATCACTTAATGTTAATTGGCAGTCAGAACACATAGTCTATGTAAAAATGAATTTGCTTTATTCTTATTTTATGGGGACAATTTTTGTTCTCATGCAATAAACAATGACTAGTGAGCAGGATGTGTGTGGCAGCTGCCTGGAGAATTCAGGGTGCAACATGTGCACTTATCATGATTAACCCACATTATCGTGTAGTCGGTGAGGTGCTAACACAAAATACACTCTAGATAGACAGCTTGTCAAAGCAAAGGTAGGAAATCAGATATTGTGGCCATTGGTCAAAGGCTTGGAGCAGCAATTTCAATGCTGGTGTATTTTTCATTGCAACAGAGAGAAGTAAAATCATAGAATCACAGGAAGCGTGAGTGCAGAATCCACAGCAGAAACCATATAAGCGATCATATGGTTCATAAGTGTTGAAGTGAAAACTCACAAGCAACTGACAGAAAAATGTCAGAAAAATGTCTTCAGAACTTCCATCCAGCTTTACCTGACAATAGCTGAGGATTAGTTTAAGTATCGCTGCAAATAGCTGCTTCCCAACTTGCATTGGCCATGGTTGGTGGAATGGTTCAGGAACTAGCAGTAGGCACAGATGAATATGATGTCAGAAAAATGATGTGACTTGATCTCTATTTGCACAGATGAATGAGACTCCCATCTTTCTTTGACAGCCACTCTAGCTGCCAGATTCAAGCCCAACCAAAAAACCTCAAAGCTCTGATAACTAGCAGTTGCTCCATTTTCATTGTGCTACCACCCATTTTTCAGTGTAAACAGGGTTGTAGAATGATAAAAATCAATCCATTATGCCTTTTAAAATTATTTATTCAGTGATTTTTCTTATTTGCTTGTGTTCACCAACAATTCACCCCATTCAGAATGTCATTCTTACCCATTCTTCTGATAACCAGCATTAATTTTTGTCCAGATGATCAAATAATATTAGTTTGAAACAGCATTGTATAAAATAGACAGCTCCTGCTGCTTGAGCTTTTGGTGGATGATTGCAGCAGCATCATGGCCTTGAAGGAAACCTGGCTGGTGGCGATACCTTCCCCCAAACTGAATCCTTCCCACCTAGTTATATCTTTCATCATTGGTCTTGCCAAAACCGTCACAGTGGTTGTGTGGCTCTTATAATCAAATCATACCTTCATCTATCTCCTTAGTCCTCTGGCATTTTCTCCTCCTTTAGGCATCTCATTCACCTCACCCCTCTTGCCTCTCATTTAATATCTTTGTTCTCTATTATCCACCCAGGTACCATGTCAATTTTCCCACTGAACCATCTTCACTGCTTTTGTCCCTCAGTCTATGCACTGAGTGACTTCTCATCCTCAGTGATTTAAACCTCTGTCTCATCATGTTCCTTCTGAGTTCACTGTCCTTTTCTCCTCCCTTAATCTCTCCCACCAGACAAATTCCCCAACTCATATTCATGGCCACTTGCTATGACTTGCCATCTCATGTAACCTCACTACTCCCACACTATCATTCATAGATAAGATCATTTCTGGTGACACCTATATCCTGCTTCCCCCTCCAACTCTACTTCCTTCTGTGCCTATCCTGGAAAATAATCTCTCCCAATTCATTTACAACTACACTTTCAAACTTCCAACTCCCTATCCTTTGGCCCTCCATTCACCATACCATTTCTGCAGCCACCCACCGATCTACACAACACAACCATACCTCCACTTTCAATGCCCTAAGCTCCATTAAAACTATTACTCTCTCAGGGTCATTGCCCCTGGTACATCCCTCATCTCTGCCCCATTAAGTCCAAGGCAAGCAAGCTTGGAAGGATAAGGCAAACAGCCATTCGTTGCTAGATCTGGCTGTACCACATGCAGCACTATTGGGTCCTGCTCCTGTGGGTGAAAACTGTTCATTATTCATTATTCCAGAATCATCCTAGAATGCAAATGGAACCCCCAGCTATTTTCTCTCCTGCAGACCATCTTCTTAAGCTCCCTCTAAGCTGTCTCCTCCGAGCCACACTACCTGCGTGCAGGTCATGGATTTCTTTGTCACTAAGATTGAGACTATCTAATCCAGGCTTGTCCAACTGGCAGCCTGTGGACCGCAATGTGGCTCACGAGCCCCTCATGTGCCCCCTGGAGTCACTGTTCAAAATGCTAGTAAGACAGGTAAGTAAAGTTCAAGATTTTGCACGGGGCTGCTCCTCCAATCATAGGCTGTTCCCTTCCCGCATTTGCTGCTGACAGGCTCACTATCAGTGTGAGTGTGCTGATGTCTGCCAGGGTCTGGGGAGCAAAGGTGAGGCAGGCCCAGCGGGGGTTGGAGTTGAAGGTGAGCCAGGCTCAGGGATGGGGGGTGCAGTGGCAAGGGTGAGGAGGCTCAAGGGAGCAAAGGTGTGGCAGGCCTGGGGAGAGAGAGAGGCTGTGGGGCCAGGGAGAGAAGGGGTGTGCGTATGCGAGAGAGAAAGGGAGGGAGGGCAGGAATCTAGGCCCTGTGGGTGGGCGCGCGCCCGAACGGGTGTAAAATCATCCCAACATCATTGTGCACTCTTGCGATCTATCAGTCGGGAGGCACGCGCGAGAGTTGGCAGTGCGCCCACTGATGATTAAGAGGTCTATTAAGCCCCTTAAGCGAGTAATTAATTTGTACTTTTTGCTGCCCGTTCAACCATTCGGTTTGCAGGCGGGTGTGATGAGCTTTCCAATGGCAAATAAAAAAACTGGTAAAAATTTATCAACTTCCTTTTAAACATGTCCCTCTTCATGTGACTGAGTCACATGTGGGGACATGTGTATATAATTTCTAAAATCTTTATTTCCCTTTGTACAATTCTTCAGCTCCTTGAGGCAGCTCTGTGCTCTCAGGGAGCTGACAGTGCACACTCCCCCTAGCATGTGCAGGCTTCCGCATTCGCCCTCCTCCCACCCCCCACCTCGGCAGTGCTGAGCATTTCAGCGTGCCTTTCATGCTGACTAGCCCTTAATAGGCCAGCCAGTGTGAATTCGCAGTTGGAGCCCGATCACGGGCAGTGGGCCTTTTCCCAGCTGCTCCCAGGTCTGCCTGCTGCCCCCACCTGACAAACAGAAAATCTTGTCCAGAGAGTATGTGAATGTGTGTGGGAGAGATTGAACGAGGGAGTACGTGAGTGAGTGAGTGTGTGTGTGTGTGTGTGTGTGTTGTGTGTTGGTGTGTGTGTGTTGTGTATTGTGTGTGTGTGGTGTGTGTTGGCGTGTGTATTTGTGTGTGTGTGTGTGTTGGTGTGTGTGTGTGTGTTGTGTGTATGTGGGTGTCTGTGTGTTGTGTGTGTGTGTGCCTGGCTCACTCCCAGGGTGGAATTTTATGGCCCCATCGCAGCGGGAGCGGGGCCGTAAGAAGTGGCGAGCCGTTCAAAATTCTATTGAATTTGGCGGGACCGTAAAATCCCACCAGCGTAAAATTCTGGCCCCCAGTCTCAGGATTCTCAGTCACCCTCACCCCCACACACCAATACATATGAGGTTGAGTGAGTAAACACCCTGAGACTGGAAGTGAGCTGGACACACACACACTCAGCCTCTTATAATCTAAAGGTCATTTTTATTAATTACTCTTTTAAAAAAATATATCAATTTATAGCCTTGACATTGCTTTATTTTTGCTCAGCAAATTGTTTTTTTTTTTCACACTCAACTTTTCTTTGAAATTCATTTATCTTTCCAAAATCTGCTCATCAGACCCTTGAGTGAGAATAAATTGGAAATGTGGCCCCCCCCACTCAAAAAGGTTGGACAAGCCTGATCTAATCAGCTGCCTCTGCCACCAACCCTTGTCCCTTCTGTCTTTAAAAATGATCACCCTCATCTTCAACTTTCCTTCCTCTCAAAGTCCTTGAATATGCTTTTGCCTCCCAAATCTATGCCTATCTTTCCCAGAACTTCATGCTTGAAACTCTTTATTTGGGTTATTGCCCCACCACAGTACTGAAATGAATCAAAATCACAATGACAAGCTACCTGACTGTGATAAATGTAAACTATCCATCTTCATCCTTCTCAATCTGTCAGGAGCCTATGACATGGTTGACCACACCATTTTTCCCTGGTGCCTCTCCACTGTCATCCAGTTTCTTTCTTATCTATTAAATTGTACCCAGAGAATCATTTACAATGGCTTCGCTTCCTGCTCTTGCATCATCACCTCTGGTGCCCTCCAAGGATCTATCATTGGCCCCCTCCTATTTATCATCTGCCCCTCACTGATATCACCTGAAAACACATCATGTATACTCTGATGACACCCGACTCTAACTCATCACCAGCATTTTTGATCCCTCCACTTTCTCTAAATTGCCCGATCGCTTGTCTGACATCCAGTACTTAAGGGATAGAAATTTTCTCCAATTAAATATTTTGTCAACCAAAACCAGTGATCTCTGTCCCCGCCACAAACTTTGCTCTCCAGCCACTAACCCTATCCTTTTGCCTGACAACTATCTGACGTTGAACAGCCTGTTTGCAAACTTTGTGTTATATTTGCCCATGAAATGAGCTTCTGACCACAGATCATTTCCATTACTAAGGTCACCTATTTCTACCTCTGTAACATCGTATTCAATTCTTACCTTGGCTCACCTGCTACTAAAACCCCCACCTAATGTGATTATTCTAACACAATTCCTGGTCAGCCTCCAATGTTCTAACCTCTGTAAGTTTGATGCGACCCAAAACTCTGCTGCCTGTGTCCCAACTTGCACCAAATCCTAACCACCCATCACCCCTGTGCTTGCTGATCAACTTAGGCCCCTGGTTAAGTAATACCTCAATTTTTAAATTCTCATCCTTGTTTTCAAATGTCTAATTGGCCTCACCCCTCTCTATCCCTGTGATCTCCTCCAACCTCACAATCTTTTGAAATAAATCTGCGCTTCTCTAATTCTGGCCTCTTGAGCATTCCAATTATAATTGCACCACCATTGGTGGCTGCCCCTTCAGTTTCCTAAGCCCTAAGCTCTGGAATTTCCTCCCCAAACCTCTCTGCCTCTCTACCTTGCTTTCTTCCTTCAAGAAGCCCCTTAAGACCTACTTCTTTGACCAAGCTTTTGGACATCTGTTCTAGTATTTCCTTATGTGGCTTGGTATAATATTTTGTTTTATAAATCCCCTGTGAAGTGCCTTGAGATGTTTTACTGGGCACTATATAAATACAAGTTGTTGTTGTTAGTGGACCATAGTATTTGTAGGACAAGTATTTGTTTTGCACTTGGTCAGTACCATCCCGGAAATGTGTAATTGATACTTATCTAACTGAAATGAGGTTTGTACGCATCTCTCAGCACTAAGTTTGCCGTCCATTTTTTGAGCTCTTTCAGTGCTGGCCATTGGCTACAGATAGATGGATTTTGTTATTGCTGTTGATGGCAATACTGCCCTAACTCCAATAGGGAAGATTAAGTGACTCAAGAGCAGATTTGAAAACAATTGACCCATCTCTAAATTTTCTGACTTATCAATGTCAGCCGCAGGTCAACAGAATTTTGCCCTTGGCGGGGGTGCTTGGCGGAGGCTGGCGGGAAGCCGACTGCTGCCCACGATCGGGCCCGGAAGGCAATTCCACACTGAGCGCTGCCTGTGCTGGAGGGGAGGGCAGGGTGAGCCGGGCGAGTGCCACCTTCGCGTATGCGCGTGAGTGAGCGCTGCATAATCTCCCTGAGGCACAGAGCTGCCTCAGGGAGATGAAGCGATATAAAAAATGTTTTAAAAACTAAGAATGTAATAAAACATGTCCCCTCATGTGACTCTGCCACATGAATAGGGGCATGTTATTAATGAAAAATTAAAGTTTTACTTTTATTTTTATTTGCTTTTGGAAACCTTATCCCGCCCGTGGATGAAGTCCCCAAAAAAATGCAAAGGCCACTTGGCCTTTTCGCCTGCCCATCAACCATTAGGTTGGATCGGCAGTGAAAACTTTGTTAATTTATAGCTTAATGGCCTCAACAGGCCTTTTAATTGTCGGCGGGTGCGCTGCTGGCTCCGGCACACAACCGCTGACCGAACTATTGCGCAACTGTGCATTGACGTCGGCACGCTTGGCCGATGTCAACACGCGTCATTTCACGCTCAAACGGGTCATGCATGCGCCCCCCCCCCCCGCCGAGCAAAAATTTCTGCCCCAGGTGTTTGAAACAGGGGACACGAATACAAGATCATTACTAATAGAGTGTCTTAGTCCTGTAAATTAAACCCTTTAATTTTCAAGCAATGCAATGGGACATCACTAGTTGAGATATTTCATGGGGACATAGGGCTCAGGAGTAGGCCATTCGGCCCTTTGAGCCTGCTCCACGAATCGATAAGATTGTGGCCTCAACACAACGTTCCTGTCTGCCCCCCATAATCCTTGACTCCCTTGCCTATCAAAAATCTATTTAACCCAGTCTTGAATAAATTCAAGGATCCAGTCTCCACTGCTTTCTGGGAAAGAGAACTCACAGACTAATGACCCTCTGAGAGAGAAAAAAAATTCTCCTCATCTCCATCTCAAAAAGAAGACCTCTTTTTAAACTGTGTCACCATTCTAGATGCCCGCACAAGAGGAAACATCTTCCCAGGTATCCACCCTATTAAGTCTCCTCAGGATCTTACATTTTTCAATAAGGTCACCTCTCATTCTTCCAAACTCCAATGAGTATAGGCCCAACCTGTTCAACCTTTCTTCATAAGAAAAGTCCTTCATCCCAGGAATGAGTCAAGTGAAATACCAGAAATAGTTACACAATTTTTGCCTGCTTTATCATTGATGTAAAAACTGTACACATTTCTATCAAAATCAAAGGCATGGTGCCTATAATATTAAAACTATCCAAAGTATAGTGCAATGTCTTTTGTTTCTGCAAATCTTCAGCCAACCTTACAGCAGGTCTTTGTTTAGAATCCTGATTACCTTAAGGAGGAGTTGATACTTTGTAATCCTTTGGACAGGTTTCAACAGATAGGCATCCAGTGAGAGTTTATGATCCAGTTTTCGTTGGCACTCCTGGAAAAAGAACACAAAATAAAGTTTTGGAGCTTAGCAACCATTCAGGAAGTCCTGTTGTATTAAATAATGAGCCAACTCTTTCACATGCACAGAGGTGGCAAATAACAAATTGTACAGACTGAGCGCCGTTAGAACCAGAAATACAACTTAAAGAAGTAATATGCAAATGGAGTGGAAAGAGGTTTAAAAAGCTGTTGAAGAGTCATATGGACTCGAAACATTAACTGTGTTCCTCTCCGCAGATGCTGTCAGACCTGCTGAGTTTTTCCAGGTATTTTTATTTTTGTTTTGGATTTCCAGCATCCGCAGTTTTTTGCTTTTATATTAAAAAGCAAGCTATTGAGGGATTGGCACCGTGAGAAGCTCCTGGAGACTTATTACTTGAGATGACAGTGAAGGGGATGGGGAAGTTGTATAAAATCGGTGTTTGCTGGTGGATGAAGGGACTCCGGAGTTATCCTTGTCTTACTGGAAAGGAATGATAACATATTGTTACTGCGATAGTAATGCAGAGGTCTGGACTAATAATCCAGAGACATGAGTTCAAATCCCACAATGGCAGCTGGAGAATTTAAACATAGTTAATTAAATAAATATGGAATTTAAAACTACTGTCAGTAATGGTGACATAAAAACTCATCTGGTTCACTGATGTTTTTCAGGGAAGGGAATCTGTCATTCCTACCTGGATGTGGTGAATTGAGAGCTAGAGATGGGGGGTTTAATAATCAGGTTGCAAGGGTCCTTGAAGGCAAGTGTGGATGTTGGTAAGTAAAAGAAGTAGAACTACAGAAGGATAGGGTGTTGTTATTGGTAAAGAAAATGAGGGGGGAAGAAACTTACAGAAACTGTCCAGCAGAGAGTGAAATGCCATTGCAGATTATTAACTCCATCAGGAGATATGTAAGGGAATTATAGTAACATAGGACTTAGGAGCAGGAATAGGCCGTTCAACCCTTCAGCCCTATATTCAATATCCACTTATATCAATTAACATTAGTATCTAAAAGGAATTATATTCAGCTATGATCAGTATTTAATCATGTTTACATGTCATTTTTGTAATCACGGTAATCACTATGTATCTGATTTAATATTGGAATCTCTGGAATCTTAGGATCTCAGTGTTCCTGTGTTATGGAACCTTGGGCGCTAAGGATTTAATGGTGCACATATTATGTCTTTTAATATGGATCTTCCAGTTCATAGAGACAATTAGCTGTACGCATTTTAAATTATCCACGTTTATACAATGGCCTAGATCTTCCAGTCAGTCAGCAGTGTCACTGCCTGTGAAGATTTACCAAACCAACAATACTGCCCATTTCTTCCGTGATCTTCTGATCCCAGTGGACACAGAAATGGGCAACACAGCATTCCCTGTCTAAGTCCCGTGAATGGAGTAGAATCAGGGAAAGACGAGGAAACGCCCCCCTTTTACAGCACTAGCTGCTATATTCAGGGAAGTTTAAGAGGTCCAAGTCTTTTAGTGAATGAATGTGAGTTAGTGAATGGATGATTGAATGGGTGAGTGGATGAATGGGTGAATAAATGAGTAGGTGGGGGAGGTGGGTAGGTAGGTAGGTGGGTGAGGTTGGTAGGGGGTAGCTGGTGAGGTGGGTGAGAGGTAGATGGCTAGATGGGTCAGTGGGTGAGATAGGTAGGTGGTTATGAGGGTGAGGTGGGGAGATGGGTGACTGGGTCATCAGATCAGGGGGTAGTCAGGTTGGGTCAGGGGACGTAGCCAAGTGGTTGGGTGAGTAGTTAGATCTGGTCAAGGGGCAAGTTGGATAGTCAAGGAGAAGTTGTGGTGAGTAGTTGGGAGGTCAGAGTGGGTAATCAGGTGGTCAGGGGTGGTAGTTGCGATCAGATGTAGTCGGGTGGGGGATGCAAATAGGGGGTGTCAGTTGTGGAGTCACCAGCTGTTAGACCAGGTTTTAAACTGTAAAACATTTCCTGAGTAAATACACAGTAAGTCCCACGTGCCTGGCCAAGTCTCTGCTCTGAGCTCAGGGCTGGAGACATCTAAGGAGCAGGGAACAGGGCAGCAGGGAATCAGCCCAGCAAAAGTTTGAACTTCCAGGGCAATCCCTACATATGTCCAGGACTTCCGCGGGGTCCTGACATGCATCTTCCAATGTACGTCCAATTTCCGATGATCAGAGACAGGAAGGTTTGTACCAATTAATTCAGGTAATAAGGGCAAACATTAGCTGAACCTGATTCACAGTCATTGAAGTTTTTTTGCAGAAGCTCTGTTAAATTCCTGATCTTGTTGAGAAACTACGTGGCTTTACTTAACCTTTGGACTGTCAAAGTACTGATACAAGAAGACAGCTTAAGATTGATCAGGTCGTCTGCACAAAAGAAGTGCAAAGCCCGAATCTTCCGTTCAGTGTCAGACCTATTTCTGACCCTGAACAGACCAAAAAATACATGCATACCGTACTCTGATATTTCCGGGCAGTCTTCCGATGGAGGATCCCGCAGAACTGAATCAGTGCAGGAAACCTCAGAGGGAGCAGCGGTGAGGATCCATGCAGAAACCATGCCCCTTTTTACGGCACTAGCTGCCGTATTCTGTAAGTAAAGAGTTTAAATATCCCAAAGCTTCTGTGAAAAGCTATAGAGAGAAGGCAAGTGTGTAAGGGGGTAGGGTGGGTGAGGTAAGAAGGTAAAGGGGTAAGGTGGTTAGGGTGGTGCGGTTGGGGGAAAAGGGGGAGTCAGGGGGCAATCGGGAGGTTAGGGGCTCAATAGGCTGTGTCAGGGAGAAGTCAGGGGTTCTTGGTTGGGTGGTGGGGGCTAGTCAGGTCAAATCGGGAGTCGGGGGGCAGTTGGGCAATTAGGTTGAATCGGGGGTTAGTCAGGGGATCAAGAGGGTAGTCAGGGGGTCGGGTGGGGGGGGACGGATTTAGTGTTGTGGGGTAGTTGGGAGGTGGAAACTAGCCATGTTGAGTCGGGGGTTAGTCAGGGGGATTGTGGGGGTCAACAGGGGAGTTGGGGGGAGAGGGTCAGTGTGAGTGATTGGAGGTGTCAGCTCTTTAGTTACATTTCCTGTTTAACATTTCCTGGGTAACTATTCTGGTAAATAAGTCGGAACTGTCTGAAGTCTCCAACTCTAACTCAGAGTTGGAGACTTTTTCCAGAGGCTCCCAGGAGGAGGGAATTGCCCATTGCAAGTTCAAACTTTCTAAGCAATTCCCACAGAGTCACTGCGTTGGGACTTTTGCAGGGTCCCATAGCTTTTCTTGAGGTGTACGTCCAGTCTCCGACTATCCAGAGACCAGAAGATCTGGGCCCATATAAGAAGTAGGGTCTGATGAGGAAAGGAATATAGCCATATTCTAAAGGCATACAGAATGAGCTGTTTGTGCAGAAAGGTACCACATATGACAATATTAAGTGGTCATGCCAAAGATGCCTTGTAAGGTAATAATATGTGAACTTTGATCACATGGACAGAGCTAAGCTGACATGGACCAATCACAGAGCTTTTATGTGCCTCTAGAACCAATCATCAGGTAGAAACGGATCGTGCATATGGAAACCCTCACATCCAAAACAGGATAGAAGCACAGCCGAGGACACCACAGTGGACCGACTCACAACAACGTAAAGAAGTCATAGCAAGACAAGGCAAGGAAGAGGCAGCGCCACAGCAAGACATAGAGAGGAAGAGGTAGCAAGGTCCAGGACAAGTGGGGTGCTCCGTGCCCAAGGTTAACATGGGAAGTAAAGCCTGTCACGACCTGAAAACTATCACCTAGTATGTTAACTTTTATATTTTTATACTTAATAATTCTTCCCAAATTGTTATAAACTAATCTGCCCCCTTGTCAACTTTCTTTGTCAAGTCCAAAAACCCGAGAATTCACATCTGATTCTCACAGACACCTATGCTGTTCAATCCAGGACAATATAAGGCCTTTAAATGCAGATTGTGGCTGGAAGTTGAATCCACATAATGAGCAAGAGTTTCTCCTTCTACTAATGCAAAAAATCTGACAATTCTCCTGCCATTTGAGGCAAAAGTTTCAAGAATACTATATTAAACAAGAGGTTCATCTGTCTAATTTCTTGGTTTATAAGAGCAATACAAATATACAGTTCTGTACAAGGAACAACAACAACAACAGTTTGTTTTAAATAGAAAAACACTGCAAGGCACTTCTGATATGTAATCAGACAAAAATGGACGCCAAGCCAATGTTTGATATATTAGTTGGGCAGCCAAAACATAGGCACAGAGGTCATTCTAGAGTGGATGCATAAATGAGAAGAGGGGAAGAAAAGGCAGATGGAGTTTAGGAAGGAAATTCCAGAGTTTGGTTTGAGTGCCATTGACAAAGGCAATTGGGAAAGCACAATAGACCAGAAGAGTTCAGGAAGTATTGTAGAACTAGACAATGTCATAGAGTTAATGCAGCAATCTCCCACTGAGATAGGGGCCAGAATTTTCCAGCCTTTCACACAGGTGGGATCTTCCGGTCCCACCGATGTGAATGGAGATTTCAATGGCTCGCCGGCCCCACCATGGCGGGGTAGGGGCTGGAAACAATTGACAACATTGCAGATGCCAAGTTATTTTTTCTGGAGTTGCTATTGTGCATTTTGATGTGCTGTACATTACATGAAGCCTAATGCAACACTATTCTGAGAACTATAATAACATAGAATTTGTACCTGAAAGAATTGGCAGTCTCCACATTGTCTCCAGAGAGCTTCTGAACGTGGTTTGTTTTGACAATACTTTTCATAAATCTGTAAATCCTCTTTCTGTAGAAAGAAAGTCAGAAACCTTCTTGATAAAAAAAATGGAAACAACTGTCTGCAAGATGGATAGGATTGAGAAGTAAAAAATTGTGTAATTAGCTTAACTAGAATAATTAGTGGCGTACAAAGACTTAGACACAAAGGGTAGGATAGGTACATTTATTTACAGCCAATGCTAGACTTTTGAGTATTTCAAAACCACCTTTAAGTGGAGTTTCATTCGTTTCTGAAGGTGGATCTGACCTCCTATGATCCAGAAGGTATTTTTGTATTTTCCCTTTGCAGAGCTGCATACCCAGGACTAACAATTTCCAATTCATGGTTATCTGCTTACTAGATATAAAGAAAACTTGTGCAATCCTGCCAGATTCTCTTCAAAATGTTTGATATTGTCATAGACACTAGTGCCCAGAAATCTGTTTGCTCTGACCAATATTGAGCCCTGGGCTGCATTAATATCAGGGAACAATTCCCGTTATGATTAGTGCTTGGGAGAGTTTCCACAGGCAGTGATAGTGTGGGCAGGGAGAGACAAGGCCAGAGCTGGTGAGGCCCTAAGACTCTTTACAGGACCCGGAAGAATGCTCCTGCTCCTGTTGCCACTGCTGCAAACCCGAGAGGGCTTCAATGGCACCAGTGGTTACCATGGTCAGGGTCTCTGGATTCTGCTGGAGAACAGCAGATAGGAGGCAAACAGACCCGAAGGTCACTAAGGAATATATAAGAAAAAAGTGATTCTTGTCTCTTCAGGCCTCCCTTTGTATTTTTGCCTACCCTTCTCAGATCATCTGACATGGAGGATTGTGTCACCACCTCCTGCCTCATTTAAATAGTCACATTTTGCCTGCACCAATTATAGGTGCTGCTCCTACACTGCCACTCATGGGAAGCCTCAGAATCCCAGAATGATCTAAAGTGGTGGAGACCCAGTAATTTGAGAATTGGTCTCTATGGCCTGACTTTTGCACCTGGGGAATAGGCGTGCCCAAGACACTGATCCAAAGAAAATTGTCCCATTGCTTTTTCTGCAAATGCCCCCAAATAGAGATCTCCTATTCAATCACAGTACACAGTATGATACGCTCTAAAGGAAGCTTCAGATAGTGTGTCATTTTCCACAGTAGTAGTCAATGGAAAGGCTTATCGGTCAGGCCAATTTGCTAGAGTTAAGTTTTCCACACCCTCCAAATTTGAAAGTCAACATCATTTGTTTGCTCAGAAAATATCTGCTGGAAATTGGCAATGGAAGTGATTTACTTACCCTTTTTAAAAAGCATTTTCCTACAAGTTCAGGGTTTTCCATGCAATTTTCAAGCTCTTTAAGGAATATCCTTAAAGGAAAGAGCACATGTTATTTAATAAAGGCATAGAGTTAGTGGCTGAATATCTCTTGCAAAATAATGATTTCAGTCATGTTCTATCCAGAGAAATATCACTATGGAATGCAATAGATTCATCTGAATTATAGGTAGCCTGGAAATTTTCTCTTCAAAATTTGCCCAGAGGTTAGGGAGAAATGTCATAGATTAGTTTCTCTTGGGAGTTTTATCTTTGGCTATTCACTTCCCTTCAGATTGAAAAATGGGGGCAGGGGAACAGACTAGAAATTTTTCTTCATGATGTGGGAGGTAATCTGGCAAAGTGGATTGCATATTCTTTGATGAATCTGCCTGATTTTCATTCCACTGAATTTCCTTGGGTTCCATAAAGTGAAGGAGGTCCTCTGTGCCAGATTACTGCCCAAGCTATAAGGATGAAAATCTACACAATAGTCTTATGGCGGTACTAACAGTGCAAGTTCTGAGTTTGACGTAATATAATATTTGATGAAATGTAATATTTCCAAGTTTGCTGATGACACGAAACTTGATGGGAATGTGAGCGATGAGGAGGACGTGAAGAGGCTTAAAGGCAATTTAGACAGGTTGAGTGAGTGGGCAAATACATGGGAGACGCAGTATAACGTGGATAAGTGTTGTTATCGACTTCGGTAGAAAATGCAGAATGGCAGAGTATTATTTAAATGGTGATAGTTTGGGAAATGTTGATGTACAAATAGACCTGAGTGTCCTTGTACACAAACACTGAAAGCAAGCATGCAGGTACAGCAAGCAGTTAAGAAGGCAAAGGGTATGTTGGCCTTCATTGCGAGAGGACTTGAGTATAGGAGCAAGGATGTCTTACTGCAGCTGTACAGCCTTGGTGAGACTACACCTGGAATATTGTGTGCTGTTTTGGTCTCCTTACCTAAGAAAGGATATACTTGCCATAGGAGTGCAACAAAGGTTCACCAGACTAATTCCTGGGATGGCAAGTTTGTCATATGAGGTGAGATTGGGCCAACTAGGCCTGTATTCACTGGAGTTTAGAAGAATGAGGGGATCTCATTGAAACATATAAAATTCTGACAGGGCTGGACGGACTGGATGCAGGGATGATGTTTCCTCTGGCTGGGGTGTCTAGAACAAGGGGTCACAGTCTCAGGATATGGGGTAGGCCATTTAGAACTGAAATGAGGAGAAACTTCTTCACGCAGAGGGTGGTGAACCTATGGAGTTCTCTACCACAGAAGACTGTGGAAGCCAAGTCACTGAGTATATTTAAGAAGGAAATGGATAGATTTCTAGACTCTAAAGGCATCAAGGATTATGGGGAGAGCGCAGGAGAATGGTGTTGAGATAGAGGATCAGCCATGGTCATATTGAATGGCGGAGCAGGCTCAAAGGGCCGAATGACCTACTCCTGCTCCTAGTTTCTATGTTTCTTTGATTAATAATCTTTCCTTGTTTTACACTCCTGTAAACCTGCTTGACTCAGTTGAAACCTGACTGGAGAGGATCAAACCTGGAATTATGGAAAAGATGGCCACAGATTTAGAAGGTGATAACACAATCAAGGATTCTGGAGAGTAAAGGCTAATACTTAGCAAGGGCAAAGGGGTTGAGGATGGGTTTTTGAGGAGGGGTGTTGCAGGCTTGAAAGGAAGGGGCAGTACTCAAGGAGTAGGAACCATTTTAATGCTAACTAGCATGGGGACCAGCAGCTTAGCAAGAATAGGGTCAAGCGTGCATGAGGTGGGTCTAATGAACAGGATCAACAAGAGTTGGTCTAAAGAAAAATAGAAGAGAAATATAAGACATGGGTTCGGGGTTAAAAAAGGGGAAAGTTCTCGGAAGGTGAGGTTTGGCTTATGGAAAAGAAGGGGGCGAAGCAGCAGAGGTAGTTACAGATAGCGATAATGTTAGCAATGAAGAAATCCATGTGCTCCTTGTTGGAAGTGAAAATGCTGTTGGCAGGGGAAACTGGGTAAGCAGGTGGTTAATGGTTGTGAAAATAAGCTGTGTAATCTTTGCTTTGCAGGATGATCCTGGATTAGTGCGATGTTTTGGTGGAGATTTCTTTTACTCTTTCATGGGACTGAGCATTGCTGGCAAAGCCAGTAATTATTGCCTATCACTACTTGTCCTTGAAAAGGTGGTGGAGAGCCACCCTTCTTGAACTGTCCCAATGGTGTGAGTATATCCACTGCACAGTTAGGGAGAGAGTTCCAGTATATTTGATCAGCAATGAAGGAATAGTAATAGAGTTCTAAGTTAGGATTGGAGGGGAGCTTGTGTTACTCACAATAAGAGGTTGTGGTGGAAGAATTAATCCAGGCAGGTCTTTTAGTTAAAGCTGGTTTATTTCCAAGACAACTCCTCAGCGCTAGTCACTTCCACACAAAGTGTTCCAGCTGTACCTTTTTATTCTATTTAGTTGGGGTAATTAATGCCCATCACTTGTTTAACCACCAATTGGTTTTAAGAAGATGATTGCCATATTAACAGTTTGCAGGTATTGACATTCCCACCCTTGCCCTTCTAGATGGTGGAAGTCGTGGGTTTGGAAGATGCTGTTCAAAAGGCATAGCAAGTTGCTCAAAGTCATCATTTTTGCTTGGTTTTACTTGGAAAAAGCAAGTCAAAGGTGAAGGTGATGGAATAGCTGAGTCGATCAATAGCTGAGGAAGTATTGTGGTGGGAGTTTGCAGTTGTAAGTGACTTGGCAGAATATCTTTTTCAGGATCAAGGAAAGAAAGGCTTGAATTTAATAGCGCTTTTCACAACCATCAAGTATCCCAAAGCGCTTTATAGCCAATGAAGTACTTTTGATGTGTAGCCAACTGACAAACAGGAAATGTGATAAGTACCAGAAAATCTGTTTTTGTGATGTTGATTGAGGGATAAATATTGGTCAGGACACCAGGGATAATTCCACTGCTCTTCTTTGAAAAGTGGGAGTATCAAGGGATCTTCTGCATTCATTTGAGAGGGCAGAGGAGCCCTCAGTTTAATGCCTCATCTGAAGTGGATGATCCATCTCAGCCTACTCCAGAGGGTCCCAGCATCACAGGTGCCAGTCTTCAGCCAACTCAATTCATTCCATGTGATTCAAGAAACGGCTGAAGGCACTAGATAGTGTAAAGACTATGGGCCCTGACAATATTCCGGCAATAGTACTGAAGACTTGTGCTCCAGAACTTGCTGCGCCCCTAACCAAGCTGTTCCAGTACAGCTACAACACTGGCATCTACCTGGCTATGTGGAAAATTGCCCAGGTATGTCCGTTCACAAAAAGCAGGACAAATCTAATCCAGCCAATTAATGCCTCATCTCTCGATCATCAGTAAAGTAATGGAAGGGGCCATCAACAGTGCTATCAAATGGCACTTGTTTTTTGTTTGCTTTGGGATGTGGCTAGGCCAGCATTTATTGTCCATCCTTAATTGCCCTTGTTCAAAGTCAACCACATTGTTGTGGGTCTGGAGACCAGGTAAGGACAACAGATTTCCTTCCCTAAAGGACATTAGTGAACCAGAGGGGTTTTTACGACAATGGCCAATGGTTTCATGGTAATCATCAGGCTTTTAATTCCAAATATTTATTGAATTCAAATCCCACCATCCGCCATGGTGGGATTCAAACCCGGGTCTCCAGAGCTTTAACCTTGCTCTCTGGAATACTTGCCCAGTGATAATACCATATATGCCACCAGCCACCACCTCCCCTTGCTTATCAATAACCTGCTCACTGACACTCAGTTTGGGTTCCGCCAGGGCCACTCATCTCCTGAGCTCATTACAGCCTTGGTTCAAACATGGACAAAAGAGCTGAACTCCAGAGGTGAGGTGAGAGTGACTGCCCCTGAAATCAAGGCCGCATTTGACTGAGTGTGGCATCAAGGAGCCTGAGCAAAACTGGGAGTCAATGGAAATCAAGGGGATAATTCTCCACTGGTTGGAGTCATACCTAGCACAAAGGAAGATGATTGTGGTTGGTGGAGGTCAATCATTTCGGTTCCAGGACATCACTGCAAGAGTTCCTCAGGGTAGTGTCTTAGGCCCAACCATCTTCAGCTGCTTCATCAATGACCTTCCTGCCATCATAAGGTCAGAAGTGGGGATGTTCGCTGATGATTGCACAATGTTCAGCACCATTCATGACTCCTCAGATACTGCAGCAGTCCATGTCCAAATGCAGCAAGATCTGGACAATATCCAGGCTTGGGCTGACAAGTGGCAAGTAACATTCGTGGCACAGAAGTGCCAGGCAATGACCATCTCTAACAAGAGAGAATCTATTCACCGCCCCTTGACATTCAATGGCATCACCATCACTGAATCCCCGCACCATCAACATCCTGGGGGTTATCATTGTCCAGAAGCTGAACTGGACTAGCCATATAAATACTGTAGCTACAAGAGCAGGTCAGAGGCTAGGAATCATGCGATGAGTAACTCACCTCCTGTCTCCCCAAAGCCTGTCCACCATCTACAAGGCACAAGTCAGGGGTGTGATGGAATACTCTCCACTTACCTGGATGAGTGTAGCTCCAACAACACTCAAGAAGCTTACACCATCCAGGACAAAGCAGCCCACCTGATTGGCACCACATCCACAAACATTCACTCCCTTCACCACCAATGCACAGAAGCAGCAGCATGTACACGAATCACTGCAGGAATTTACCAAGGCTCCTTAGGCAGCACTTTCCAAACCCACAATCACTACCAACTAGAAGGACAAGGGCAGCAGATAGATGGGAACACCATCACCCGGAAGTCCTCCTCCAAGTCACTCACCATCCTGACTTGGAAATATCACATCATTCCTTCACTGTTGCTGGGTCAAAATCCTACAACTCTCTCCCTAACAGCACTGTGGGCGTACCTACACCACATGGACTGCAGTGGTTCAAGAAGGCAGCTCATCGCCACCTTCTCAAGGGCAATTAGGGATGGGCAATAAATGCTGGCCCAGCCAGTGAAGCCCATACCCCGTGAATGAATTTTTAAAAAAAGTGTGGTTAGAAGGTGGCTGAGGGATGCGGGTGGTGAGGAACACAGCAAAGTGGTGGGAGTTGGCCTTGTCAATGATCAGGACCATGGGAGTAGGGAGGCCATAGAAGGTCATGGAAGATGACAAGGTTGAACAGTGGTTGTGAATGAGTCGACGAGTTTGTAGTGTGGGCAAGCAGGTGGTCAAGGAACTCAGATGAGTGAGGGCAAAGTAAGTTGAGTTGGAGGCACGGTAGAGTATTGTTTGGGAATTTGAATTCAGTTTAAAAATAAGTGATCATGAAGCAGACGGATTGTCATTAACACCCATAAATTTTCATTAGCGAAGGAATCAATCATTCTTACACAATCTGTTCTATATGTGATTCGGTTCCACACAGCCACAGTTGGCTTTTAATTTCCCTCTGAAATCATTGAATCGTGGAATGATACAGCACAGGAGGAGACTGTTTGGCCCATCATGCTTGTGGCTGACTCTGGAAGAGTTATCCAATTAGTACATGACTGTCTTCTCTAAAGCCCTGTAAATATTTCCTTTTCAAAAATTTATTAAATTCTGTTTTGAGGAATTTTGCCAGCCTTCCAGGCAATGCATCATGCCAACTTGCTGCATAACCTTTTCCCTCATTTTGCACCTAGCTCTCTTATCAATTACCTTTCCTCTGGTGACTGATCTTTCTGCCACTGGAAATGTTTCTCCTTATTTGCACTACCAAAATCCTTCAAGATTTTGAACATCTCTATCAAACCTCCCTTTAACCATTTCTAATCTAAGGAGAACAACCCCAGTTTCTCTAGTCTCTCCACAAAGTTGAAGTTTTTCATCCCTGGTCACCTTCAAGGTGCACAAAATCCTGTACATCCTGGGTCAAAATCCTGAAATACCCTCCCTAACAGCACTGTGGGTGTACCTACACCACATTGTCTGCAGTGATTCAAAAATGCAGCTCACCACCACCTTCTCAAGGGCAATTAGGGATGGGCAATAAATGCTGGAATAGCCAGCGATGTGCGCATCCCATGAAGGAATAAAAAAAACCCAGATCTCTCTGCATTTCCTCTAAACTTGTACCTTTTAGTACATATTGCCTCTCCTCATTCTTCCTACCAAAGTTAGTCACTTCATACTTCTCTGCATTAAATTTCATCTGCTATTTCACCAGTTTGTCTGTGTCCTACTGAAGACAGAATGTTAATTGTATTAATTGTAGGCAGATGATGGGCATTAGCTGGGGATTCAATTGTGTCCCTATAACTAGACACTGACTTAAACACTGGTTGTTGTTTTACGAGGGGCTTGCTTGTAATCTGTGACTGTAAAGAAATGTGTTTAAAATTGTGTAAAGATTGGCTCCAGTTATATCCTACATTAACTGTCTTCTTGGGCTGTAATAACTAATACTATTCTCCTCACTGTTAACTACATTTTCGAGTTTTGTGTTATCTGCAAATTTGGAAATTGTGTCCTCACCAGATCATCAATATATATCAAAAAAAGTAGTGGTCTCAACACTGACACCTGTGGGGACACCATTGCACACTTCTCTGCTGTCTGACAAACAATTATTTACTACTACCTCCCTCTTTCTGTCCCTTAGTCAATTTTATATCCATGTGGACACTGCCCCGTCAATTCCAGGGGTTCCAATTTTGCTATTAAGTATATTGGGCAGGATTTTTTGCTCAGCATGAAGGCACACACTTAACACACTCAAGCATAAAATAACACGCAATGATGTCGGGCGAGTGCCCCAATGTCACCACGCACTCGTGCAATATTTCATTCAGCACATGCACGAGAGTTGGCTGTATGCCCGCCGACAATTAAGAGGCCTATTAAGGCCATTAATGTATTAATTAACGTAGATTTTTCCCTGCCCGTCCAACGTTATGGTTGGTGGGTGGGTGAATTGGCTAGGCAGCCTTTGGATTTTTGAGGAACCCTCATCCAAGGGCAGAATGAGGTTTCCGATATTAATTTTGAAAAAAATGTTTGGACAGAATTTTTATGATCTGTATGTTTGGATGAGTGAGTCTGATGTGTGGACATTTTTTTTCTGCAATTTAAGACCTTTATTTCATGGTTTCAAATTCTTCAGCTCCCTGAGGCAGTTCTCTAAGGAAGCTTTCATGGCGCACTCCCCTGCACCCGCGCTGACTTCAGTGCTCACCCTCCTCCCGCCCCCACCCCGGCAGCGCTGAGCCTTTCAGCATGCATTTCACGCCATTAATTGGCCAGCCAGCATGAAATCGCGGTCAGGGGCCGATCGCAGGTGGTGGGCTGTTCCCAGCCATTCCCAGGCCCACCCACTGTGCCCGCCTGATAACTTCAAAATTTATCCCATTATGTTGTACAATATCAATTGCCTTCTGAAAGCCCATTTAAACTACATGAACTGCACTATCCTCATCCACCCTCCATGTATTTCTGGTCTAGCAAGCCACTCAGTTATATTGACCCATTACAAAAAACTTAAGCAGTTCAAAATGAAGGCCTATCAACACCACCCCAGGGAAACTTTGGAATGGGGAATACATGCCAGCATTGCCAATGATGCTGAGGATTTTTAAAAATTAAATGATTGAAATCACCAAGGTTGAGGGCTTGTTCAATGAAGATACTGAGACTTGATGGAGGTGAGGAGGGGAAATAACTCAGAGAACACAGGTTGAGTTTGAGACAGTTCGATAACAAGGATTTTAAAGAATAATAGCAGGAATTTAACAAAGTGACATGATTGAAGGAGGAAAAAATCACCAGTGGAGTAGGAGGAAAGGCCAAGTTATGATTTGGTGATAAGGGTTACAATGCTACCGTATGGAGAGGGCAGATGGTTGTTGAGTATTCCTCCCTTAACAACCACCAAAACACACAGATTAACTTGTCATTTAACAGCCTTATTGTTTGTGTGCAAATCACTCTGTGCATATTTGGGTGCCTGCACACAACTGATGGACGCAAAAGATCCCCTGGCAATAACTGAAGAACAGCAGATGAGTTACATTGAGTCTACAACACAAAAACAGGCCATTCAGCTCAACCAGTCTTTGCTGGATCTAATATTCCACATGAGCCTCCTCCTGCCCTTCTTCATCTAACCCTATCAACATATCCTTCTGTTCGGTTCTCCATCATGTACTTATCTAGTTTCCCCTTAAATGCATATATTCTATTTGCCTCAGGGAAAGAAAATTTTCCTAAATTCTCTATTGGATTTATTTGTGATTGCCTTATACTTATGGCGCATAGTTCAAATCTGCCTCGCAAGTGGAAATATTTTATCCATGTTACAGTATCATAACTTTTCATTTTCTTAAAAACTTCTATCATGTCACCATTCAACATTCCCTTTTCTAGAAAAAGAGTCCCAGTCTCTTCAGCCTTTCCAGACAGATAACCTCCTTGCCAATGGTTATTCTTAAATCAACTTCACTTAAACAAATTATTTGGTCACTGTCTCATTGCTTCTCCCGGGGCTATGCTGAATGCAAAATGGTTGCCATTACAGCAGTGAATACTCCAAAAGTACTTTCTTGCCCGTGAAGTGCTTTGGATATGCTGAATTCATGAAAGACTCTATATAAATACAAGTTCTTCCTTTCTTTCCAACAGTGACTTAACTATACTTAAACTTATTAAATGTGAAGTACTTGAAGGATATCAAAGGGCACTATATAAATACAAGTTCTGACTTCGTATTGTGTAATTATTTCATTTTTATTAAGCTATATTCTAAACATGTAATATCATAATAATGATTAAAATTTGATCCTTTGCTTTAGGCTGTCACTTTATGTAGCTTTCCTTATTGCAAAGACAGCTGACCTTTGTTCAGAGTCTTCTGACAATGCTCCTTTGGACCGGTTGCTAGAAGAGTTGACAAGGATAATGCAGTTGATGTAAATAACAGAAACAGACAGGGTAATGTAGTAGATATAATATACTGAATTGTCAAAAGGCCTCAGCAAGGTACTGCAGAGTGGACTTTTGACTAAAGTCAGAATTTGTGGAGCCTGGGGACAAGTAGCAAAATGGATAGAAAGCTGGCTACAAAACATACAACAGAGTGAGGGTTAAGAGTAGTCTCTCAGGTTGGCAAAAGATGGGAAGTGGCATTGGATAAGGATCAGTGCTGGGCAATGTTCCTTCAAAGCTGTGTTACTGTGCAGCAACCCAGAAGTCCCTGTGCAGGCTACCCATAATTTGGCCTCTTTTAATAACTGAGTGTCTGCAACTTAAAAAGATTGCCTGTGCACTCAAAAAAAATTAGAGGGAATATTGGTGCTGGACCACTTTGCTAACCATTTGCATAAATGATTTGGACTCAGAAATTCAATGTACAATTTCCAAATTTGCGGACAAAAACAATTGATGGGTGTACTTCATACCAAGAAGGACTGTGATAATGTACAAGAAATAAGAAATCGGCAAATGAATTTCAATATAGATAAGTGTGAGGTTGTGTAATTTGGTAGGAGAAATACGGACACTACATACTCCTTAGATAATAAGTCTAAATGAGGTGAGGGACAAAGGGGTCTAGGAACACATAAACAAATCACTGAAAATAGAGAAGCAGATTAATAAGACCATTAAAAAAAACAAAGCATTGGGATTCAATTTTAGAGGGGTAGAATTGAAAAGCAGAGAAGTTACGTCAAACTTGTTTAAAACCTTGATTAGACCCACTTGAGTATTAAGCATTACTGGTCTCCAAACATAAACGGTATATAGAGGCACTGGGGAAGGTGTGAAAAAGAGATGATACCTGAACTGAGAGGTTATAACATCAGAAAAGACTGAACAGATGGGTCTCTTTACTCAAAAATGAGAAAGCTGAGGGGTGACCTGATAGAAATGTTTAAGATTGTGAAAGGGTATGTTAAGGTAAATGTCTCCCCGACTTAGGGAGACCAAAATTAGATCCGTAAATACATGATAGTCACTAATAAACCCTAATGGGAATTTAGGAGAAACTTCTTTACTCAGACAGTGGCTCGAATGTGGAATTCAGTACCAAAAGGAGTACTTGAGCTGAACAACTTTGATGCATTTAAGGGCAAACTGGATAAACATATGAGGGAGAAAGGAATACAAGGATAAACTAATGGTTTAGAGGAACAGGAGTGGCAGCAGGTTTATGTGGAGCATAAACACCAGTATGAACCAGTTGAGGCAGATGGTCCATTTTAGTGCTGGATGTTCAGTGTAATATGTATGCAGCTTGCAAGGCTGATTGACTGGCATCCAATTTTCTATTTCCTGCAGTGCAGAGACACCTTGGGTGGAATTTTGCCCTTGGCATATGGGATCAGCGGAGGAGGGCAAGGGCAGTTGGGAAGCCGACCACCGCCCGCGATTGGCAGTGCATTGCGATTTTATGCGGGCTGGCCAATTAAGACCCACCTAGCATAAGACGTGGCTGCGGAATGGGCATGAAGGGGCGGGTGGGGGCAGGTTCTCAATGTCCACTGGGTCCAATGGTAACCTGGCGGCCGATTCAAATCCGGCCTTGGCAGCCCTTGGAAGGCTGCCACCGAAGGGCACAGAAGTCGTGGTGGAGAGTGTTGTGGGTGGACACAGCAGACCGGAGAGCAGGTTGGCATGGCAGTCGGCCCCGCTTTTCTCCCATGAGTGCCTTGCTGCCCTCCTGGAGGAGGTAGCAGCGAGGAGAGAAACACTTGTCCCCAGGGATGGGAGGAGGAGGCCCCCCCACCTCACCAAAAGGGCCTTGGAGGAGGTGGCATTCAGTGTCAGCAGCCACAATGTGGTGAGGCACACATGGGTGCAGGGCCGGGAGCGCTTCAATGATCTCCTGCGATCGGGAAGGATGAGTAAAGTGTTGGCATGGGTCACTTTGCAGAACAGTTAAGAGCTGCCCATCCCCTGTGGACCTCAGAGGTGTTAGAGTGTGAGTGGCAAATGTCAATGAGGCAGCATCCGGGCAAGGGGGCGAGCCCTGGCTGCTTGGACTGAGTGCCTTGTGGCTCCATGGTCATGAATCAGCTGAGCTCTGCGAGGTATTCCTCAGGTGGGGTTGGCCAGGCTGCAATGACGCTGCAGGTAGAGAGTAGACTAATCAATGCTCCTCTATCCTTTCAGGAGAAAACATCCCATAACAGTGCAGCAAGGTCGCATACTGGTGGGGTACTGCCACACCTACTAATCCTCACTCGTTATGAACAGGAGGCCCTGGAGTTGGAGAGGTGCCATGCGCCTAGGTTAAGCGGCCGCGGTGAAGTTGGGGTGCCACAGGGAGGTAAGAGTGCAGTGCACTGAGGTGAGAATGTCAGTAATTGCAACCATTCCACTGTAGTCTCTATATTGATGTGAGCCTCGAACCTGGAATCCCCATTGATAATGGAAAAACGAGGGCACCATGATGCATATCCCTGTCTCATGAGGCTGCTAGGCATGCACAGTAACAGTGTGACGACTTCAACTAATGACATGTCCTTGTTCTTCCTTTTAGGCTCACCACCAGCCCTTCGGTGCTGAAGGCCCACCCCTGAGGACCACACTGATCAGGGTGTAACTGTGTCACACCCGCTCTCTCAAGCAGGCACAGAACAGATACCAGCACCTTGGCAGGCATTAGATCACCGGCTACTATCTCGGTGCACATTGGTGAGGTCACTTCAGACTTGCTTGAGGTGCAGGCAGAGGCAGAGAGTGCCCAGGGTGCCAGGAGTCCAAGGAGTGCTGGGGACCAGCTCAGCCGGGGGCTGATGATATGCCTCTGAAGTCATCCATGAGGCAACAGATAGAAACATAGAAACATAGAAACTAGGAGCAGGAGTAGGCCATTCGGCCCTTTGAGCCTGCTCCACCATTCATTATGATCATGGCTGATCATCCAACTCAATAGCCTGCTCCCACTTTCTCCCCATATCATTTGATCTCTTTTGCCCCAAGAGCTATATCTAACTCCTTCTTGAAAACATATCATGTTTTAGCCTCAATTACTTTCTGTGGTAGCAAATTCCACAGGCTCACCACTCTCTGGGTGAAGAAATTTCTCCTGATCTCAGTCCTAAATGGTCTACCCCGTATCCTCAGACTGTGACCCCTGGCTCTGGACTCCCCCACCATCGGGAACATCCTTCCTGCATCTACCCTGCCTAGTCCTGTTAGAATTTTATAGGTTTCTATGAGATCCCCCCCTCATTCTTCTGAACTCCAGCAAATATAATCCTTCGCTGGACATCCAGTAGGGTTTGCGGGAGGATCTGGCGGAGATACCCGAGGGAATGCGTGCCATGGTCTCCGTTGTGGAGGAGTCCTTGCAGAGCGTGAGCGCTGCGTTGACCCTCATGGCTGAGCGCAATGCCTCCTCCATGGAGAGAGTGATGAGTCTCATGGAGAGGCTCCTCCAGGGACTCAGTCAGGGGTTCCTGGGGTTACTCTCGGACCTGCAAGCCCTCACACAGGCAATGACCTGAGGTGGTCAGTGTCAGTGTGGGACTTAGATTGGACACCCAGTATCTCAGCTAGGTGTCCGTCCATCAATGGTGAGCAGGGAGGTCCAGGGCGACCTCACGTTGGCGCACGAGCTGCCTGCCATCTCCTCTCAGGGCGCTCTGGATGAGGACAGCAGTTCCTCTGCCCCCCTCCCCTGCCAGTGACTGTGGCGTCCGATGAGGCTGTGGCGACTGGGGAGATGCCAGCTGTGGCACTGGCCACTCTCTCCCAGGCAGGGCCAGCACAGGCTCCGCGGGCCAGAGGACGCCTGCCAAAGTCATTAAGGCCAAAAGGACAGCAGAGTGAGCAGGCTATCTCCAATGCTGGTGCCAGCGAAGGGGGAGCATCTATACGTAGCACCCGCAAGTGAAAAGTTAAAGCAGCTTAATCACAACATGGCCTGATCACAGGTGATATTTGTTTCCCCCATTTTTCTGTTCAGTATTTATTGGTGTGATGGAAAACACTTGTCAATATTAATTTGTAGAATGTTTGCCAGGCACCAGTTAATTAAATGTGTTTTTGTGCAACTGGCCTCTGGAAGCTTCATTTGTTCTGCAGGTGCAGGGTAAGCCATGGTGTTATGACGGATGTGTTTCTCCTTACACTATGTGCCATTTCAATAAAGTTTATGTTGTTGACCAAGGAACTGGTCTTGTCAGGGATCGAGTATGGAGCCTGCAGCCCTGGCATGTGATGGTGGTTCTTATTTGGTAGGCTAGCTGAAGGAGCGTTGGATCAAAGCATCCCGGGTGTCCCTGCCTCTCTGGAGATTGCCCAGGTCAGCGTCTATGCCCTCAGCATTCTCCTGACCATGCGCGTCCTCGGACTCATTACCAGACTCATCATCTGTTTCCTGTGCAGCTGCATCCACTGCATTCCCCCTTTCCAACGTCAGACTATGGAGAGCACAGCATGCAACCACTATCAGTGACACGTGATTTGGGGGTTATTGGAGTGCGCCCCCTGAGCGGTCCAGGCATCGGAAGCACATCGTGAAAAGGCCTATGGCTCTCTCTACCACAGCCCTTGTGGTGCCGTGGCTCCTATTGTATTGCTGCTCGGTCTCTTTTCTCGGGTGGCGGAGAGGCATCATGAGCCACCTTTTGAGGGGTAGCTCTTGTCACTCAGCAGTCATCCATCCAGTCGGGCTGGAGCACTGAAGAGCCTCGGCACCTGGGAGTATCTCAGGATGTAAGCGACTTGGGAGCTGCCAGGGTACCTTGCACAGACTTGCAACTATGGTCACACACTATCTGCACGTTCATGGAGTGGAAGCCCTTTCTGTTGATGAAGGCACCGGGCTCACCCGCTGGCGCCTTGATGGCCACATGTGTACAATCAATTGCACCCTGGACACGGAGGAAGCCAGCAATTGCTGCAAAGCTTCTGGTTCGACCTGCCTGGCTGGCCTCGTCCGTATGGTAGTGAATGAAAGTCAATGAATGCCTGAATAGAGCGTCTATCACCAGCTTAACACAACTGTGGACAGCTGATTGGGAGACTCCACACGGATCCCCCACTTAGCCCTGGAAAGAGCCGGAGGCATAGAAGTTGAGGGCCACCGTGACCTTCAGCACCACTGGCATGGGGTGTCCACCCACACAGCTGGAGCTGATCTCATGGCCAATCCTCTGACAGATGGAAGTCACTGCCTCCCTTGAGAGACGAAGCCTCCTTCGGCATTGCACCTCAGACATATTGAGGTAGCTGTATCGCCGCCTGTAAACCCCGGCAGCAGGATATTGGCATCTTCTGCGGCCCCTTCCGCCTTGGACTTTCTGTTGGCCCTGCGCCCCTTGTGCCTGCGCCTCTCCTCCCACAGGTCACTCCCCTGGAGGCCGAATAGGGACACCTGGCCTCCTCCCCCTTCTGCCCCTCTCTTCCTCCTCAGAGGAGGTGCCTCCAGCAGAGACCACAATCCCATTACCAGGGTAAGGGGAGGCTGTCTGAACCTGGAAGGCCCCAAGTGGTATGAATCCTCCGGGGGCCTGGAGAACAACACTGAGTCCTGAACAGAAGCCTCTTACTTCTGTCAATGCAGCTGTGAAGTGAAATAAAGCTGTCCTGTTCACATAAGCAACCAGCAGCAAGTTATATCCTAAAATACAAACTATTCACATTTACAAGCCCACTGACCCCTCTTATCCCGCCCGTGGATGAGGTTTTTGAAATTGTGGCCTGCCCACCTGCCCGTTTAGCCCATGAAACAGTCTGAAAATCACACGGGCTACGTAAAGTCTGAGACAATTGGTGTTTCAAGGGCCTTAAATGGCCGCTTAATTAATGGTATGCGTGCCTCCATCTTCATCTTCATGTGAGTGTGTGCATTGGCGTCGGCATGCTCGGCCGATGTCAATGCGCTTTATTTCACGCTCGGGCATGTCAGATGCTCACCTGCACGTTGAGCTAAAAATTCTGGCCCTTGTTCCAATCTATTGCCACCCTTTATCTTGTCTGGAATGCTTGGAAAATAATTGGCACAGACTCATGTGTTATTACTTGGTAGCACATCAACCTAGTACAAACATGTAATGTTTTACCATAACCTGTACACACGCCGTCTAACCTATCCCAGACCCTCCCTTTTGTCCTACCTCCTCCTCCCTCCTTTAAACAGCATAAAACACATCATATTTCTAGTTCCATTCAGTTCTGAAGAGTCATATTCGACTTGAAAAGTTAACTCTTGCCCAGATTTTCGCTACAATGGAAAGGCTCTCCGGCATTGTGGAAATCCTCGAAATGTCTGGAACTTCTAAGTCCCACCCCAAACGTGGCATTTCCTATTTTCACGGGGGGCAGGACTGGAGTCAGGCCGGGGTTCGTGCATGTGTGGTTAACAGAGGCAGTTGGCCATTTAAATCACCAGCTGCGTCCACTGAAGTGGGATTTTGGTCGGCCAGGAGTGTGAAATCCGAAGTGTGCAGATTAGAGGAGGTCTGAACTTGGTGGATTCGTTTGGACAGCCAGAGTACTGACTTGTAGAGATAAAGCACTCCTTTGGATATGGTCCCAGAACAGCTATGGCAGTGGTAAGGCACCCTTTGGGATTGTTAAAAGTAAAGGTGATTGTGTGTAAAAAGTTCATAAACTCATTGGAATTGTCAAAGCTGTCAAAAAACTGTCATCAAGCTGTCAAGGAACTGTCAAGCTGTCAAAAAACTGTCAAAGGATACTGGGTGAAATGGCATGAAGGGGTAAGGGTAAAGGATGGTGGTCATGGGTTGGTATGAATTGACACTTTTGGCATAGGGGCTATAAAGGGCCATGGGGATGTGGGGGTCATGGGAGATATGAGGGGCACGGGTTGGCAGAGGGATTATGAGGGGCTATAGAGCAGGGCAGATAGGCATGGGTTGGCATTGGGGTATGAGGGGCAAGGGTTGGTAGAGGGGCATGGGTTGGCAAAGGATGTATGAGAGGCCATGAAGGTGCGTGAGGGGTGTGACGTGGCATAGGTTGGCGTGGATGGGGCATGGGGAGCATGTGGTGGGGTAAAGGGGGGTGACAGGTGAAGGCTGGAAGGCTGTTTTTGTTTTAATCTTTTTAAAAACAGCTTAAAGTGCCAGAGCTCAGAGGCAGGCCTTCTGCCCAGTCTGCCTCCACACTCGTTCCAGGAGCGGCGGGCCTGACTTCCGATCCAGCTTACCCCCCAGAATGAAAATCCCAACCGCGGGTAGCCATTTTTAAAGACCACGTTCGCAGAGCCAGGAATTCCTCTGTCTCTGTAGCCCTGACCCAGAAGTGTAAATCTGGGCCTGTTTCTCTCTCCACAGATGCTGCCAGAATTGTGGAGTTTTTCCATGCACTTTCTGTTTTTATTTCAGATTTCCAGCATCCCCAATATATTTTTTCTATGTTATTGTATTATTTCACCAGTTGCTTAGCACTGTAATATATTGATAATATGTGAATGTACATTGTAGTATACATTAAACCGCATATACAACTGACTCCTCAAATACTGAAGCAATCCATGTCCAATTGCAGCAAGACCTGGACAATATCCAGGCTTGGGCTGACAAGTGACAAGTAACATTCGTGCCACACAAGTTCCAGGTAATGACCATCTCCAACAAGAGAGAATCCAACCATCACCCCTTGATGTTCAATGGCATTATCATCACTGAATCCCCCACTATCAACATCGCGGGGCCTACCATTCACCAGAAACTGAACTGGACTAGCCATATATATACTGTGGCTACAAGAACAGGTTAGAGCCTAAGAATTGTGCGACGGGTAACTCACCTCCTGATTCCCCAAAGCTTGTCCACCATCTACAAGGCACAAGTCAGGAGTGTGATGGAATACTCTCCACTTGCTTGGGTGAGTGCAGCTCCCACAACACTCAAGAAGCTTGACACCATCCAGGACAAAGCAGCCCGCTTGATTGGCACCACATTCACTCCCTCCACCACCAACGCACAGTAGCAGCAGTATGTACCATCTACAAGATGCATTGCAGAAATTGACCAAGGCTCCTTTGGCCACATCTTCCAAACCCATGACCACTACCATCTAGAAGGACAAGGGCAGCAGATAGATGGGAACAACACACCTGGAGGTTTCCCTCCAAGTCACTCACCATCCTGACTTGGAAATATTTTGCTGTTCCTTCACTGTCGCTGGGTCAAAATCCTGGAACTCCCTTCCTAACAACACTGTGGATGTACCTACACCACATGGACTGCAGCAGTTCAAGAAGGCAGCTCACCACCACCTTCTCAAGGGTAACTAGGGATTGGCAATAAATGCTGGCCCACCCGGTGAAGCCCGCATCCCGTGGATGAATAATTTTTTCAAAATTAAGAGCACATATGGCAAGGCACCAATGTAACTTGCCTTACAATGCCTCAGATTCATGTTTTATTCAATCTTAACACAAAATGAATTTACATTGATTTCTATTTTGTTTACGTATCATTGCAGCAGGATTCCAATGGGAATTCAGACAAAAAATTATGATTTAGCCTAAATACTCCAATAATTGCTTTTAACATTTAGAAGAAAATCAGGGATAATACATGAGAAACAAATTCTGATGATTGACCCAGTGGTTCTTTTGTGGCATACTGCTAAAGAGTTATGGCATAGCAAATGAAAAAAGGAGAATAAATTTATTTTGATTGCAACAGCACACAATTACATAAATTATGTAAAGTAATAAAATCTTGCTTTAATTCAGCATTATGACTCAAGGCAAATATCATGTTTCAATAAATTTCCTGAGGACCCAGTGTGTCTCCAATTTAAATTATTTTTTATGTAAAATTCAGATTATGAAGTTAACATTTTAATGATATACACCAATAGTGATCTGTAACTTAAAAAAAATATTTTCTCTTTCTCTTTCCAAAAACAAATGTTGCTGGTTACTTTTAGAAGAGGAAAGCAAAGCGGGGTTTTATTGCACTTGAAGAAATAAGGTTTAATTTAAAATATTTGACACTTGTGTTTTATTATAAGACTGTACTAGGAAATTATTTATGATAGCTGTGCTCTATCAGTGATTTAGAACCAGACATTGAATAGGCAAGCAGCTTCCAGGTTTACCATTTCAGCTTCATTATAAATTAATATAATATTTCATTCCAAAATCTCCTCCCTCTCTGAGGGAAAATGTTTAACCTCCACTCCCATGAATTTAGCCTCCTTGAAAAGGCTGCCGAAGAGTAGTAATTTAGCAGCTGGAAAATAAAGATGGCAACTTTTTCATCTCAGCAATCCGGGTCAAATTCTAATTATAATACAAGAGAGAATCTAACCATTGCACCTTGACGTTCAAAGTATTACCATCGCTGAGTCCCCCACTCTCAACATCCTGGGGGTTACCATTGATCAGAAACTGAACTGGACTAGCCATGTAAATACTGTAGCTACAACAGCAGGGCAGAGGCTAGGAATCCTGTGGCGAGTAACTCACCTCCTGACTCCCCAAAGCCTGCCCACCATCTACAAGGCACAAGTCAGAAATGTGATGGTATACTCCCCACTTGCCAGGATGAGTGCAGCTCCAACAACACTCAAGAAGCCTGACACCATCAAGGACAAAGCAGTCCGCTTGATTGGCACCCCTTCCCCAAACATTCACTCCCTCCATCATCGATGCACAGTGGCAGCATGTGTACAATATACAAGATTCACTACAAAAACTCACTAAGATTCCTTCGACAGCACCTTCCAAACCCACAACCGTTACCATCTAGAAGGACAAGGACAGCAGGCAGGTGGGAACACCTGGAAGTTCCCCTCCAAGTCACTCACCACCCTGATTTGGAAATATATCACTGTTCCTTCACTGTAGCTGGGTCAAAGTCCTAGAACTCCCTCCCTAACAACACTGTGGGTGTACCTACACCACAGGTGCTGCAGCGGTTCAAGAAGGCAGCTCACCACCACCTTCTCAAGAGTAATTTGGGATGGGCAACAAATGTTGGCCTAGCCAGCGATGCCCACATCCCATGAATGAATAAAAAAATCAAATAATTTCTCATGACAGACTTATAATATTCCACAGTAAAAATCAATTTTACATTTCTCGTTTCCAAAATTGACCAGATGAATCTTTGAGATTATCACAATGTAAAGTTAATAAAATCAAATGTTATCACTAACGTAGTTATTTGTATGTAATTGAGAAGTATGATCACCTATTGTGAAAATCATAGATTTCTGGAAGATTTCCAAACAGGACTTCCTTTTTGTTCTTAAGGGAAGCTGGGATCAGGGGAGCCAGCTCTTGATTATCCATTTCAGATGCATAACCCTGTAAAGAAAAGGAAACAACATAATGAATGTGGGATTGGAATCTCCTTCAACTGGACTATATAAAATATGATGGAAGAACCCCAAAACCCCCACAGACACAAGTACTGTAAATGAAAGCCCAGCCCCAAAACAAAACACATAAAGGCAGGCTATGTTGTAAAGCGGGGGTTAATCTCAGACATTCCAACATCACAACAGAACTGATACTATTAAAAGGATTGGAATTTAAGACATCATCACAGCAGCAAACACGGGATAACCACCATCATGTAATCTAATTAAGAAACCAAGGAGGCCATTGTCACAACCAAATAACCACAGACAACATCCATTTACTCCTGTCACGGAAGGAGAGAAACCTTTCACATAAAGACCAGCTTTGGAGCCAGGGATACTTCACCTTGGTGGGATTCATTGCTTTCAGTTGTGGAAACAACATCAGCACCGAGTAGGTCTCTCTGGAACAGACTTGAGGGATCAAAGAAGGTGCTAAGCACTAACCATCCAGCAGGCTGGCCTCAGGAAATGTGTTCATGATATTTCGATAAGGATCATCATAAAAAGGACAAGAGCAAAGGGTTTGGCACTGCAGTCAAGAAGGAGGGTCAGGAAGGGTCAAACTGGCTCGTGGACCTACAGTTCTCACCAGAAGGACCAACCGTGTGAAGGATTGTAAGTTATCAGCCAAATCCGAGGGGTATTGGGGCTGAGAGATTAGAGTAATTTAAGGGTAATGACCAAGTCCAGGGGATTTGGGTCTGAATGTGGGGTTTTGCCTGTGGCTTTTCCAGTAAAGTTTTTCCCTTATAAGTCGTGGTGATTTTGTGTGTTTTGGATGGGAGCCGAGGTCCAATCGTGGAGGGATTTAAATCAGACGAACCAATCGAGGTGTTGTGTCATTTAAACCAGCTTAGAGCTTTGTATTAGGGAGCCAGGATGTTTATTTCTAATAAATAGCAAGATTGTAGTTGAGTTGAACCCTGTGTCTGTGCAATTTTGTTCTCTATAAAATCCTAAAGTCCAAGAAGCATTGTAGGAGAGGAATGGGAACCGCTTACATGAACTATTCATCAATATTTACAGTAGGTAATGTGTATAGTGACAAATGATATTGGATTATCTAGAGGTTCTGAGTTCAAATCACCTCATGGAAACTCATGATTATTCACTAAGTATGGTAACTTGCGGGTTGACCCCCAATAGATGACAGTGGAAGCTGTCAAACTACCATATAACACCATAATTACTGCATTGAAGGGAATGTGCCATACTTATCTGGTCTGGCCTATATTTGGCACCAGTTTTTGACTGCATGGTTGACTCAAAATGCCTCAAAGCAACTAAAGCTGGACAATAAATACTACCTTGCCAGTGTTGCCCACGTCCCAAAAACAATTTTTGCCAGGTAGTTTGTGATGATCTCCATTCCAACTTTACTAAGCTTAAGTGCATAAACCAAGGCTGATGTTTGAACAAGGAAATAGTCTGATCAAAATTTATCAGAATATTCATACCATGACTCCACAGCACAATCAGGACAATCTTACAAGGAGCCATCACTTGGTGGAAAGCTAAAACATTGTACAAAATTGACACAGTTTGCATGAAGTTCTAACACCTTTTTATAGGAAAGGTATTAGAGCTGTGAAAGGAGAATAAGAATTTAAGAACTAGAAGCAGGAGTAGGTCATATGACCACATAAGTAGGATGACCAGATTTTCAGAAGTCAAAACTGGGACAAATTGAAAAGCTTTGGAAGGTGGGACACTGTGATGATTGACATGTTGGGCGACCAATGGCAGGAGCCTGAAGGAAAGGCAGTTGAAGATAAGAGGTCAATTGGCAGAAACACTAAACAGTCATGTAATAATCAAAAGAGTGAAAAGCTTGGCATTATTATTTCTGCTTGCATTACTTTTTACTGATTTTAGGTATTATAATTTTAGGGTGCAATTATATCTTGAGATTGTTATTAATATAATTGCATTTAAAATGGAGGGAGGGGTGGAGACTGCCTCCTCAGCCCTCACCATCTTGAGGCCACTTGCACAGATCAACATGTGCCCCACACACACCCTGGGATACTCCCCTTCCCCAGTACAGCCCATGTACTGCAGCCTCTTCCCTTGCCTCAGGCCACTTTTACCCCTTCCCCAAGCAAGCCCTAGCCCTGCAGCCATTGAAAAGCCACCCACATATGGCTGATCTGGTAGGTAGAGACCTGCCACAAGCCCCACTAAAAGTGATGTGGTGCTGTCTGTGAAGGCTGGCACTGATGACTGCGAGTGCTGACCGAAGCAAGGTAGGCAAACAAACCTTAAAGTCCCAAGTGAAGGGCAGCCCGCCAAGTACATGCCTTAGATATGCTATTGTAAAACATGTCGGCTTCACCATGAGGTAGTTGAATTGTGGAGGGAATCGGCAACCAAGCAGTGAAGCTGCCTGCAGGCTGCATCTTGAAGAAGCTATCACTAGTGAACCTATCAGCAGTAAATGCAGGGAGAAACCAGCCTGTGATTGGCTGAGCAGCTTTACAGCATTTTTCAATTATAAGTCACTTGAATGTCCAACCAGTTTGGCGGGCCACATTGAGTTAGACAGGCCTGCCTTAAATAGAAGGTGCTAGAGCAGCACTCCGGTGTGCTTTGGCAGCACTACACCACTGCCTCTGGAGTGCCTAGATATGCTTTGTGCAGTAGATGACAATGATGTGGGATACCCCTGATAGGACATTTTGCAGGGTTCCCCCAGATCTATCAAGGCATCTAAACCTCATCTCAGAAGGTCAATGACCTGTTCTATGGAGGCTCTTGTAGCGAAATGGCAGGAGCCGTATGTGTCCTCTGCCATATATGGGGGTTGCATAAAAGAGTTAGAAGCCATGTCTTCAGTGGACACCCCTTGTTCACAAGACTCAGGCCATGGAAATATTTGCGTGGCCTGAAGAGCTGTCTAAGGATGAAGGAGTGGGGGCAGCTTCCCAGGAACCTCATGCACACCTGCATGATCCAACTGCGGTAGTTCAAATGGCTTGAACATTCAGGGAGTGGAACCCTTTCCTGTTCACAAAGGTGCCCTGTTGCTCTGAGGGAGCCCTGACAACTACATGAGTAGAGTCAATGAATCCCTGCACCTGGAGAAATGCAGCCATGGCCCTCAAGCCGATTGCCCTTTCAGCCTGACTAGCATGATAGGTTGTAGACTTGATATATTGACCAGCCCAATGGTGATATCCTTTATGCAGTAATCAGGCGCTGACTGAGAAATGCCACTTAGATCTCCAGAAAATCCTTGGAATGAACCACTAGTGAAAAAGTTGTGTGCCAACATCACTTTTATGACTACAGGCGTTGAATGTTTGCCATCTCCCAACGATCTCAATTCCTGCTCCAGCAACCACAGAGCTCTGCCATCACCTCCCTGGACAGATGCAGTCTTTATAGACATTGATGCTTGGACAGCTAGATGAACCTTAGCCTCTGACAGTACACCCTTTGAGTTGGGTGGTGTCTCCTGTGACCAAGAGGCTCCACACGTCCCATTGCCCCTATGTACCCTCCTTGTCCACGTCAAATGACTTCCTCAACCCCAATGCTTCTCTAGCCTCTGCATCGGTGCTCCACGAGGCTCCATTACTATTTCTGCATCACTCTCCTCCTCACTGGACAAGTCAAAGTCTGAAAGCATTGACCCCATAGCCAGATGATCCATTGCGATAAGCCTTTCAAGATCTTGTTCAGCCATTAGTGACTGCTATGGACTTGGGAAATACCTATCCACTAATGGCACATCACCTTAGCCGCACCCTTTGCAGTGCCTCCCAACTTGATAGCATTGCTTCTTCAAGATGCAGCCTGCAGACAGCTTCACTGTATGGTTGCCGGTTCCCTCCACAATTCAACTGCCACATGATGAAGCAAGACTCCATGGCCGGGATTTTCCATGCCCACCAGTGTCGGGTGTGAGTGGACAATATGGCGAGAAGGCCAAAAATCGGTTTCATGACGGCGTGAAACCAGTTTGCGATTGTCTGCTCCACCCGCCACTGGCGAGCCATGTTTCCCGCCATCGGACGTCAGGAATCTCAATGTAATACATCAGCCTATCATTATAAGGCCAGCCTGCCGGACTCAATCCCCCCCGCTCCTGGATCGTCCACCCATGTTGGCAGGAAAACATGCTGAGGTGTTTCACAACAGCATATCTAAGATGTGCACTTGGAGGGCTGCCCTTCGCTTGGGACTTAAAGGTTTGTTTGCCTACCTTGCTTCGGTCAGCACTCGCAGTCATCAGCGCCAGCCTTCACAGACAGCACCACATCACTTTTAGTGGGGCTTGTGGCAGGTCTCTACCTACCAGATCAGCCATATGTGAGTGGCTTTTCAATGGCTGCAGGGCTAGGGCTTGCTTGGGGAAGGGGTAAAAGTGGCCTGAGGCAAGGGAAGAGGCTGCAGGATGAGGGCTGTACTGGGGAAGGGGAGTATCCCAGGGTGTGTGTGGGGCACATGTTGATCTGTGCAAGTGGCCTCAAGATGGTGAGAACTGAGGAGGCAGTCTCCAGAGGAGATGAGGCCAGGTTGACATGTGAGGGTATGTATGTGGGAATGGGTGGTGATGTCCCTTGAGCTGACAGTGACTGAGATGTTAGTAAATATGTGATGGGCTTGAGTGTGTGAGTTTAGAGTGATGAGATGGTTGCTATACCCTGGCTGCATGGATGAGATCATTCATCCCCTATCTGCATTAGATGGCCAGCCTCTTCTGTGCAGCAATGGCACTGATCACCACTGCCATCACTTGCCACACTGGATTGGTGATGCCGCTGCACATCCTGCGGCCAGAGTGGGAGTAGAGGACATCATGGCGGGTTCCATGGCTTCCAAATGACATTCCAGTGATAAGTCATTAAACCTGGAGGCTGCAGTCATTTTGCCTCTCATGGACATCTTCCCTGCAGTAGTCATGGGCGCGCGGCTGGACTTTGAATATGGTGCCTGACGTGATGAAGCGGTGAGGTGATGGTGGGTGGGTGAATGAGGGCCCGCCTGCCATGGAAATGGCAGGTCTCCTGGGAATGCATAATCAATGTGACAGGTTTGGGATGATATGGCGTTACAACCCGCTGTCGCTTACCTGCCCGCTACCGCACTTAGTGCCAATCTGGGATGATTCCACCCCATGTGTCCAAGCATCCTGTATATCATTCGTAAGATCAGGAAAAGGTAGGAAAATACCTGACAATTCTCAGCCTCTGCTGCCGATGTGTCAGCCACTGGTCCAGCCGCCACTTGCATCTCATAAATTGGTTAGTGGCGTTACAATATCGGGGAGCTAGCTCGATATTGGCCAGCGCCATTTTACCTCCTTCGTTCCCACTGCCACGTTGCTGGTAAAATTCTGCCCATAAATCACCCACTAACTTTTGAACTGCTGGGAATGCATCATAAGGCATTAGGAAAAATGATTATTAATTGGAATATGGCTTCAATTTCCATGTCGATTGTTCACAGGAAAGTGGCATCTAACACTTAAATGTTCTCTTCCTGATCTAATTAGCATATTAATACTGTATGAAAACGCAAGATAAAAGCCATCTTCCAGAAGCCAGACACACTGGAACCTGTAGCAATGTTGATCCTTAGCTTTAAATATACTTACAACACAATGCCCCCAAAAATAGCTACGATGTTTTGTGCTAGAGTTCTGACTATCACTGAATTACATTGCTGACTCTAGGAAACTTCGATTTGAAGGATCAGCTCTCCTAAATATGGAATAGTGGAGGAGGAACTTAAATTCCATGTAACACAACCAGGGGTTGGGGGATGAATTGTTTCTGTGCGATTTAAAACATGCAACAATTTAAGACGACAACAGATTCCTGGAAGCATGGCAGGTAAGTCATACATGATGGTTTCTCCATGGCTTTTATCAGAATGTTCAAGTGCATTGAATTCTTACCAAAAGATTCCGCTAAGTAGTGACAGTGGCTGCAGGACTCAGGAAAGTAAAACAGTTTACAACATTTATCTTCTACTCTAATATTCAAAATGAATATGAGATAAACATGAATTAACAGGCAAACTGTAATTGAACACATCACACTGCATATTAAATGGCAGATGTGACATAGACAGATCTCACAAATTTCTCAGCAACTGACTAGATGTCAGTGTCCACTGTGAGCTACACAATCTTGTTAAGATTCTGTTTCCCTCACGAGGGATTTCAACTCTTCACTTTCGAAGGTCTGGCCTCTGAATTCCTTTGAAAGCCACTGACTTGGACTGTCTCAATAACTACTCACCTCCAGTGGTTCAATCTCTTCTCCCGAGACTGCACTCCTGCCTCTAAGTACTAGCACAGTTTCAGCTCTTTAGCAGACAGCTAGCTTCACTGCTGTGCCGCCCCTGGATTTCACTAAGCTCAAATCTCCCCAGTTGCACCAAGCTATCAGCGGCTCCCAGGGATTCCTCTTAGCCTTAACCCTCTCAGCAGCAGAAATATCATGACCTTCCACTGCCTTCTCAGTCCCCCAGGACTTCTCCTGAGCTTCAGCTACACAGAACCAGCTAACAGCAACACCTTTGCTCATTGGAGTCTCTTCTTCTGCTACTCAGCATCCAGACACTTGGGTTTACATTTCCCCACCAAAATGGTCCAGTGGTTGGGTTTCTGCACCATCACCACGACGCAGGTGCCCTAGTGTTCTCTGCACTGCCCCCTGAAGAACCAGGAACACTGGGCTGAGCGTGTACAGCCTGTCCCACTCCACGCAGCGCTGGAGCTCCAAGGTCACATCGGGATTTGTAGTCCTCACCCTCCTCCCAAAAAATGCCCTGCAGCGACAGGTAAGTTCACATTTCTTGACAATTATCTATTGGTGAAGGTCAGACAGAATTCTGGGAAAGTATGCATAAATGATTTTTCCACTTCAACAGTCAGGTAGAGTTCATGATAAAGCAAATTATATATAGTTTGTAGGAGAAATGGGGTTCGATGATCCTAAAGGCCTTGCCTCACCCTTTGCTTTCTTAGAGTACTTTTTCTGCTCTGCCCTTCAAAGCAGCTACAACTAAAAAGTAATATTGAAAGCACTAATAAACTGTTCCTTTATGTTTAGCTTTAAGCCAATGTTTCCTATGCCTCCAAAATTAGATTAATGAGTAGTTATTAGTAATAAGGGGTATATTGCCACTGTGGCTGTTTGTGAAAGGCAAGTAGTGACAATTATAGGCAGGCGGCAGCTTTCAGTATGGGGCAAGGTGTTCAGAGATAGTAGTGGGGAAGTAAATGAGTCTAAGAGCCATTCAAGAGACCAGGTATCAGTAGACAAATTGGTGGAGGTCGTCCAGTGGGAAATAAAGGTGGAAAGTCAACAGAGATTGGTCTTGGGGTTCAGCAGTTATGAGTAGAAGCATCAGTAATGCACAATAGCACATCTGTTTGTAGCAGTAGAGCAATGAGGAGAAGAGGAAGTGAATTCCAAGGATCAAGCACAGTCATGCTCAGGGAGCCAAGTAATGAAAGGTAAATCCAGAAAAGTAATGCAGAGGAGGAAGCTGTTCAGGAAAGAACAGAAACCAAAGCAGATGGGAACCAGTAGGATCATATGAGAACTAACTCAGTTTAGAGTGAAAATATTCCCAGCAGGGAAGCAGAAAACTGAGGATATAGCAGTGCCCAAGCACTAGGATAAAGGGACTCCATCTAAGAATGTACTTTTTTTTGGAAAGTGGTGGTGGCCACAAAGTCCTGAAACAAAAGGAGAAACAGCCTTTGGCCCAGGAAAAGGTTGACTTTTGTCCAGAACACAACACAGCAACAGAGTGCATTGAAGTACTGTACTGAAATTCCCATTCCACCCTCAGATAAAACAACTTCCCTAATTCCCAGTAATGATTTATGGCTTAAAAGTGGACTACTGTAATAGCAAAGAGAAAGACCTTTATGATTTCTCTTTTAATTTCACATATTTATTGGTCAAAGAAGCCATGACCAATTATTAATGATAATAAACATGCTGGGCTGGACATATTGTTTGCAATGGGGGTCTCACCCACTGGTTGGAGAACCGGTGGGAACTTTGCATCGCTTCCGCGGGGGAGACCTGACTAAATTAAGTGTCTGTCGGGCGCTTAACTGGCCGGTGTCAGGCCTTCTCTGGGATTCAGGACCTAGGGTGCAGAAATTCCACCCTCCGAGAGCTGCCAACCAATCAGAGGTGGTAGCTCTCCATTGCCAGCTGTGCCACCGGGAGCGATGGCTGCTACGGGTAAAATGCTCTAGGGACTTCACCAGGGACTATCGTTGGATCCCTGGACACAGCTGAGTGAGGGCAGGTTGAGCGTCATGGGCAGGGGGTTACAAGAGTGGGGCAGGGAGTTCAAGGCAAGGGGGTTTCAGTGGTCTCCCCTTCCCTTCCCAATGCTTGGACCCTCGATCAGGCACTGCGTACCTGACAACGACCCTCTCCCCCAAGTGGTAGGCCACTGCCAAACCCAACAGGGTTTGCTGGGAGGCCTTCGGGAGGGAAGGGAAAGCCATGCAACTCCAATCTAATCTCCATCACTAAATTCCAATGGGCTCAGGGATAATTGATATCTATTGACTCACTAAGAGCCTAATTGGCATCTCGCCGCGAACAGGTGAGTTTCTCACGTTGGCCCTTTCTCACCTCTGACTTAAGCGTGGGAGATTTTCCCTCCACTGGAAGATTGATGCACGGCCTCTCCTACGATTAAGTGGGAACAGCTGCTATGTTTCCTGTTTTGATCGACTGGATTAAATTGCCTGCTGTTTGGTTTTTCAAAAAATGGATGTGTGGAGGACACCTATCTCCATGCATTTAAACAGTGCCTGGGGACTGCACAATTAAGAAATTTTAAATAGTAAAAGCTGATCCATTGTTACTGTCCAGATGACATTTCTATTTTCTCTTTATCACTGGCAGTGACCGCTATTTTAGTCAAAATTCATTTTTTTTCTGCTGATGGGGAAAGCCATGTCAAAAATACTACTACAATAAGCTGCATCACAATGATATACCCTTTCTGAATGAAATGATGAGATAAACAAAACTTTTAAAGATAAATGACCACGTTTTTCAGAACTTTGAATTACATATTTTCTCTACCTCAAAGATGCTCAGAAGCTCTTCGACATACACCCGTTCTGTTTCAATCAGTTCATTCATGATGTGCCTGAGAAGTAGATGAATGGCATTAAATTTTGTTTTATAATTTGTACATCACCATTGCTAACGAACTGAAATTCTAGTCACTGCTCTTTTACATTTAGCTTTTCACAACAGTAATCCAATTAACAATGTCACCCAATTATAAGATATTAGATCATAATGCAACAACATCATATAAATTCAAAAGTATAATTTAGGCAATGTGTATGATATTAGTGCACAGTTCACAAAAACCTACTGATCAGATTGATTGATAAATGGATATTAAATATTTTCAAAGGCCAACAGTAGTAACTGCTCCTTTCTAGGAACCTACTTTGAATTAAAACCTAGTATTGGGCTTTTAGTCTCTATTCAGATGATTCTCTGGACTCAATGCCGCTCTCAGTAAGTCTCTGTTCATGGCGAACCAAAATGTAACTTCAAGTGGGGATTGAACAGAAATCCGTATTATTAGAATTAATTTCAGGGATTAACATGCACGTTCAATGTGTTCTTTTCTGCAAGAACAAACACTATCAGACCATGTGACTTAGACTATACAATATGAATAAGATTTTATTAAAAGTAAAACTAAGAAGTAGCATAAAGTCAATACAATAAATCTTATTTGCTTACAGAATTTTTAGTTTATAGCTCATAGAAAAAACAAAGATATGACAGTCTAACTCTCAGCAATACTAAACCTGGGCCAGTGTTTGAGCATAAAGTTTATATGTGAGCTTTTGGCTGTCCCATGGTCTTTAGCTAGTTGTCTTTATCCTGAAAAACCCAGAGAACTGATGAACTCGGGAAAGTTGTCCTCGTTTTTTTTCCCCTTCAGTTAGTCGTTTCCAACTGCCAAGCTGTCTGCCAAATAGATGTCAAGGCAAAGGGCCCTATCCCTCAGAAACCTGTCTCCAACCAACCTAGATGACCAGCTGAAACCAGTCAGATTCAATAGACTGCTAACTCGCCATATAATTACCAGGGACTGCTTCTGGTGAAAGAAAACTAAAGATTTTGTAATTTGAAAAGTCTTTACAAATCAAGACCAAGTCATGTCATGGTAGCCATGTATGACTGCTTCATCTGTGGACCTGGTTTGCTTACAGAATAATTTAAACACACCTAGAGAATGCAGATTCTATCTCACCTGCAGACATCAAGCCTACAGCAACAGAAAATTAAAAGTGAGAGCTGCACAATCAAGAAATTACATATATAGGTATTAATATATATAAACATTTCTATGAATTGAATTATGCCAGAATTAATATTCCTCACCACAAACATCCTTATTTTCAATGAACTAATGTCATTGTGCATAAATGTGCATTATACCTGTTTGATAGTGGCTAGAGGGGTAGGGAAAGAGGAGGAGGGAAACATGGGAATGGAAAGGATAGAGAAGAGGGGATGAAAATGAGTAAGTGAGTAGGTGATTTGGGGAAAGTAGAAAGAGAAAGATTACGACGAATGGAGGAACGGGGATGTAGTAATTATGATTTTATGTAGCGTGCAATGTACCTTTAAGAATAATACTTGTTAAGAAAGATCACATGATCTGTAGTAATCAATAGGAGAGTAGTGCAGGCTACCTCAGCAGTCAATGTAGAGATAGAGCTGGAGTTGAAAGCACATGTGTAGTTGCTGCTGAGTATATTGTAAAAAACCTTAAAGTTTCCACCCAAGAGGTGTCTGCAGGTCAACTCAATCATTAATAGCACAACTCGGCAACCCTACAACAAACTGATGATGAGTATAGGATAGGATTGAACAGAAGAAATCAAGTTAAAAAGAAATCGGCGCTGTACCTCGCCCAGTGATTGTAAGTAGCAAGCTCCGTTAGAATTGAAGAAGTTATCCCCTCCCAAAATGCCACAATTTTGGAGAGTTGATCCTTTCAAACCTGCCACAGACGATTGGTCTCAATACATAGAATGCCACACGTTCTTTTTTCAAGCGAGAGATTACAGGGGAAGAGAAGAGGCGAGTTATCCTCTTGAGCACTTGTGGAAGCAAAACCTACAGTCTGATCCGAAGTTTGATGGCACCCAGTGACCCAGATTCGAAAAATTTCGATGAATTGGTGGACCTCATGAAGGTCCATTTTCAAATAAAGCACTCAGTCACGATGCAGAAGTTCAGGTTTATTTCATGAAATAGAGCCCCGGGTGAGACAATTGCACGCCACATTGCAAATTTGAAGCAGCTAAGGGAACATTGTGAATTTGGTATAACTGAACGACATGCTCAGAGATCGTTTAGTGTGTGGTGTGAAAGAGGACACTATTCAGAAAAGATTATTGTCCGAAATGAATCTGGATTTCTAGAAGGTGCTAGAGATAGCGCTGACCATGGAAAGCGCAGTAACAGATTCAAAAGCAATACAGGCTGCGCAAAATGGTGCTGTCCCCCACATGGAGTGGGAATCCTCAACCGAAAGTGGCACGAGAAAGCAAGACTCTGCCGAGAAGCGGGAAACAGCTAGCCGAAGAATAGAGAAAAATAACGTAGCAGTGAAATCAAAGAATAATTTCAATAGAGGTGGAAACAATCAGTCTTTTAGCAATTGGCAATTTAAAAACATGGAATGCTACTATTGTCACAGAAATGGACATATGATGAGGCAGTACAAGGAAAGATTCAAGCAGGCTTGTAAACAAAAGAAGAAGCCCAATGAAATCTACAATGTAGAAGGGCCTGAAACAACAAAGTTAGACATTTACTCACTGTGTAATCTGAAAATTGGAAAGAAGAAACAATATTTGTCACAGTGAAAGTAATAGCAAACCTGTTAGAATGGAAATGGACACGGGAACTTCCATTACAGTAATTGGGGAACATACTTTCGGATATTTGAATAATGGTGAACACAATTAAGTTTAGGAGAAACAGCCGCCAAGCTGAAAACAAATACAGATGAAGACATTCAAGTAAAAGGCAAAAACAGAGTAACTGTCCATTATGGAAGCCAATCAGCAAAGCTACTCTTGATGGTGGTAGCAGGTGAAGGGCCAAGATTCCTGGAGTGAAATTGGTTAGAGGAGATTAAGTTAGAATGGGCTGAAATTTTCCAGTTGAGAGCAAGTGGGCTACCAGAGCTACTTAGAAAGTACACCACCATCTTTAAGGGCGAAATGGGGAAAATCCAGGGCCTTCATGCAGATCCAGAAGCAACCCCTCATTTCATGAAGGTGAGACCAGTGCCATATGCCCTGCAAGAAAAAGTTGACATTGAACTGAACAGACTAGAGAAACTGGGCATTATACAACCGGTCCAGTTCTCAGTGGGCTGCACCCATAGTCCCCGTCCTTAAACCCGACCAAAACATCCAAATTTGTGGAGACTACAAACTGACAGTTAATAAAGTAGCTAAGCTAGACAGGTACCCCATTCCAAAAATTCGAAGACCTGTATGCCAAGCTGGCAGGGCGGGCAATGTACAGAAAGCTTGACATGAGTCATGCTTATCAACAACCAGAGTTGGATAATGCCTCCTGGGAATTTGTCACAATTAATACCCACAAAGGGTTGTACCAATATACATGATTGCCTGTTGTTGTCTCCTCCGCTTGTGCTGTCTTTCAGAGAACAATGGAAAGGTTACTGCAGGGACTGCCCCAGGTTGTAGTCTATTTAGACGATGTATTGGTGACAGGATTGACTGAAAAAGAGCATTTGGCAAACTTAGAAGGAGTCTTAAAATGTTTCTTGCAAGCTGGAGTGTGTTGAACTAAAGAAAAGTGCACATTCCAAGTGAGGGAGGTAATCTATTTGGGTTACCGGGTAGATTCACAGGGCCTCCACCCGGTTGAAGAGAAAGTGAGAGCTTTAAGAGAGGCACCTGCGCCAAAGAACACCTCGGAGCTCAAATCATTCCTGGGAATGATCAACCATTATGGGTGTTTTTTACCCAATTTGTCTACAGTGCTGGCTCCCCTGCTTTCTCTACTCAAAAATAACCAATGTCGGTCTTGGAAGGTACCCCAGAAAGAAGCTTTCATAAAGATGAAACAATTGTTGCACTCATCCAATCTATTAGTGTATTGTGACCAGATGGAAGAATTGGTGCTGACATGTGATGGAGCTCCCTGTGGAGTGGGAGCAGTGCTCTCTCATTGGATGGACGTCAGCATGGAACAGCCAATAGGTTACGTATCAAGAACACTCACCACATCAGAAAAGAGATACTCACAGATAGAAAAAGAAGGCCTGCCCATCACCTTTGGTGTCAAGAAATTTCACCAGTACGTACACGGCCACCATTTTACAATTGTTTCAGACCACAAACCATTGCTAGGCTTGTTTAATGAGGACAAGGCTATACCACCCATAGCCTCAGCAAGAATACAATGATGGGCTTTAATTTTGGCAGCTTTCGTACATAGGCCTGGCAAACAAATCGCAAATGCTGATGCCCTTAGTCGTTTGCCTTTACAAGAAAATGATGAGGACGTTCCAGTTCCACAGGAACTTTTTTTTACTATAAGTTTCTTAGATTCCTCGCCGGTATGTGCTTGACAGATCAGAGACTGGACAAGTTGGGACCCAGTCCTATTGCAGGTACGAGAACAAGCGCTACATGGTTGGTCACAGGAGCTTGTATCTGATGAAATGGAACTGTACATCATCAGAAGACATGAAATAATCAGCTAGGATGGCATCCTATTGTGGGGAGCACGAGTGTTAGTTCCTCCAAAGGGAAGGGAGCCACTTTTAATTGAACTACACAGTGCCTATCCAGGAATTTCCCAAATGAAGACCATAGCACACAGCTAGCTATGGAGGCCTAGGATGGATGGTGAAATAGAGAGTTTAGTAAAGCACTGTGTACAATATCACCAACTGCAAAAGTTGCCGGTGTCAGCTCCGTTACACACATGGGAGTGGCCAGGTAGACCCTGGGTGCAGTTACACATGGACTACATTGAACCTTTCCTGGGAACAATGTTTCTGCTCATTGTCGATGCCCATTCAAAATGTTTGGACGTATATGAGGTAAAGTCACCAATTGCCGCTACAATTGAAAAACTACATCAGAGTTTTGCCATTCATGGACCACCAGAAGTAGTCATTTCCGATAACGGCATGGCACTTTTGAGTGCTGAGTTTCAACGGTTTATCAGCCTCAACGGTATCACTCATGTGAAAACTGCACCATACCACCCTTCCTCAAATGGACTGGCCAAAAGGGCAGTTCAAACGTTCAAGGCAGGCATGAAAAAGCTAACTGGTGATTCCTTGGCAACCAAGCTAGCACGCTTTCTTTTTCATTACATGACTACCCCTCACACAACAACAGGTGTCACACCTGCGGAGTTATTGTTGAAATGCCATCTCAGGCTGAGATTGAGCTTAATAATGTCGAGTTTAGATGGGAAGGTGGAAAGGAGTCAGGGAAGCCAAAAAAACCAGACATGACTGGCACAGTCGCGAGAGGAAATTTATGCTAGGAGAGCCAGTATACACGAAAAATTTCGGGGAAGGACTAAAGTGGTTACTGGGTGAAATAAGTGTGGTGACTGGACCTCCATCTTACCACGTGGAGGTGGAAGGCCGGATCATTTGTAAACATGTGGACCATTTAAGGAAGAGAGAGACAAATCATCAAGATATGGTTCCACCAGTGATCATGACTGGGTCTGCGTTTCCTGTTGAGGATACTCAACCCAGGACTGACATGTCTGATATTCCTGTAAGAGTTGAGGATGCAGAACTGCAAGTGCCCACTGAAGCATCTGATGTTTAGGCAACTCCGGAAAAGGAGGTTCCTGACAAAGAATCTGAAGTTGCGGAGCTGCAACATTCCACACATACCAGGAAACCACCTAGCAGACTGAACTTGTAAATTCCTTATCCAGTGTAAATATTATGTTGTCTTGAAAAATATGTACTTGGAAATTTAATATGTGTAGCCAAGTTAAAGGGGGACGAATGTAGTAATTATGGTTTTATTTAGCGTGCAATGTACCTTTAAGAATAATACATGATCTGTAGTAACCAATAGGAGAGTAGGACGAGCTGCCTCAGCAGTCAGTGTAGAGCTAGAGTTGGAGTTGAAAGCACACTATATTTGCTGCTGAGTATATTGTAAATTAACTTAAAGTTTCCACCCAAGAAGTGTCTGCAGATTAAGTCTATCATTTTTAGCACATCTCGGCCTGTACACCCTATAACCTATAACACCCTATAACAGGGAAAAAAGAAAAGGACCAGGAATAGAAGCAGCGAGGGCAGGGAAATTACCTCAACAGTGTTTCGATACTGAGCAGGGGGCCCAAGTTCATGCAAGACTAGCACCACTTAAAATGGACTAGTCGTACTTAAAGCCAGATTACATGTCTTGAAGGGAAGGTGTATTTTGGCTGCATCAGGAGGACCAAACTGAGGAGGTAAATACACCATCATTTGATCTAAAATTCACTGCTACCAGCTAAAATACCACCACTGCATTTATTTTAAAGGGTTGTATAGAGGCAGGATCTGCACGTGGTGAGAGTACGGGCACGAATGGTCTGCAGCAAGGTTAGAAGATTAGAATAAGTGCCAGTTCACAGGAGGGTGAGGTCACACATGAGTTCTGCTGCAGAGGACTGAAATCAGGACCTCAGTAGGGTGGCAGGCAGTAAAAGGCTGATGGGTATGCACACAGAAATTCTTGGTGCATTGGCAGGTCTGTTGTCATTGTCAAGGAGAATGGAGGACTCTAACCCCAGCTTGACAGGGCTTCATGCTATTCTTGGACTCCAGCATTTCCAGTGTAGAAGTGGTGGCCAAATCCTTGAGAACTTTTATGGGCCTGACCATCATGCAACATCTGATGCTGATGTCTCAGCTTCCACTGTGGGATAAGCAAAAGCCACCAACATCTGAATGCTGCAGTGGAAGCTCAGACAGAGGTCATGAGATCTTTGCTTGGTGCCATGCAAGGCCAGTTTTGTGCTGTGCAAGTTCAGACTGTTGCATCATGACTGCAGTATCAATGCTCAAGGGGGAAAGAGGCTTGCTGGCTCTCACAGCTGTCTAGCTCCAGCATATTACTAGGATTGGTGAGACACCATCCCAGGAGGTGGAAGAAGCTCTGTGGTGCACAAACCTGCTCTGCTCTTTCAGTATGACAGCATTCATGCTCCCACCACTGACTCTCCACCAGTGCCCTTGTTATTTCCTGCCACCCATGCCGAGATGGTGCAATCTGGTTAGCCTTTCTTGGGCCAGATATGTGTGGAGGGCATCCTCCAATGCCATCTACAGTCTCACACATTGAAAGTCAACAGCCTTCTAACAGTCATGCTGCAGCCACTGGGTTAGCATTGTGTAGGAGCACCAGGCCAGGCAAAGGGTCCTGCAAGACAGGCTCTAAGAGAATGCACAAGCATCATTAGTTGAGTATTGTATGCAGTATTGGATGTATTGTTGGATAAAGTTAGTATGGAATGGTTATTTTCAATTCCCCCTCTAGGTTGTGTGGCTGCACAGCAACCTGAAAGTTCCCACACAGGCCATGCACAAGGTGGCCCCTTGCGGTTCCTGTGCGTGCATGGCTGTGCAAAACAATTTAAACTCTTGCGCACTTAACAAATCATCTGCACACTCCAATAGAAAATTAGAGGATATGTTGGTTGTTTTGTGATATCTTTTATTTCAGGATTGTGACTAAGAGGATGTTAATGTGGGAATGTGTTGAGCAACAGGGGTCTAGGGTTTAATTCAGGGGAATCAAAGTCTAATGATGCACATATAGAATGCCCATCCAGAACATGGATGTGTTGGCCTCCTCCGACTCCTCCTCTTCCTCTTCCTCCGCCTGAGGTGGTTGCTGAATGCTTTGCAGCAAGGGTTGCATCCTCATGTTGGTCAGGTTGTGAACACCTACTCCAGCCAGTATTAGAGGGCTGTCCCTGAGTGGTCAAGGCAGTGGAACAGTTACTTCAGCACCCATCTGTTCAAAGACATTCATTGTGGCAACATGGCTCTCATTTTATGAGTACTTGCCACATGTGGTGGGGTTGTAGAGGGGAGTCACCAGCCAGGTGTAGAGCAGATCTTCTCATCAAGCAGCAACCCTCTGGTTCAACATAGTGGCTGAAAGAGTGCAGGAACTGCAGACTGGCATATGATCATGAAAGTAACAGGGCTGCTGCCAGAATAGCAGGCATTCACCAGCATGATATTCTAGATGTGGTCAAAACTGAAGTCAATGGGAATCAGAGGGAAAACTCTCCGCTGATTAGAGTCATATCTAGCACAAAGGAAGATCTTTGTGGTTGTTGGAGGTCAATCATCTCAGTCCAGGATATCACTGCAGGAGTTCTCAGGGTAGTGTCTAGCCCCAACCACCTTCAGCTGCTTCATCAATGACCTTCCTATCACCATAAGGTCAGAAGTGGGGATGTTCGCTGATGATTGCACAATGTTCAGCACCATTCGCGCCTCCTCAGATACTGAAGCAGTCCATGTCCAAACGCAGCAAGACCTGGACAATATCCAGGCTTGGGCTGACAAGTGGCAAGTAACATTTGTGCCACACAAGTGCCAGGCAATGACCATTTCCAACAAGAGAGAATTTAACCATCGCCCCTTGACATTCAATGGCTTTGCTATCGCTGAATCCCCCACTATCAACGCCCTGAGTGTTACCATTGACCAGAAACTGAACTGGACAAGGGCAGGTTAGAGGCTAAGAATTCTGCGGCGCATAGCTCACCTTCTGACTCCCCAAAGCATGTCCACCATCCACAAGGCAAAGTCAGGAGTGTGATGGAATACTCCCCACTTATTTGGATGAGTGCAGCTCCAACAATACTCAAGAAGCTTGACACCATCCAGGACAAAGCAGCCCGCTTGATTGGTATCCCAACCACAAACATTCATTCCCTCCACCATCGACGCACAATGGCAGCAGTTTGTACCATCTACAAGATGCAGTGCAGGTACTCAGCAATACTCCTTAAACAGCACTTTCCAAACCCACGACCACTACCATCTAGAAGGACAAGGGCAGCAGATAGATAGGAACACCGCCACCTGAAATTTCCCCTCCAAGTCACTCACCATCCTGACTTGGAAATATATTTCCGTTCCATCACCGTCGCTGGGTCAAAATCCTGGAACTCCCTCCCTAACAGCTGTGAGTATACCTACATCACATGGACCGCAGCAGTTCAAGAAGGCAGCTCACCACCACCTTCTCAAGGGCAATTAGGGTCGGGCGATAAATGCCAGCCTAGCCAGTGATACCCACATCCCATGAATGAATAAAATAAATTTGAGTGAGTGGTACCCTTTGTGATTTTAGTAAATCTGTCCATTGAGATGCAGCGCCAACAAAGCCACAGGCATGCAATTGATGGCTCCATGCACCATGGGAAAGCCTACTACTCTGGCAAAGCCATTCCTCCACTCTTTCTACTCCTCTCTGTTTAGAAAATGACAATGAAGTCCCTTATCCTGGAATACAGATCCTCCATGACCTCCCGGATGCAGCAATGGACAGTCAGCTGCGAGATGTTTGCTATGCCACCTCTTCCAGACTGGAAGGATCCATTGGTGGAAAAATTCAGGGCCATAGCCACCTTCACAGTCACTTTCCAAGCAGTGGCAGAGTTCTCTGATCACCTCCTTGGTGATCCTACAGATGCGCTACAGATCCTACTCCTGGTGTAGGTGGAGATAGGAGAAGTGCTCCCTGAAGACCCTAAGTGGGTAACTCTTCCTGCTAAGTTCCCTCCTCCCTCAGCTTGTCTTTTTTGCTGCCCCTGCTCCATTGCCCTCTGATGTTGCAGCCCAACAGAAACTGCAAACATAGTCCCCATGACTGAGAGTAAATGGTGTGCTCCGGGGCCTTTCAGGAACACACAGTACCTACCCAATGAGCAGCACCACTATCACCAACTTTTCACAACTCTTCCAACAATCCCATACTTCTACAAATTTTAGAAGAGCAAGTGGATAGTAAAAAGCAACTAATCTGCAAGTTGGATGGTGATTAAAAAATACTGGTGGAGGGACCTCACGTTACTGAACACACATTTAAGAGAAGGTATTAACTGGATTGATATTGTTCAAAATGGTAGGTCAGACTCCAAATCAGTATTAGATGCTGATGGACATCACGGTCTGCCAACTTGGCATACTTCTGGCACATGCTCACACAAACAATGCTGGAGATGGCCAGGGGAGGCGCTAATACTGATTTTTACAAGATCTGGCACCCATAGTGCTGCATCTATTGGCACTACAGAACCAAATTTTGCAATCCTAGTCTTTATTTACTCTGTCTAAACCCTTCATGATTTTAAATATCGTTATAAATTTTCCCTTAGCCTTCTCTGCTGTAAGAAGAACAACCCCAGCTTCTCCAGTCTATCCACGTAACTGTAATGCCTTTCACTGGAGCCAGGTTAGTGGTTAGATTAATGTTTTCATGGTCACCTATGCTGCTGCCATCCGACCCATGACAAAGTGGCAAAAACTCATTTACACAGATCCAGAACCTTTGTGTGCATATGAAAATTGTCAAAATGCAAATCATAACTTGTACATGCATTTTTAATGACATTTACCACAATTTATCAAAACCTTGCACTGTAAAGATCCTGCCTCATTGCCTTTAAAAACAAACATCTTCTAGATATCTCATGGGGCTTCAATTTGATGTGCCTCAATAGTGCTGCTGTCTTAAATACCTGTGCAACTTTGGGACTTCCTCTCAGGAGCTTCACAGAATCAAACAAAGCACCTCCAAAGGTGCTTGACGTTCACCAGTTTCATGGCAATGAGGACTAGAGGAGTGCCCAGCACTAATTTTCTTTCCTATATCATCCTTCTCCTCTAAAAACCAAACCTTCAGCCCATTGTCCTTGCAACCTTCTGCCCTACCTCCAATCTCCCTTTCCTTTCCAAAATCTGAATATGTTGTCGCCTCCCAAATCTGTGCCTATATTTCTCGGAATTCCATGTTTGGATCCTTCCAATCAGGTTTCCACCCTGCTACTGTACTGAAATAGCTCTTATCAGAACCACAAATAGCATCTTAAGCGAATATGACAAAAGTAAACTATCCTTTCTTATCCTTCTCAGCCTGGCTGTAGTCTTTGACGCAGTAGACCACACCATCCTCCTCCAACCCTCTACACAGTCGTCCAGCTGGGTGGGATTGCTCTCACCTGGTTCCTGACACCCAGCTCTGCATCACCACCACCTCTCTCAACTCCTCCACTATTGCTAAATTATCAGACAGCTTATTGACATCCAGTACTGGATGAGCATAAATTTTTTCCAGTTAAATATTGGGAAGACCGAAGTCATTGTTTTTGGTCCCTGCTCTGTTCCCTACCTACAACTCCATCCTGGCACCAGTCTGAGACCAAACCAGTCTGTTCGCAACCTCGGTGTCATACTTGAATCTGAGATGAGCTTTCGGCCACATATTCATGCCATCACTAAGACCACCATAATAGTACCCACTTTTGCTCCTGTCTCAGCTCATCTGCTGCTGAAACCCTCATTCGTGCCTTTGTTACCTCAAGACCTGACTATTCCAATCAATTGTACCTTTCATAAACTTGAGGTCATCCAAAACATTGCTGCCCATGTCTTAACCCGTAACAGGTCCCCTTCACCTATCACACCTATGCTTGCTGACTTACATTGATTCCTGGTCAAGAACGGTTTTGATTTTAAAGTTCTCATCCTTGTTTTCAAATCCCTCCTCCCTCACTATATCTGTACCTCCAGTCCCACAGCTCGCCGAGACATCTGCACTCATCTAATTCTGGCTGCTCCCATTTTAATAGCTCCATCGTTGAAGCCTGTGCCTTTAGTTTCCTGGGCCCTAAGCTCTGGAATTCCCTCTCTACAGCTCTCTGCCTCTCCATTTCTCTTTCCTCCTTTAAGTGTTAAAACCTACCTACTTGACCAAGTTTTTGGTCTTCTGACCTAGCATCTCTTTCTGTGACTCAGTGTCATACTTTATTTTGTAATGCTTCTGTGAAGCACCTTGGGACATTTTATTACCCTCAGGTCGTTATAAAAATGTTAGTTGTTGCCATTGCATCCATTTAGTGCTGGGAAAGGGAAAAGGTTCTCAGGCCTTCAAAAAAATCAGTTGATTTTCTGGTTCTATCTCCCACTTCTTTCTCAAATTCTTTTCATAGCCTAGTAACTGAATCTAAAATGTATGTAAAACTTTGGATATAAAAACAGCTGACAGTTAAACAGAATATATTAATTACCAATTAAATCGATAAGCTATTGCATACATCTGTTGTGCTTTTGGGACCTATATACCACTCATTTTCTTCAGGTTAGTGGCAACGATCATTCCAATAAGTGAACCCTCATCCCTGTGAACTGCAGGTTGCCTTTACCTACCCAAAATACCTAGAGTCAAACAGGAACTTTTGCTATTATATTTTAGTTTGCTGGCTATGTTATGTAGCCTTATCACCTTGTCTTTAGAAGGTGAAAGAATCCTCATCCAACCACAGTTTAGATAATAGATAACCAAACAGGTTTATTAAGTACAAGTGAGGATAATGAGCAATGAGTTACAGTAATTAACATTTTTACTATTCTGCCTAGGGATGTAATTGCAGTTACTTCTCCTGTGCTAACATCCAGTAAAGCTTACCCCTATGTAATGATTCACTGATAACCTTCAGTGGAATCTGTCATGACTTCAGACGGAGTGCTGAATCAAAATATATCTGCCCAAGATGTACTTTCAAATTTCTTTGAAAATTGACCTTAGCAAAGAAAAATAAAAGTGCATCTCCTAAACTCTGTCAATCAAATGTACACTCCAAAAGCCCAGGATAGTTGCTTTTGCATTTAATAGCTTGGCTTCTTCCTGGGAGCCATTTCATCTGTCTCAAGCACTTTGGATGAACTGTGGGACCGAAAGTCATTTCCTCACCTAAGAATAATACCTACTAATTAAGAGTAGTCACATTTTGAAACTATTAAACAAAACAAACAAGTAAATTGCTTGTAATTTTGTCATTTTTGCCTATACTGTGTATAGGCTTCCCTGATATACCTGTAAGCAATACATCAGGGCCGATTTTCTCTGTTTTGCTCCCAGTAATGCATATTTCCTTATGCATTTCCAGGGATCTCCCTAAAGGGAGCAGCAGAGTACTTTTGCTAGGAACAAGCAACGTTTTATGAAAAATATTCATTCTTAGTATATGGGCATTATTAGCATAGCCAGCATTTATTGACCATGAGAAGGTGGCAGTCAGCCACCTTATTAGGCTGCAACACTAATAACATCAACACACCTCCACCTCATTCTTCTCCTGCCTCATGCCAAACATAGTACTGCCCATTGCAAGTCAGCCTTTGAAGCTAATTTTTAAAAATGTGACATATTGCTCCATCGTAACCATGTGACTATGTATATATGATTGTCATGTAGTTACTAGGGACAAATATTTACATTCACACTGTGACCTCAGTCTCTCCCTCAATAACCACCCTTAGTCCAAGTACTGCTTCTTACCACTCCTGAGTGGCTTGGAACTCTGTTTTTCTCGATGCCTCCGAGTCTCATTTCCTCTTGTTTTGATAACTGAACTACATGGAAAAATGTTAGCAACTAAATAATTGACTGCTAAGTCACATCTATGTTTGTACATATGCAGAAGCACCCTGAATAAACCAGTTGCACTGATTTGGAAAGACATTCATGCAAAATTAAGTAAGTTCACCAGTCTTTCTGAGTGTGAGAGCTTGGAAACCAAATAATTATGCAGTCGTGATCTTACACCTAATCTGCTTCTACCTTTTGAATGCTTCCTCTCCAAACCACTTCACACCTGACTGCTCATCTCTTAAATTGTCTTTACCTTGGTTAACTTTGGGCTTTCCTCCCCCTTTCTGGTTGCTCCATGGTTGCATTGCTCTGGTTCCTGTTTCTTCTGCCTGTCTGCTCCTCACCCAAATGACTCAGGGTCTTTCTTTGTCTGTGCAGTTCTCCCTACCTGGGTGTTTTTAGCTTAATTTTCTTTCTGATAATAGCACGCCCTAAATTTCATCAACTATTCCCCAGCAGAACTGATTCCCTCTAGGTCGCACATTTTTCCAACAACTCCCAAGGTTCACACTCACTGAGTTCTCCCAATTTCCATGCCTACCTTGAAAATTTCTAGGCCCCATGCTCACTGCAAAGGTTCTCATGAATAGGTCTCAAATCTACCTTGACTGTCCCTGTGCCCATATCCTGAGTGTTCTCAAGCCTACCTTCCAAGTGGTCCAAGACCTGCCTGTTCTCGTACCAGGTCCTATCACCTCTCAAGTGCTTGACTGCGCACCAACATTGAATGTCCCAGTGTCCACAGCCACGCTATGTGTCCATATGCAAATGCTTCCACATCAGATCTCTACTTGCTCTCACTCTCAAGCTCTAACTCCCCACCCCTCTGCTTTTTCTCTCACAAGTCCCAATCACCTGATCTGTTATGGCCCTTCATCCCATGCCTCAGCACCTTCTTCCTGCTTGCTCCTGTTCCCAGTACAAGGCCTTCTACCAGTATTATCTGCACCTTTTGCAGCTCTTTTAGAGTTGCCCAGGTCCAGAACAGGATTGATCTGGACACTGGCTTTCCCCCTGGCCTCTCACACTTTCATCTTTCAACTTTGGAGGAATATTTTAAGAGCTTATCAAGCAGTGTGGAGGTGACAGGATTTGAAGATGCCAGCTGAAATAGAGATGGAAGCAATCTCTACAATTTGACTGGATTTTGACTGAATTGTTCTCTTTTTTAATTCCTTCATGGGATGTTGGCATTACTGGCTAGGTCAGCATTTACTGCATCTTTTCCCCTAATTTCCCTTGTTCAGAGAGCATTTTTAAGAGTCAACTGCATTGCTGTGGGTCTGGAGTCACATGTAAGCCAAACCAGGCAAGGATGGCAGATTTCCTTTCCTAAAGGACATTAGCGAACCAGATGGGTTTTTACAACAATTGGCATGGTTATTCCCCATGGTTATCATCAGACTTTTAATTCCAGATTTTTATTGATTTCAAATTGCACCTTCTGCCATGGTGGGATTCAAACCCAGATCCACAGAGCATTACCCTGGGTTTCTGGGGTACTAGTCCAGTGACAATACCACTATGCCACTGCCTTATGGTGGTTGAATATTTCTGAAGAGAGTTTTCTGTGGTTCTGGGAAGAAGCAGTAAGATTTAGCAAAAAGCAGAACAGCAGCACGTGCTGTCAAACATGGGCTCCTTTATTCTCCTTCTAGACTCCCTCCCCTGGTACATGTGTATGGTAGTCTTAAGTGGACAAAATGCACAATGCAATTTTCAATACACGACAAATTTCAGAATTATTCTGCTGCCCAGGAAACAAGTTGTGCCTTTCTGTCAACTTCGGTCTGGTCATACTAGTCGTCTACTTCCAGGCTCCACTCCTGAGACTTGAGCATATAGTGAAAGATTGTTGTGCTGATGAGTTGCCATCATTCTGATGAGATATTAAACCTCCAGACTATTCCAACACTCTCCTGGTTGGCCTCCTATCCTCAACCCTGCACACTTCTGCTCATCCAAAATTCTGTTGCCTATATCACAACCCCTACCATCCCTCTCACCCATGTGTTTTCCAACTCTAGCTTTCTGTGCATCCCCACTCCTTAGCCTCACCAGTGGTGGCCTTGCCTTCAGCTGTCTAGGCTTTAAGATCCTGAATTACCTCCCTAAACCTCTCTTCTGAATTTGAATGGGCAACACAGTAAAGATATAAGCACAAAAATAAACTGTCTCTCTAACATTGCAAATTTGCAAATTCACAAAAAAGGCACTTGCCCATAACTTATGTGAACTCAGTTTTCTCTTAATACTTAACCAGCAGCTAGCTCAAAGTTAAAAAGTAGGTTTTCAACCAGCTTGATGAGCTAGGAGATAACATATAGTATAATTTATCTCAGCGTCGGGAACATTGGTGAGGAATTTGCAACTGCTTAAAAATGTTAGGTGGGTGGTGATTCATAAACTGCTTTAAGCTGACAGGGGCTTTGGATTGTGAGAAACCATTTAGCCTGTTTCAGAAAAATGCAAGTAAACGAAATACGGAGTTAAGTATGCGTAGGTTAAATGATCCTGGTGAATCAAAAGTGAGTGTATCTGCACAGAAATGAAGACGAATTGGAAGGATTCTATTTATTAAGGTAACGACTGCCAAGTGCTGTATTAAGGAATGCTTGTGAGCCACGTGTTGACTGTGATGCGCTGCCAGTAATGCCCGGCACTGGCTCAGGTTGCAGTTTGACAGCTGGCCTCGCGTCCCCTTGGTTTGATTGGTAGCTGGCGCGCATGCGCTGTAGGCGACGGCTGCTGCTGATGCTGCTGGCTCCGTCGAGCGGACATCTTTATCTGATCCTCCGCTTCCATTGTGGCTAACAGACGGGATCGGTTCTGATAGATCGCAGGGTAAGGAGCGGACTCTCTCTCTCTCTTCCCCCCCACCCCTCCCTCTGATTTTAATTTCTGAAAGTGGGCTTTGACCTCTTAAATTTGTGTTTTTCCTGTGTGTCAAGTGGTTTCTTTTTCGAGTGAACTCGAGAAAGAGACGTCAGGACTACCCAAACCCGTGTTGGCTGGAAGTTTCCATGGGGAACTTGAGGTAAGACGCGAGGCCAGCTGGTGATGGAAACGGTAACCAAGCCAGTGTATTTATTTGGGAGTTTTGGGCGTGTCTTCTGCACTTAAGAATCCAGACTGTTCAACTAGCAGCAGAACTTGAGGTTATCTGCTGTAGAGTACAAACCAACCTGTAAGAACTGTAGGTCACTTTGAGGCACATAGCTTACGGGTGGTCTGTCTCCCAGCCACAGGACTGTCGACCAAAATTTAGTCAGGATCCAATCCTCCGTACTCGAGTAGTTCCCCCCCGCCCCCCAGTTCTTTCGCAAACTCTAGGTGTTGCTGATATTTATTAACCGCTATGAATTGCCGCCCCTTTGAAGCTAATGCAGCTGTGGGTGGGTGGGGACTGGAAGTTGCTTAAAAGGCGGATGGGGAAGTGTGGCAGGTTTCCTTCCCTGAAAAAATATATTTTTATTTTTAATTTTGTTCTGCATTTCCAGCATCCGCAGTTTTTTTTTTGCTTTTTTTTTTCCCTTCCCTGAAGGATGTTCGTAAACCAGTTGGCTTTTTATGACATTCTGGTGACTTCATGATCACTTGCTGATTTTATTTCCTGATGTTTTAAACTGAATTCAAATTGTCAAACTGGAATTTTATCTCTAATTTCTAATATTGTTAATATAATTCAAGGAATGTGGGCTAGCCAGCGTTTGTTGCCCACCCCTAATTGTCCTTGAGAAGGTTTTTAAAAAAAATATACTAATATTCATAAAATATCTGGAAGAACATTACAAAATATTTCTAAATTCCCATCACAAAAGGTGCAATTGGATTCAACTTTTACATCTGGATCATGAGGTGCTTCAATACAATCAATGAATATTAGTCATTTCAATATGGTCATTATAGACAGTCAGACAACTCCAATACCATTGCACTATCAATCATACATCATTCTTTCGAGTTATCAACTGTCACAGATTGTAACTCTTTTGAGTACGTTCACAGTTCTTGGTTTCCGGGAGTGGGACATGAACCCACAACCTTCTGATTCAAAGGCGAGGGTGCTGTGAACTGAGCCACAGCTGACACCTCAATCAATCATACATCATGTTGCACTCTGAGGTGCTTCAATACAATTATAGTAATTGTCCTTGAGAAGGTGGTGAGCTGCCTACTTGAACTGCTGCAGTCCATGTGGTGTAGGTACACCCACAGTACTGTTAGGGAGTTCCAGGATTTTGACCATTACATCAGGCCTCTGAGTTATAAATCTGGTGACACAGCCACTGCACTGTTCCTTTTTAATTGTGTTTTTTTGCATCTGGAACTAATTCCAAGTCTTTTTATATATCTGCCAAAACTAGTTGGTCATCTTGCTTTATCTTAATTTCTAAAAAAATAAGTGTGTTTTTTTGCTGACTCGTACATGTACGTAGGGTGCTAAACAAATGTTTTTTATGTGGTTCAGGTAAAGAAAGCTCTGTTCTGGTAATGTTAATTACAATTATTTTATAGTATAATGTATTAGAGCAGACTGTGTAGTACCAAGGCAATAATAGGGTTTAACAATTTAAGTAAGATTTTGCTCCCCCACATATCAAAGGATATGGCCAAATTGAAGTGGAGAGCCTTGAAAGTTCATTCGTTCAGCAGCATTGTGCTATGTTCACTTTGAAGTGTTGCTGCCATCTGAAAGGAACTGGGTTTGAGAGCAAATTAGTGTAGATGAACTTTTATTTTGGGTAGGGTGGATATTTAGGAGACCTTGTTGATGTTTCTCTTCTAGGCAATGGAAGAGTTGAGGTTATTTGAATGTCCTAATGGGGGGCGGGGGGGAGCTAGTTTAATCAAAATGAAGCCAATTTGTTCCACTTTGTCAATTTTTAAAGTTTTTACAAGTTTTTATATAGAATCATAGTGATATAGCATGTGTGAAAGAGTTGTCCAATTAGCTCCAGTCCCTGGCTCCAGCCCCTTCAAGTTCCTTTTCGAGGTGTCAGCTGTGGCTCAGTTCATAGCACCCTCGCCTTTGAATCAGAGGGTTGTGGGTTCATGTCCCACTCCCGGAAACCAAGAACTATGCAATCTGTGACTGTTAACTCAAAAGAGTTTCAAGTTCCTTTTCAAAAGTAACACTGACCCTGCTTCAACCACCCTTTCTTGCAGTGCATTCCAGGTCACAACAACTAGTGACATTATTTTTTTTAACCTATATTCCTCTGGTTCTTTTGCCAATTATTTAAATCTGTTATTCGGTTGCCATTGAAAAGAGAGCAAACTGGGAGAAACTATCAAAACTGTTCATGACTTTGAACACATCTATCCAATCTTCTCTGCTGTAAGGAGAACAGTCCCAGCTTCTCCAGGAAGGAATAAAAAGTACTGATATTGGAAGCAATGCAGGAGGGATTAGATTGTTGGGAATGTCTAAATGCACAAAATGGAAGATAATGCTTTTCACCACTGTAGCTTTCCTTGTGCCATATCTGCATCCATTGCAGACTAATTGATATTGATTGCTGTAATTGGCCAATAAATATTATTTTCATCTAATTCCAGGATGTTAGAAGGTAAATATTCAGATTGTACCATTTTCTGACAGCCTGACACATATGAAAGACTCATTCCTGTCCTTTTACATTGCATGCAATGTGTTTTTTATTAAGTACTCTAACCAGTCTCTATCTTTTGCACCTTATTCTGTATTCATATTTCAATTTTTGTAGCCAGTTTTAAATTTGAAGTTTTGTTTATTCTCTGCATTATTTTCTTTTGCCTACATCAGTTTTATTGTTCTAGTGCTGCAATTGTTTCACTGCAGCATTATTTGCATTCACAATGTATATTCAATTTGTTTCTTTTATTTTTTTTCCTTCTAATGTTTCTATCAAGCCTGCTTGTGCTCCTTTCTAATATAGGTCATTTGTGGGCCTTGTGTAGCTAGTAATAATCACTGAACATACTTGGAACTTTGCTTATGCTGGTAGCTAGGAAGATTTTCCTTTTTTAAAAGGTGGTACTGTATTAGCATAGCATATAAAAGCAACTTTTTAGTTCTCTCGTTGGCTCTGGGAATCTACCTGCTGAAAATGAAGGAGGGACAATGCAAAAAATATTCTCATAACCTACACTTCCTATATTATGATTCAAGTTTGCAATGCTGTTAATCTATAACCTCTCATATCCCCATGTTGTTGTGCATTGAGATTCAAAATCACGCACTCTGTTTAGGTTGCACACCATTTAAATCATGTACATAGCAGTGTAATTTCCAAAAAATAGAGTTCTACCTTTTTAGCCCATGATGGTCTTCCTGATGTACTCATCACAAACAAATGTCTGTCATATGCTTCCCTATTTTAAGAAAAAATTCAACGTTTTCTTCTCTATCTGTACAGGATTGCAGTAGTTATTTCCACCTTTAATGTTACATATTTTGATTACAGTGCTTCTACTTAATTCTAATTTGGCTGTTAGCATGTCCTTTTCTCCCCCTGAAAAAAACTGCACTCCCTCCACTCCCTGCCCCTCCCTACCCAGTTTATCCTTTCTAAACCTGCCAAATAAAGTGTATCATTAAATTCTTTTCCCAGTCTCTGCTTTTTGTATGATGTTGGTCTCTTGCTGTTCTTAAAAACCTTCAATTTAAATTCCGACCTTTGCATTTAAATCTCTAACAATCCACGTCCCTGTAACCTTAAAGGCATGTCATATTCATACTTAACATAAACTATAAGACATAGGAGCAGAAATTAGGCCATTCGGCCCATCTAGTCTGCTCCGCCATTCAATCATGACTGATAAGTTTCTCAACCCCATTCTCCCGCCTTCTCCCCATACTCAGTATGGAATCTTCTGGAACTGACTTTTTAAAAAAAAAAAGACAATGATGGGCAGCAATAAATGCTGCTGAGGATTACTTCTCAGTTTGTGGATTCTAAAACTGCCACATTGTCTTGAAAGGACACATTCAACACTAGAGGTGTCACTATCCACCTCCTGAAACCATCCAGAAAGGTATTTCCTGAGTTGATTGGGTCATTCTGAAACCAAGGCACTGATTGTCTCAAATCCCCAGGACGAATGTCTGTAAACAATAATCCAGGTTTGGCTAATCAATTTAAGCCCAACAATATTTGAGGGAGCTGTGAGAAACCACATGGTAAGGTCACCATGTAGGTCTCTGTGTTTAAATCTTTAAACTCTGCACAAAAAATGCAGCAGCAGAATGGGCAGTAACACCTATGCCATAGGAGCTAGAAACTATAACATCGTAAGGTCTCCAAGCCTGTTCCTTTTCAAATCCACCAATGTGGCAAACAGACCTCCTGGTAATAAAACTACATATAACTAACTCTAACCTGCAGAAAGTCCACCTCTTCGAGACAATCCTGCAATGACTCTGATATTTGCCTTTGGCTATTAAATTCACCCACCACACTTCAGGAGTGAAAAGCATCTTCATCAAGCCTGCACCTTGTATTTTCCAAGTCGAGGCAATCACATGAATTACGAACTATTCTTTTGTTTATAACTTGTAAAAGTACACTATTCTCTCTTAACTGTATTTATCTCGAGTCTGTGAATGATGTAGCATTAGATTTTTGGGGAAGAATGTGTGAATAAATAATCTATTTAATCCCACAAACCGCTTGCAGCTGGTTATTCAAATTATTCACACTCTATTTAACAAATGCACATCTTTTCCTTTTCAAAAACACATTGATTATGGACAGTAAGGGAAGTAAAGGGTTTTTTCAGTTCTTTCTCCTCATCTGTAACATTCCCAATACTCTGGCCTCTTCTGCATTCACCACTTCTTTCAGCTCATATCAGTGGCATTGCCTTCAGCCTGCTCTGCAATAAGAAATGCAATTCTATTGCAAGGCTTCTCCAAGTTCCTCTATGCCTTTAAACGTCCTCCTCACACCTGCTTCCGTCAAGCTGGTCCCTCTGGTATCTGCTTTGGTTTGGCGTTAAATTTGATCTGATTATGCTTCTGTCAAGTGTGCTGGGACATTTTCTACATTAATTATTCCAGTGATTTGTTAAATTCAGCAGTTGAAGCTGTCTGTCTGGATGAGTTGGGTGAATTTCCAAGGTGTTTGTATTGCTTTACTTTTTGTTTCCAGGAAACATTTAGTGCATGTAATTTCACAATTGTTAACATACAAGAGTTGTGATTAGGTGAACTTTATTCACTCATGGGATGTGGGTGTCACTAGCTAGGCTGGTATTTATTGCCCATCCCTAATTGCCCTTAAAATTCTTAGTGTGCCTTAATGTAATGCTCATTTCTGACACTCATTTCGTAAATATTCTTTCAGGTGCACTTTATTCCCTTCCATAAGGACCCATTCCTCTTAGCTTTTCTATTACTTTAAAAGTGTGGATGCTTCTTCCAATGCAAGTTGTGCTTTCCATGAATATACATTCGCAGTTGGTTGGCTAATGTGGGAGCAATAAACTAGGAAGAAGATTGCATTGGCAATCTTGGGTAATAACATCTCAGTTGAGTCTGCTGGTAATTTGTCTGAATTAGCTGCAAGAGACCCACCCACCCTTGAGGTGTGGACCATTTTATATCCATGTTTATTTCTAAACCAGTTCAAACTGTCTGCAGTAACAAAAAGATGTGATTATAACCAGTTTTGACATTAAGCAACTCTTTGGTTATAACAATACTTAACAATCTTCCATTAAGACATAATGTCCACTTGGTGATTTATAGATCAAGTGGAACAGCTGTTTTAGAAGTTAGTTTCATGCAGTACGAATCAACAGTTATTGCACTCAACGCTAAGAAAATGTCAGTTCTTCAATTGGTGATTAATCTCGGCACCGAATTGCGTTGAAGTCTTATTGGGATTTGTAACTTTTTACTCCTGACATCAGCTGGGTGTTGCTGAAGTCAGTGTCATTACTGTGCCTGTTAATCAACTATCCACATCACTGATTTAATCCTGAACCAAGGCCATCTAACATTGTTTGCGTGGAAAAATTGACAAATTCCTGGAGCGCAATTCTGAAAAGCAGTTCAGGATCCTGAAATTCAATACGATAAAATGACATTTGACTTAATTGGTCTCTCACTCAATCAGTGGCCCTGTCCCCTGTTTGTTGGTTTTATAGTATTTTGTAAAATTTTTCATTCAACTGTGTCCCATTACACACACTCTCTTTAAAGCAGCTTTATGTTGCTCAGCCTGTAAGTATCTGCGCCACTTACGCATGATGGGATTTAACCAGTGCATTTGTGGAAATATCTTATTCGTGTTGTAAACTTCTGTGCACTGTGGATAAACAGTACTGAACTGCCATTATGGTATAGTTACCGTTGTGCTTGAAGATGCAACATTGTGCATCAAGTGCTTGTTGCATCCAATTAGAGCACACTCAAATGAATTGAATTTAAAAAAAACGTTGTTCTCTGGTCAGAGAACACATTTACATTCTGTCCTGCATATGGAGAAATCTGCACACTGACTCCAACTATTAGATAAATTTTAATGTTAAGCCAACGGAACATTAAAATAATGAAATCTACAGCACAGAGTTGTCATTTGTGCTGTCATGCCTGTGTCTGCTCTTTGAATGAGCTGTCCAATTTAGTTCCATAACCCTGCAAATTAGTCCTCAATTATATGTCCATCTACCTTTTTGAAGGCTCAGGAATCTGTTTCCACAGTCTTTCAGGTGGTGCATTTCGGACCTTAACCCTGTGTGGGAAAACATTTCTCCACGTTTTCCTTCTAGCTCCTTTGCCAATTATTTTAAATCTGTGACCTTTTGATTGTTGATTCAATTGTCAGAGGAAACTGAGCAAGTAGGGAAAAATTATAAAAATGCTTCATTATTTTGAACGCCTCTATTACATGTTCCCTTAATCTCTGCTTTAAGAAGAACAGTCCCAGTTTATCCAAATTCTCCACATAGCTGAAGTCCCTCATTCCTGGTAAACTGCTTCTCTTCCCAAGGCTTTGATGCTCTTCTAAAGTGTGGTGCCCAGAATTGTACAAGTGCTCCAGCTGAAGCTTAACCAGTGATTTTTATAAAGGTTTAGCACTGCTTCCCTGGTTTTGTCTCCATTGCCCCTATTTACAAAGCAGAATACTCCATATGCTTTCTTGCTTGTCACTGTTGAAGATTTGTGAACATTCAGTCACCGGTTTCTACATGCATCCTCCTCAAAATAGTACCATTTAAATTATACTACCTTTCCATGTTGTTCCTCCCAAAATTCATCACTTTACACTTATCTGCGTTAAATTGCTTTTGCCACATGCTTGGCCATTTCACCAGTCTGCCTCTGTTCTCCTGAAGTCTGCTCAGAAAAGCAATGGTTCTAGAAAGGTTTTTAAACAAGATTCAAATGCCCCAGATGTTATACTGGAGGTGGAAGGAGGCAGGGAGGAGGAGAATAGAGATGAAAAAGTAGCTATCATTAAGGTATTCCTTTGTTTGAACAAGACTGGAAAATTTAATAGTTTTGTTTAAAACATTTTCAAGAGACAAGCAAGCAAATGGGTAGTTTTAAGGGTTCAATCACAATGCTAGAACATTGAGATTAAGGCAGAATCTGTATGAATGAAAAACTCTTACTATACACTACCAGCTACCAAATGATGGAAATAGGATAGGAGGGAGATCTGATGACATCAGTAAGATCTACAAGAACAATGGGCAAGGGTAATGGTTGGGTCATTTGAACTATCTCAAGATTAGAATAAACATTAATGCATGTGATCCAAATGGGGAACCCTTTATTCAAGAAGCAATCTTGAATGTATTCAATAATGATTCTGGCCTAACGAGAAAAGAAGCCTTTCCCTACTCAGTTATTTGGCCCACTTCGTTTCCCAGAACTGAGTAGAATGATTTTTGAAACAGTGATTCAGACAATAACATGAATCCAATTAATGAAAAATAGTTCAGATAAGGATATTGGTTTGTGAAATAATACTAGAAGGGATCTGGCCTAGCCAGATCACTGGTCAGAGGTGGGGAATATACATTTGAATATTTTAGAATATCAAACATTTTTTGCATTCCTATAAGGTGGAAAGGAAGAGGTGTATCCAAGAACAGAGGTGTGGATAAAAAGACATTTAAAGGCACATGGTTCAAAATCTGGCCAATCAATACTGAGGGGGGTGGGGTTGGTGGTGCGTGCGCGAAATGAGTGATATAGTGGTAATGTGAAATGGGGGCAGAAAGGCCAACAGGAAATAGGGGCATGTCTGAGTTATTAGGAAGGTGGGGCAGCTCAAAGATGAAAGAATTTAGAAACTGATGGAAAATATTTCCACCAATCTGGTCGTGCCTTGCATGAGTTCAGAACATTCAAAAGTGCTTTCCAGCCCAGAGTCATTTTTCAAAGCGTAATCACTACTTTTGTGAAAACTGATGGACATTTATTAACAATGCTAGGTTCGACAAACAGCAGGAGGATAGATGACCTGCTGATCTGTTTCAACAGTGTTGCCCACAGATGATAAGGCAAACTGGTCCATATAATTTCTTATTTTCTCCTTTGGACATGTGATAACTGTAGAAGAGTAATGGGTTCTGTGGGGTGGTGGGAAAGAAAGCAGAATTCTAGGTGTATAAGTCATTGAGACCTAATGGCATTCACTAAGGTCAATCATCTGAGTTCCATGCTGTCATTGCAGGAGTTCCTCAGAGTAGTGTCCCTTTGCCCAACCATCTTCAGCTGCTTCATCAATGACGTTCCTTCCATCATAAGGTCAGAAGTGGGGAATCACTGGTTAGCTGATGATTGCATAATGCTCAGCGCCATTAATGACTCCTCAGCTACTGAAGCAGTCCATGTCCAAATGCAGCAAGACCTGGACATATCCAGGCTTGGGCTGACCAAGTGGCAAGTAACATTTGTGCCCCACAAGTGCCAGGCAATGACCATCTCCAGCAGGAGAGAGTCTAACCACTGACCCTTGACATTCAATGGCATTACCATCGCTGAATCCCCCACAATAAACATCCTGGGGTTTAACATTGACCAGAAACTGAACTGGACTAGCCATATAAGTACTGTGGCTACAAGAGCAGGTCAGAGGCTAGGAGTCCTGCGGCGAATAACTCACCACCTGACTTCCCAAAGCCTGTCCACCATCTACAAGTCAGGAGTGTGATGGAATACTCTCTACTTGCCTGGATGAGTGCAGCTCCAATAAAACTCACGAAGCTTGACACCATCCAGGACAAAGCAATCCGCTTGATTGACACCCCATCCACAAATATGCACTCATTCCACCACCAACACAGTGGCAGCAGTTTGAACCATCTACAAGATGCACTGCAGGAATTTAACAAGGCTCCTTAGACAGCATCTTCCAAACCCATGACCATCTAGAAAGACGAGGACAGCAGATGCATGGGAACACCACAACCTGAAAGTTCCCCATCAAACCGCTCGCCATCCTGCCTTGGAAATATATCGTCATTCCTTCACTGTCACTGGGTCAAAATCCTGGAACTCCCTCCCTAACAGCACTGTGGGTGTACCTACACCACAGGAACTGCAGCAGTTCAAGAAGGCATCTCACCACCACCTTGGGCAGTTAGGGGTGGGTAATAAATGCTTGCCTAGCCAGCGATGCCCACATCCCATAAATGAGTAACAAAAAAATTGAAGGAAATGAGGTGACAGTAGAGGCTCTTGCCACAATTTTTCACTCGTATATGCTAATTGTATGGGGGATTGGGGTAGCTTTATCAAGAAGGGATAAAAGGATGAACAAAAGAAAAACCAAATGATCCTGAGGTGTGGGTGAATAGAGACCTACAGGATCAAACACTTTCTTGAAAGTGACTGCAGCAGATAAGGCCATATAAATCTTAGCAGCTTTTCCCATTTTATAAAATGGTACCTTAAGAGTACAAGGCTTAAATGCTTATGATAAATTTATACACTGCATTGATTAGGCCATGGTTAAAATATTTTGTGGTTTTAGGCGTCCCATTATTTCCATGATGAAATTGTGGAGATTCTACAACACACATTCATCAGGATGACTCAAAGTATGGGAAACAATAATTGACAAGAGACTTGAGATACTGGGAGTATTCCCACTGGATGAGGTCCAAGGAGACTTAATTAAGGATTTTAATATTTTGAAATATTTTTGATCATGAATAGGGAAAGACAGCTTTTCTGATTGTGAGATCGTTAATGAGATTCAGGAGAATTCTTTATGCAGGCAAATGTTAAGAGCATGGAATGCTTTGCTGTGGGAAATTGTTGAGACCGCTCCATCTTTTAAGGGAAAATTGGATATATATTTTGAAGTTGATGAGGATACAAGGCTATAGAATGAATAGGTCAGGACAGTGAGTTTGAGCTGGCACCTGCACGATGGGTTTAATTATTACTTTCAGTGATGTAAACCATGGTGTAGTTGCATTGCAACCAGTATGAAAACAAAGCCCACTTTAAAGTAGTCTCAAAACACCTGTTAAAATTCTTTGGTTTTAACATTGACCAACTGATGTTGTTTTGGTTCCAATTTGTGTTGGTGCAATTATGTCTTCAACTACAAAAGTTTGCCAATTTATCTAAATCCATCCTATAGTACCAAAGTACTAGCAATTATACTGAGCTAACAATTATAATCAAATGCAGAGCCTAGTAATGTGTATATAGATTGAATTTAAATACAGCATGTGGAAAAGCTCCTTTTTAATTCATTCTCAGCATGTAAGTGTCATTTGGCATGGACAGTATTTATTGCTCTTAAGATAGTGGTGTGCTTTATTCTTGAATTGCTGTAATCCCTGTGATGAAGGTAACTCCCTATCTAACAGTAGGGAGTTTCAGGATTTTGACCCAGTGCCAATGAAGGAATGGCAATATATGTCCAAGTCTGGATGGTGTGACATGGAGGGGAAGGTGTTCCCATGCCCCTGTGGCCCATGCACTTCTAGATGATCAACCTCATAAGTTTGAGAAGTAGTGTTGAAACTGTTGCCAAATTGCTTCAACGCATCCTGTGTACTGGTGATGGGAAGAGTGCATGTTGAAGGTGGTGGTTAGGCTGCCAATCAAACTGGTTGTTTGTCCTGGATGGTATTGAATATCTTGAGTTGGACCTATCTAGTGGAGAGTACTTCTAACACTTCTGACTTGTACATTGCATGTGATGGAGCGGTGACAAGGGGCTCAGGTCAGCCACACCTCGGAATGCTCGGCCTCGAGCTTGATCTAGTAGCTGCAGCTTTTTCTAGTCAATGACAACCTCCAGGATGTTGATGGTGGAGTGTTTGGCTTTTGATAATGCCATTCATTGTCAGAGGTGGTCTTTACCTGGCAGTTGTGTGATGCAAATGTTCCTTTTTCATTTCAGTCCAAACTTTTCTTGATGCACTGGGGAATAGACTTGTGTTCAGCTGCATTCACAATTCTTCAAATAACAAAGCAATCATTGGCAAATGCTTACTTCTAACCTTATAGTTCCAAGTCTGGATAATCCTCTATCGGCATTTCTTCACTGTTGTGTCAAAATCCTGGAACTCCCTTCCAAGGATTCTTTCTCAAGGGCAACTGGGGATGAAGAATGCTAGCCTTACCAGTGCTCTCATCCCCTGAGCAGGTAAAGAAAATGGGGAGGGTGTCATTGCAGATGACTATAGTTGAGCCCAGGATGCTACCTTGAGCTCCTGCAGCAGTGTCCTGGGGCTGAGACGATTGGCCTCCAACATTCTCAACCATCTTCCTTTGTGCTAGCTATGATTCCAGTCACGGGAGAGATTTCCCCCGGTTCCTGTTGATGTCCATTTTACTAAGGCTTATTAGCAGCACATTTCATTGAATGCTGCCTTGATATCAAGGGAAGTCTCACACTCCTCACCTTTGGAATTTGGTTCTTTTGTACATATTTGTACCAAGGCAGCAATTAGCTCTGGAGCTGAGTGATCCTGACAGAGCCCAAATGGTGTATCATTGAGTGATTATTAAGTGCTGCGCGATAGCACTGATGACTCCTTTTATACCTTTGAGAATATATTCATAATGCAGTAAATGACTGGGTTGGACATGTCCTGCCCTTTTTGTTTGGATGGGACAATCCTGGGCAATTTTCCAGTGTTGCAGCAGTGAGAACAGCTTGGCTGGAGGCACGGCTAGTTCTGGAGCATAGGTCTTGAGCGCTACAATGGAATGTTGTTTGAACATAGCAAAGGCTACAAGTCCAGTTCATTCAGCCGTTTCTTGATATCAAGTGGTGTAAATTAATTGGCTGAAAACTGGCATCTGTAATGCTGGGGCTTCAGTGGGGTTGGTGGGTGGGTGGGAGACTGTAGTGGAAAGACAAACCATGAAGGATCATCCACACTGGTAATTTAAAGATGGGACTTGATCTCCAAGAATTATGTGCTGCTCACGCCTTCCTACCAACACAATCAGGGACAGATGCATCTGTGAAAGTAGATTAGTGAGGACAAGGTCTAGTGGGTTATTCCCTCATTTTTTTGGTTCTTTACCATCTACTGTTAATTGTATATCAATTTTGTGTTAACTGTATTCAGACGGAGGGCATTAATTAGGGACTGAGCTCTGCTCACATAGAGGAGCAGGGCCTTCTGCGACCAGTGGGCACTGTAGGGGCTGAAGTGCATTATTTTCTTCCCCACCACGTGCAGTGCTGTTTTGATTCAAATTTGATAAGTTTCCTTTAAAGATCTGGAATTTGTTATAGTGCCCTTTCAAGGGGCTGTCAATTAGTTAAATTAACTAATTATCTGATTCTCTGTGTAGAGGAGCAGGCTGAAAGAGTAAATTGGCTGTTGGAGATACACAGAATTTAATGTGTATCTTCTGCAAATAAAAACTAATAAGTAGTTACTTAGTGGTACAGAACTGAGAATTGCTTAAAAAGAGACAAGCTGTCGAAGCTTTTTGTCTTGCATACATTTGGTATTCTTGCAATTCTGTCCTGATGAATGCAAGATGAAAAGCTTTGAGAGCATTTCTCTTTCAGAAAAAGATAATTGATTTAAAGACTTGATTTCAGTGTTCTAGCCTTTGCCACTTGATTGAGTTTCACCAGCTGTCAGATCATCCTGGCAGCTGTGTTGTTCTGGTCTTGGGCAACTCAGTCAATGCTGATATTATCAACCCACTCTTGGCGATGGGCATTCAAGTCCCCGGCCAAGAGTATATTCAGCGCCCTGCTACCCTCCAGTGATTCCTTGTGTTTAACAATGGAATACTGATTTATTGGCAGAGCAAGGGTGGAAGGTGGTAATCAGCAGGAAGTTTCCTGGTCCATGTTTGACCCTTAAGTTATGTGACTTCGCGGGCTCTGGAGACAATGTTGAGGACTCCCAAGGCCATTGCCCCTGGACTGTATATCACTGTGCCACCCCCTCTGGGCCTATCCTGCTAGTGGGACATTAGGTACCTAGGGATGGTGATGGAGGGGCCTGGAAATTTGGATTATTTCTGTGTAATGTTCAGAGCAAAATGATCATTGCATTGAAGCTTTGTTGCTGTTTTGTCTCTGTGTTGGCATGGTGTTGTCAGACAATGGAAACTGCAGTCAGACTGTTTCCATAATACTAGCTCAGCGATTCAAGTTGTTCTGTATCAGCTACCAGCTGTTTGTAGTGCTTTCCCTTTTTAAGTCAGTCAAAACTAAAGTCTCCTGTTCATTTGTAGGTGCAAAAATACTTGGTTTTTGAACATAAATAATCATTCTGTGCAATCTGCAAATTGTTGAATTAATACAAGAGCAAAGCCAAATAGGCTGGAAACATGGCATTTCAATTCTTGCATATAATGAAAACTTGGGTTTGTTAAAGCAGTTGTACAGTAAATGGAGATCAGGAACTCATGCTCTGGGAGGTGTGAACATTTTATGGGCAATTTTAGTTACTTTGCAATTTTAAAATTTGAAACTTGTTTTAAATATCTGACCTTGTTCCTATAGCTTTGGCCTCTCAGTTAATAAGCTAATGAGCCTAAAAGTTTTGGATTTTTTTAGCCAAGCAGATGGGTTTTTAGCTGCTGCCCGAATAGAGCATGCCACTTTGACTCTGGTTACATGATTTTTATTATGTAATATTCAAAGCCTTATGTTTCCTCTTTTCCATAGATTCATAGGAAAATGGATAGTGAGATTTACTAGTAAATTTGTGTTGTTCTCCCCAGACTCTTTGAAAGGACCCTTGACTTTTATAAAATAAGCTTGGACCTAAGGAAGAGTCAACTCATCCTTGATCATCTTAGGAGATAGGGGAAATAAATATTTCCGGGATGAAGTGAGTGGTCCTGTTGAAAGATTAACCAAAATAATTTTTCACCTTTTCTAACTGTAATCTGGAATTCTCTTTTTGGAAATCCATTTTTAAAATCATGCTTATTAAATTGCTGTTTTTGGGGGATTATTGGTACAGATGGCTTCTACATTTGCCTGCATAATTTACTGCACTTCATTGTGGAGTTGCTGAGAGAAAATATGGCATAAACATGGATACATTCTGCTGTTGAACAGTAGTCTGAGCAAATTAGAATGTGAAATTATCTTTCTAACATGCCATCTAAAGTGAAAAATCCTTATTTGGGCTACTGGCATTTATTCAACAGTACCCAAATGTAATGACTGATTACAACTGATCCAAATCATTTATTAGTGTCCCTTGTCACTGTTCTTATACTTGGAGTTGATCATTTAGGTAAACGTTTTTACAATTGGGCCAAGAGTGCCTGGATTACACTGATTCCAAAGTGAACTATGAACGCTGACTATCCAAATTGCAAAATTCACAAGCCTGAAACAGTTGAGTATCTCTCCTCACTGATTTCATTAAGTTGATAGTGATGAGCCTATAATGCAGGCATGAATGACATTTTGCTTATGGAGGCACATTCAGAACAGTAGCAGCTTGAATGAAGGTGGAAGGATGCTAAAGGGCTGATTTTAACTCATCCATTTTGATTCCAAAAAATTCCACGGAGCAACTAATGGTTTTTTTTCTCTCTTCACACCCTATTACAGATTAGTTGCTGTTTTTGCAGACAACTGTCCCAACAACAAATTAGTATTCACATAGGGAATTCTAATTAAAGCACTAATGTGCTTCAGAGGTGTAATCCAAAATAAAAATAGCAGGCATAACCAAAAACTTGATCAAATAGTGAGTTCTAATGATCTTAAATTGCAGGGGAGGGATGGATGGATGTGCAGGAATGAGAAAATGAGAAATTTGGGGAGTTTCATAAAGGCATTGAAGTATTTGATAAGTATAGAATTTGTAGTTGAGGCTGAAGACTTCGGTCTTCCCCCTGTTTAGCTTGAGAAAATTGTATTTTACACAAGACTGATCCAGGCAAGCCATCTGAAAGCACCTAGATGGTGGAGAGATTGAGGGTGCTGGGTGACTTGTCATCATTATTGCACAAAAGGAGGCCATTTCTCCTGCTCTACCCCCATAACCCTGTAGTTTATTTCCCTGTGTATAATTAACCTGACCAAAGGTGGAATGTGAGTGCATAATTGTGTCATGGGACAAAAGTTTCATACTTACACAAATGTACTTTTATTATTTTTCCCTATTGTGTTGACAATAGTAGCTTTGAGCTGCTGGCACAACGATGTACCTTCAAACTGAATGGATATTTGTTGCCTCCCAGAGAAGTATGTATGACTTTTTTTTCTATGGTTCAAAGAATTTTAAAAAGAAAAAATGGGTATTTTGAAAGAACTGTAAATGTAGATTACAGGTATATTCATGTTGGTGAATGAGCATAGCTTTAGTTTGTTTCAATAAATATTCTTGCAGGGAATGTTTTCAAAGAACTGCAACCTGGTCTATTTATATAGTGGATTAAACTTTTCACAGTACTTCAGTTTTGTGATATAAACTTCTATAAATTATTCTTTTATCTGCACTTTGTTTAAATTAATTATTGTTTACTTGACAGGTTCTGCGATGATGCAGAAGCAAAATGGTATGATCAAAAGATGAAGACTGTCGGCATGGACTCTGTTCTTTGATTTTTCACATGGCCTCGTTTTTGTTCCTGGTTGAGGGAACTGGAATGCAGCATCTACAAAGTACCTCCTAAAAACAGCAGGAGGTGATCCCCTGGTTTATATAATTCAATTTACACAGTTCTGTCTAATTAGATAGTATTCTACTTCAGTAGATCTGTTTGGTTGCATCAGCTATGCAAAACATCACCAAGGTCCCAGGTAGAAATGCACATAAACATCCTGAATTCTTCGTGGCTGTCAAAAACTAAAATTGCAGAATGATTACTGTGTACAGAAGAAGAAAACGCCAGCTTCTAAAACTAATTTTTATTTGTTTTTTCTTCTCCCTTGTCCCAATTTATCGGGAGCAACTGGATGCAAATGTCATTAGTCATGTGAAATCTTATTCATACAGATATCTCATTAATAGATACAGTTTTTTGAATGAAAGCCTGACTCTGACCAAGGAGACAGCAGCTAGCCTTCACAGTTACCAGTACTTGATAACCCATGCAAACAAATGCCAAGATCAGGATGTGTTGCTGCTTCTGTTTGTGAAGACTTCTCCTGAAAACCGTCCTCGGCGGGATGCTATTCGTCAGACGTGGGGCAATGAACGCTACATAAATTCAGAGTTAAAAACCACTATAAAAGTAATTTTTGTTTTAGGTGTACATAAAGAACTCTCCCAGAGAGATCTTGTACAGAGTAGGTTACTAATGGAAGATCAACAACATTTTGACCTTATTCAACAGGATTTCTATGATGACTTTCACAATCTTACATTGAAACTAATCTTCCAGTTCAAGTGGGCAAATACTTTCTGTCAAAATGCTAAATTTGTCATGTCAGCTGATGATGATGTTTTTGTGCACACTCCAAATCTAGTAAACTACCTGTTGCAGCTGGATAAAGGGATAAGTAATTTCTGGATTGGTCGAGTACACAGAGGTGCACCCCCTATAAGGAACAAAGAAAGCAAATACTATGTTTCGTATGACATGTATCGGTGGCCTGCTTATCCTGATTATACTGCAGGTGCTGCATATGTTGTTTCCCAGGATGTGGCAGTGAAAGTTTATGAGGCCTTACTGACCTTGAACAGCAGTCTTTATATTGATGATGTTTTTATGGGTATATGTGCCAAAAAAATGGGAGTAGCACCACAACAACATATTTTTTTTGCTGGTGAAGGAAAGACCCCTTATCATCCATGTATTTATAATGAAATGATGACCTCCCATGGCCACGTGAAAGATATCCACCATTTGTGGCGGGAGGCTACACATGCAAAAGTGACTTCTCTCACTTCTGGATTTTGGGGACAACTTTACTGTCGACTGGTCAAAGTATTTCTTCTCTGCAAACCATACTTTGTGGACACATATCCTTGTATTGCTGCATTTTCCTAGTGTAGTAACTACATTGAAAAATAACTAAACTGGGCTTTTTGGGGGATGGGGGGAAGCTGACAGTAAATACACCTCAAAAGGAGCAGTTGTCATGTTATACACAGTTGACCTGTAACTACTCTTGCCAGAGTGGTTTTTGTCTATCCATAAACTTTGAAAAATAAATTTTAGGTATATGGCACTGAGTATATACAGGTTTTACAAAGTAGCAAACAAAAAGATTAAAGACTGGTGAATAATATGTGCTACCAATTAGTGGTATTTTTTCCAGAAGCTGTCTGAAAAGGTCTAGTTGGGAAAAATGGTGAGCAGCGAACAAATGTAGGGAGATTTAAAGGCATTATCTGACCATCCCTGATTATTCCGCCATGAAGCATTTCCCCAACAAGCCTGTCAATTATAAATTGTACACAGTACCTTTTTACTAATGATGAGCAGAATTTAATTCTGCTGCAAAACAGCACAAGATTTGGTCAGAGTAAAACTAGGCCTACTCAGGTTACATTTTGTGGCTAGTGACCAATAACTATTGCATTAACTTGATTGAAATATCCAGGTTGCAAATATTAAATAACTACTTTTCATGCATGACGACTAAATTTTTTTTGAGGGTAGTTTACGTAGTTGAAATTTTACTACATTCTTTCAGCTCTAACACTGAATATTAAATTTTTATTCCTCCTGAAATTAAAAAAAATCTGAAAATGTATGGACTCAATTGGTAAACAGGCCTGTATACTTGGTTAAATCTTTACTTAAAATACTTACAAGGTATATTAGCTAAATACAATGTTTAAACCAGTTACACGATATATGCAAACCAGTTTGATTCATTGAGAGATATTGGGACATGCATGTGCCAAGTTCTAAATGTATGTGGTTGTTGCTTTGATATCCACATGCAGTAAAATGATAGCTTTTTAAGCCAATGGTTTGTATGGAAAGACCAAATTGGAATTGTTTCAATTGCAAAACCAAGTTATTTCTATGAAGAAGTCAAAAGACTGAAGAGAAGTGTACTGCAATCTCTGCAGCTTTGTCTTCCCACTATATTAATGTTATTTTCGTGAAGAGATGGGCAGCCTGGGTCACTAACTACTTGACTGTCATCATGGCAGAAAGGTTGCAATTTGAAGCGCAGTCAATTTTTGTGTCCGTGAAGAGGAGAGTTTGCATATTGCAAATAATGAACATCCAAAAGATGTAAATTTCTAAACTTTCAGATTAGATATGGAAGTTGTTGAACAGCTGAGTTATATTGTCTTGCCTCCAACATAGCTTACAGGATATTGAGGATTTAAGTTTTAAAACATTTCACTTTATAGAAAAACTCACCAACTTTTTGTATACAATCTTCTATTTATGCATGCCTTACACTCTGTAGATGAAGGTTTCCTAGTCGTAACCTGATTAAACAGATTCTTTTTGCATGCATAGTACTGATAAACATGAATCAAGTGTTCACTGTGGTGGTGACAAAACCTAATTTATACCCTCAAATGCATAAAAACACCATTTCTAATAATCAATCTGTGCTTCTAAAAGTCTCTAGTATCGTAAATATCTAACATCCTAACACCCTACTCATTTACTTATCTCCATTCTAAACAACCGCCAAGCTTGTTTCACACCCTAGGTTATTTGGTAAATTCAAGTGGCTCCAATTAGCAAAACCTATAAATGCCTTTGTCATCATTATGCAAGTGGTCCTAGTCATTTAAGTAAATCCTTTGTTTTGTAACCCATTCTCATGGTTAACACCTTTTTTCTTCCTTTTTAATTTGAATAAGAAGTTCAGTGCAATGGAAGTGAGTAACAATTTGCTCTTTAAAAAAAAATAGAATCCACATGGCTGTAAACTCTGTTCTGTACACTCCAAACTGCCTACCAGCATAAGTACATAGTCTCACAAGTTTTAAAAAGTTGAATGGATAGTGCAGTGCCTCTAGTTTTTCCTGTCCTCTACCTCACACCAACCGAGTCTTTTTAATTTTGTCTAACCCTCTTTCTTTTCCATCTCTTTTATCATCTCTCTAACAAACTTTGCTTTCGTTTAGATTAGAAGTCAGTGCATTACCTCCCATTTCCCCTCCACATTTAAATTATAAGACTGAATTTTGAAAATAAAGTTTGAAATGAACCAAGCACTTACTATAACAAAAAATAATTCAAGTTTTATGAGCCTTCGAAATGTTTGAATTTACCATGAAAATCAATGACGCTGGACCTAGGAGTAGAATAAAAGTCATCATGCCTTTCAATAGCACTCTATTCTGGGACCTTTAGATATTTTTGACAAATTCTATGTCATAAGCATTGATTTTCCAGCAAGCCTATGGGGTGAAGTCACCTTGATTAAGTAAAACGCTGTTCAAGTTACCTAAACTATTTTTTAAATGACTGATTGGCCTGCAATGCCCAAGTGAGGTTAGGTGGCATGTAACCAGTTGTGTCTTGAGCCTGACGGTGTTTTCTAATCCCCCTGTAGCTTTTAACTCTGCATATGTTTCACATTTGACTTGCTAAATTAGACTGTTTCTGCAAAGCTACTTAATATAAACTGTTTTATCGTGGTCTTTGTTTTCACTCCAGGAGATCAGCTCTTGGTATTCACACTGCTGAATCTGGCTTTTTATCCCAGCAGCAAACTCCTACACCCATGGGAGGAGGAAAACTGGTCTACTGTGTGGATAAAAGCAGAATTTGGCAGTGTAAACACTTGGAACTGGTTCCTGGCTTCAAAACAAGTAAAACTAGTTTGTGGTTGAGATTAGTTGTGTTAAATCTCCACACATTTCACTTGGACATTAATTTTGCAATGTATAAAAATTGGGATCAGGCAAGTGAAGTCTTGTGACACTACATGGATTCAGAGCATTTGATGATAGGGATTGAATGCAATTACAATGGGGGCAAAGCCAGGTAAGGGAAAGGAGAGCACTTCTGATACTAGTTGTGCAGAACTAAGGGCCTTGTCTAAATGATGCAGATTGTGTCACGTGTTGGATGAAAGTACAAACACCACCAAATGGGATAATTGTTAGGTCAACACTAGGACTTTGTGATTTTAAAAACTAGATGTGATGGATTTGGGAATGATATTTATCTTCAAACTGATAAATGTAAAGGTTCACTTGAAACATGGATATGCTTTTTCTTAACCTCATGAGCAGTGAAAGAGAAACTTCATCCATTGTTTAACACGTAGAATTAAAATCTACTTTTGCCCTAAACTTTGCCCAGTTGCACAATTAACATCTATGTTGTTCACAATGGGTTAACCTGTATGATCTGACAAGTTCTTAATAATATATTCATTTAAAAACACTAGAGCAGAATTGTTTAACATTCTGTTGCAATTTTGTAGGTTATCCTGACTCTTTCTGGTTTTGATCCATTTTGTATGTATCATCTGGTTAGTGGTAATGAACAGTTTTTGCTTTTTAAATATATAGCAATTACATGAACACCTTGTAGTAATTGCTCTTTTCTCCTTTGCCAAGTAATGATTTATTAAATCTAGATGTATAATTTTTAAGGAAATGTATCTAAGATTCATTCAAACTAAAATCTGCTTGATCCATAATATTTTTTAATGGTTTTATTGTACCTCAGAAATTATTCTTGGGACTGGGTGGAGGAAGAGTTTACAATTACTGCCTTTTTACTGGGCAGACTTTACCCAGTTACCGCATAGTGGCTCACTCCAACAAAATTACCAGTAGTTATTTACAAATTGACACTTTCACAGAAAAAAAGTTAGATGGCATAATATGTGCCAAAATATACACTGGTTAGTGAGGGGTGTACTTTAGCTTTTTTGAGTTGGACAAATTAGAGACACTTAAGTTTTGTATCTGAACTAAGCTTTGTCATACCTGCTCAGTGAGTGCTTAATGCTACCAGAGGTGGAAAATGTTTGTTTCTTCATTACTGGTATCCTTTCAATGCAAAACAATTCACTTCTGATTTTCTTTTCTCTGGGTTTAGAAAAAAATGAATCTATATTATCAGAAGCGCTGGGTCTGTTAGGGAAATGTATGTAATTGCTGATAACCAATATCTAGCCAACATTTTACAAAACAATACAGTCCTTTTTTCAAATGTTCAAGGTAAGTAGAACTCTCTTGAATAAGGCAACTTTTTTCTGTATTTACACGTGGACATGTGCTACAGTATAATGGGAACAGCATATCACGTGAAATGATTTTGCTACTTGTGCAAAAGGGCCCATGGGTAATTTAAAATGGAACATATCAGCCAAGAACAAAATTAGTACCTTTAAATAGTTTAGAAAAACCTCTCCAATTATAATAAATTCTGATTTTGTACCTACTTGAATTTTTAACAATTAAGTCTAACAAGAACCATTTAAATTTAACAAGTGGCGATTTTAGCACTTCCTAAAAAAAATTCCCACAAATATTGACTTTTTTAAACTATTGATCCTATTTTCCTAAAAATACTTAAATTTTATTACCTTTAAATTAACTGGCTGTATATAAATTCCTTTAAGATATGTTACTAGCAAAGGATTATGGCTACTTGTGCTGTTGGCAGTTTATCACTAACCTGGGAGGGATAAAAGGCTGCAGTCAACTTGGGAGAATTTCTTTCACCTCTATTTTAGTATTTGTGACCTACCTCGCACAAGCTGTTTTCAGGGATAATTCAGACTATTCAGCTCAATAAATTGAACAGTTTTTGTTTTTGAAGCCAAAGTAGTTTTTGCAATAGCACAGAAGTGGTCTGAAATGCAGTGAGACGAGAGATATTTGTATGAAAAGTGTACTTCACCAGAATTTTTACTCCATTGTAAACCTTCTAGATGTATTTAAAGTGAAATGAAATGGTTTGATGTTTTGTTATATACTTTTGTTTCAAGCCTCATGTCAGTTTTGCACTTGTTTGTTTTCTAGCTCCTTAGGAAAATTTATTTTTGTATGTTGAAATTTTCAAATTTTTTTTCTGGATGTTTAGTTTGTCTGAAAAAAAAATAAAGTTGTATGAAGTATGAAATTTTGTCTTCCTAGAAATCTTGAACTTTGATCTAAATTCTGCACTCTGATTTCATTTTTGTCTTTGTTTTTTCATGGCACTTTTTCTTCAAATTTCCAAATTGTCCGTGGGAGGCCGTTGCAATCTCTTCACTGCAACTTTTTGTTACTTAATTCATTCATGGGATGTGGGCTTTGCTGGCTAGGCCAGCATTTATTGCCCATCCCTAAATTGCCCTTGAGCAGGTGGTGGCGAGCTGCTGCCTTCAACTGCTGCAGTCCCTGTGGTGGAGGTACACCAATAGTGCGGTTAGGGAGGGAGTTCCAGTAATATGACCTGGGGACAGTTAAGGAATAGCGATATATTTCCAAGTCAGGATCATGTGTGGCTTTGAGGGGAACTTCCAGGTGGTGGTGTTCCCATTTTTCTGCTCCTGTTCTTCTAGATGGTAGCGGTCGTGGGTTTGGAAGGTGCTGCCTAAGGAGCCTGGGTGAGTTTCTGCAGTGCTTCTTGTAGATGGTACACACTGCCACTGTTCATCAGTGGTGGAGTGGGTGAATGGTTCCTCTTCCACAAACAATCAAGCAGGTTGCTTTGTCCTGGATGGTGTCAAGCTTCTTGTTGCTGGAGCTGCACTCATCCAGGCAAGAGGGGAGTATTCCATCACACTCCTGACTGGTGCCTTGTAGATGGTGGACAGGCTTTGGTGAGTCAGGAGGTAAGTTACTTGCCGTTGGATTCCTAGCCTTTGGCCTACTCCTGTAGCCACAGTATTTATATAGCTAGTCCAGTTCAGTTTCTGGCCAATGGTAACCCCCAGGATGTTAGTGGGGTTTCAGTGATAATAATGCCATTGAATGTCAACGGGCGATGGTTAGATTCTCTCTTGCTGAAGATGGTCATTGCCTGGTACTTGTGTGGCACATGTTACTTGCCACTTGTCAGCCCAAGCCTGGAGATAGTCCAGGTCTTGCTGCACTTGGACATGGACTGCTTCAGTAACTGAGGAGTTGCGAATGTGGATCATTGTGTAATCATCATCAAATATGTTCACTTCTGACCTTATGATGGAAGGAAGGTCATTGATGAAGCAGCTGAAGATGACTGGGCCCAGGACACTACCCTGAGGAACTCCTGCAATGATGTCCTGGAACCAAACTAATTGATCTCCAACAACCACAAACATCTTTCTTTGTGCTAGGTGTGACTCCAACCAGCAGAGTCCCCCCTCCCTTCTGATTTCCTTTGACTCCAGTTTTGTTAGGGCTCCTTGATGCCACACTTGGTCAATCACTGCCTTGGTGTCAAGGGCAGTCACTCACCTCATCTCAAGAGTCATATGCACTCAACATTAACTCAGGTCTGCCACAATCTGGAGCGAGAAACAATGTTTTTCCAACATTTTTCTGTTTTTATGCTTGGTCTACCAACTCCAAGTGGAGAGATTATTTCCACAGAATTAAAAATATTGAAGTCAACAATTTGAAAGGAGCTGCTGGTTCTCCCAGCATGCTATAAGATCGCGACTGTGGCATTAGCTTGAGTGAGTCTTTTTGTTTTTGATATTACATTATTAAGCTTTTGATCTCATCTGGAACACAAGCAGTTCAGTGGAGAGAAACTAAAATGGGAAAAGAAATCAGGACAATTTGCTATCATATATGGTTGCAATGCAATGTTGCATAGCTCAAAATGCTTTACAGTTTGGAATATTCTCCAATTGCACTAGATGTTTGGACAGTTTAGTGGACATAGTGAACATCGTGTTGTCGAAAACAAGAGGGGAAATGGATACTGAGATAGGAATGGGAACGATAAGGCAGGGAGAGTAGTCATTGCTAGCCATGATAGGACAGCTTCAAATGGAGCCTAGTGAGGACAGACTACCACAGGTGGACTGCATGGGAGGAGGGTTGAATGGTTGGTGTGTCATAAAACATACATTAAAGGCAACATATGAATGTAACAAAGTGCCTCTCCTGTAAAGCACGTAGGGACATTGTCATGAGGTATTGGCAGAGGGACCAAAAGATTGGTCAGAAATGTTTTGGGAAGAGAATGATGTGGAGATGTGTAGGAAGGGAATTCCTGATTTTTTAGGGCTTTGACAACAGAAGACACAGCAATGCAGCAAGCAAAATCAGGAATCCACAGTTACAATTGGGAGGGATTTAAAAACAAAAATGAGAATCTTAAAATATGAGTGCTTGTTAACCAGGAGCTAATGTAACTCAGTGCGCACAGGAGTGATGAACGATCAAGATTTTGGTGCACAGTTTTGGATGAGCTCAAGTTTACAGTGTGAAAGATGGGAGGCCAGTCAGGAGATCTACTATATAGATATACATGTCATAATTAGGTTTTAGCTTTCTTTTCATTTATTTCTAGCTACAAGCCTATAAGCCATAATAAAATGATCAGGTTTCTCATTCCTGGAATTTAAATGTATGGATGATTTTTGGCAAGTTAAAGGCCTTTTGTTAGCAAGGAGTGCTGAATAATGGGACAGTGTTCATTCAGATAATAGAGTAACCTGTAATCTCAAGACATTGAACATATCAGTTAGGGAACTGATTTTCAAGGGATGGCTGTGTTTGGAGCCCTATAGAAATAGTCATGGGGCAGAATATTACGCTTGGCGGGCAGGCGCGCACCTGACACACTCAAGCGTAAAATGACGTGCGATGATGTCAGGCGTGCGTCCTGACGTCATCGTGTAGTCTTGTGATATTTCGTTTGGCGGGCAGGTGCCGGAGTTGGCTGTGCATCTGCCGATTAATTAAAAGGTCTATTAGGCCATTAACAATCTAATTAAATTCAAATTTACGCCAACCATTAGAAAATGCCAAGCGGCCTTTACATTTTTTAGGAAACCTCATCCATGAGCATGTTGAGGTTTCCTAAAGCAAATAAACATTAAATAACTTTATTTTTGAATTAAAAACATGTCACAGCTCACGTAACGGTCATGTGAGGGGCCATGTTTTATTAAATTTTTATTTTCTTCATTTTTTTTTTTTACAGCTCCGTGCCTCGGAGATTGAAGCGCTCTCTCTCGCGCATGTGTGAACTGTGTGTTAGGCCTGGCTCTTCCTCCTCCCCAGCCCCCACAGGCAGCGCTCAGCACTGCTGCTCACGATCCATGCTGGGCAGGCCTTAATTGGCCCGCCCGCATGAAATCGCGATGGGGAGCCGATCACGGGCTGCGGTCAGCTTCCTGCTTGCCCCCACTGAGCACCCCCGCCAAGGGCAAAATCCTGCCCATGGAGTTTTACAGCTTGGAAGGAGCCCTTCAGCCCATCTTGTCCAAGCCTGACATCAAGCCCCTATCCATTCTAATTCCATTTTCCAGTACTTGGCCTGTAGCCTTCTACGCTATGGCGTTTCAAGTGTTCATCATCTAAATACTCAAATATTGAGGGTTCCAGCCTCTACCACCCTTTTTCAGGCAGAGAGTTCCAGATACACATTTCTCCTCTCTCCCCCACCCCCTGGTGAAAACAACTTTCCTCAAATACCCTCTAAAGCTCCTACCTCTTACTTTAAATCTTGAGATTTCCTTCATTGGAGACCAGAACAAAATAATCAACGAAGGTTGTGTTCTCCAGCCAAGCAAAATTACATTTTTTTTTGTGTAGCTGTTGTTTAAGGAAGTGTCAAGATTGATATTTGTAACCAAGTTAGTATAAAGTCCAAGAACCTTAGTGCTTTGAGTTGTTGAGGGGTTAATGTATCACTGTGGCCATTAGGTTGAGAATCAGAATTGAGTGATTGACAGATCTCTACTATAGGGAGAGCAGAAGCTCAGCTAAAGGAATTCAGGAGTTTAAAGATCCTGGAGAGAAGGTTAGATCTGGGATAGTGGTTTATAAGGACTGATGTGAGTCCTAATAGCCTTGGACAAATGATTAAAAACTCATTTTGTCTTGGATAATTTAAATTTTCTTTTATAGTGAAACCTGTAATTAAGGACATGAGTTTGGGTGTCCTTTATTTGCAGGAGTCATTCTCAAATTGGCAGTCGTCTGTACAGTAACCTGGATAAACCAAGTATCCTGGGATTGTGTTCTCCTGCAGTGTTCCTTTTTTTACTTTTCTCTGGGATTGTGCCTAATTCTGCAGCTCTACCAGTAGATGTGAATTCAGTTCACTGGGTTTTCCAGCTCAATGCCACCCTGGGGTTCTTTTCCACAGCAGGAGGGATGTTCTGCCACTTTGGCATTTTGCACCAAGTGATGTGGATACTGTAGGGACAGTGTGCCTAGGAGATCCCAGCTAAATTGTGGGGGGCATTTAGGTCCTGGCAAATGCTGTCTGGGATCCTCTTTCCCACTGTGTGCTGCAGCTGCTAATGTCTGACATGCTGGATGGTAAGAAAGGGGGCTGTTAGCAGCTTACTTGAACCTGACATATCAGTGGAAATGGATTGCCAACTCTGGAGCCATTCCTAGGAGTTTGATCTCATTTACGTTCTGATCGTGCCTTCTACAAATGTTATTGGGTATTACTGGATTTGCTGCCTTTTATTGGATGTGTCCCTGTACAAGTTGAGAATCTTTTTTGATTTTTTTGCATCAGCAGTTGTGAGAGAAGAGCCAAAAGGCTACCTGTGAACCATTTTCTCCATTTCTTTCCTGCTGCCTGCCCCAAATCGCCATTCCCCACCCCCGATGACCGTCTCTTTTTTTCCCCCCACCCCCAATCACTACTTCGCAATTTCCCCCTCTGCCATACCTTGTCCTTCATAACTTGAGTCCTTATTCCTGATTTCTCCCCAACTGGCACTTCTGGGCTTTTGTGGAATAGAGTTCTTTACCCAGGAACAGAGAAACCATTCTATCCCTGGGATACAGCTGGCAAAGCATTCAATCCCAAAAAGCAGTTTTTGTCTCACTATAGATGTTGGGTTTTTAAAAAAAAAAAAATGGTTTTCTTCACCCTATGTGCCTTGTGCTTACCTGCAAGCCCTGTCGTTTTAAGTTTCAAACAGACTTAGTGCATTAAAAGCTGTCGATATTTCATAATTTGGGTGTCATGGTTTCAGGGTATAGCTTCTATCTAAAAAGCTTGTAAGTTATTTGGGACTGTCAGTGTCTGTACAGTTTCACTATAGTCTGATGTACCCATTCAGCCCTTTTTCTCTTATTTAAAGCATTAATAACAAGCACCATATAACTTATAACTTCATGACAATTATTCTATAGCCTAAACCCATTAAGAATAGTAATGACATGTTATCATCCTCCTTTATAGCAAGTTAAGAGTTTTAAGGTACTTCTTTCCCCAACCAGATTCTACTCATTTTAACCTAAAAATATTCATGAAAGGTTGAGCTCTCCATTTAAATGTTTCACCTACAATATGGGTGGACAGAATATTTTTGGCGAATGCAAAGTATAATTGTGTGCAGCGCACATTGAATTCCTGCACAGACCTGAAGAAATTTGAATAGTTATCTTACCTCCTCCTCGTTGACAAGTTCTCTTCACTTTCAGCTGTTACTTGGACATGACTGGATCCCCCCTGGCTGGCTTCATGCATCACTTCAATCTAAAACAGACAGGGTAGGAGAGGGAAGCCATGTAACTACACAGGGCATTCCTTACATAGGTCACTGATGCAGCAAAGGATTTGACTCTGGTTGAGTGCAATAAATGCATAACTACCATGCAAAATATATATTAAACTAAACTTAATACTGCTTTTACTGGAAATAATTTAGAAATGTTTGTCCAGGTCAGGCAGACCAAATCTCAGGCCAGATTGTATTTTTGTACAATTCAAAAATGTTTTTCTTTCATGATAATCCTGAGAACATCAGAATCACTGCCCCCTTTTTTTTGCAGGCTACAATTTTTCACTTGATGTTCTGAATGTTGGTTAGTGCTGTATATTAAGAGTTATGTACTGATCTATTCCCTGTCACCCTCCTCATCCAAAGTTTTTTGTTAGACCATGCCACTGAAGCAAATGTAAATTCACTTTAAAAACAAAGTGAAAACCTACGTATATTTCGCCATCATCTTCGTTAAATGTTAGGCAAGTTTGAGACTACTGTTTTTTCTGGAGATTTGAACAATTTCCTGCTTGAGTAATATGGATGTGTTGCCTCAATTTACTTCCTTTAGCCGTTCCCCTGGAGCTCAAAACTGACTTTTGAGTAGTAAAATAATAGCAAAGTTAAATTTAAGGTAAGTGCTAGGCAATAAGGCCTGCCGTTATTTTATTAAATCATTGTTAATAGCTCTGATCAGTTACCAGACTGCTGCTTCCTCTCAACAGTGAAAATAATTCTGAAAAATAAATTATGTTCAAATAAATATTTGAATCTATAATGCTTTGCTTGAAACTGTTTGTTTTATCACATGCTCTTATGCATGTTTGTGTGTATAAACACTGCCATAACATTGGAGTTCAACCATTACAAACACTAACAGGTACTTCCTTACCTTTAAGTTACCTTTTGGTTTCTTCATATTTCTTTTCTTTGCTAATTCTGTTTCTGTAAGCGGCTTTAAATTGCTAATGTTATCTAAACTTCTTCTGCTGGGAGCTGTGAAATAATAAACAAAAGTTAGTTAAAGGGGAATAATGTGCCCCACTGCAAACAATTTAATCAGAAGCACTTTTGTGTACTGTAATTTTAAAAAATTATGATCCTTGAACTGGCCAGCTCTATTGATTAAATCAGATTTGACTATTTATAAATTAGCACATAATAGATGTAAATGAACAACATATAGACCAATACTTTGCAGACTGCTGCATATTGTATTTTATAACAACCAGAACCCAACACTCTACCAAAACTTTGTCTGAAATCATCTGGTACATTGTTTCAGGGAAAATTATAAACTTAGCAGATTTGTCATTCGCTTTCAGTAGTTCAGTTAAATGTTTCAAGCCAGAGATGACTGGTCCATCTAGCATATGTTTCCACAATACAGTAGTCCCTTGGTACATTTGCAATAACCCTGAATCCCATATATTGAAGAGCTCCTGTCTTAATTTTTGCTTGAGGTTAATTAAAGTTTCTTATACCACTCCTGTGCCAATAATGGCCCAGATCTTGAGGTCAGTTATGAAGTGATGGTGCTCATTGCTGACTGAAGAAAGCTGCCCACAAAAAGCTAGCAAGCTCTGTGACATAGTTTTTGCCTTTCTCAATGTTATGTTAATTCTGGTGCTAGCTATAGGGGATCTCTGGCTTCCAGTAACAGAGGTTATCAAGCAGGCTATACAGCTAATCTCCACCAGCAAACCAGGAAGTTTTATCATGCAATTTAAAGCTCTCTTTAATTTTAGAAATTGAATTAAAAATTGGGAGGTACACGTGGACCAGAAGCTGAAATATAAAACTTTTTTTTAGAGTTTTAATTTTTTTCTAATATGGACTGGAGAACCACAATTTGTATCTATAACCCCTTTAATAACACTAAGCCACATGAGATATTAGGGCAGAGAAGCAAAAGCTTGGTCAAAGAGGTAGGTCTTAAGCTCTGCCTCTAAAGTAAGGTAGAGAGACAGAGAAGTTTTAGGTGGGAGTTTTTGGCCTAGGCAGCTGACTGCTCCAATGATGGATTGATTAAAATTTTGGTGTTCAAAAGGCTGCAGATAAGAGGGTTGCAGAGCTCAAAGATTACAGATGGGGGAAAGGGCAGGCCATGGATGGAATTTTAAAACTGAGATGTAATTTATTTGGAAGCCAGTGAAAGCGAGCACAGGTGTGATGGGTAAAAGCATTTGGTGTGAGTTAGAGCATGTGCAGCATAGTTTTGGATGAGCTCAAGTTTATGGAGTGCAAAGTATTGGAGGGTGGCCAGGAGTTTTAGAATAGTCAATTCTGGAATTAACAAAGGCATTGATGAAGCTTTCAGCAGCTGAAGAGCTGGGTGGAGATGGGTGATGTTACAAAGATGGGAAATAAGCAATCTTAGTAAAGACGTAGATATTTGGTTAAAGGCTCAACATGTTCCACAAATGTATAATTGTTTTTTAGGGCCTGAGGTTGTTCAATGATAATGTTGTTGAATTAGGTCACATTGTATTTTTAAACAAGGCTCAACCCCTCTTCCAGGGTTTTTATAGTAAGAATAGAGTATAAAAGTTGAATCTGATGTCAATTCCCTGACTTTAAAAAAAAAAGTGCATATGTACAAACTTCACATGTGGAGGAGCGGTCATTCACTGATGGCAAACTTGGGGATTCTGCATTTAACTGCACAGGCTTGATTTATACATGGAGAGTGGAGTTGTGGTGGAAGATCAACTGTGATCTTGTTGAATGATGGAGGAGACTTCACAGGGAATGAGTGTTTCCAGTGCAGGAGGAGGCCATGTGGCGCATCGAATCTGTACTGGCTCTCTAAAGTGTATTCTACCTAGTCCCACTCCCTGCCTGATCCCTGTAACCTTGCACATTCTTTATTTTCAGATAGCAATGCAATTCCCTTTTGAATACCTCGATTGAACCTGCCTCCATCACCACCTCGAAGTTTCTTCCAGACTCCAACCATCCTCTGGGCGAAAAACATTTTTCTCATCACTATTACTCCTTATGCCAATTATTTTGAATCTGTGCCCTCTAGTTCTTCATGCTTTCTTGAGTGGAAACCGTTTCTCACTATTTACCTTGGTCCGTACCCCTCAGGATCTTAAATACATCTAACAAGTCTCCCCTCAGCCTTTTCTCCAAGGAAAACAGTCCCAACCTCTCCAATCTATCCTCATGGCTACCGTTCTTTTTCCCTGCAATCATTCTTATGAATCTCCTCTGTACCCTCTCCAATGCCCTGCACATCCTTCAAGTATGGAGCCCAGAACTGGCCGCAATATTCCAGATGAGGCCTAACTAGGTCTTATACAAGTTCAACATGACCTCCTTAATCTTGTACTCTCTGCCCATATTAATAAAGCCTAAGATACTATGTGCTTTATTTACTGCTCTCAATATGCCCTGACATCTTCAAGGAGTAAGTGACACATACACTGAGGTCCTTCTGTTCCTGCACCTCCCTTTTATTTTATACTGTCTCCATATTCTTCTTGCCAAAATAAATCATCTCACATTTCTCTGCAATAAACTTCATCTGCCACTTGTCTGCCCAATCCACCAACATGTATTTTAGTTCACAACTAACCTCATCACAGTTAACAATGTTTCCAATCTTTGTATCATCTGCAAATTTTGAAATCATCCCCTGAACACCACTGTCTAGGTCAATAATATATATCAGGAAGAGTAAGGGTCCCAACACTGACCCCTGGGGAACTCCACTACAAACCTTCTCCAATCTGGAAAAACAGCCATTTATCATTACTCTGTTTCCTGTCATTCGATCAATTTTTTTTTTATTGAGGTCAATTTGCCTACACTTGATCTATTTCTTATCATATTTTCTCCTCCAATAACTGACATGGGAGATCAAAACTGCATCAAGTACTTCAGATTTGAGCTCAAGGTGCAAGTGCAATTTTAAAAAGACCTCTCTGGATCTATGTTGTATCCCTTATTGTGCACCCCAACATTCTGCTTGCTTTAACAGCCTGCAAGCATTGTGCTGATGGTTTTAGTCACCTGCCCAGTAAAATGAAAGATCGTTCTCTTGTTCCGATACCTCAAATACATTTCAAAATAGGTGCAATTACATTGCTCGGTGTAATCTTTGGCTGCGAACAAGTGGGAAATTATTGAGAAGTACAAACTTATAGAGTAGTTATAATGGAGGAATTTAATGATCCGAATATAGACTGGCAAAATGGTAGTGTAAAAGGCAGAGAGGGGTAAAAGTTCTGTTACAAAAGTATCATTTTCATCCTATTTTTCTGGTTTGTTGTAAAGTAGATTTATGGGTGAGTGTAGATGGTTCTGTTTGTATGATTTCATTACATTTGCAGTCAGACTGCAAGCTTGAAATTATCAAAGGAAGCTAGGTGTAGAAATGTACATGAGTAAACATAGATGTTGTCTTGCATGCAAAGTGTGACGGGAATTTGCATTTTTAGATAAGTGAAGGGATTGTTTGGATTTCAAAGGGATCTCAATCTTTTTACAACTAGCCAGATAAGCAAGGCTAAGGAGTGTTTATTTTTCCCAAAGGTTACTGACAATTTTGGCAACATGAAAGATTTTATATTATGGGAAAGGTACAGTTCCAAAGACATATGGAACAATGGAATTTACATATTAAAGAGAGAGTAACATATATAAAGGAGAATGAAAGGCTATGTTAAGCACCATGTAAGATCTAACAGGTATGTGTGAAACAGCCTTGAAGAAGCCTCCAGCCATTTTGTGCATGTCTATTATGTCCAGTAACTAAAGTTGGAGAAAGATACTTGAAATTCCACTGTCAAGTGGTTACTGTTAACTTGCTAGTCTTTTAAAAAAATCTAAGATCTATTTTGGACTGTTGCCTTAAGGGGGGTGTGTAACTGGGAGTCAGGTTAAATAGGAATTTTAGGATTTGTTAAAGTATTAAGTAATTGTAGTCTTATGTATGTGCTTGAAATCTTTTATTTTGTTAATAAATATTTTAATTTAATTTTTTTAAATCTCTAAAGGTCTTGGTGGACTCACTACTGCTGAATTCAGTGCACATAGCTTCTCGTAATAAATACAAATTGTAAAACTGTCATGATAGCATAGCCAAGTTCCCCTTGTGGATTTGATCCACCTGGCACATATCATGTGCCACGTCAGATCCTAGCGTATGCTCTGAAAAATTTTCTACAGCAGTATGTTTCCAGTCCAACAAGAAAGGAGGTATTGCTAGACCTGGTTCTTAGGAATGAGGTGGGCTAAGTGGATCTAGTGTCAGTAGGAGAATATTTAGGTGATAATGGTTATTGTATCATAAGGTTTAGGTTGACTATGGAATGGACAAAGATAAGTCCAGAGTAAGAATAATTAACTGGGGGAAAGTGAACATCAATGGGAAAAAATCCAGCCCACATTCATTATATTTATTCATGGGATGTGTGTTACTGGCTAGGCCAGCATTTATTGCCCATTCCTAATTGTCCTTGAGAAGGTGGGGATGAGGTGCCACCTTGAGCCATTACAGTCCATGTGGTATAGGTACACCCACAGTTCTGTTAGGGAGGGAGTTCCAGGATTTTGACCCAGTGACAGTGAAGGAAGAGTGGTATATTTCCAAATCAGGGTGGTGAGTGGCTTGGAGGGGAAATTCCAGGTGGTGGTATTCCCATGTGTCTGCTGCCCTCTTCCTTCTAGATGGTAGCAGTCATGGGTTTGGAAGGTGCTGTCTAAGGAGGCTTGGTGAGTTCCTGTAGTGCATCTTGTAGATGGTATATGCTGCTGCCACTGTGTTGGTGGTGGAGGGAGTGAATGTTTGTGCATGGAGTGCCAATCAAGCAGGTTGCTTTGTCCTGGATGGTATGAAGCTGCTTGTATAGTTGGAGCTGTACTCATCCAGGCAAGTGGAGTGTGTTCCATCACATTCCTGACTTGTGCCTGTTAGATGGTGGATAGGCTTTGGGGAGTCAGTTACTCAAATTAATTGGAGTCAAAGGTTGGCAGGAAGAACAGTGGCTGGACAATGGGCTACCTTCAAAGAAGAGAGAGTTCATGCACAGTGAAGTTATATTCCCTCAAAAGGGAAGGGTATGTCAAACAAATCCAGAGCTCCCTGGGTGACTGTTATGGCACAGCCGATGGTCAATTCTGAGCTGTTCAAATCCCAAAGGGAAACTTGAAACAACTGCCACAACTTGTTTTGCAACTTGTATAAATTTTGAGATGCGTGCCTTTAATTTGGTAGTAATAAGACCACCAAGTCTTATAGGTTTTTACAAAACTAGATTAAACATTTGCTAATAAGAGAAATGGTTTTAAGCACATACATATGTCTACAAATTACTACTATAATAACTTCTAAATCCCCTACTTAATCTGACTTCCAGTTACACTTTCATTATGGCAACAGTAAGACACACAGATTTTAAAAGACCCAGGCAAAGAAACATGATAACCTGACAATCCAATTCAAAGTGAGTTTCCTTAACTTCAGTTCTTTGTAGACAGCAGCTTGAGGCATAGATGCTGAAGGCTTTTTACACTTGTTAGGTCTTAAGATGCCTACCCTTACACACAGCCTTCGTTCCTTTATACATATTTTCCCCGTTTAATGCAAGTAAACGTTGTTTCACTCTGTCTTTGGACTTTACCTTTCCAATCATAAAAATTTAGATAGTACCTATTTTACCAGTAATCTTTGGGAAAAATAAACAGTTTCTGAACTTCACCTGGCTAGGTGACACATTTCACCCCTCCTTTGAAATCAATCTAGTCTGGTTTATTTAAAAGTGCAAATGTTCTTTTACACCTAAATTTACCTACTTAAAATTTCAAACCTAGCTCATTTCCTAAAACATCAAAGCCTTAAGACCAGCTGCCTTTAATCCAATTAAGTCTCATCCACAAACACACACACACCACTATTTTATAATAAATTCCAGTAACATTATTATATCTTCCTGATAATGACAAAAGAGATAGAGATTAAGATAAAGAAGAAAAAGTGTGCTTATGACAGGTATCAGGTAGAAAATATAATTGAGAACCAGGCTGAATATAGAAGGTTCATAAGAGGCGAAAGAGAAAATAAGAGAAGCAAAGAGGGAGTATGAAAAGAGACTGACAGCCAACAAAAAAGGGAATCCTAAGGTCTTCTATAGGCATTTATATAGTAAAAGGAGTAGGGCCAATTCAGGTCCAAAAAGGTGACTTGCACATGGAGGCAGAGGGCATGGCTGAGGTATTAAATGAATACTTTGCATCTGTCTTTACCAAGGAAGAAGGTGCTACCCAGACCATGGTGAAAGAGAAGGTAATTCAGACACTAGAAGGGTTTAGTATTGATAAGGATGTGGTATTGGATAGGCTGTATGTGCTTCAAGTTGATATAATTAAATAGTGTTTCAAGAATTAATACATGGTCTACAACATAGGCACAAAAATCTAGCAGGAAAATTGATCTAACCATGGCTGATCAGAGAAGTTAAGGATGGTATTAGATTAAAGAAAGAGGCTTGTAAAGCTGCTAAAAAAAAGTAGTAAGCCTCAGGATTGGGAGCATTTTAGAATTCAGCAAAGGAGAACTAAGAAACTGATAAGAAAAGAGAAAATAGAATATGTGGGTAAAATAGCAAGAAACATAAAAATGGACTAAAATTTTCTATAGGTACGTATAAAGGAAAAGATTATCAAAGAAAAATGTGGGGAATAAGGAAATGGCAGAGAAATAAACAAAAACTCTGCCTGTCTTCATGGAGCAGGATACAAAAAAGCACCCTGAAAAACTGGAGAACCAAGAGACTAGTGAGATTAAGGACCTGAAAGAAATTAGTATTAGTAAAAAAGTAGTACTGGAGAAATTAATGGACTAAAAGTTGACAAATCCCCTGGACCTGATGATCTATATCCCAGTGTTGAAAGAGGTGGCTATAGAGATAGTGAATGTGTTGGTGGTCATTTTCCAAAATTATACAGATTCTGGAACAGTTCCTGGAGTTTGGAAGGTTGTAAATGTAACCCCACTATTTAAGAAAGACAAGAGAGAGAAAATGGGGAACTATAGACCTGTTAGCTTGACATCAGTAGTAGGGAAAATGCTAGAAACTATTAGATGTAATAACTGGGCACTTAGCAAATACTTGGGCAGAGTCAACATGGATTTATGAAAGGGAAATCATGTTTGACAAACCTGTTGGAATTTTATGAGGATGTAACTATCAGAATAGATAAGGGATGTGGCGTATTTGGATTTTCAGAAGGCTTTTGATAAGGTCGCCCACAAGAGGTTAGTAAGCAAAATTAGAGCACATGGGACTGGGGTAATGTATTGGCATGGATTGAGGATTGGTTAACAGACAGAAAACAGAGTAGGAATGAATGGATTATTCTCAGGATGGCAGGCTGTGACTAGTGGGGTACCACAAGGATCAGTGCTTGGGCCCTAACTATTCACAATCTATAATCATCTATTTGGATATGGTGACCAAATATATTATTGTCAAGTTTGTTGATGACACAAAACTTGATGAGGATGTGAGGAGGATTCAAAGAGACTTAGACAAGCTGAGTGTGCAAGAACAAGGCAGACGGAATATAATGAAGAAGAATTGAAGTTATTCACTTTGGTAGGAAAAACAGAAGTGCAGAGCATTTCTTAAGATGAGAGAAATTGGGAAGTGTTGACATCCAAAGGGACCTGGGAGTTTCATGTTTATGAATCACTGAAAGCGAATATGCAAGTTCAAAAAGCAATTAAGAAGGAAAATGGTATGTTAGCCTTTATTGCAAGAGGATTTGACTACAGGTTTAAGGAAGTCTTGCTGCAGTTGTATAGAGCCTTGGTGAGACCACACCTTCAGTACTGTGTACAGCTTTGGTTTCCTTACCTAAGGAAGGGTATATTTGTCATAGAGTGCAATGAAGGTTCACCAGACTGATTCCTGGGATGGCAGAATTGTCCTATGAGGAGAGACTGGAAAGACCTGTATTTTCTGGGATTTAGAAGAATGAGAGGTGATCTCAATGAAGCATACCAAATCCTTACAGCACTCAACGGAGTGCAGGAAGGATATTTCTGCTGGCTGAGGGGAGGAGGGGGTGGTCTAGAAAGAGGGGACAGTCTCAGAATAAGAGGTAGGCCATTTAGGACAGATAAGGAGGAATTTCTTTAGTCAGAGGGTGGTGAATCTTTGGAATTCTTTACCACAGCGGGATGTGGAGGCTCAGTCATTGAGTATATTCAAGGTGGAGATTGATTGGTTTCTTGAAATTAAAGCTATCAAGGGTTATGTGGATAGTGCAGGAAAATGGCATTAAAGTAGATCAGCCATGATCCAAATGAATATTGGAGCAGGCTTGAGGGGCCAAATGGTCTACTCCTGCTCCTATGTTCCTATAAGGGACCAGATGAGATGTCTCTAAGGATGCTGAACAAGTGAGTGTGGAAATTGTAGAGGCACTGGGCATAATTTTTCAGTTTCCCTTAGACTCAGGGGTGGTGCCAGAGAACTGTTCAAAAATGGTGTAAAGATAAGCCCAGCAACTACAGTCCAGCCAGTTTAACTTCAGTGGTGGGGAAACTCCTAGAAACTATCATCCAGGACAAAATTAATAGTCACGTGGACAAATGTGGGTTAATTAAAGAAAGCCAGCATAGATTTCTTGAAGGAAAATAGTGTTTAACTAAATTGCTGGAGTTTTTTTTTGAGATAATGGAGAGGGTTGATGAGGGCAATACTGTTAATTTGGTCGGTGTATATAGACTTCCAAAAGGCATTTGATACAGTGCCACACAACAGACTTGTGGGCAAAGTCATAGCTCATGGAATAAGAGGGACTATCTCATGGATAAATTCTTGTTGCGTCTTTTAACACCACCCCTTTGACCTTATTCCACTTTCCCTTTTGGATAGGAGCTGTAAAATGAAATTGTGGATGATTTATTGTTTATTTTAACAACTGTTGCACTCGGGATAACTCCTTTTCTCTTCTTTAAAATAACAATTTAGTGCCATGGAATTTATTAGGTTTACCTGAGAGGGCAGATGGGGCCTTGGTTTAGTGTCTCAATCAAAAGACAGCATCTCTGACAATGCCACACTCCCTCTGTACTTAACTGGAGCATCAACTTGGATTTTTGTGCTCAAATCTCTGGAGGGGGACTTGAATTTACAATCTGACTCCGATGTGAGTGCTACCGCATGACTGGCATACCAGACACTAGGTGCTGCTTTGGGATAAGCACTCATTACCTATTCATACTCATCACAAAATATCAGTTTTATTTGTGCATCACAGGTAAGGCAGTTTCTGTGGAGTGAACAGACAAACTATTTTGCGAATAGGCCTCTCCTCAGAACTGGAAGATAATACAGATGTACAGAATTTACAGAACAGAATAAGGGGAATGGAAAAAAGAACATAAACACCAATACAGGAAAATAGACAATGATCTGTGAAGTGCGTAGATAGAGAACAGGCGGTAGTTAGGTGGTAGTTAAATGGCAAAAGTTGGATTTAGATGGAGACAATATCGGCATAATGAGAAATGGAGATAATATAAGCATAATGAGAAATCAAAGAAGTAAAAGACATATGAGAGTGTGTGAATAGCTGCAGAAATGTTAACTGGTGCATAGAAAGGAAGAGGAAAAAACAAATAGCAGAGCAGATTCCAGCGAGCCATAAGTATGGTTAAAGAAGAATGCCAATCGACACCAAGGAACACCAGGATAATGTCTATAAACTATCAGATTATCACCCAAATCCAATCCTGGGTGAACAGAAATGTCCTTCCATTAAACACTAGGAAAACTGAAGTCATCATCTTTGGTACCTGCCACAAGCTCTGATTCCATCCCTCTCCCTGGTAACTGTCTGTGGCTGAACCAGATTGCTTGCAACCATGGTATCACATTTGACCCTGAGATGAGCTTTCAACAACATATCCACGTTGTCACCACCACAACCTTACCCATTTTTGCCCCTTCCTCAGCTCTTCTGCTGCTGAAACCTTTATTGATGCCTCTGTTACCTCCAGGCTTAACTATTCCAATGCAGTTCTTGATGGCATCTCACATTCTATCCTCTGTAAAGTTCATCCAGAACTCTGCTGCCCACGTCCGAACTTGCACCAAATATAGTTCACCCATCACCCTGTGACCACTAACCTACACTGACCCCCTGTTAAAAGACACCTTGATTTTTAAAACACTCATCCTTGTTTTCAGATCACTTCATGGCCTCATCACTCCCTATCTTCTTGAGCATCCCAATTGCAAATGTTCCACCAGTGGTGGCCAAGCCTTCAGATGTCTAGGCCCTAAGCTTTGGAATTTCTTCCCTAAACCTCTCCATGTCTCTACCTCGTTTTCCTCCTTTAAGGTGCCCCTTAAAACCTTCCTCTTAGACCAAGCATTTGATTGTCAGCCCTAATATCTCCTTTTATGGCTTGGTGTTATATTTTGTTTTATAATGCCTCTATAGACTGCATTGGGATATTTTACATTAAAGGTGCTAGTCAGGGGCAGGGGAACAGTAACTCATCCATCCCATGTTGTGAGCACTTTCTGCCATGGAGAAAACGAGTGCTATAATTTGGGTCTGAAGTTGTTAAAGTCATGAACAAAGTGTCTAATAGACAAGGTCCAAATTTCTTTAGCCTGCTTTGGCCTTTAATGGAACAATGTAGAACACTTGTTCAGTTTCTTTTTAAATGGTGTTCATGTGCGATATCTCCCATTTCTGAGGAAGGGTCTATACCATAAAACATTTGCCTGTTTCCCTCCACAATTCATTTTCTGACACTTCAGATTTTGCTCTGTAACTCATTCACCTTGGACTTTGAACTGATTAATAAGCAGGTACAAAGATAATTGTTGAAGCACAGGAAGCATGTATTAATTAGATTCTTGTATTTAAAAAATAATTAGACAAGTGACTGGTTTGGTAAAAATGCAATTTGATTCAGCTTCTTGCTTTCTTCTTTCAACATTGATTTTGCCATAATTCAAGTAGTATGGGAATGCCATTTCAGATCCAAGAAATAAATAAATCCTGGAACATGCATATCTCATCCAAATAAAGATTTCTACTTTGAGCCAGGAGGTAAAGCCTCTATTTAAAAAAAATAAAATAAAATCTCTCAATGGATTGCAAGCATTAAAATATTCCCAACAGTTCAACATCAGAAACATCTGTAATGTTTGTATATTTGATTTTAGAAAATTGAAGTAAATGACTTAACAAAATAACCATTTTGCATCCAGCTGTTTGATTGTGCTTAGGGCAGTGTGAAGTAAGCTATTACCTATTGTCATGGTAAATAATAACTTTATTTAATCTGAGAGCTGTGAGAAATTAGAGATTGGGTCAACTGTGAACATCTGTTCTGGTAAAATAACTTTGTCAAGTTGAAATTGTTAACAGGTTAAATTCTGTATTACTGACAAAAAGATAAGATTCATACATTGTGCTTAGCATCCACAACAACTGAATCTGATTTCAAGATGAACCACCAGGAATTTGTAGCCACAGCTATTATGTGCCAAAACAAAATACAGCTGGATATTTAGGCTATTTACATTATGCTTTTTTTTGGTTTCTAATACAGTACTCAGGATAAGAATGGACTGCATTTACTTTTAGGTATAGTAGACTTCCATTTTCATTAAAGATTGAGAAAGAAAGGGACCAAGACAGGACCTCAACTATGATAGCTAAATAAGAGTACATTAGTTTTAGCATAGTGAAACACAAAGAAAAATTCTGATGTACTAATGTGCCTCAGTGCTGAAAAACAATTGGTGACAATTCCTTACTTCAGCAAAGATAATGGAATATTGCTTTTTCATGTTAGAATATAATGGTAGTATGTATGATTATCTAACATTAAGCTTATACTAGGATTCATGCTAAACATAATGTTTTGTCCAAAATATAATTTAGAACAGAGGCTATGGTAAAGTTGAAGATTATATTTTAATCCAGTAGTCCAGATAAAGTTTTAATAAAAAGTTCTTGCGTTTGCTTTTAAAAGGCATCCGTTTGATGAGGCTGCAATGAGTTACAAGATAATTGGCTAGTCATCATCTAACATTGCAGAGCCATAAAACATTATTGAGGAAATGAAAGGTTAGGTGGCTTGAAATAAAATTTATTACTGTTTATTTACTGGAGGATGATTGTGTGTTTAGTATAGATGATATGATGTCTATAGGATGTAATAGAGATCAGCTACTTCACTTGAATTTCATTTCTCAGTGGGGTAGTGAGAATCTGATGTCAAAATCTATAAAGCTAATAAAACAATTATTCAGTTCATCCTATTTTGAACTCTAATTTCATTTTGCAAAGTTTTCTGAGCAATGAGAAAGGATTTTCTGTCACTTACTGAGGACAGGTGCCCTGACTGGTTTTGGCGAAGAGCGTTTTGGAGATGACTCAGGTCGTGGGGCCACAGGTTGAACTGGTCGAGTCTGTTTGGCTGCTAACTTCTTTAAACTAGCTTGACGCTTTTCAAACATTTCTTGGACATTTTCAAGCTTCTGAAGGATTGTCTGTATGTTTGCCTGGAACAGGAATAAAAGCAGTATTAAAGCATTTTTTTTTTTTTGCTTTTGTGTCACCAATTTTATGCTCTCCACACCTTGGCTTCTTTTCTCCACATTTCTGATTCCAATCTCCACCTCAATTGCCTTCGCTTTCTTCTCCCTGCTTCCACATTGCTTACAACTGCAACCAGCTTCTCATCCTCCATTCACCATACCACCACTGCAGCTGTTGCTTTGCTGAACCACTTTTACCTTTAGCACTCACGACCTTATTCCCAGTAAAATTTCGTTGTCTCCTATTAGATTGGTCCTTTTGGTGCAACCTCGGCATTTGTCTCTTTGAGCCCAAGGGCTACAACCTTGAGCATGATTGGTACAGCTATCCAATGCTAGATCTTTCTGGACTATATCAAGTTCAGCTGAGCCTTTCTCCTCTGTGCCAATTCTAGCTATTACTCTAGAATTATCTGAGAGGGCATGCATGCCATAAAGATACTATATAAATGCAAGTTGCTTTTTTTACTCCTTGCTCAACTATTTTGCAATGGGCCTTGAATAACTTTCAGAACCTCATTTGAGTTTCACATGTGATTTTTAACAGCTAATATCAGCATGCAATTCAACTTTTGTCCCAAAATACATCTATAGGAGGCAACACTCGCTCATTTTTCCCACTTCCTAATCATTATGGCATGGATTCTCACTGGATGAATTGATTGGTCAGCTGTAGCTTTAAAACATGGGATATTGTCTCAGTTACAAGGCACAGTATACTGTATAGATGGGAGCAGAAAGTTAGAAAGGGGCATAGACAGAAATATGAGGCACAATACGGCAAATGAAGTTCAATGTGACGAAGTGTGATGTAATCCACTTTGAATGAAGAAATATTGGAATATTTTCTTAATGGTGAAAGACTAGGTTCTGTGGTGGAGCAAAGGGAGATGTGGGTCCACGTGCACTGATAACTAAAAGTTAGTACGCATATTTACAAAGACTGATGGAATGTTGATTTTTATCTCAATGGATTTGGAGTACAAAAAGGAGGAAATGAGGCTTCAGTTGCACAGAGCCTTGTTACCCATTACTGAACTCAGTCCAATAGGGTTCCTGGAATAGAGACCAAAATTGTACACTACTCCATATGGAATCTCACATGAACCGAGTATTATGTTCAGTTAGAAAATGGAAGCTTTAGTTATACACCCCAATATCTTTTAATGCTTTCTTGACTGCTTGTGAATACTGGTCCCAATGGCTTGAACCGAACAAATGTTTATCTTCTTCCAGTTTCCTCATTTTGGCCCTTCCTCCCCTCAACAAAACAATGACTTTAATTCATGCCATATGTCTGACTTGCGAACTGTGGAGGATATTTTTCATAGCTCTACAACTGTGATATATGAAAAAAAACTTTATTTAAAATATTTATATTTTAAATAAGTGGGTCATGGTCAGCGATAAGATCAGATAAATATTTCCACTTAGGAGACTGATCAAAACCCATTTGTGACTGCTACTTTTGAGCGATCATGGCAGACCTTCTCTTCCTGTGCCATAGGCTATTGGATCACTTGGGCACAGTGAATACTAGGAAATTAAATAGGAGGGGATATGTAATAAACTTGTACCGGATAGGTTTCTTGTTAGAAACAGTAGGCTTTATTTACAGAGTTCCTGATGAAGCTACATGCTTGCACCAAGATCAAGGCTAGAAAGCTCCACCCTTAAGATTACCCACGCACAATGGATGACCATGCAGTCTTCAGCAATGGAAGAAGAAAATGAGATAGGAAGGCTGGCAACAACCCCCACCCATCTCATTAGCATGATTCCACTTAACCTCTTACACTGCATGTTAAAGAAGCATGAGTCAGAAGAGGAATATTTAATATTCACTTAGAAGAGGGCAGTCCCAACAACATTCTTGGACTACAGACAGCCTGGAGAGGGTGAATAAAAGATTTACAACCAGAACTGTGAAGTTATACCTATTGGGAAAAGATGAATAGGCTGGGTCTCTTTTCTCTTAACAAGGGAAGGCTGAAGGGTGACCTCAGGGTGACCAATCATCCTGGATTTTCTGGGACCATTCTGTATTTGAACCCTGTGTCCCATGTCGTCTCCTGCCAGCACCCTGTTTGTCCCATAATTTCGTGCTTCTATTTTTTTGCCCATGCATAGTATGTCTTTGCATACGTGCAGTCTTCCTGGTGCCCTTTCTTGCAGGTTCAGCAGCACCTACCAGCCCCACTTAATTCATTACCCAAGAGTTGGTCACCCTGGGTGACCTATTAGAGGGCTTTAAAATTATAAAAGGTTTTGATAGAGTAGACAAAGAGTGTTTCCACTTGTGGGAAAGAGCAAAACCAGAGGTCATCAATATAAGATAGTCATCAAGAAATCAAGTAGGAAACTCAGATGAAACTTCTTTACCCAGAGAGTGGTAATAATGTGGACCTCGCTGCCACAGGGTTTGGTTGAGGCAAATAATATGGATAACTTAAGAGAAGCTCGATATGCATTTGAGAGAGAAGGGAACACAGGGTTTTGCTGATAGAATTAGATAAAGAAGGATATGATGAGGCTTTAATGGAGCATAAATAGTGGCATGGACTTGTTGGGCTGAAAGGCCGGTTTCTGTGCTGTGTATATTATGTAATCCTATGTATTGATCTATCCATCAAATGACTCAGATCTCTTTCCCGTTCTATTATCTCAAGCAGCTAATATCAAGAATGTGGATTATATCTTTATAGCTAAGCTTATCTCTTTAAACTTATCAATGTTGAATTTCACCTGACAATTCATTGCATGGCAATTCCATTGAATGAAGATATTCAAACCCTTGTTTATTCTATGCTTTCTTACCCTATCTAACAAGCCTTCACTTGTGATGTTTCCAGCCTGCTCTCCCTTACAATGCCACCTAATTCTGGGCATCTCTCCCCTTCTTTCAGTGGTGAGAATGGTCACAAAATAGTGACTTAGAAGTTCTGCCACTTCCTTGTCTAGAACCACCTCTCTTTCATTCTCACAATACTCCTCATTGCCAATTGTAAACAATATAACATCCCTCTGCTGCCTTCTCTTGCTCTTTAGTTACAGAACACTTGATTATTACTTTTACATTTTCCACTACATTACATTCTTGATCTCTTTAAGTGCTTATAACTTGCTTAGAATATTGCTGCTTGATTCTGAAGTTATCACTATCCTCCCCTTCTCTGTATTTCATAATTTCATAGATTATTTATTTCTCTCTCCCAAATGCCTTTTCTGACTTTTTTTGTCCTTCATGTTAATTTTACTCTTTTGTTCACAACTTGTTTCTGGAATAAAGTGCCTCTGCAATGTGACCAAAATTCTTTAAAGCAATTCCATTTCCCTCTACACCCTTCACATTCCTTTTGTAAGCATTTTTCTCTCAAAGTCTGTTCTCTTCAAATGCGGTTTCTTGATAGTTTTTATCTATTCTATCCTTATTTCAGTCATAAAAGGGGCACTATGTCTACTAAACTGCAGATGTTCCCTTATTCCAATAAAGCTCATTGTTCACCTCATTAATTAGGAATAAATGCAATACTTCCCTCCTAATTATGAGAGGACCGACTGCTTAAGAAAAGATTGTTTAATTCCTTAATAAATCCCAAATTACATACAGATTATTCTAATTGCATGTCCAAATCCATTGTTGAGAGATTACTCCCATGGTTACAATCGAACCTCAGCACTACAATCTTTTTTTAGCAGAACGTTCACCTGCCTTTTCATTTTGTGATCAATAATATCTCCACCCTACGACTGCAGTTTTTCCCTTTCAATTTTCCAGATCAATCCAAGAAAATTCAATATAAATCTCTAATTGTCCCCCTCAAAGAATCAAGCTCACTTCTATAAGCCAAATCCTCCAGTTATAACTGCAATCACCATTCACACTATTAAATGAAAACTGGGATGTTAAGAGTAATGCCAATCCTTTTCAACTGTTCAACTTTCCAAGAGTTCTAATGATGATGGTTATTGCTGAAAGGAACTATATATAATTTATATATATTTGTAATAAGTTTACAATAAAACAAATAAAATACCTTATGTTTGGATTGTATTGAGCTTTATATCCTCAAAAATATATAAAATCAAATAACCCAGGGTTAGTTACAGGCATGTTTATAAAAATACTTGCATTTTATTTTATGTTAAACTACTTTGTTCATTAACAGATGACTCTGGAAAACTTAACACCATAATATTGAGTTATTCAGCTCGTATTTCTAGTTCACCTTAACTTCTGAAGTAAGAAACAGTTCAAATTGTTTATAAAACTCTTTAGGATTGGTAAGTTTGTGGTCTTTGGCGGTTTCAAGGAACTTCTCAATATCTTGGAGTGCAGCTTCAGCTCCTTCTTGTGATTGGCACTTATCCACTGCTTGGGATGCCAGGAGATAGATCCCTGTTTCACACCATTCCTTGGCCTTAAAGAACAAAGTAAAATCATTAAAAATAGAATATCAATAAAAGTTATTTGTTTTGTGACAAATTGTTAAAGATTATGATGGGTTAATTACACTGTCCAGTTGCTTATGGACATCAAGAGATTTTCCAAGCACATCATGTTTTTTCTTCATTTCATTGGTAAAATCATCACATATACGCCTGAGTTCATTACATTTCGGTCGGATGGAGTCAATGGCATAGTGGTTGCTTTGGATAAGTTGGTCTCCATGCACAGCTAACAATTGTGCCTTTTCTAATGATTCCTGTAAAAAAGATGGAAAGATATGTGACAATGAAATATCAAAGTGGTAACCATATGAGCTGGCCAATCAATTTGTTTGAACAGATCATCGGTAAAACAAGCATACATTATAAACCTTGAAATGCTGTTGCGAATATTAGAGGACTAAAGATTAATTTATTTGTAAGGCAATACCGTGCACGTTACTTTACTGCTAAATTAGAGGAGTTCAAAAATAATGCCCCTCAAAGATGGGTATTCTGACATGGCGGGGTTCTTCCTAATGTCTTTGGTTTCCTTGCCAACACAGCCTGTATTTCTAACTTTCACGATGATAGAAATCTCTTTTTAGAATGTCATGTTAAATGCTTTAGATATTTGTTGTGATGAAGTAATTTAGTTTAATTTTTTTATTCATTCATGGGATATGGGCTTTGCTGGCTTGGGCCAGCATTTATTGCCCATCCCTAGTTGCCCTTGAGAAGGTGGTGGTGAGCTGCCTTCTAGAATCGCTGCAGTCCATGTGGTGTAGGCACACCCACAGTGCTGTTAGGGAGGGAGTTCCAGGTTTTTGACCCAGCAACAGTGAAGGAATGGCAATATATTTCCAACTCAAGATAGTGAGTGACTTGGAGGGGAACCTCCAGGCATTGGCGTTCCCATCTATCTGCTGCCCTTGTCCTTCTAGATGGTAGTGGTCATAGGTTTGGAAGGTGCTGTTGAAGGAGCCTTGGTGAGTTCCTGCAGTGCATCTTGTAGATGGTACACATTGCTGCCACTGTGCGTCGGTGGTGGAGGGAGTGAATATTTGTGGATGGGGTGCCAATCAAGCGGGTTGCTTTGTCCTGGACGGTGTCAAGCTTCTTGAGTGTTATGGGAGCTGCACTCATGCAGACAAGTGGGTAGTATTCCATCACACTCCTAACTTGTGCCTTGTAGATGGTGGACAGGTTTTGATTTTCACAATCACTGATAAAAGTATCCATATTTGTTATATTGGAAGTAAGAACACATTGGGCATCATTTTCCAAAATGCACCGGCAGCGAGTGAGGTTTCCCCTGTCCAGGCATTATTGGAAAATTGACTCCTTCAATTAAATGTGCCAACTTCCAATTTGCTTCTACTTTTTAAACAGTCAAATTAGATATTTTAATGTAATGGCAAGGGATGAACTGGTGCCTTGTCAGCGGCACTTTCAGTTTGCATCACAATGCAGTATTTGCAAAAATCTAATGGCAGTCAATCAGTGCTCTAAACATTCTTCCTGTTACCAAGTTGTCAAGACTTTAACTTTGCTCCATAATGTGAAAGAAATTTCGAATCTAAGAAATTTACTAAAGGTACATAAGAGCATTACTGGTCTTTGATATAGCATCGCAAAGTACCATTGTTTGTAATTAATGTTTTTAGCAAGCTTGAAAAATCATACAGCCTCAGGAAATTAGGCTAGCTAAACCCATTTATGCAATTCTGGACTGATAGCAGAGGCCATAAGTGATTGAAACACAAATTAAGCATATTTGCAAGAACAGATGGACGCCTAAATAATCATTTAGTGACTTAACTGGGGAAGTTTAAATGACTTGCTCCACTTTGTTATGGGATTACAGGACTTTGCAAGAGTAAGTATGGAGTAGAGAGTTTGTTGAGGCCTGAATGGCATTTTAGTAAAATTTACCTGTGCTCTCTCTTCTTGCAGTTGGAGTTCTTTTAGAAGGCGTTCCACACAGGCTACACTGTCTCCAATGTCAGTGAATGCAGCCTGTGTTTCCATTAGACAATCCAGAGTAACTTTCACCTGAGAATAAATAACAAGCAGTAAATATTTGCAGCCCTTAATTTCAATGTTATCATCACATTTAGAAATTCAAATTGAATATTTGCCTGAATCTCAACAGCCTAGGCAAGAATTTGGATCTTCAAATTGATTTCTGGCTGGTTCTTACTGGATTCTGACAACATATGTCATCTGAATACTAATCATATGGTTAGTTAAGGTAAGCACACCTCAAGTTTTATGCAACGTAACTTGAGCTGTAGTACTAAAAGTCAGGGAATAAAATAAAATCTGTAGGTTAAAGGTTGGAATTTTACAGATCTAGGTGCTCTAATGTGTTGCAACCAAATCACCACGGGCAGAATTTTACATTCGGCTTGCGGTTGAGCGCCTGACATGCTGGAACGTCAGGCGTGTGCCCCGACGTCATCGTGAAATTACACGATATTTCGTTTGGCGTGCACGCGGAGTCGGCTGTGCACCCGCCGATAATTGAAAGGCCTATTAAAGCCATTAACTAGGTAATTAACCTTAATTTTACGCTCCGAAAAGACCAAGTGGCCTTTACGTTTTTTAGGAAACTTCATCCATGAGCGGGATGAGGTTTCCTAAAGCTATTGCAAATTAAATAAAAACTTTCCTTTGAAATTAAAAACATGTCCCACCTCATGTGACACAGTCACATGAGATGGGACATGTTTCATTGAATTTTTATTGTATTTAATAATTTTTTCAAGAAGTGCTTCACTTTCAGGGAGATTGAAATGCTCTTTTGTGCGCATGCGCAAACTGCACCCTAGGCCCAGCTCTCCCTCCTACCCCCGCCCACACAGGTAGCGCTCAGCACTACCACTCGTGATCCACACAGGGTCGGCTTTAATTGGCCCACCCGCGTGAAATCGCGGTGCATAACCGGCAGCGGTCGGCTCTGCGACTGCCTCTGCCCACTCCCGCCGAGCCCGCCCGATGAATGGAAAGTCCTGGCCCATGACACATATGAGGTTGGGAAATATTAAATGCATATAACTCCACAAATTTTTTCCAATATTGGAGTTATATTCCAAGCTATTGGATCCTCTTATCTTTGCTCATGATATAAAGAACTTGCTTTTATATGGAAACTTTATGCACCACATCCTAAAGTGATACATAGCCAATAAAGTTGTTTTTATGTTCTGAGGAAACAAGGCAGCCAATTTTCTCTCAACAAGGTACCATGAACAGCAGTGAGATAAATGTTTTGGTGATAGGAGTTCTAGAGTAAATGTTGGCCAGGACACTGAGAAATTCTTTTGCTCATTGAATGATGTAATGGAATTATAAATTTGATTAATTTCTTATTAAATTTAAACCTATATGAAGAATTAAATTCTTTTTAAGCTGAAAGGATGGAGCCTCCATGTTGCTGAGATGGATTTTGTTGTGACTAGTCAGGAAGGAGGTACCAGAGAATTTCACTACTTTTCTTACTCTTGACAATTGCTGGTGCATTATCTGGTGGAATGATTCACCCAAAGCTTTTTTTTTCATACGTCATAACAACATGAAGGCAACTAAATTAGCATTCATCAATTATGGCAATTGTTTGCACTGTGGAGTCAAATTAAAGGGAAAAAGGCAAGATCCAATATGCCACGAAACTAAACTAGAACCGGGTGGATTAGTGATCTGTCCAAAACAAGAAGCAACACTAAATAATGGATTGATATTGATATGCAATTCGGAAATTTTCCTGCTTTTCCTTTTGTATCCTTGCTTTCTGATTTATTGGAATGAGTCAAATTTAATCATGTGTTGTGAAGAGAAATTGTATATGTTTTTACTCTGTGCAATTCAGGAAGAAAATCAGGTGAACTGACATAAACAGAATGTGGGAAAATGATAAAATAATGCATTAGTAATCACAGGAACTGCTTATAGGAACAAATGGACAGGTGTGGATGTTATATCAGAACAACCGGCACTACTAAGAGCAACTGATCTCAAAGGCAATTATATATGGACGGTTTCTACTTTAATCAGAATCAAAAAGGGGTTAAATTATATAGATACTAAATTTCATATTGGGCTAAACATAAACCTGGAAATCAGCTAGGAATATAACTTGGTTTAAGATATGAGGATTCAGATTGATGTTTTATGTCAGGAGACCTACAAGAAGAGTGACATTATTTTGAACTAATTCCTGTGATAATGAGAATATCGTTGTTATCTGTTGACTTAAAGAAAGTGGATGCAATAGACTTGTAGGATGATGAAATATGTGATGAGTTTGTAAAATATCCAAAGATACTATCCAAAGATACTAATGACGGAGTCCAAGAAGTCCAGATACCTATTGCAATCCATGGAGGAGTAGTGCCTTGCTATGTGGCTGTGGAGTACAAGAGTATTCATCAGGGGCACTGACCTCGCCTAGGACAAAGAATCCCTTAACTGCGCTGTATAAATTGATTAATAGAGCTCAAAGAGAACTTGGAGAGAATCGGTTTGAAGGGTAAACTTATCTAACAGTTCAGCTGGAGCTAAAACTTGTAGTTGTTAATGTTGAATTGGAGATTGGCCAGCTCTAATTTGATAAGATTAGTACGATAGTAAAATTAATAAACGTGTTCCTCTCAGATATTAGAACAGTGAGTAAATTAGAGGATTATGTAACCCAGTATCTCACATGGTGGAGGGACTAAAAACCGCCATCCTCCCAACCCCCCTCCACTCTCTGACCACCTAAAAGGGAGTTACTCAAAAAACACTCAAGAAGGAATTTTTGAGCAAACCCAAACAGGATGCGACTCAGTCTGCTGTAAGACTAGAAGAACCCAGCTGACCACAACAAATAAAAGTTTTAGGAAAGAGTGTAAGCAGTTGAAAGATGTTTCCCAGAAGGACCAGGCCAAGATCATCGTAATATTCAAGAGTGCTGTGGCCACAGCCCTATCCACAAATTACAGTCTGAATTTTTCAGGCGTCGGGCAGACTCGGTGGGCGGGGGAGGTTGCGGAGCTGATCGCTGCCCACGATTGGCTCCACGCTGCCACTTTATGCAAACGGGCCAACTAAGGCCCACTCAGTGTAATACGTGTGCCATAACAATCAGCGCTACCTGTGCGGGTGGGGGGGGGATGAGGGAGGGATGAGGGAGAGTTGGGGGCCAGCGCTGTTTTGCATATGCGCGCAAAAGAGTGCTTCAATCTCCCCCTGAGGCACGGAGCTGTCTCAGGGAGATTGAATCAATTTGAGAAGTTATTTAAACATGTCCCCTCATGTGACTGATGGGACATGTTTTTATATTTTGGGAATTTTAAAAATTTATTTAATAAAAGCTTTAGGAAACCTCATCCCGCTCTTGGATGAGGTTTCCTAAAAAACCCGAAGGCCACTTGGCCTTTTCGCCTGCCCGCCAACCTTAAGGTTGGACGGGCAGCGTTACTAATGACATGAATTACTTTCTTAATGGCCTTAATAGGCCGTTTAGATATCAGCAGGCGCGCTGCCGACTCCAGTGTGCACCCGCTGAACGAAATATTACGGGACTGCGCAATAACGTCAGGACACATGTCCGACGTCATCGCGTGTCATTTTACGTGTTAGCGTGTTGGGCCCGCCCTTCACGGTGACTGAAAAACCCTGCCCTACATGTTTAATGAATGAGCAACAGGAAGAAGGAAATGAGCAGAATCAGATAGAACGAGAGGCACAGGAAAATGAAATTACCTAATGTAAAGTTAAAATTGTTGATAGCTAGTAGCAGTAGCCTGTGCAGAAGCAGGGAAAGTTTCTGTAGAAAAGGATGTTTTTCAAAACTAAATGTGAACAAGGAGCATGTAGAGCTCTAAGTAAGAGAAGCAGCACTGATTCAGCAACTGAGTAATTTCCATCTAGTTCCCTTCCCCACCCCCTTTCCCCACCCCCTTCTTTTGTTTAATTGAAAGGAAGACAAGAATTTGTGCAAGAGGCCAAGGAGCTTGCATTCGCCTTTTTACATACAGAGGCCGTAACGGAATTCCGTGAAAACTTCCTGATTAGGTGCGCGGACAATAAGAGCAGTTAGGAGGATAAGGAAATTGAAAGCCCACAGCAAACATCAGGGATCAGGTAAAGTAAAATATTAACAGACCTTGTTTTGTGTTTCATAAAATACTTGGTAAGATTATTTTCAGGAAAGATGGGGAAAGGAAAAAAAATCGGGTTGGGTGATGAAGATAATGAATATCATAATGTTATAGAACATAAGGATGTTCTGGGGACTGTGAAAAGAACTAAGGAGCAGGAAGGGAAATGGCACGATTCTTGATGTGTGTTTATAGGGCACTGACCAGATATGAAACAGAGGGGAGATACAAATTCAGTTTAGAGAAACATGCAAGCAGTGGGCTTTTATACTTTGCACATTAATTAAAGCCTTTTGGCAGATATTGATGCAGACGTCTGATCCAACCACTTTGTTTTGGTGCAACAATGTATTCTATGAAAACAGAGACTTGCATTTATATAGCATGACCTCAGGATGTCCCAAAGTGCTTTAAGGGCAATATGTATTTTTGAAGTGCAGGTACTGTTATAATGTAGGAAAGACTCCCACAAATAGCAATGTGATGATGGTCAGAAGGTTTTGGTAATGTTGGTTGAGGGGTAACCACTGACCAGGGCACCGGGGCTAGCTCCCCTGCTCTTCTTCAAAAGAGAGCCACTGGGTCTCTTGGTATACACCTCATCCAAAAGAGTGCACCCCCAACAGTGCAGCATTCCACAGTACTGCCCTGGAGTGTCAGCCTGAATTTTTTTCTTAAGTCTCTAGAGTAGGGCTTGAACCCACACCTTCTGGCTCAGACATGAGAGTGCTGCCCATATGGTGCCAAGTGGTGGCACAATATCAGTATCAAAGGGCATACAATTCAGCACAGGGGTGTATATTAATTGCACCAGTATACATGTTTACTTTCAAACTGGCACATTCACAAGGGAACCAGGGATCCCAGCCACAGAAGGTGATAACCTATAGTGACGCTGGGCTGAGTGTAAATTCTAATTAGTGCATTAGTCCAATGCAAGCTAATACTTTCGTTTCTGCCCACTTTATTTGCTCTCTATGTAACTGCCTAATCAACATTGCTTACAGATACTATCAAATAACCTAAAGGGCATTCTTTTTCTGCACAGGATGAAATTGATAGCCTATTATGAAATGTTCTAGAGGTTCAGTGTCTGATGTCAACTATTAGTGACACCTCTGGCTCCAGGAAACATGAAAAAGAAGTACAGAAATCTGGCCAGCCAGAAGGCCAGTCAAACATAACACAAGGGGCATTTTAACCACAAAAACTAGGTGGATTTGGGTCAGGGGTTAGGGTTAGTCTTAAAAAATCAGATCCTGACTCCACTCCACCTCCTTCTGGTTTTAAAGGGGGTGGGCAACCAACCTGCTCCAAGGAGTTCAGTAGGCATTTCAAATATCATAATGAGGCTGCAAATCTTGATGGTATTCTGCTTTCTGAATTTAACTGTGGATAGCCTTGGGAAATCCAGCAGATACAATCCAGGAGTGCCTTTTCAATGACTTGCTGGATCCAGCATGCCTGCCTGGGCATCCACCTACCATCGTACAATCCCCAGACTTTTCCAATCTCACCCTGACCTTCCCCACAAGGCCTCTGCTCTCCCTCCGAGGCTCCCATACCCATCACAGGTCTCTGATTCTCCTCCCCCACCCCAGGTCACCGGCCTAATTATCACAAGGTCTCTGACCCTCCACACCACCTTCCGACCTCTCATGGGCTCCGTGGCCAAAAACCTCCAGCCCAACAGACTTACCCCACCCACACACACACACAGCCACCCACCCACCCACCCACCCACCCCCCAGGTCAATGGCTAAACTCCATTCCAAAGGCCTTCATTTGCTGCCCCCAACATGCTCGGAGGTCTCCAATTCTATCTAGGTGTCTGACAGTCCCCCAGCCTATGATAACCCCTACTGATCTCCTACCCCCACTATGAGGCCTTCAACCTCTCAGTCTCACAGGGATCCTGGAATCTACCCCTGCCCCCATTGAGCCCTGCCACTACTGCACCCCACCTAGGATCAACCCCCACCCTCACTGGGCCTCCCCTCTGCTTCCACCCAAACTAGATTGACTCCACACCACTGACATGTAATTGGCGGACTTTGAACTGCTTCTGATCCAACTAGAAGCCAAACCTGTCAATCACAAGTGTTCTGATTTTAATTAGGAAGAAATTGAATTTGTCGTTATCTGAAATATGCATGATGCTTCAATTGAGATGATACAACTAATTCAACATATGAAATCTATAGAAAACACCAATTAATTTCACAACAAAGAAATCATTTCCTGTATAATAAGTGAAAAATACCTCCCGAAAATCTTGCTCAAAATGTCGCAGCTGCAGGCATTGCTCAAGTTTGAGGTGGTGTTTTGACCAAAACTGGTCGAAGGCATTTTCAGTTTCATCCAGTTGTATCAGTAATCTATCAGAAACAAAATTTGGGGATACCAAAGAATTATAACTTAAGCCTCAGTAAATATTGAAGAATAATATATTATAAATTATAAAATACTTCTCTAATAATTTCTTTTTAAACAAATTTTTAAGTATACAATTAAGATGAACAAAACAAAAAGCATTGTCCTTTTCACTTCCTCTCTCCTGCTTGACAGGGGTTCTCTCGAAACGTCTTACTGGTTGTATATTTCAGAGGGGCTTGATTACTTCATGTCTACTGCAGTTATTGTTTCAGAACAGGTAACTGAATTTTGATGTCTAATCTCAGAAACATTTGCAAAGTCTCAGTTGGTGTGAATAGTCAGGAGATGGGGTCTCTCATGCTCCCCGGGACGATGATTATCTGTATTCATTCCAACTTTGTAGAATGCAAAATTGAGTTTCGTAGCAGCTCGGCCTATCTGTATAGAGTTCCAGTTTAAAATCCAGCCAGTGAAAAATTACAAAATCATATCTTCAAAAAGCACATCCTCGTGAAAATATCCACCCTCTACTTCACTCTGTCCCCTCAAGCGTTCCTCCACACTCAACCTGCCTGTTGTCTATTCTCCAATACAGCTCTATTGTAAACCGTAATCCAGAGGCCCAGGTTAATGCGCCTGGGGACATGGGTTCAAATCCCATCACAGCATCTGGTGGAATTTAAATTCAATCACTTAATAAATTCAATTAGTTAAAAAATCTGGAATTGAAAGCTAGTCTCAGTAATGATGCCATGAAACAATGCATAGATTGTGGTTAAAAACCCATCTGGTTCGTTAATGTCCTTTAGGGAAGTAAATCTGCTGTCCTTACCTGGCCTGGCCTGGCCTACATGTAACTCCAGACCTACAGCAATGTGATTGACTTTTAACTGCCCTCTAAAAGCACCCAGCAAGCCACTCAGTTCAAGGGCAATAGGGAGTGAAAACAAATCCTGGCCTTGACAGCGACACCCACATTCCACGAATGGAGAAAAAGTTTGCTGTGAGCAAGCCCACAAATTCACTAATTAATTTAAAGTTGTTCAAAATTACATTTTAAAATTAAACTTTGCACTTCCCTTATCTGCCCAAATGACTACTACCTATCAAGACGCCGCAGATAAAACTTGTTCCCAGCCCTTGGCAATGCCACCAGCGGTCACGTGTAAACAGCTTTAGAGCTGTTAAAATGAAGGGCTAAATTTTGTTTATTTTGATTTATTCCCATGATCTTGTGAATTAAGTTAAAGTTCTTTGTTCACGAAGACATATTTCATTCAATTTAATACATTACCATCAGAAATTAAAAGCAAAAGATAAACTCAGCTTGTTAGAACTTCTTCATTGTTATGGAATGGCTACCAGCGAGTACGGAAAATATTGACATAGACCAAGATTTCAAAAGGCATTTAGATCAATTTCTGATTCAGCAAAGACTGAATAATGGCGTGAGTTACAAAGGATTTTATAGGATATAATACACAAAAACAGGCCATTCAACCCAACCAGTCCATGCTCCACTCGAGTCTCCTCCCACCTTTTCTCATCTAAAGCTACCATTGCAACCATCCATTCCTTTCTCCCTCATATGCCTGTCTAGTTTCCCCTTAAATGGATCTATACTATTTGTTTTAATGGTAGTGAGATCAACCTTTCTTCTGAATTCCCTATTGAATTTCTTGGCGACTATCTTATATTGATGGCCTCTAGTTATGCTCTTTCCCACAAGATGAAACATTCTCTCTGTATCTACTCTATCAAAGCGTTTCATTATTTTTAAGACTTTTCTTAGGTCATCCCTTGGCATTCATTTTTCAAGAGAGAAGAGACCCAACCCGCCAAGCCTGTTGGATAGTGATTCAGCCTGTTGGATGGGATACTTATCCTTCTCTCAACTTGGAGTCTTATGACATTTCTAGCAACTTTTGCTGTAGTTATTGACTGAAAAGTAGTTAATGTACAAATTTGTTTAATGAATGAATGCAAGATGGACCACCCAATATAATAAAGTAAGCAAGCTTTTATCCATAATAAAAATGAATGTTAATGTTTCTGGCATGGAATTACTTTAATCTGAAGACAAACTTTAAAAATCAATTTTATTTGTAACATATATTACAAAGACAAAATATTACTCTGATTTAGTAGAATTTAATTGCTAAAAATGTTCTTACCACATGTTTTATATGACAGTTATGCAGTAAAGGAAATGTTCTGATGTTTAAAGATTCTCTCACTAACCTTTCAACGGTAGCATTATTTTCCAGTTCATCAGAATTCAGGATGTAATTGGGATTTTTAGTAAGTGGTTCCTTAATATATAATAGTAAAGTGTTGCCTTCTTTTACTGCGAGTTTCAATTTCTCCTGAGAAGCAAAAATAAGAGTTTAGTAATCATTGCTTAGAAATGACAATTGGAAGTCTTCACTGCAATCCTTTGCAAAAGAAAAGCAATAGAGGGCATTTTACATTAAGTAACTGAATGCTGTGCATTATCTGAATGAATGTACAATGTGATTGTATATTCTTTGCCATTTTTATATATGCTGTGAATGACTGAATAGAAATGGTGTGACACTGATGTTGCAGACAGGATTGAGAGAGAACTGAAACCCCCGTTCCCTTCCCTTACTCTCTGAAATCAGTGTATGTTTTGCAAAGGAAGAGGTGTGTATTTCTTAGCCCGTGAGTGTGTGGGCAATTTGAATAACCAGCTGCAAGATTTTTGTGGGATTAAATAAAAAGGATTATTTATTCATGTGTTTGCCCTGAAAATCCAAGACTATGTCACCCATTCACACCCATTCTCTCTCTCACACATACACACACACACGCGAGGAAAATACTGTTAAAGAAATAGCGCATTTTTAAAAGTTCTATACAAAAGAATACTTCATAATTCATGTGATTGGCTCATCTTGGAAGACACATGGTGCAAGCCTCTTGAAAAAGAGGTTTTTCACTCCTAAAGTGTGGTTAGGTGAATTCAATAGCTGAAGTTGAATACCAGAGTCATTGCAGGATTCTCTCGAAGAGGCGGACTTTCTGAAAGTCATTGTTACAAGAAGTTCAGTTTGCTGTATTGGTGGACTTGAAAGGAACAGGCTTGGAGACCTTACGATATTACCATCTCCAGTCCTTAAGGCATAGGTGTGCTTCCCTTTCTGTTGCTGCTGTTTCTGCAGTTGTTATCATTGTGACTTTGTGCAGATAGCCCTTAAAGGTTTAAATAGAGACTTACATAGCTGCCTTACCATGTGGTTTCTCACAGCTCCCCTCTAAACATGGGGCTGAATTTTGCCGTTGGCGAGCAGGGTGTGGGGCCTGGTCGCCGACGTGTAAAATGACACGGGATGACATCGGGGGAACCCCCGATGTCATCCCGCCCTATTTAAATTTTCAGGAAGGCGGGGGCACAGTGAAATCAGTTGTGCGCCCGCAGACCTGTCAATGGCCAATTGAGACCACTGACAGGATCATTTAAACAATTAAAGGACTTGCCCGTCCAACCTTAAGGTTGGCGGGCAGGCCAGGAGCCCCGGCGGGCAATAGAAAACCATGAAACCTCATCCACCGGCGGGATGAGGTTTCATGTAGGGTTTTAAACAGTTTAATAAAATTTTAGTGTAATTTATGAACATGTCCCATCGCCTGTGACATTGTCACATGATGGGGACATGTTAAGGATTTTTTTTTCTATTTTTAATATTTTTAAAAGTGTCAGCGATCTCCCTGAGGCTGCACTTAGCCTCAGAGAGATGTGCGCTCTTTCGTGCGCAAGTGTGAAAGAGCGCACTCTCGCTTTTGGGGAATCCCCCCCCCCCCAGCACAGGAAGCGCATAGCGCTTTTCGCCGGACATCACGCTGGGCAGGCCTTAATCGGAGAGGTCCACTTCTCTGGCGGGGATCGGCTCCCCGCCCGCCAGGCAGAAAATTCTGCCCATGGTGTTGGGTCTAAACTGATTAGCCATAACCTGGATTACTGTCTGCAGACATTCACCCTGGGGGTTTGAGACAATCACCGTCTTGGTTTCAGAACAACACACTGAGGTCAGGAAATACCTTTTCAGATGGTTTCAGGAGATGGCCAGTGATACGTCTAGTCTGGAATGTGTCCTTTTGTCCTTTCAAGAGAGTGTGGCAGTTTTTGAATCCACAGACCTAGCGACCCTCAGTCGCCATCTTGTGCAGCCCATCAGTGCCCGTTTTAAAAAGAAATGTCAGTTTCAGGAGATCCTGCACTGGGTACAGTTTATGTTTTAAAAGTTAGAAATATACATGTCTTCACATGACATCACACTGATGTCGCGCCCAAGGCACTAGCTGTCTTCAAACCCTATTTGAAGCTAAAACCGCAGAGATCCTACCTAAAAGCAGAACAAATACCATAATGTTGATAAAAAGAGCTTACTGGCAAATGCTCAAAGGTTCCCTTAGTTAAAATTCACCTGCAGAGTCAGTTGGTCACCAGGGTAGCGATGGTCAGGGTAATTCAGAGTTTACCGATGCAGGGGGTCAATCTATTGCTGGGCAATAACTTAGCCAAAAGCAGGGTATTGTGTCCGGAAGGTTCAGAGCAGTCCACAGAGACTGGGGGACCTGAGGGAAGTCAGCAAAATTCTGCTTAGCTACAGAGGGCTGCAGAAACCCCTAAAATCCCTCATGGAGGCTGGGGGGTGGTGTTGGTGAGGGCGGGAGTACAATAGAACCAGTGAGGTTTAGGGAGGCTAAAAGAAAGCCAAAAGAATTTAAATGGGCCATGTTAGAGTCCAAAGAACTTACAAGGGCTAGGTTAGAGCCTGCCAAATTTAAACGTCAGGATAGAGCCTGCAAAATTTCAAGTAGCCAAAACAGAGCCAGAGGAAAGCAAAAGTACTGGGCTAAAAGCAGGAGAGGTTGAAGGAAATGTACCAGAAATGTGGTTGGCAGAACCATTCTTCTAGAGTTTAAGTAGGGACTAGGGGAGTCCCCAAGCAGACAGTGAAGGAGATGCCTCACCTAGCTGAAGTGCCACAGAGGAGTACAGTGAAAGTAGTGTCCCAGAAGATATGGGGCAGATTGAGGGGAAAACCTATCCCCAAAGAAACAGAGAAAGGGAAGACGATAAGCCCTAAGATGAACCACGTTTGTAGAAACCACAAAGGAAATACAAGCGCAGTCAGTATAGAATTCTTAAGTAAAGGATCAAGTGATCAGGTCCACAATTCAAACCCAACAATCCTGCTTCAGACCCCACTAAAGACAAGGTGCAGGAGGAGACCCCCGACACCCAACAGGGGTTTAGGAACAGGCTACCACCCACTGTCACCCTAAAAATAAGAATTATCACTGGATAAGACCCTCAACTATTCGACCCATGGGTTGTAGAAATAGCAATCAGAGGGTCAAGACCTTTAAAGGCAGGGCAACTATGCAGTAACAGAAATTTGCATAGTGCAAATACTGTCCTTCAGCAGCCTATGAAATTTACTTCTTTCCAGGACCCACAAATTGAACTTGAACCTCCACGAAACCTACAGTTCATCAAAGAGCCTTTGGTACTAAAATTCTCAAAGCACCACCAACATACCGTAATGAAAATCCTCACCCCTTAGACAACACATAACTGGAATTTTTTTTTTTTTAAATGGAAAAGGGGATTGAAAGCACTACATTCCTGAAAAGAGCCTTCCGCAAGCCAGACCCCAACACCTGAAGAAATTCACTTACTGTTGTGCCTCATCTGAAAAGGATGGTGAGAAACCTAAGCTTGAAAATAAATCTGTTACAGCCAATTGCAGTATAAGATTAATGTGTGGATGGTAGAATGAATGTGTGCAAAATGTGTGATTGTATTTCCCTTGCATTACCATGAAAGCAATGTTTTAAAATTGTAATCCAGATTCCATTTTTCTCCCGTGTGATGGAGGCGTGTCATGTCTAGTAGAGGTGTGTCCTAGCCATAACTTTAAATACACAGACTGCAAATAGTTTGGAATCTTCCAAAACTGACTTTTTTTTAAAAATGGACACTGATGGCTTCAACAGATGGCCACAGATGGATCAACTGTCTCTCAGTCTGTGGATTCCAAAAAAAAGACCTGCCACACAGTCTCAAAAGGACAAAGGGACTTTCCAGAATAAAGAGGTGTGACATTTTCACATGAGGGGGACATATTAATGAATTCTTTATTTTTCTATTTTTAATGTTTCAGTGCCTTTCAGCGATCTCCCTGAGGCAGCACTTTGCCTCAGGGAGATGTGCGTTTTTTCATGTGCAAAAGAGCACACTCTGACAGTTGGGGAGTACCACCACCCCCCCACCCCCACCCCCCCCTCCAGCACAGGAAGCGCATAGCGCTTCCTGTCGGGCAACACGCTGGGCGGGCCTTAATTGGCCAGCCCACGTAAAATGGCGGCGGGGCCTGTTTCTGCGGTGGCGATCGGCTGCCTGCCTGCCGCTGAGTCAGTCGGGCCCACCCACCCATCAAGGGCAAAATTCTGCCCTACTAGTGACTAACTTTGCAACCTGCTGAACATCCATCTCTTCGAGGGAATCTTGAAATAATCCTGATATACAACCCCAACTATTGAACGAACCTGAAATACCCTTTTAGAGTGAAAATTCTACCTTCAACGGGCCCGCAATGACTTTTTCCCACAACGAGTAAACACGTGAATTATGAACTATTATTTTGTTTTCAACTTGCAAAAGTGCACTATTCTCTTGAACCACATCTTTCTCATGTACATGTGTTTGCTTAAGTGGCATAGAGCTGAATTTTCCCCCCGTCGGGGGGGTGTGCCGGGGCGGGCGGGAGCAAGCGCGAACCCGATCGGCGCCCCCGATGGGGTGCACGCCGCCATTTTACGTGGGTGGGCCAATAAGGGGTCGCCTGGAAGTGCTGAGCGCTCCCTGTGCGGGCGAGGAGGGATTCCCTGAGTCAGGGCCTGTGCTCTTTCGTGCATGTGCACGATAGAGCATGGAAATCTCCCGGAGGCACAGAGGTGACTCAGAGAGATTTGTTTAAGTTTTAAACATCAAACTAAAGAAATTAAAAACTGATAAAACATGTCCCCTCACGTGACAGTGTCACATGAGCTGGGACATGTCAATGAATTTTTTTGAAAATTTTAATTGAACTTTTAAACATTTCATGAAGCCTCATCCCAGCCATGGATGAGGTTTCATGAAAAATGTGAAGGCCGCCTGAGCTCTTTGCCTGCCCCCTCCGCCAACCTTAAGGTTGGACGGGCAGCTCATTTAACTATTTAAATTAGTTTTTAAACAGGCCTTAATAGGCTTTTGACAGTTCGGCGGGTGCGCACCCTCCAAACTGAAAATCTAAATGACGCACAGTGACGTCGGGAACACCCGCCCAACGTCACTGCGCGTCATTTTATGCGTTGGTGAGTGGGCCTGCCTCTGCTCGCCGACCGGAAAATTCTCCCCATAGTGTTTAGACTTCCAGGGTGAATGTATGAATAAACAATCCTCCTTATTTAGTTCCTTAAAACCTGCTGCTGTTACTTAGCACACTCTGGGGGGCTAAGAAACACACATCTCCCTTTTAAAAAAAAACATACCAATATGGACGGTAAGGGAAAAGGTACGAAGTTTCCAGTTTCCTCCTGACACTGTACGTAACAGAATTGGGTGCTGCATCTGGGATCTGAACCAACTGGACTATAACAAGCTGAATCTGACATTACAAGCACAAACTGGAAGCCAAAATGAAAGTTCAAAAACTGAAATTCTTTCTGGAAAACAAAAAGACCACAGTGGCAGGCTTCCTATATTAACACTAGAAAATAGAATGGCTGACTTTAATGTGAAAGCCTTCGTAGAACAGAAGGATTTAACCTGACAAAAGTTAGCCACCTTAACAACGTAACAGCTTAAAGCAGTTGATAATCAGGTGGAATTTACTGTGAGAAAACTGGCACAAAGACCTGAGGTGCTGAAGATATTGGCTGAGCATTTTGGCCTCACCCCAGAGTTGGAACAGGCAGAAGATACAGAACCTGAAAAAAAGCCAGGTTACCTTAAGCAAGATTCACCCAGAGAGCAGAGGCTACGGTTAAAGTTTCAGGCAAGAAAGGAAGAATGAGAAAGGCAGGGGAGAAGGGAAAAAGAGCAAGAAAGGCAAGAGAGTGAGAAAGGATTCCAAGAAAAAGAGAGAGCTAATTCCAGGAGAAAGACATCTGCGAGAAAGAGAGAATTCCATAAAAAGGGTACAAGGGTTTCAGTTCTCTCTCAATCCTGTCCATAACATTGAACACAAAAGAGCAAACTGTCACTATTTTGATCAGTTGGTAGGATTGTTGATTTTTTGAATATGTTCACACAATTTTGTTGAGATATCCACACACTTTTTTATATACTGTATTATCTTTCTGTTAAGTCACATGAGTATAAATTAACATTTTGCTACTTTGGACATATAAGACATTTCTTTCCATTCAAATTGCTGTGATGATGTAAATGTATCTGTAACTTATTGTCATTAAATTATGCAGAGCAATTGATGTGACAAAACTTTAACTTCAGACTTGATGTTTTTAAAAATTTATTCTTTCATGAGATGTGGGATCACTGGCACAGCCACATTTGTTGCCCATCCCTAATTGCCCTTGAACTGAGTGGTTTCCTAGGCAATTTCAGAGGGAAGTTACAAGTCAACCACATTGTAGGCCAGACCAGATAAGGACAGCAGATTTTCTTTCCTAATGAATATTATAAGCCAGACCAGGTAAGGACAGCAGATTTCTTTTCCTAATGAACATTATAAGCCAGACCAGGTAAGGACAGCAGATTTCTTTTCCTAATGAACATTATAAGCCAGACCAGGTAAGGACAGCAGATTTCCTTTCCTAATGAACATTATAAGCCAGACCAGGTAAGGACAGCAGATTTCCTTTCCTAATGAACATTATTGGCCAGACCAGATAAGGACAGCAGATTTCTTTTCCTAATGAACATTATAAACCAGACCAGGTAAGGACAGCAGATTTCCTTTCCTAATGAATATTAGTGAATCAGATGGGTTTTTACAACAAACAATGATAGTTTCATGGTCACCAAACTGATCACAATCCCTCAGAAAACGTGCTAAAGGCTGGTTCCAAATACTCACTTTGTTAAATGACCTTGATAGAATCACTGATTTGTTTTCTTTGTTAAATTGGATCAGAGCACCCAAACGTCAGCTAATTTACATCGTCACTGATCCATGCAAAGCAGAACAGTGGCAGGTTTGATACCAGGGGCAGAATCTTCTGTTCGGCGAGCGAGTGCAGGGCCCGCTCGCCAACACGTAAAATGACGCAGGATGACGTCGGGCGTGCGTCCCGATGTCACCCCGCGTCATTTAGATTTTCAGGTCGGCGGGCGTGCAGCTGAGTCGGCTGCACGCCCGCCAACCTGTCAACAGCCTATTAAGGCTATTAAAAAACTAATTGAAATCATTAATGGACCTACCCGTCCAACCTTAAGGTTGGCGGGCAGGCCGGGAGCCCTGGCGGGCTTCTGAAAAAGCATGAAACCTCATCCACGGGCGGGATGAGGTTTCATGGGTGATTTAAAAATCTTGGAATATTTCAAAATATAAGTAATGGACATATCCTAACTCGTGTGACAGTGTCACATGAGGGACATGGCAGCGAAAATTTTTTCTCATGTTTCTTTGAAGTTTCAAATCTGAGCCAATCTCCCTGAGGCAGCACTTAGCCTCAGGGAGATCTGGGCGCTCTTTCGCGAAAGAGCGCACTCCTGGCTCAGGGAATCCACCCCCTGCCCGCACAGGGAGCGCATAGCGCTTCCTGGCGGACGTCACACTGGGCGGGCCTTAATTGGCACGCCCATGTTAAATAGCGGCGCGCCCCCGACTGGGGGTGCCAATCGGGAACCCGCCCACTCCCGGAAATCCCCACCCCCCCCAACGGGGAGAGAATGTTGCCCCAGGTAGTTTTTGATGATCTCAGTGAGAACAGCAGGGTGGCATTACAATTGGTCACAGAACCCATTGGGTTACGTTGAGGAAATTGTCACTCACTCCTGATTATCATCCAGAAAACCCTGCTGGATGCACACATCGGCTGGTGTTGGGTGGGAACAGCACTGAAGTAGGCTGCAATGCCTCTCCAAGATAAAACATCTTGGTGAAACTCATTGCCAAGGCTTACATGTGGAACAATGGTAACAATAAAATTACACTTTACCAAATCACTAACAGAAAGAGGTAGAACACTGCTAGAAAATAAGAGATAGGTAGCAGCCATGTGTTATACATCCTATTTATAATAGTATGAAAAAATATATATGGAGATAGGAAGAAGTGTCTGAATGGCTACACTCGCTAGAGGAGAGCATAATTAACAAAGTTCAAGGGGAAAGAAAGTGCACATGCATTAGGTGAAAAAGAAATACATTATTTAATTTTCACCAGTATACTTAAATGTTTCTGAATCTAAGATAACAAACTGCTTTGAGACTCTTCATCAATCCATAGGTTCTAAGTACCATGAAGATTCAGGTTTTTGTTGCGACTTTGAATTAACAACAACAACTCGCATTTATATACCACCTTTATTATAAGAAAAAATCCCAAAGCGTTTCACATGAGTATATCAGATATAAATTGGAACTGTGCCAAAGAAAGTGCTATTGGTCAGGTGACTAAAAGCTTGGTCAAAAACAAGGTTTTAAGGAGTGCCTTAAAAGGAGGGCAAGATGTAGAGACTAGGGAGGGTAGTCCAGAGCTTGGGGCCTAGTGGCTAAAGGCATGGCCTTTAAACAGTGACTGTCAGCAGGACTATTCAACTACAGTAAGTCCTCACTTAAAGCTGTTGTTTCATTCTTGAAAATCACGACTTTAAGTGAAACAACTTTACGTGAATCATAGGAATCAATGTTAAAGCTGGAATTAGGTTCCTTTGGACCTTCCTTGCCTGGAAAAGCCAATGTACAATTTGAAATACCGTACGTACATGTGCGGCATTGTGCATTCCTAGCTGGAATAACTTGAATAAAATAAATCACTGAATATAAAAGAAATACTGTATACATTGAAACTAGATAATATTAAATCACCCAAACAAGCCCTGAGTAGCGCAGATGCTGTGTCTCACCCACAGCACTCCTGAAACTCAGCTCAACTTTTGCTTGCTTTCCGTTCCCACTCTGTCTCTCTCTTTTCCCACTTTCTCTCTCTATCCTTTTCCATTCTGTCTCTGCCTTTCTGTTCCCAGAGCCTGGGCCCCTTCCTAACAGTTTGCAGGGACCGAGCCCCTGCCTGCTGGGGTGCCAGGAAGAAGCTGGGGGTGTAGGCACACAAGAAGCCGGGGGTGGGGGGGCAGCGGGCAGCACATAAGAAGCTGGAGGGTGAGGGGGCCGCAGAAGAAGCTGGCAGGGGGCCGCTCCCCCCCCCCCCCCCCCACCCCACCACCCCACCCAGGTTACTCACACTTCATCACCTGATCAACGGCCAGCAGCTTCCTGTCCCTGCCCTGGACTCCTGATCCCGGATCTTGGGCCTTGCTCACTCCCTGCCTCTGGTGACTGCGGTGGCGGCTCCTGCATCAGAACATGGCGGCAGCTCGCCCAGCAGCGGGGGCGAGGGGGGGAGGGCGGGGCCAGGGCCAGAGTGCAGATGACGTAAAAGTGAAAATAGTGACATAAATTGGTAAAAGGCTCTAAAGAGTAAACACGTTAAAGCAAAATGACTTTAAGTGGGGTGACTTATAACAAAGAAATGTTACAGCTGAGCCCACCCCTATTCTCATCCAGTGCACATTTTCCAGCAGAGGAAAATAAATGAAGACTATGAGTGAAAATGCTTGCTGATTTTCCCCACCTTAACCGAGAGACAATGGAACTGACTGTAGAAAATCTATTGCCACCTTTGATGAGCCAGACAGGGGATTTGCCTTGAATCCTACTTGGTCTTTATGGTTCTCTTCCACATTCTTTATTCTCTGAGCCATCAAAGCAGCTCTTAGATAGTTTTTCTGATGCACAGAAGTCATACTAAGTGATATGCAAACTCAATGAAAAGCTAATTATTTTGTTCCAGTGGGCTGAAGTTAATAGTTTAAAATTCATTACATGCACTTGATTTAACAACTTTAGCCTTTAGCAATGCTATAAATAAAGGTACATGACAAAGGTTATGTTTTCCATAAGCCTTGTCAAATCCATGGTTATAGGATCTTTGCATTCTTTTTGATTTATGTACTCAACTGAAATTCCAAATTATCTATACAAAAGAAGGTTTGGATAATTTTGTATGTAGAATTCCAATGGTTCATTGCCACGCATTTCTGTTATGTGTGTGTTTTTATCCAAGTGTAGCGTTCCTTGGCAGATTCATCTTCATTTGGCTTTAATTGGATATGAAATATATTTCCCATTTATATAAAATTTCTGGACTCATTAATCTAATGAAGTTCAAAACTAATCAGTAGCTAGTAGGTACAGCTACTGTTTGCTGTTTTTTGGAATGCAATATTTCTTAGATTGCTGAATCATATCCACAAGGAAAGCGAAATAAATGGAACAGGCTAGAGCATTGGCAATTTTAAAAATATTCAGAACCATTACATGCAATATATCTAGTCGTCTGGGCTTGGAATCTTAATTCAACCTTGTTACTAAAGGTGCATTAACCTACAAATTTAGAGTTGATGTGAACCGACTTCTACTTCACAGTAATGCTAAACCCAGAGTTAGAGCCTGACCTGATTGCAGACAGAAGCAGAACAAGGTCACCGACTGCGATCAGATATCACATGGCGTGATAAACTCCAGTGTGGTGTTAAACTGGATTTCAAATGCTCTACTTCATAAGCGAAGTAGTTTTTAGATATAAGCAAAATACTGCGGATGCTGGAAATCTGAAACAAAAACAGAAAATGCTGGAAAAACTCAGCAGGTCTGACAGCATCTGTGGAGGGAGAAACAGAGTTGACGCTTCGAGTCCGCATGATGTATTTTCGAGTCCGTATATGTTCTGAAGAAGGGTCATACAGACTCGAAATGTCAACTCTGTTTCTCTCTCCACAGATGCTGTCAGACCTGCTGAGTTTTTCCAGCATTTTCTGTTTTAGTTTATAGGTATGTTGTTACCTTTAAATAAGATTTTGTTTAATCCATTTTTTAAGATTCAGTTGTCATTATGCAGCGGGGAACTACGGAATTCTCCAATGCCCGATTAATTTTGCAGTAATTTACAAATACTATCAGAATTCCACAGTTTCCTTAACCTTTAAATTTGCTTGCCTCAATAAAATACATATGATTATCAACAAATATTGACAGATAGACGTTTCATGTGTTTGCATGACAAAATGCAAAAATACAAAATACTTACAAAATTCTGAAAGGGCTTGATAGAGTAGTCGCTGAGAGATTGTTTGCACTGCTTGTGGAGTCTAAAACGCAGGGGCACAGTCTCAGGATAAGGGGCCAATCACTTAGTACTGAGATGAGGAGAAATTACTTCACTCATAGAGTTGTGAATCTTTGGAACTCTCTACCCCAAAGGGTTGTGGATTTTCCATCACTGAATACACTTATGGCTGGGATTGACAGATTTTTGGTCTCAGGGAATTAAGGGATAGGGGGAGCAGGTGGGCAAATTTAGTTGAAACCCAAGATCAGCCATGATTGTATTGAATGGCAGAGCAAGTTCAACGGGCCATATGGTCTACTCCTGCTTCTATTCCTCGTGATCTTGTGTTCCTCTGCCAGCTATTTTACAGTAGATATAACTTTTTGAATGGGGTGATAACTCTACTAAAATAGCCAAGGTACATCCTCCATATGGGTGAAGCATGTATCTGCTAATACTGCTAAGAGTAGGAGGAGGTAATGACATAGTGGTATTGTCGCTGGTAATCCAGAGACGCAGGGTAATGCTCTGGGGACAGATGCTGAAATTTGAATTTAAAAAAAATCTGGAAATAATAGTCTAATGATGACCATGAAACCATTGCTGATTGTTGTAAAAACCCATCTGTTTCACTAGTGTCCTTTAGGGAAGGAAATCTGCCGTCTTTACCAAGTCTGGCTTACATGTGATTCCAGATCCACAGCAATGTAGTAGACTCTTAACTGACCTCTGAAATGGCCTAGCAAGCCACTCAGTTATATCAATCTTCTAAAAAGTCTAAAAGGAATAGAACCGGACGAATCGTCTGGCATCGACCTAGGCACCAGAAATGACAACAGCAAACTCAGCCCTGTCGACACTGCAAGGTCCTCCTTACTAACATCTGGGGGCTACTGCCAAAATTGGGAGAGCTGTCTCACAGACTAGTCAAGCAACAGCCTGACATAGTCATACTCACAGAATCATATCTTACAAATAATGTCCCAGACACCACTATCACCATCCCTGGGTATTTCCTGTCCCACTGGCAGGACAGGCCCAGCAGAGGTGGCAGCACAGTGGTATATAGCCTATATAGCCAGAATGGAATAGCCCCGGGAGTCCTCAAAATCGACTCGGACCCCATGAAGTCTTCTGGCATCAGGTCAAACATGGGCAAGGAAACCTCCTGCTGATTACCACGTACTGCAGCATCCCCTAGCCCCTCCCCCCCACCCCCCTGTTGTCTGATGAATCAGTGCTTCTCCATGTTGGACACCACTTGGAGGAAGCAATGAGGGTAGCAATGGCGCAGAATGTGCTCTGGGTGGGGGACTTCAATGTCTATCACCCAGACTGGCTCGGTAGCACCACTACTGACCACATCCTAAAAGACATTGCTGCTAGACTGGGTCTGTCGCAGGTAGTGAGGGAACCAACCAGAGGAGAAAACATACTTGACTTCATTCTCACCCACCTGCCTGCCGCAGATGCATCTGTCCATGACATATCAGTAGGAATGACCACCGTACAGTCCTTGTGGGGGAGAAGGCCCGTCTTCATCAGGATACCCTCCATCGTGTTGTATTACACTACCACTGTGCTAAATGGGATAGATTTTGAACAGGTCTAGCAACTCAAGACAGGGCAACCATGAGGCACTGTGGGCCATCAGCAGCAGCAGAATTGGACTTGACTACAATCTGTAACCTCATTGCATGGAATATCCCCCATTCTACCATTACCATCAAGCCCAGGGATCAACCCTGGTTCAATGAAATGTGCAGGAGGGCATTCCAGGAGCAGCACCAGGCATACCTAAAAATGAGGTGTCAACCTGATGAAGCTATAACACAGGACTACTTGCGTGCCAAACAGCATAAGCAACAAGTGATAGACAGAGCTAAGCAATTCCACAATCAACGGATATGATCTAAGCTCTGCAGTCCTGCCACATCCAGTGGTGAATGGTGGTGGACAATTAAACAACCCACTGCAGGAAGCTCCACAAGCATCCCCATCGTCAATGATGGGGAAGCCCAGCACATCAGTGCAATGGATAAGGCTGTAGCATTTGCAAAAATTTTCAACTGGAAGTGTCGAGTGGATGATCCATCTCAGCCTCCTGTGGAGGCCTCCAGCAGCACAGATGCCAGTCTTCAGCCAATCTGATTCACTCCATGTAATATCAAGAAATGGCTGAAGGCACTGGATACTGCAAAGGCTATGGGTCCCGAATATATTCCAGCAATAGTACTGAAGACTTGTGCTCCAGAACCTGCCACGCCTCTAGCCAAGTTTTTCCAGTACAGCTACAACACTTGCATCTACTCGGCAATGTGAAAAATTACCCAGGTATGCCCTTGTTGCAAGGGTGGCCGAGTTGCTGCTATTGATAATAGAGTTGATCTGCAGACACTTCTTAGGTGGAAACATTAAGTTTATTTACAATATACTCAGCAGCAACTACACATGTGCTTTCAACTCTAACTCTATCTCTAGGCTGTCTGCTAAGGTAGCCTGCACTACTCTCCTATTGGTTACTATAGATCATTTGATCTTTCCTAACAAGTATTATTCTTAAAGGTACATTACACACTAAATAAAATCAAAATTACTACAGTCCTGTACACAAAAAGCAGGACAAATCCAACCAGGCCAGTTACTGCCCCATGAGTCTACTCTTGATCACCAGTGAAGTGATGGAAGAGGTTATCAACAGTGCTATCAAGCAGCATTTGCTTAGCAATAACCTGCTCACTGATACTCAGTTTGGACTCGCCAGGGCCACTCAGCTTCTGACCTCATTACAACCTTGGTTCAAACATGGACATAAGAGCTGAACTCTAGAGATGAGGTGAGAGTGACTGCTCTTGACATCAAGGTAGCATTTGACCAAATGTGGCATCAAGGAACCCTAGCAAAACTGGAGTCAATGGGAATCAGGGGGAAAACGCTCCAATGGTTGGAGTCATACCTAGCACAAAGGATGATGGTTGTGGTTGTTAGAGGTCAGTCATCTCAGCTGCAGGACAACATTGCAGGAGTTCCTCAGGGTAGTGTCCTAGGCCCAACCATCTTCAGCTGCTTCATCAATGACCTTCCTTCCATCATAAGGTCAGAAGTGGGGATGTTTGCTGATGATTGCACAATGTTTAGCATAATTCGTGACTCCTCAGACACTGAACCAGTCCATGTCCAAATGCAGCAAGACCTGTTAGATATCCAGGCTTGGGCTGACAAGTGGCAAGCAACATTCACGTCACACCAGTGCCAGGCAATGACCATCTCCAACAAGAGAGAATCTAACCATCACCGCTTGACGTTCAATGGCATTACCATCGCTGAATCCCCCATTATCAACATCCTGGGGTTACCATTGACCAGAACCTGAATGGGACTAGCCATATAAATACTATGGCTACAACAGCAGGTCAGAGGTTAGGATTCCAGTGGCAGGTAACTCACCTCCTAACTCTCCAAAGCCTGTCCACCATCTACAAGGCACAAGTCAGGAGTGTAACGGAATACTCTCCACTTGCCTGGATGAGTGCAGCACCAAAAACACTCAAGAAGCTTGACACCTTCCAGGACAAAGCAGCCCGCTTGGTTGGCACCACATCCACAAACATTCACGCCCTCCACCACCAACGCACAGTGGCAGCAGTGTGAACCATCTACAAAATGCACTGCAGGAACTTACCAACCCTCTTTAGACAGCCCTTTCCAAAGCCATGACCACTACCATGTAGAAGGACAAGGGGAGCACAAACATGGGAACACCACCACTGGAAGTTCCCTCCAAGCCACTCACAATCCTGACTTGGAAATATATTGCCGTTCCTTCACCGTTGCTGGGTCAGAATCCCTGACAGCACTGTGGGTGCGCCTACACCACATGGACTGCAGCGGTTCAAGAAGGCAGCTCACCACCACCTTCTCAAGGGCAATTAGCAATGGACAATACATGCCTAGCCAACGAGGCCCACATCCCATGAATGAATTTTAAAAACACTAACTTCTAGGCTTAAGTATTACATTGTAGGCATTTGTCAGAAAGCAATAAAAATCTTCCTGGTGTCCCAGTGCTGTTTTCATAGGCATAAAATGCTCTTGATGCCATGATATTGAAAAGTAATAACACACATTGCCACCATTACATCTACTACCTTTAGATCATTGCGTTTTTCTGTGTGAGTCGTGAGCAGTTCTTCTGTGGACTGGACATCATTGGGCAATTCAGTTTCTGCAAGTTCAGTGCCAAATGACTGTAATAGCTGTGCTGTTGTTTTCACTGTCATAGCAAAATTTTCTATGGCCTGAAATGAAATATTTGAAATTTCGGTAAAATCAATCAACCTAAACATTTTCTCTCAATTTCATAGTAAATGGTTTTACGTTAAATATTTAAGAGTCTTGAATGCCAGTGATGCGCAGTTAAATATGAGTAATGATTTGTCTTTATTAACACAAGCTAACTAACTGCATAAACGTCTTAGTTAGCTGAAGACGACAAAGTTGGCAACTAATAATGTACATTGCAGTAACCAAGGGCTTAAAATAATACATACATAATTAAGAGCTAAATGGGCTGGGACTTTGATCAGATTAGCTACAACTGAGATGATTAATAGGAATGAGGTGATAGCGAGATGACAGTATCTGATGTTGCAAGGAAATTTAAATGCTTATCTCTGCCTTCGAACAGTTGAAATGAAAAATGCCTGAGAATGACGGTTGAACATGCATTTGGGAAAGAAGGAAAATGGTGTTTTCAGGCATAAACTGTAAACTGGACAGTGTAAAATGGCAATATGTGTGCAGCTTTCAAACTTTCAAGTAATGGAATAAGTTGTAGTTGTTGCACTTATTCAAGGCAAAGGCATAAAAAGGTATTGTCCAGGATTTCAAGGAAGCACTACTGTTAGTATTTGTAGGCAGTTTTATTGAAATATGGTTTTGTTGGTGGTAGTTATATTTTTAGAGGGAAAGGTGATCCAAAAAAATGGCTGTGAACAATTTAATAAAAAATCAGTACTGTAGTCAGGTAAGTAACAGAAGGGAAAATGAAAACAAAGAGGAATGAAGACTGTAAAGAAAATTACAAAGAATAAAATTTATGTTTTTGCACTCACAGTTCGATGGTGAATCCACTGACTGTGACAGTATTCCAGAGTGCCTCCTAAGTCTCTTGTCAGCTGACTTTTTTCAATGTATCTGTGCAGATCTGTTATAGTATTTAACATGATGATCTGGAACAGAGGCATTAAGAAATGGCTTTTTGAGCCATCAAACCATTCTTCACTTTCCACAAAGCAGCATAATAACATACTACCTTATATCTGAAAAACGAATGCACCATCACATCTGATGCAAATAAGCTATGCAAAACATAGAGTGGTGAATTGCTGCTAATAAACTAGTCATGATGCAATACAGTTTATCAACAGCTGTGGTACTTGTAAATTAAGCAAATTAATGTCAGTGTGCAACATCTTTAAAACCCTGCAGCATATCTAGAAATTTAGCTCAAGCAAATCAAATTTCTGTTCCAAGACACTTCAGAAGTACACAGAAAAACACAAACATTTGTCTAGACATATGAAAGACACAATCTACAGCCCATTTTTATTGAAATATTAATTTATATGGCAAATAAATCCAATATTTTCACTAGAAATTTTACCCAGATATCATTGTAGGGCCATGTGTATGAAAGGGCTCAGTTAAGGTCATGTCCCTTTTGTTGCATCAGTCTGTGGTAAATACACAATAATCCTTGGATGTGTTAACATTGTATATGCTCATTCTTTATTGTTCAGTTTAGATTCCCTCTGCAGGCTGTGGTCAGCTGAAAACAATGTGCAAAATCCAAGATCATCTGACTGGGAGGTGTTACAAATTGTCTTTCTAGCATTTAACAAGGGAAAATGACAGCGAACCAAAAAAAGTTTACAATTTTTGAGAAATAATTATGTTCAGCAAAATATGTCTTCCACAACTGAAACTGTACTATAGGTTTATAAAATCCAAAATACTAAGGAACGAAGGAATCCAAATCAAGTCACGAAGAAAGTCCCATTCCATATCCTGGACGGAGAAATTTGTTGCACTCCACTGGATTCTGTGGAAACTTACATCTGACAAAGCTCAAAGCTAATATCATTCGAGTAATTCTCTGATGAGCTTGTAACACAAATTGCTGGATTTCTAGAATACTGTGCAACAAAACTAAAACTTTGTAAGCAGATAGGCAAATCAAAAAAAAAATTCTGCAAATCCAATTGGGAGGTGGGATAGAAAGAAATAGGTACTTTATTGCCTTCAAATGATTTGGAGTCATTATCTACTGGTTAAGAGCCTGAACGCCTGGTTCAAAAGGGTAGAGTGTGCATGGCACATGCTATTCTTTTATTCATTCTTGGGATGTGGGCATTATAAAAGAACAACACTAATTAACCATAACCAGCTGTCCTGAAAAAGTGGTGGTGGGCTGCTTCTTTGAACTGCTACAGTCTATGTGGCGAAGGTGCTGTTAGTTAGGAGCTTCAGGATTTTGATCCAGCAACGATGACAGAACAGCAATATATGTCCAAATCAGGATGGTGTGTGACTTAAGGGGAAATTGGAGATGGTGGTGTTCCCATCCACCTGCTGCCTTTGTCCTCCTATCAGGTGCTGGCTGCAGATTTGGGGGTCACTGCCAAAACAGTCTTGGTGAGCTGCAGATAATACACACTAGAGCTTTAGTACACTGGTGGTGGAAGGAGTGAAAGTTTAGAGTAGTGGATAAGGTACCAATCAAGCAGATTGCCTTGTGCTAGATAGTATAGAGCTTCCTAACTATTGCTGTAGTTGCACTATCCAAGCAAGTGTAGAATATTCCATCACATTCCTGATGTGCATTATAAGAAAGGCTTTGGGGAGTAACAAGATGAACCACTCACTGTAGTTTGAGCTGCACTAGTAACCACAGCATTTGTCATCTGCTGCTGATGGAAATAGACTGACAGGGCAGTAATTGGCTGGATTGGATCACTCCTGATTTTTGCAGGAGTTATATACTTGGTCTGTTTGCCACATTAATGGGCTGATGCTGGTGCTATAGTTGCATCTGTAGTGATGTAGCTTCTAGCCTGTAGCCTTTGCTATATCCAGCGCAAGTAGCTATTTCTTGATGTTCCATGTGGTAAATTGAAGTGGCCACGTGGTATTTGTTGATGGTTGGTTCGACATGAAGAAGGCAAGAAGGACCATCCTCTCAACATGTCTACCTGAAGATCGTTTAAACACCTAAGCCTTGTCTTTGGCACTCGTACTGGGTTCTGCCATGGTTGAGGATGGTGATGTTCATGAAGCCTCTTCCTCCTATTAGATACTGAATTGTCCATCACCATTGAAGACTGAACATGGTATGGCACAGAGCTTTGACAAGTTCCATTGGCTGTGAGATTGATAGCTGTATTTACAGCATGCTGCTATCACTGTTTAGCTAGCATATAGTCCTGTGTTGAAGCTTCATCAGGTTGGCAACTTTTTTCAGGTGCACCTGACACTGCTCTTGGCATGTTCTTCTACATGACTCATTGAAACATGGTTGGTTACCTGAATTGATGATTCTCGAGGAGTGAGGGATATGCCTGGTCCATTTTTATCTTAAAAAGTCAAGTAGGATCTTATAATGGTGTATACTCAAACAACTTCCTGCACAATTCAGGTGGGAGTTCTGAGCATCTATTTACAGGCCTGCCTGAAAATCTGCCATATAAATTAATATTACCTTGAGAATTAATATTACCTTGAGAATTGGATACCTTTTATCCAGCTCCCCATCTCCTTCTCCTGAATTTACTCTGTTGAACACTCATTTTTCAGGGTACAAGCATAAAGGGTACAAGCATGCAAGCATAAAGTTGAATATCTCACAGTCAAAAGCAGTGAATGTATAGTACTAATCAATTTTACTTGCTACTTCACTGCTGATGGTGTTTTTCTAGTCAGCCACATTAAAAGTGGAATGTCACTGATATTTTAGTCAGATATAATAATTGTAGTATAATGTATATGGTATAAGAATTCATAACTTTGTCTATTGAAGCTGTTACATCCCATAAACTTACAAAATACCTTGTCTGTCCACTCCAAAAATGCAAGAATGAATCATTATTATGAATCATCATTATTATTATAAATCATATTAAAAGGAATTCCTTCTACAACCAAAATATGAGCAATAAAAAGAAACAATTGAATGAATATCTTGTTAGTTAAATTGGGCCTCATAAATTTCTTTCATAGATGGGGTTCTATTTAAGGTGACAAATTCTCAGGATTCAGGCAGTATTAATAGTCAATTTTCATTCTTGCATTTAATGCTGAAGGGTTTACAAATAATCTTCAGATCCATCTCAGTCTACTCCTGAGGTCCCTGCCATTATAGAAGCCAGTCTTCAGCCAATTCACTCACTTCACCTGATATAAAGAAATGGTTGAGCGCATTGGATACAGCAAAGGCTATGTCCCTGACATTTCAGCTTCAGCGTGGAAGACTTGTACTCCAAATTAGCCGTGCCCCTAGCATCTGCCTGACAAAGTGAAAAATTGCCCTGGTATGTTCTGCCCACACATTAAATCTGGCCAATTAAGGTGCCATCAGCCTACTCACAATCATTAGCAAAGTGTGTGCATTGCTATCAAGTGACCTGTTTATCTATGCTCAGTTTGGGTTCCATCAGGCTCACATGACTCCAGGCCTCGATACTGTCTTGCTCCAAATATAGATTAAGGAGCTGAATTGCAGAGGTGAATGACTGCCGTGGCGTCAAGCCAACATTTGACTGAACCTGGTATCTAGGAGTTTTAGTATAATTGAGGTCAATGGGAATCAGGGAAAACTCTTCACAGACTGGAGTCATGCCAAGCACAATGGAAAATGATTGTGATTATTGGAGGTCAATTATCTAAGCTCAAGGACATTGCTGCAGGTGTTTCTCAGGGCGGTCTCCTAGGCCCAATCACTTTCAGATGTTTCGTCAATGACTTTCCTTCCATCATAAGGTCAGAAGTGAGGATTTTTGCTGATGATTGCACAGTGTTCAGCTCCATTTGCAACTCCTCAGTTAATTAAGAAATCCGTACTCACATGCAACAAGAACAGGAAAACATTCAGGCTTGGGCTGATAATGGTAAGTAACATTAGTGCCATACAAGTGCCAAGCAAAGATTATTTCCAACATGAGTGAGTCTGAGGTCAGTCAGCCTAACATCTCTCGTTGGGAAAATTCTAGAGTCCATTATTAAGGAAGAATAGCAGGACATTTAGAAAAGCTTAACACAATCAAACAGAGTAAACATGGTTTTGTGAAAGGGAAATTATGTTTGACAAATTTGCTAGAGTTTTTTTGAGGATATATCAAGCAGAGTTGATAAAGGGGAACCAGTAGATGTAGTTTATTTGAATTTCCAGAAAGCATTCCAGAAAGGTGCCAGATAAAAGGTTATTGCACATGATAGGAACTCACAGTATTGGAGTTAATGTATTAGTATAGATTAAGGATTGACTAACGCACAGATTAGCGAGAGTCAGGATTAATGGGTCTTTTTTCAGGTTGGAAAGACGTAACTAATGGAATGCCACAAAGATCAGTCCTAGGGCCTCAATTATTTACTATCTATATTAATGACTTGGAGGAGGAGGCAGAGTGTAATGTATCCAGATTTGCTCATGATGCAAAAATAGGTGGGAAGGCATGTTGTGATGAGGACATAAGGAATCTGCAAGGGGATATAGGTAGGCTGAGTGAGTGGGCAAAACTTGGCAGATGGAGTTTAATGTAGGAAAGTGTGAGGTCATGCACTTTGATAGGAAGAATCAAAAGGCAGACTGTTATTTAATTGGCGAGAGACTCCAAAAAAAGTGCAGCACAGAGGGATCTGGGTGTTCTTGTGCATGAAACACAAAAAGTTAGCATGCAGGTACAACAAGTAATTAAGAAAGCAAGCAAATGGAATTTTGGCATGTATTGCTAGGGAAGTCTTATTACAACTGTACAGGGTGTTGGTAAGGCTGTATCTGGAGTACTGTGTACAGTTTTGGTCCCCGTATTTAAGAAAGGATATACTGGCATTGGAGGCAGTTCAAAAGAGATTCACTAGGCTGATTCCTGGGTCGAAGGGGTTGACTTATCAAGAACGGCTAAACAGGTTAGGCCTTTATTCATTAGAGTTTAGAAGAATGAGGGGTGATCTTATAGTAACGTACAAGATTCTGAGGGGGCTTGACAGGGTAAATGTTGAGAAGATGTTTCCACTAGTGGAGGAATCTTGAACTAGGGGACATAGTTACAGAATAAGGAGACACTCATTTAAAACTGAGATGCAAAGGAATTTCTTCTCTCAGAGGCTAGTGAATGTCTGGAATTCTCTGCCCCAGAGAGTTGTGGAGGCTAGATTGCTATAAGTGTTTATTGTCACGGGCTCAAAATCCTGGAATTCCCTATACCTTCTAGCACAATGGGAGCACCTTCACACACAAATTGCAGCTGTTCAAGAAGTCAGCTGACTACTACTTTCTCAAGGCCAATTAGGGATGGGCAATAAATGCTGACCTTGCCAGCAATGTTCTCTTTAACATCTGTTTGTTGTACGTGGTCAGTCTGTTGCACTGCGTGATCCATTTAAGATTGATGCGTGGCTGTGCATGTGCATATCTTAAAGGGGATGTTGCTTCTGCACAGCCCCTTTGGTTCCTAAGCAGCACATTCATGATTTCTGCGTGGCTGTGCACCCGCACAGCTTAGAGGGAACACTGCTTGCCAGCAATATCCATATCCTGTGAATGAATTTTTAAAAATGATCTCAAGTGCATTATATTCTTGACCTTACTTTAACTTTAGTGTATGTTCCCTAATCCTGTAACAACAAATGCATATGTGATGAACCTTAGCACCAAGCTCAAATATGTAAATTTTTCCAAGGGCACAAGTTTACTGTATCATGATAAATTTATGGAATTCTATATCACAACTGGAAAAACAGAGACAAAGATGATCTTCAAAGAATCACTATTACTAATCAAAGTACACTCTTGATCATTTATGACACAGAACTATATTGACATGCCTATGTTGAATGTCTATTTTATAGAAACAGACACTCCCACAATGTTGACATATCATAACTCATTTGAAGTGATGATATTGGTTATTCAATAATCTATGTTACTGAAAAATCACAATCAAAGTGGAACAGCAAGATAAAAAGACAGGTGAAATAAGCAGGGCCACCATTTCCTTTAGTGCATGTCAAACAAGGAGCACGATTTTCAGAAGATTACATATATAGATGTAACCCAGACAGAATACTTACATAAAATCCCAAACAATACATTCCACTGGGATCCTAATTATAACATGTTCATTATAAGACATCTAGTCTGAAGACACCTTTTTTTTGTTCCTCCTTTCTGATCGATTCATCAAACGTAGATCAAGGCCACAATAAATCAATAATGGATGTATCAGGAATCAGTATTTATAGTTTCCTTCTATTTTAAAAGTGACTAAAATTTACAGCAGCAACTTTTATCTCAATTTAAAATATATCAATTAAAACAGTTAACCTTTAAGTCCTTATAATCATTGACCATTGCACTCCTCAACACCAATCATTGTTAAACATGTAAACAGAAATAATAAAATAGTCCACAAAAGGGTTTTTTAAGGGGAAGCTGGATAAGTACTTGAGGGAGGAAGGAATGGAAATATATGCAAATGGATTAGATGAAGTAGATGAGAGGAGGCTAATGTGGAGGATAAATATATGCATGGACCAGCCTCTTTCTGTGCTGGAAATGTTAAACAATTCTACATAATACAACTAAATTCTATGAAAAAGTTTACTTGAAAATTTATAGGAATACAAGATAAAAGCATATGCTTACCGGTACCTTCATTCTAAAATCATCTCGTTGAACTCTGATGCCAAAGTCAGCAATGGTCCTCTGGATGAAACGGGAAGGTCGCAGGACAAAAACTAATTGCAGGTTCCCTGGAAATGCTCCCTAAAAGAAACAAAGGGAAAGGCTCTGAAGTGTCTTTGGGGCCTTACACATAGCAACTATCAGCATAAGGGGTTTGAACAACATTTGCAAACTTGGCCCTCTTTGGCTGCCGAGAGGAACCATTTCCCCTCAACATTGGTTCTAAGGCTAATAGTAATAATTACAGTCTCTGTATACTGCAGATGGAAATTCTTGCCTACAATATAAAGAGTTAGCAGTCACATTGAAAGGACAAGGGCCTTGTCCTCTCTCTCTCTTAGCAGCTATACTTTTCTAGGACAGTAGAAATGGTTGGGAATGAAGGGGGAAGAAAATAGTTGTTTCTGAAGGAAAGAGGAAAATTGATGAAAATAAAGGGAAGAGGGAAGGGTTAGAGGCTGGGAGCAGTGCCTTCAGAGTAGAGGAGAAATGGAAGTGCCAATATGAACTGATTGCGGTGGGAGGGGATGGGAGATGAAAAAAAGCACCAGCATAAATGGCGCTGGTTGGTGTGAATAGAAGAACGGTGTTTTTCAAGGCTTTGTTAGCTTTTCAAAGCTCTCAGTTAGCATTTGCTTGTTTCCTAGGTTGGCACATGTGCAACATTATCAGTTACAATGTGAGTTTACTTGAAATGCTAGGCCAGAATTTATTACCCATCCCTAATTGCCCTTGAGAAGTTGGTGGTGAGCTGCCTCCTTGAACTGCTGCAGTCCATGTGGTGTACCCATAGTGCTGTTAGGGAGGGAGTTCCAGGATTTTGACCCAGCGAATGTGAAGGAACAGCGATATATTTCCAAGTCAAGATGGTAAGTGGCTTGGAGAGAAACTTCCAGGTGGTGGTGTTCCCATGTATCTGCTGCCCTTGTCCTTCTAGATGGTAGTGGTCATGGGCTTAGAAAGTGCTGTCTAAAGAGGCTTGGTGAGTTTCTGCAGTACATCTTGTAGATGGTACACACTGCTGCCACTATGCGTTGGTGGTGGATGGAGTGAATGTTTGTAGATGGGGTGCCAATCAAATGGGCTGTTTGTCCCAGATGGTGTCAAGCTTCTTGAGTGTTGTTGGAGCTGCACTCATACAGGCAAGTGGAGAGTATTCCATCACACTCCTGACTTGTGCCTTCTAGATGGTAGACAGGCTTTGAGGAGTCAGGAGCTGAGTTACTCACCGCAGGATTCCTAGACTCTGGCCTTCTCTTGTAGCCACAGTATTTATATGGCTAGTCTAGTGCAGTTTCTGGTCAATGGTAACCCCAAGGATGTTGATAGTGGGGATTCAGCAATGAATGTTAAGGGGCGATGGTTAGAATCTCTTCTGTTGGAGGTAGTCATTGCCTGGCACTTTTGTGGTGCGAATGATACTTGGCACTTGTCAGACCAAGCCTCGATATTGTCCAGGTCTTGCTGTATTTGGACATGGACTGCTTTAGTGTCTGAAGAGTCATGAATGGTGCTGAACATTGAGCAATCATCAGCGAACATCCCCACTTCTGACCTCACAATGGAAGGAAGGTCATTGATGAAGCAACTGAAGGTGGTTGGGCCCAGGACACTACCCTGAGGAACTCCTGCAGTGATGTCCTGGAACTGAGATGATTGACCTCCAACAACCACAACCATCTTCCTTTTTGCTAGGTATGATTCCAACCAGTGGAGGGTTTTCCCCCCGATTCCCATTGACCACAGTTTTGCTCAAGCTCCTGATGCCACATTCAATCAAATGCGGCCTTGATGCCAAGGGCAGTCACTCTCAACTTACCTCTGGAGTTCAGCTCTTTTGTCCATGTTTGAACCAAGGCTGTAACGAGGTCAGGAGCTGAGCGGCCCTTGTGGAACCTAAATTAAGCATCAGTGAACAGGTTATTGCTAAGCCAAGTGCCGCTTGATAGCACTGTTCATGACCCCTTGCAGATCGAGAGTAGACTGATGGGGTGGTAGTTGGTCGGGTTGGATTTGTCCTGCTTTTTGTGTATAGAATATACCTGGGCAATTTTCCACATAGCCAGGAGCCAATGTTGTAGCTGTACTGGAACAGCTTGGCTAGGGGCGTGGCAAGTTCTGGAGCATAAGTCTTCAGTACTATTGCCGGAATATTGTCAGGGCCCATGGCCTTTGCAGTGTCCAGCACCTTCAGCCATTTCGTGATATCATGTGGAGTGAATCAGATTGGCTGAAGACTGGCATCTGTGATGCTGGGGGCCTTCGGAGGAGGCCGAAATGGATCATCCACTAGGCACTTCTGGATGAAGATTGTTTCAAATGTTTCAGCCTTATCTTTTGCCCTGATGTGCTGGCTCCTCCATCATTAAGGATGGGGATATTTGTGGAGCCTCCTTCTCCAGTGAGTTGTTAAATTTTCCACCACCATTCACGACTGGATGTGGCAGGACTGCAGAGTTTGGATCTGATCAGCTGGTTGTGAAATCGTTTAGCTCTATCACTTGCTGCTTATACTGTTTGGCACGCAAGTAGTCCTTGTTGTAGCTTCACCAGGTTGACACTTCATTTTTAGGTATGCCTGGTGTTGCTCCTGGCATGCCCTCCTGCACTCTTCATTGAGTCAAGTTTGATCCCCCGGCTTGATGGTAATGAAGTGGGGGATATGCAAGGCCATGAGGTTACAGATTGTGGTCAGGTACAATTCTGCTGCTGCTGATGGACCACAGCGCCAAATGGATGCCCAGTCTTGAGTCACTAGATCTGTTCAAAACCTATCCCATTTAGCACAGTGGTAATGCCACATAACACAATGGAGGGTATCCTCAATGTGAAGACAAGGACTGTGCGGCGGTCACTCCTGCCGATACTGTCATGGACAGATGCTTCTGCCACAGGCAGATTGGTGAGGATGAGGTCAAGTATGTTTTTCCCTCTTGTTGGTTCCCTTACCACCTGAAGCAGACCCAGTCTAGCAGCTATGTCCTTTAGGACTCAGCCAGCTCATCTGTAGTGGTGCTACCAAGCCACTCTTGGTGATGGACATTGAAGTCCCCAACCAGAGTACATTCTGTACCCTTGCCACCCTCAGTGCTTTCGCCAAGTGGTGTTCAACATGGAGAAGTACTGATTCATCAGCTGAAGGAGGGCGTTATGTGATAATCAGCAGGAGGTTTCTTTGCCCATGTTTGACCTGATGCCATGAGACTTCATGGGATCCAGAGACGATGTTGTGGTCTCCCAAGGCAACTCCCTCCTGGCTGTATACCACTGTGCTGCCACCTCCGCTGGGTCTGTCCTGCTGGTGGGGCAGGACATACCCAGGGATGGTGATGGTGGTGTCTGGGACATTGTCTGTAAGGTGTGATTTTGTGCGTATGACTATGTCAGGCTGTTGCTTGACTCTTCCGTGAGACTGCTTCTTCAACACCCAGTCTTAGATGAGCCACAATTTCCACTAGTTAAACATTGAGAAGGCTGAAGCTTTTATCTTTAGCTTCCATCCTAAGGTATGTAGTCCAAGTCCACCCTGCTCTCTTGACTACTGTTTTCAGCTGACCCGACTGCTCATTACCTGAACATTGTAATTAAGACCATGCTGATCTTCAGTTCCCCAAATCCCCTCACCACCAAGACAACCTAACTTTTATTTTTGTAGTATGGTCTACTCCAGTCCTGCCTCAGCCCATCTGCCACTGAAGTACTCATCCATGCCTTTGCCATAACAAGACTCAACTTTCCCAATGCTCTCCTGGATGGCCTCCCATTCTCCTACCTCCATAAAAATCCTAACCCACAACATATCCACTCACTCATCATCCTTGTTCTTGCTGACTTAGTATTTTCCTGTTCACTAACACCTTAAATTTAAAGTTATTATCCTTGTGTTTAAATCCTTTCATATCCTTGTCCCTCTCTATCTCTATAGCCTCCTCCAGCATCTCCACCCTCCACACTCTATATTCCTTTGACTCCTGCCTCTCATGCCCCCCTCTCACTTTGCCCCAATATTGGTAATTGTATCTCCAGCTGTCTAGATTTCATGATCTAAAATTCCTTCCTCGAAACCAATCCTGCACTTGCCTGCTGTCCTTTGAACATCCTTCAAACCCACCTCTTCAAGGAAGCTTTTGGTTTATCCTCCTAACATCTTCATAGCTAGCTTGGCATTCTATTTTTCCGTTTTCCTCCAAGAAGCATTTTTGGATATTTGTCTGCATTAAAAGGTGCCATCCAAAGACAAGTTGTTGTTTCAGGAATACAATTTTTGTGTTTTTTAAATTCTTCCCTGCGCTATAGAATCATCAAACAAAGTCTGTACGGTACCAACTTGCTGCAGTTTTTGTAACTTTGCTACCTACTGCTGTACCTAATATGCTTGATTGTTAAAGAGCTTAAGAACACCAAAATAAAGAAAAGAAACACAGGAGTAAACACACAGGAGAGAGAAACAGAAGAGGAGATAGCAGCATTAGTGGTTTTTGTGCTGCCCTTAAATCATTGAATTGTTCCTGTTTAAGCTTCCTTTAGAGGCTACTGAGTCATGAGAGCCTGCGAGACGGGGTGACCTATCCTACAGGCTAGATGTCATAATGCATCAACAAAGACGAGCTCTGAAGCGTGCCAAGTAAGAAACATTTATCTCTTGCATAGGAGAGCGCGAGAAAATGTAAAACACTCTTTATCTTCACAAATAGATTAAAGGTGCACACTGGTCAGCAATTCCCAAAAGCATATCAATTCTTACTCCCATCAGAGAGTTTTGCCATTAATAATTTATCTTTAAAATTAAATTAATTACTCATAATTACAATTAACATTCCTTATAATCTGTTAAGTAGTTTTGTTTTAGCGGTAATGCTAACAACATCACGGAAGGAAGAGTAAATTGAGCTTAACACTGTGAGGAAATTGAATTAAAATTCACAGAGAAACAAACTGGCACTAATTTTATGTCACCATTAGTTTTACTGTAAAGCCCACTGACATCAATAGTGGTGGGAACTCTACATTTATTTCATTAATAAATATGATCTGCCAAAAATGGTTTAAGTCTGCAATTCATTGTTACAAAGAAAGATATTAGTGTTTCAGTCCCAGTTGTTAGTTTTGTTCCCATTCATAATACATTTGATAAAGGATTTACAAACAAAAATATACACCTTTGTTTATTCTTAGTTTCCTTTAAAGGAAGGATTCATTAATAAAAGCTTTCACTGATTATAATCCTTTCATAATCGGGCCGTGACTTCCGAGCTTCCCAGCTTCAGATTTGAGGGGTACCCCAAAGATGTGCTGGGGAATCCCTCTAGGAAGTTCCCAGGTAAGGGTTTGCATGGCAGTTGCCCAGAAGTGCACACTTCTTCTGGATAATTGCGCTGCACTGGGAACCATCCAAAAATGCGATTTAAATCGCAAACTTTGGGTGGTTCCGCCGGTTATACCAATAGTTACCCAGAAAAAGTTAGAATAATTAAAATCTCTTCTAACTTCTGGGTAGCAATTGCAAAGGCCCAGGCCAAAGCCCCCATGGAGCTCCCCCAAAACCCCTGACCACCCCAGGGGACTCCCCCACCCTTGCCTAACCACCACCCAATGGTCTTCCCCATACCCAACCCGCATCAGATTCCCCCCACCCACATGGGACTCCTCACCTGAATACAACTCCCCCCACACGGGCCCGACTCTCATCCCCCAGACCTGTCCGGACCCCCCACCCTTGAGGTCCAACCCCCACAGCCCCCAAAATTCCAACCACCCCGCCACCTCCAAAATGTCCGAACCTCCCCAGCTTCCTGAAATTGCACCCCCACCCCTCCCAAATGTCTGACCCCTCCGGATGTCCTATTCCCTCCCTCTCCTAATGACCAAACCCCCCAGCCCCCCACCTCCTCCCAAATGTCCGACCCCCCCCACCAACCCGAATGTCCCCACACCATCTCCTAATGTCCAATCCCCTTACCCCCCAACCCCTCCCAAATGTTCGACCCCACCGACCTCCCGACCTCCAAACACCCCCACCCCGAAACCCCATCCACTTGCCTTCTCCCTGGCTTGTCAATTTTAATGGGATCTTTAAACTTACCTGCTTTACGGCAGCGTGTCTTCTTTTAATTTTTTCTTATTCATTCAGGGGATGTGGGCTTTGCAGGCTGGACCAGCATTTATTGCCCATCTCTTATTGCCTTGAGAAGGTGGTGGTGAGCCGCCTTCTTGAACTGCTGCAATCCATGTGGTGTAGTTACACCCACAGTATTGTTAGGGAGGGAGTTCTAGGATTTTGACCCAGCAACACTGAAGGAACGGCGATATATTTCCAAGTCAGGATGGTGAGTGACTTGGAGGGAAACCTCCAGGTGGTGGTGTTCCCATCTATCTGCTGCACTTGGAAAAACTCAGCAGGTCTGGCAGCATCGGCAGAGAAGAAAAGAGTTGACGTTTCGAGTCCTCATGACCCTTCAACAGAACTAAGTAAAAATAGGAGAGGGGTGAAATATAAGCTGGTTTAAGGTGGGGGTGGGGGGGAGAGAAGTTTGGCGGGGGGGGGGGTTGGTTGTAGGGACAAGCAGCTTCTCTCCCCCCACCACCCCCCCCCCACCTTAAACCAGCTTATATTTCACCCCTCTCCTATTTTTACTTAGTTCTGTTGAAGGGTCATGAGGACTCGAAACGTCAACTCTTTTCTTCTCCGCTGATGCTGCCAGACCTGCTGAGTTTTTCCAGGTAATTCTGTTGTTGTTTTAGATTTCCAGCATCCGCAGTAGTTTTTTGTTTTTATATCTGCTGCACTTGTCCTTCTAGATGGTAGTGGCCGTGGGTTTGGAAGATGATGTCTAAGGAGCCTTGGTGAGTTCCTGCAGTGCATCTTGTAGATGGTACACACTGCTGCTACTGTGCTTCGGTGGTGGAGGGAGTGAATGTTTGTGGATGTGGTGCCAATCAAGTGGGCTGCTTTGTCCTGGATGGAGTCAAGCTTCTTAAGTATTGTGGGAACTGCACTCATCCAGACAAGTGGGGAGTATTCCATCACACTCCTGACTTGTGCCTTCCAGATGGTGGACAGGCTTTGGGGAGTCAGGAAGTGAGTTACTCACCACAGGATTCCTAGCCTCTGACCTGCTCTTGTAGCCACAGTATTTATATGGCTAGTCCAGTTCGGTTTCTGGTCAATGGTAACCCCCAGGATGTTGCTAGTGGGGGATTCTGTGATGGTAATGCCATTGAACATCAAGGGGTGATGGTTAGACTCTCTCTTGTTGGAGATGGTCATTGCCTGACACTTTTTTGGCACGAATGTTACTTGCCACTTGTCAACCCAAGCCTGGATATTGTCCAGGTCTCGCTGCATTTGGACATAGACTGCTTCAGTACCCGAGGAGTCATGAATGGTGCTGAACATCATGCAATCATCAGCGAACATCCCCACTCAGCGGTGCTAGACTGAGACACTGGACTTCGGAGACGGCTGCGCTGCCTGGATCTCGCCTGGTCAGAAGGTCGGGTGAGACCGGTACACAAGAAATTTGACATAGCTAAGTAGGCACAGAGTGGCAATCTGATGCTGATTGCCACTCCAAGTAAGTTACGGCCCAGAATTTCAAGGTTCACAACAGTATTCTTACGTGGCACGCCGGGATTTGATCGACACACCGTGAGTCCCAAAGCTGGGTGAAATGTGGGTCCCAAGCCCACGCATGCAAATGGCAGGACTGCAGCCCCAATTTTACTGGCAGCAACCAAGGAAGAGACTGCCAATGGGACCACAGTCCCATTGAGTATAGCGGCCTGACTCAATGAGCTGCCGGCCCAATCAGAGGACAGTTAAATCATAACATATTCAAGTCCCTTTATTGTGCTTTCTGAACGATTAACAATTTTCCAAAAGAACTTTACCAAAAGCTACTCTTTTTAATCCATTTATGGACTTTAATATCTGAAATGAATATCATTGCTGGTGTATCAAGTGGAATTTAAACTGTAACACTATTTCAGTGCCATTATATATTAGCTGCAGGAATTTAGCAGTGTGCAATGACATATTCTCACCTGTTAGAAAAACAAGCAGCAATAGGAAAATTATTTACATAAAAAAGCAATAGATTTGCTGTTTCACATTACATTTTACATAGTTTAAGATTTGTGAATATTGTATTTACCACGGGGTAATTAAATTATCACAAGTCAATTAGTGCACTAATCTAGAAGTAAGGATTAATAATTAATGGATAATATTGTGAATTTAGAAATAGAGCTTTGTTAAAGCTTTCATTAGTATTGCTACTCCATTTCTTCTTAGCTTTATTCTCTAACCTCGAAAGTGATTCAGGTGACAGGAAAATAATTAACCCTTTACAACACAGCAACAGGGTTAGCTGGGCTGGACTTTAATTATTTAACTGAAATTGTGTGCTGTTGATGCCAGTTACACCATAATGTGAATCTCTGAAAAATATGCTAAATCCAAATGTTCGCGTTATGCCCCACCATTCCCACCTTACTCTTTGTATAAGCTAGTTGGTTAATAGTCGTTTGGTAGTACAGAACTTGAGTATTGCCCAAGGCAATGCCTCGACTAATCAGAGTCGACCTGCCCAGTTTGAGTTTGAACAAAGCTGGGCAGTTAACTATTCCATGTTGCATTCTACATGGCAATGCCCCCACCACTCAGAGTCCACTTGCCAATGAATCAGCACTCTCTTCTTATGCAGTATAAACTGTTGTTCCCCCGATACTGTCGGTAATTTCTTGTGAGCTATTCTGACGTGTGCATGATGAAAAGCTTCAATAACATTCTTTTTATCAACAATACTGGTTGATTAACTGGATGATACTAATTGGATACTTTATATCAAGCTGTAATATGCATGAAGTGTCTTAGCTTTGAATATCTAACAATAAAATACAACATTTTTAGTTTTAGATACTGGTGTTGCCTTACCGAAGGTTTATCTTATTTCTGGAAAATGGTACATGAGAAGGATCCACACATCTCAGAATAAATCTAAATTCAGTAACCAAAAAAATCTCTAATTCTACTCACTGCTATACGCTTTAAAGATGCTTTGATTGAACTCCATGTGTCCCGCCTTCTGTCAATAATTATGATAAATCCAATACTAGCAGCATCCAGACTGCAATAAAATAGAAACAAATAATCTGTGACATAACAGACCTTTCAAACTGTAGAAGAGAAAATTTTCCATATCTTTTGAAATATATCTTTTGCATTACATTAAAAGAATTAACATTGAACAGAATGTGAATAAGAAGTAATATAATGCAGACAACAGGATCCTAATATTATGGTGTAGAACATTGGCAGGATGTTGAGGTTAGCGAGAGGGGGCGGGGCCCACTCTCCAACGCGTAATATGATGCGGGATAACGTCGGGCGGAACTTCCAACGTCACCCCACGTCATTTCAATTTTCAGGTCAGCGGGGGCGCAGCCGAATCAGCTGTGCGCCCGCCAACCTGTGAACAGCCAATTGAAGCCATTTAAAAAGTAATTAGACTAGTTAATGGACCTGCCCATCCAACCTTAAGGTTGGAGGGCAGGCCGGGAGCCCTGGCGGGCTTCAGAAAAAGCATGAAACCTCATCCACGGTTTCATGTAGGCTTTCAAAAATTTAATAAAAGTTTACTTAAAGGTGATGGACATGTCCCAACTCATATGACAATGTCACATGAGGGGACATGTCAGGGAAATTTCATTTCTCTACATGTACCATTTTTAAATTTGGCGCCGATCTCCCTGAGGCAGCACTTAGCCTCAGGGAAATGAGGGCGCTCTTTCGCACACATGCACAAAAGACCGCACTCTCGGTTTAGGGAATCCCCCCCCGCCCGCACATGAAGCACACTGCGCTTCCTGGCGGACGTCATGCTGGGTGTGGCCCACCCATGTAAAATGGCAGCGTGCCCCCAATTGGGGGCACCCAACAGAGGCGCATCTACATGCGCCTGCTCCTGAACTTCCCCCCAATGGGGGGGAAAATTCTTCCCCATGCTTCTGATCATTATTGCCTCTAATGTCCTTTTGTCTTCAGTTCAAATAATATTTCAGTAAAGCAGAGGAATAACAAAGGAGAGTCAGTCAAGGATTTGGGCTGTCAACTGTGTTATCTTTTCCTTGCCAATTTTCTCTCGCATCCTTTCTCCACTTATCTGAAGACATTAACATTTGCTGGGGCCTGCTTCCATCAGTGCTCTGTGGTATCTCAGTCTAACAGCAATCGCTCATGAAATGACAGTGAGTATTTAGAGGGCAGGATTTTCAGCTCGGCGTGTGCGATGACATCAGGCGAGCGTCCCAACATCATCGCACACTCGGGCGATATTTCGGTCAGCAGGCCCAAGCGAGAGTCAGCAACACGCCCACTGAGAATTAAGAGGACTATTAATCCCATTAATCAATTAATTAAAATGAATTTTTCGCTGCCCATCCAACCTTACGGTTGGCGGGTAGGCGATTAAGCCAGGCGGCCTTTGCATTTTTTGCGAAACCTCATCCACAGGTGGGATGAGGTTTCCAGCAGAGACTAAAAAAACAATAAAAATTTTTAAAACTCATTTCTCACATGTCCCTGTTCATGTGACAGAGTCACATGCGAGGACATGTTTTTCTTATTTTTAAAATATTTATTTTTCAGGTAAAAAATCTTCAGCTCCCTGAATCAGCTCTGTGTCTTCAGAGAGCTTTCACTAACCCCCCCCCACCACCACCCCGCACATGTGCACACTTCAGCGTTTGCACTCCTCCCGCCCCCACCCCAGCAGCATTGAAGTTATCAGCACGCTTTTCACACTGGCTGCCCGTTAATTGGCCAGCCAGCGTGAAATCACGGTCGGGGTCCGAGTGCGGGCCGCTGCCCAGCCTGCCCGCCTGACAAGGGGAAAATCCTGCCCAGCGTCTCTTTACATGCCAACTGTAGAATGCCCCACCCAAATCGCGCAGTGCCTTGGGTGTGGCAAGTGAGGCCATTTTAAAGTGGTCTGACGTTCCAGGAAATCTGTGTTTACCAGACAGGAGGAGAAATCTGTTAAAGGAACCTTCATTCAAGAAACTCAAGTTAACTCAGAATGCTGTGAATCAGTCTTCATAGACAAAACTCCATCCTTTTGACCACAAGAGGTCATCGTAGATCTTTCATTTCTCTTTGAGGCGAGGCTAGATGCAGCGGGACACGGGTACACCAAGGAGGAAGGTGACCAACCGCAAGATGACATTCTTGACCTTAATTTACTCTTTTGGGAAAGAGTAGAAGAGGATGATAACCAAGATGCCATTGATATCAATGATTTGTCACAGGAGGGGATCCTGAGCCTTGCTTTACTTTTTGAAGACAGCATATATTCTGATGAAGTTCCAGAGATGTTCAGACCGAACCACTGCCTACAGAAAAATAAATTCCTACATTATTAGCAGGTCAGTCATCATTTTTATTCAGAATATTCTTCATCTTTCTCTTCATTCACTGGATTTGTTCATTGATGAGGCATTACATAATACTTTGTTCATTGCAGCAGTCGAAGTTTATGGATCCTCTACACCTGTAGAAATCTTCACAAGAGCTGAATGAGCTTCATTCTTACAAGCAAGAGCAGCCAGCTGTCCAACCTTTCTCCAAAAGTGCTAAAAAGGGGGAGAAAAAGAGAAGAAAAGGGAAAATCTCTGTTCATCACGTCTATATTGTGGACTTGAAGCAGAAATCTCTGTCTGAGGAGGTCAGTGCCTTCCAAGGAGAGGCTTCTGCGGAGCATTTGTCCCATACATCCTCAAAGAGAGCCAAGAACACAGTTGGAGATTGACACCACCAGGGCAAGAGACCATGAGGGGAAGGTGTGGGAGAGTGTGTGTATAATAGTATAAGGATAAAGACTCGGAGGGAGATGCAGAGTAAAGGGGTAACTCTAATGATAACTACTGAGCATGTGCGTAAGCAGCTATGTCATAGTGGTGTCACTCACTGAGAGAAGATGAATGCGAAGCATCTCAGGAAGTATCTCCAGCTATGTCTTGGTCTTATTTAACCTTTGTAAATAGTTAGCATGTAAATAAATGTTTTGAACAAAGGACCATTGCCTCCAGCACAGTCTCTTCCAGAGTAACAATCCAATGAATCCCGGGATAAACCTACAAGAACAGTGCAACCATTTTAACCAGAGGAGACATAGACATAAGCATCTACAAAGCATATGAACTGGTTTGTTGTGGGTAATGTAATTGATTAAATTCAAGTTTAATATGACCATTAAAGATTTTGAAAGTGGGGAAAGGAGTCTTTCTATCATTAAGGCAACTTCTATCTCGATGCAAGGCTTTAACCTTTGATTTTAGTTAGATCTGTTTAAAAAAACAGCTGATTTATTAGAATCTTATTGTATTGTCAAATTCAAGGTCTCTGCTCCAGGGATATCATTTCCTGATCAAAAATGCAATTAAAAGAAATAACTAAATGGGGAAAACCTAGAGGGAAATTAAATTGCTGCAGTAATGGTTCAATTCAGATACCAATTTGGTTATCAGTTATATTGTTGTGAATTGTGATGCCATACAAATTATACTTTCTTTCCCTCAGTGATAAAAAAGCTATGCAGTATCCCTTAACATTCCCTCTGGTTTGTGATTTGTTCTCTCCATCCCCATTTTCTAACTTTTCTCTTTCTTCTACCTTATAAAGGGGCTTAATTATCCTTCAGTCATCAGTTCTGAGGAAGGATCTTAAATCTAGATGTCAGCTCCATTTTTCTCTTTACAGATGCTGACTCTCCCATTGCGTAGCTTTTTCTGTATTTTAAACAGCAACATGAGCAGAAATATCCAGTTAGACTGATAACTCTCATTGCTGTTGAATGGGAAAATTCAAAGTTCTAGTTATTGGTACTGAAAACCACATATAGACTACCATTAATCAGTCTGCAATTGTTGCTGCAATTTCTGATGCTAGAACGAAGCTTCGAGAATATGCAATAGAAAAGAACTAATAGATAGTCAGCTGTTTCCTATCAATGGAAATTGAGCTGATGGTGCATTGGGCTGCCCGAGTTTCTTTTTATACCTTAAAACCTAATGGTTGTGTGTGCATCAGTGCTCTAACGTGGGATCATCTCCCTTGAACACACCAAGTTAATGGCATTTTTTTTTAATAACTACATATGTGGTGTCGATGCAGTGCAAAAGATTACACTGCACTAATACCAAACATGTGGTATAACTTTTTCTAACTTGCCCTAGGGTGTAATGCCATTTCTTTGGCACTGCTTGCCAAATTGATAAACCTGGTGACAAGTTGCATTCATCTAGCAGTTTCTCCCTTCCATTGAATGCTTCTTTCAATTTAAAAATGCCAAGTCTCTGTAAAAATTCATTGTGATAAGTTTAGGATCTTTCTCAGTTTTTCTAATAAATGCATGCAATACTTAAAGTAATTAGTAAAAGAAGCAATAGTGATATGAGGAAAAACTTTGTCACACAGCGAGTGGTTAGGGTGTGGAATGCTCTCCCTGAGTGTATGGCGGAGGCAGGTTCAATTGAAGCATTCAAAAGGGAATTAAACTGTTATCTGAAAAGGAAGAATGTGCAGGGTTATGGGGAGAAGGCAGGAGAATGGAGTGAGGTGAGTTGCTTACTTGGAGGGCGGGTGCAGACACGATGGGCCAAATGGCCTCCTTCTGCACCATACCAATTCTGTGACTCTGTGATTCTTAGAAGCTACTTAACAGAAACAGCCACTCAGTTCAAACCTGTTTGTGCTGGAGTTTATCCTCCATGTGAACAAATATATCAAATCACATCTATTCATTAAGGCCATGCAACCCATGCATTTGTACGTAGCCTGCAGGCAGATCCAATGAAATGGCACCTACGCTCCATGGGCTCACTGATGTGTAATCTAGCATTGAGGACAATCAGCATCTAAACCCTATCATATTGTGGTTACTACTCCCATGTACTTCACCTATGTTTAGTTCACCTACCCAACTTATTTCATTATTCATAGTCAGATATAGCAACACCTCTAACCTTGTGGGTCGGCTTACTATTGAAAATAGACTGAGCTCAGTAATAAAATCCTGTTGTTTGAAACACTGAAGATTATTCTTTCTCTTCAAAGGGACAAATTATTCCTAAAGTAACCAATTAGAATGTATGAATGTAATGCTGAAATACATCATATTAGTTCCATTATAAAAAATATAACTTTTAATTTAATAAGTTATCGTAGCTAACTGAAACAATCAAAAGGTTGAGGACAGTTCTATTCTTCATCTCATAGGGTACGTCCACAAGCTATATTTTCAGATTAATAATGAATTCAGCATTGTGACTCAGTCACCGTAGGAGAACCAAATATTATTATTTATTGTTTCCTTTAATGTCATTCCAAGAGATGTCGATAGATTTTCATTCCACATTATATTATCACAAAGGTAAGCACTTGAATTTCAGGAGCTGTTATTGTGAAAACTATAAACACAACCAGTATAAGCCTCTTTCATGGAACACCCTACCTTTATGTAAGTTTTGAAAATTAAGCTCAAAGCTTTTGGGCATTCAAGCTCAATTATATTTGAAAAATTAAAATGTTATGAAAATGTAATGTTTAGGCAGTTGGGGTTTCATAGCTTTAGTGAGAGTACTTAAGTTAATTCTCTTTCCTTCAAAACTGAATTATAAAACATAAAAGAAATATAGAGATACCTGATAAAAGATTGCATTATCTATAACAAATTTTAGAACCGTGTGCAATTCTTATCTCCAAAACCGTAGACATGTTTTTCTCATACGTTTGCATCAGCTGTTTCCACTAGAACTCCCTATGCCTATATTTATAATGACACAGGATACTCTACTGATGTCTATAAAGAAAACTTTTATAAACTTCTCACACTGTAATTACATCCTCCTGCTAGCAGTGCCTTTGCACTGCCTCTGATTTATGGGCAGAATCATCTGTTCGGCGAGCGGGGGCGGGGCCTGCTCGCCAACGCATGAAATGACGCGGGGTGATGTCGGGCGTGCGTCCCAGCGTCATTTAGATTCGGGCGTGCAGCCAAGTTGGCTGCACGCCCGCCGAAATGTCAAAGGCCTATTAAGGCCATTAAAAAAGCAATCAGCATGATAAATGGACCTGCCCGTCCAACCTTAAGGTTGGTGGGCAGGCCAGGAGCCCAGACGGGCTTCTGAAAAAACATGAAACCTTATCCATGGGTGGGATGAGGTTTCATGAGGGTATTAAAATTTTTTATAAAATATGTTTAAATAAAAGAAACTGACATGTCCCAGTTCATGTGACAGTGGCGCATGAGTGGACATGTCAGTAATTTTTTTTCCCCTTCTTTATTGAAACTTTCAAACCCGAGCTGATCTCCCTGAGGCAGCACCTTGCCTCAGGGAGATCTGTGCGCTCTGTCGCGTGCATGTGCGAAAGAGCACACTCCCGGCTCAGGGAATCTCCCCCTGCCCGCACAGGGAGCGCATAGCGCTTCCTGGCAGACGTCACGCTGGATGAGCCTTAAATGGCCCGCCCACATAAATGGCGGGGCGCCCCTGACCGGTGGCGTCGATCGGGAACCCACCCACTCCCGCATAACACCCCGATGGGAGGGAAGATCCAGCAGTGCACCTCAGCCTGTTTTGCTAAGAAATTCCAATGCTCCAACTATGTCCATTTTTTGGCTCCAAAATTGCTGTAAGTTTTAGTATTTAAATAATGAGTTAGGAAAGTGAGTAATACAGGCGGAAACAGGATATAAGTGATATGTTTTTCATTAAGTTGGATGTTTTGGCAGTGGAATTACTGTAACAAATGCATGTGGAAATGACAAATACAAATATTTCTCTCAAAAATTGTCCTGCGAACATTTATCCAGGGGTAGTTTCTCAATCCTGCTTTGGTATAAACTTACAAAACTGAAAGCCCTGATCTTGTACAATCAAGTACCATAGCCATAAATTAAGTGCACTTATAGTTTAATGAAAAATGTATTAAATATGTACTATGATTTAAAGTGGTATAGAATACAAAGTTTGCAGATGTTATTTACAGCAGCAACAGCACAGCTCACCTTGGAATGCTAGTCAAATATGTTACAACATTCAGAAAATCTTCATCAGAAAGATCCCCAGGGGCAGTGTGTTCTGGAAAAGTGATGATTGGTGCACCATCTCTGCTTCGTCCCCCTGTGTTAAAAATATTTGATGTAGAAGATAATTAAAGGAAAGAAAATCTGCGGTGATTTATAGTAATAACATTTAAAAATAATACAGAGTAAAAACAATTGTTAACATTCTCCCACTGACTCTGGTAAATGTTACCACACAATATTGAACCATGCCAATCAGGTGCAAAAGCAAAATATTGTTGATGCTAGAAATCTGAAAAGAAAATCTGCCTGAACTGCTAACCAAACCCAGCATTTTCTCTTTTACTTCAAATTTCTAGTATATACAGTATTTTGCTACAGATGAGGAGCATACAAGATTCAGTCTATAGTCTCGATCACATTAGCTAATCTCATCAGGAGCCTCGGTGGATCACTGCTATTGGTCTCAGCCTCCCTGAACTGGAAGTAAGAAATTAGCCAGGGCTCCTTCTCAAATTTCTCTTTTCTGGCTGCTTTCTGAGAATGCAAGATTTGATTTAGCTTTGACATGTTCCCCATGGACGAACATCCTGGCGCCATTCACTCTCTAGGTTCACCCATGAAGAACATCAACTAGATGAAATACTAGATGACACCAGACAGCTATAAAACTGTATCAAATGTGAGCCTTCAGCACAGGCAAGGAGCAAAGTAGAAGCTTTGGAGTCTGCAGTAGAAGAAAGCTGTGGTAATCTGAGGTGTAAAATGCCTTTAAGAAAACATGAGCAGATTGACCACGTGACTGTAAGATCCAATAGCTGTGTAGTGCGGGCTACCATGTAAATATTAGTCTATGGTAGGGTCTGGTTGGAGAAGCACACATGTTAATGCTCTGTTGTTTGTGTAAATAAATAGTCTGTGCTTCATTTCATTAGGTCTCTGCATCTACCGGATATTCTAATCGACTCACCTGCCAACAGATAAACGTGCAACCGGTTCCCGAGCAAGGCAACCCATTGTTAAGACATAACAACTGGTGAGGAGACAAAACACCACCAGTCAACGACACCAAGGAAAGCCACGAAAACTCAACTGGACTGAATTAGCTGTGCCCTGCAGGCTGATTTTAAGTACATTGCAATTGTAAACCCTCACGTGGTCGTCAAAACCATTGCCCTCCAATATGCCACAATTTGGCCACACCAAACCTTTTAATCAGACCACCGATGACTGGTCACATTATCTTGAATGCCTTGCGTTTTTCCTTTTGGCCAACAACATATCAGGGGAGGAGAAGAGGCGAGCGATCCTCTTATCGACATGTGGCAATAGAACATACAGCCTAATTCGTAATCTATGGGCACCCAACACCCCAGGTTCTGAGAACTTTGCTGAGTTGGTGAATCTAGTGAAAGGCCATTTCCAACGGAAACCCTAGGTAACTACGCAGGGTTTTAAATTCAATTCGCGGTATTGTGCCCCTGGAGAGACAGTCGCTTGCTATGTAGCGGTCTTAAAACAACTGGCAGAGCACTGAGCTCGGGACGTCGATTAATGACATGCTAAGAGACTGATTAGTGTGTGGGATTAACGAAGATGCCATTCAAGAAAGGTTGTTGTCAGAAACAAATTTGGATTTCAGCAAGGCGCTGGAGTTGGCGCTCGCAATGGAAAGCGCAGTCAGGGATTCAGAAGGGATCAGGGGGGCACAAAATGGCACCGTTCTTCACGTCAGGAGAGAAGCGCTGGCTAGAAATGACACGGGAAGCACAGGGCCCCGCGGAAAGGCGGGAAACAGCCGCCGTTAACAGACCAGCAAAAAGCAATGGTTTAATGGATAAAAACCACATTCATAATAGCAGAATTGGAACCAGACAGCCTACAAACGAATGACAGTTTAAAAGAACCAAGTGCTTCTACTGCCATCGCAAGGGACACATTATGCGATATTGTAAAGATTGAGAACAAAATTCAAACAAAAAGGCAGAAGTCGTGAAATTTATATAATGCAGGAGCCAGAAGAAAAAGTCAGATATTTACTCCCTACACAATTTAAAAACGAGTAAAACAGAGCCAATCCACGTGACAGTAGAAGTCAACAGAAAGCCCCTTTGAATGGAGGTGGATACAGGCGCATCCACGACAGTCATAGGAGAACACACGTTTAAGTATCGGAACAGAGCAGGCCACCCACTAAAGCTGAAAAACTCAGATGCCAAACTAAAGACATATACTGGCAAAAACATATGAGCGAAAGGTATATGCAAGGTTCCAGTACAATATGGAGGCCAGTCTACTAACCTACCCCTGATAGTGGTAGCAGGGGAGACCCCAACTCTATTTGGTCGGAACTGACTTAAGGAAATAAAGTTGGGGTGGTATGAAATTTTCCAACTCAGAATGAAAGACCTACAAGAATTATTACAAAAATATGCCCTTGTATTCAGGGAAGAGCTTGGGAAGATTCAGGGACTGCAAGCTAAGGTCCCCAAGCAATCCCCAGATATTTGAAGGTGGGGCCAGTCCCTTGTGCATTATGAAAAAAGGTGGATATTGAATTAGACAGGCTGGAAAGGTTCCCGCGAATATGCGGGAACTGCAAGTTGACCATTAACAAAATAGCCAGACATGACAGGCACCCTATACCAAAATTGATGAATTGTACTCCAAGCTGGCAGGGGGAACCGTATATACAAAACTCAACATGAGCCACACTTACCAGAAGTCGAACTAGAAAAGGCCTCTTGGGATTTTGCGGCTATCAACACACATAGCAGGTTATCCCAATATACCAGGTTACCTTTCGGAGGCTCAGCGGCTTGTCCCATTTTCCAAAGGACTATGGAAAATTTGCTCCAATATCTACCCCATGTGGTGGCTTTTCTTGATGATGTCCTAGTAACAGGACTAACTGATGAAGGCTAACTTGGAAGAGGTATTGAAGCATTTCTCATAAGTCGGAGTATGCTTGAAAAGAGAAAAATGTATCTTCTAAGCAGAAGAAATGAATTATCTGGGTGATAGGGTTGACTCGCTGGACCTTCACCCAGTAGAAGGCAAGGTGAGAGCTATTCATGAGGCGCCAGCACCGAAAAATGCCACAGAACTCAAGTCCTTCTTGGGAATGGTTAACTACTACGGTCGTTTTCTCCCAAATTTGTCAACAGTACTGGCTCCATTATACGGGTTACTCAAGAAAAACCACAGGTGGACTTGGCAAGCCCCACAACAACAGGCTTTTATGGCAGTAAAGCAGTTACTACATTCATCAGCCCTGTTGGTACATTTCGACCCAAAGAAACCATTGATTTTAACATGCGATGCATCCCCTCACAGAGTAGGGGCAGTACTCTCCCACCAGATGTCAGATGGCTCTAAACGGCCCACTGGCTATGTTTCAAGAACACTCAGTGAGGCAGAACGAAGATACTCACAAAAAGAAAAAGGCGGCTTATCCATTGTAGTTGGCATTAAGAAATTTAACCAATACATCCATGGCCACCACTTCACCATAGTATCCGACCGCAAGCCACTACTAGGCGTGTCTGGGGAAGATAAGGCAATACCCCCAATCGCCTTGGCATGCATCCAAAGGTGGGCACTGATCCTAGCTGCTTACGAATATACTTTTATCCACCGGCCGGGAAGCCAGATTGGCAATGCCGACGCGCTGAGCCGCTTACCCCTAAAGGACAGCAATGTGTATGTCCTCATCCCTCAAGAACTTATCTTGTTATTAAATTTTCCAGATTCATCACCAGTAAATGCCAAACAGATCAGAGAATGGACCAGTTTTGCCTCATGTCAGGGAACAAGTCTTGCAGGGATGGGCTAACGAACCAAAGTCGGACAAAATGAAGCCCAACTTTAACAGGAGATACAAGCTCATCTGTCAGGATGGCGTCTTACTGTGGGGAGCAAGAGTCATTGTGCCTCTCAGAGGAAGAGAACCATTATTGATTGAATTGTATAGCACTCACCCCGGCATTGCCAGAATGAAAATGTTGGCGCACAGCTACTTATGGTGGCCAGGGATGGACACTGAAATCAAAAACATGGTCAAGAGCTGCATGCAGTGCCAACAGGTGCAGAAATTGCCTCCTTCTGCTCCACTGCATCCCTGGGAATGGCCAGGGAGGCCCTGGGTCCACCTCCACATTGACCCATGGTGAAGTCAGTGCATATGTCGTTTGAAGATCGGATAATCAGGAGGCATATAGATCACCTCAGGAAATGGGAAACAGGTCCACAAGAAAAGGTGTGCCAAACATTCCCGTTGGAGTCTACACCACAAGTAGAAGGAACTCCTCTTGCTTTGGAAGTACCTGCAGGACCCGTTGAGCCTGAGAGAGTCGAAGAGGCAAATTTGCAGGTTCCTGCTGGGGAGCCTAGTGGACAGATAACTCCTGAGAGGGAGGCCTCAGATAAACCATTCAAAGTTGTAGAATTATGACAGTCAACATGTTTGCAAAAGCTTCCTGAGAGACTGAATTTGTAAATAGTTCATTTCTGTAAATAGTTAATATATTGTAAAATGTACTTTCAAGTAAAGGGAGAGGGATGTGGTAATCTGAGGTGTAATACAGCTTTAAGAGACTGTGAGCAGATTGACCATGTAACTGTAAGATACAATAGCTGTGTAGGCACAGGCTACAATGTAAATGTTAGTCTAGAGTAGGGTTTGGTTGGAGAAGCACACGTGTTAATGCTCTGTTGTTTGTGTAAATAAATAGTATGTGCTTCATTTCACATTGGTCTCTGCATCTGCCGTATATTGTAATCGACTTGCCTGCCAACAGATAAGCGTGCATACGGTTTACGAGCAAAGCGACCCATAATTAAAACATAACAGAAGCCATTCAACCTATCCTGCCAGCACCTTGTCAGAAAAATTCAAAAAATGGAAGGATGAATATCATAATGATGGGATACAAATTGAAAATTTTGTCTCAATGTTTTCACACAATTGAAAATATTAGCCTAGATTTTGCAGTGTGGACACTATCTCAATTTTTGCCTGTTTTTGTGATTTTACTCTAGTGGTAACTGATTTCAAGATCTGCCCAACGGTGTGGTAAAACCATTATAGCCAGGGGAAACTGTTTTACCTGGTGGTAGCTATCACTAGAAAATTGTTTTGAAAATTGTAAAAATGTGACAGTAACCTGATCAGCTAGATCACTTGTCAATTGTACCAAAGTAAAAGGCATTTTGTGGTTATCCTGAATCTGTCTCTCCGTACTCCAACTTCTGCTGGATGTGTGCATATCAGATGAGGAGAGGATTGAAAGTAAAAATGGAAAAGCTCTAGATACTCAGGAGATTTGTCAGTGTCTGTGTAGGGATAAACAAAGTTACCATTTCAGGTCAATGAAACAGAAAGAAGTTGGAGATTTGTTGGTTAAAATGAAAGTTGATTTTGCTGCTTCTCACTTACTCCTAATAACAAATATTGCTATGGGAACCCATATGGATCCTAATTAAGCATACCTTTACAAGGAACATGTGGAACATTCTTTATTCCAGTCCTACACATCTGTTTTTTTTTGGCATGTTGATTATATCAGTGCCATTTCCTGCTTTGGCCCTGAATGAATTAGTCTATCTCAGAATAGCTATGACCTATTTTCAATTCCTTCTCATGGAAACCTGCTGTTTCAGCCTCTAGTCATTTCCAGAGTCATCTTATTGGTGCACTTGTTATGGGAGGGAAGCTCAAGAGCATCTTGGAGTGATTATGTTAGACTTAGTACTTTAGTAGGCTGAGTAAAATGGGTCTATATTCTCCGGAGTTCAGAAGAACGAGAGTTGGTGTCAATGAAACGTACAAGGTGCTGAAGGGGCTTGACAGGAACGGCCACAGGATAAAGGGCCGATCATTTAGGGCCGAGTCAAGGAGAAATTTCTTCAAAGGGTTGCGAATTCTCTACCCCAGAGGGTTGTGGATTCTCCATTACCGAATATATTTAAGGCTGAGATGGACAGATTTTTGGTCTCTCAGGGAATCAAGGGAGTGGGTGCAAAGTGGAGTTGAAACCGAAGAACAGCCATGATCATATTGAATGATGGAGCAGGTTCAATGGGCTGTACTTTTGCTCCTATTTCTTATGCTTCTTCCAATCTTCTGATTTAGCTTTGGACAAGCAGGGACACTTTTCACCAAAATAATACTGGAGTTAAATGGTTAAATTATGCCAACAGGTTACATAGGCTATGCTTGTATTCCCTTAAGTGAAAAAGGTTAAGGGGTATCTATTTGACGTGTTTTAGTTGACTGAAGGATTTGACAGGGTAGAATCTAAGAATAGAATCAGAGGAAGGTTTCACCACAGGAGGCAGCCATTAGGCCTGTCGGGTCTGTGCCAGCTCTCTGCAAGAGAAATTCACTCAGTCTCACTCCCTCGCCTAATCCCACTGTCCTACCCTCTCCATACAGCCTTGTATCAATCCCAAAATATTCCCACTGCCCCTACATCTCTCCATATAGCCTTGTATCAATCCAAACTAATCCCACTGCCCCTCCTTCTCCCCATAGCCCTAGGTTTTCTGACATTATAATAGTTTTAGGAGTTCCAATTAATACCCTCAAATTTAAAGAATAGAATATTGGTCAGGATATCAAATCAGAAACATCAGATCAGTTAAAATTTGATCCAATTGAATTTTTAGCAAATCATTCAAATATTTACTGGTGCAGAGTTTTTTCTTCAGGTAATGGGGACATAGGTCTTAAATTATTAAAAACTTAATTTTGTTCATCTGTTTTTAAAAAGCAAATATAAGGTGCAGCAGATGAAAAGAAGGTTAATATTGCATTATGATATGCCTCCTGGGGGTGGGGGAAGGGAGGCAAGAACATATCCATATTCCGATCCATGTAGCTAATACTTTGGCTTTCAAACTCAAACTTCTATTTTTACTATCCTGAGCTGTTCAATTTCTGTCAGTGAAGGTAAACCTCCCAAAGCCAGGATTCATTTCCAACATACATCCAGATGGTTAAAGAATTTTCTACCTTACTTTGCTTGGAGAAAACTGTATGGGTGCTGTAATAGCTGCCAATTCATGAAAAATCCACCAACTACACACTGCAAAAAATTCATTCCAACTTCTGATACCATCTTCAAGCTATTTTTAAATCACACAAATTAAAATAAGCCTGATGTAACAGGTTATTTCAAACCTGCTATCCGGTCTCACTGAAATGTAATACCTGCCTGTAATACATGCAGTAATCTGATAGTACCTGCCTTGGTTCACAGTATGTAAATGGTCGGGAGGTCAAATTGACTTTGGATAAACATGAACAAAACTAAACATGATTATTAGCATGAACAGGTGGTCTTGTGCTGCAGTGCATAGCATCCTTGACTCTGAGCAAGAAGCTCCAGGTTCAAGTCCTACCCAGGATTTGATGGCCACGGAAGGTGCCATCATAATGCGGCCAAACAGGCTGGTCATCAACCTGTAAATCCTTCCAAAATACCTATGACAGGCAGTAAGAGCCGGAAAGTCGCCTGGTCAGTCCGAACCGTGTGGTAGCTGCAGAGCAACAGCCTCCCTATGTTAAAAGACTCCACTTGTGAGCTCTAGCCAGCGAGGAGGATACTTGCAGTATTCCGTAGCAAGCATCCTCCTCATTTTAAGGGACTGCTAGAGAAAGAGAATGTAGTAAGCCATGGAACGGAGGTTTAACATAACTCCTCTGGGTAGGGAAGCAGCAAATGTCAATTTACAGCACAAAACCTGGAAAAAATCTAGCCTTGGCCTAACAAGTGCCAAGTTTGTTACTGCTATATTAGTGTAATGATTGTCTCCAAAAAGAAAAAAGCCAAACATTCTCCCTCTCACCTTCAGCTGTGCTTTACTTTCAACATCTTGACCATAGCCATTGGCTAGTTGCTAAATTGGACCAGCCATATCAACACTGTAGTTATAAGGGCAGGACATAGGATCTCTGTGACAAGTGGCTCATTCACTTGACCCTTTATAGCCTCTTCACTAGCTACAAAGTACAAGTCAGGAGTGTAATGAATACTCACCACTCACCTGGAGGGGTGATAAAATGTGATCTTAGTGCTGACGCTGATATGGAGTCTGAAGCTCATCTTGGGGAAAAATATGACACTAAGTTGCAAACAGTTCAGCCTCAGACAGTTGCCTAGGAGAGGGATGGAGCCAGTAATCAAAGAGTGGAATTTGTAGTGGGGTCAAAGACAATGGATTTAATTTGAGGGAGTTTCTGTTCATCCAGTATTAGATATTAGATAGCAGTCTGATAATTTAGCAACAGTAGAGGAGTCACAATTGGTAGTGGTGAGGCAGAGTTGGGTGTTGTCAGTGAAAATGTGAAAATGGACACTAGACAGAGTATCCAACACCTCCACCACAAGTGAACTGTGGCTGCAGAAGCTACTATTTACAGGAAGCCCTAAGGCTGCACATCCACCTTATTTTGACAGTATCTCCAATCCTACATCTATCATTGAAAAGGCCAAGAGTGCCAAAGTAATGTGAACACAACAACAGCAAAAGCAACAACTTTGTGACAGTGACAAAGGTAAACTATCCCTCCTCATCCTTCTCAATGTGTCTTCAGCCTTTGATATGGTTGACCACATCATCCTCCTCCAATGCCACTTGGCCATTGTCCAGCTAGGTGGGCCTGCACTTGCCTGGTTCCATTCTTATGTATCTAGTTGCATTACTTGCAATGGCTTGTCTTCCCTCTCCCACACCATCACCAATGATTTATCCTTGGCTGCCTTCTATTTCTCATCTATCTGCTGTCCTTTGGTGACATCATCTGAAAACACAGTGTTAGTTTTCACATTTTCATTGACAACACCCAACTCTGCCTCACCACTACCACTCGTGGCTCCTCTACTGTTGCTAAATTATCAGACTGCTCGTCTAATATCTAATACTGGATGAGCAGAAACTCCCTCAAATTAAATCCATTGTCTTTGACCCCACTACAAATTCCACTCTCTGATTACTGACTCCATCCCTCCCCTAGGCAACTGTCTGAGGCTGAACTGTTTGCAACTTAGTGTCATATTTTCCCCCAAGATGAGCTTCAGACTCCATATCAGCGTCAGCACTAAGATCACCTTTTTCCACCTCCATAACGATACTGGTCTCTGCCCCTTCCTCAGCTCATCTGCTGCTGACCCACATCCATGACATGATCACGACAACACACTCCTGGCTGGCCTCCCACTTTCCCCCACATCTGTAAACCTGAGGCCATCCAAAACTCTGCTGCCTGTGTCCTTACTCACACCGTTCCATTCACCCATCACCCCTGAGCTTGCAAACCTGCTCTGGCTCCTGGTTTAAATGATGCTTCGGTTTTAAAATTCTCATCCTTGCCGTCAAATCCCTCACTGCCTTATCTCACCTTATCTCTATAATCTCCTCCAGCCCTCCATATGGGCTTATCTAGTTCTGAACTTGAAGCATGACCAATTTTAATCACTCCAGCATTGATGGCTGTGCCTTGATCTGTCTAGACTTTAAACTCAGGAATTCCTTCCCTAAACCTCTCTGCCTCGCTTTTTTTCCTTTAGGATGCTTCTTAAAACTACCTCTTTGGCCAAGTTTTTGGCCATCTGCCCTCATATTACCTTATATGGCTTGTTGTCAAATATTGCTTTATAATGCTCCTTTGAAGCACCATGGATTGTTGTATTACATTAAAGGCACTTTATAAGTACAAGTTGTTGTTGTACAAAAGTGAGATATCCTGTGTTGCCTGCAACAAGCAGCAAAGATTAACAGCAGAATCTGCACTAAATGTCACATTACAACTACATCACTACCAGCAACCCCACAGCAACATTCTTTTGCTGGTTTTATTGTTTTCCAATTTGACATTTACTCTGGTATTGAATCCATACAAGCTCACCCACATCACAGCCTGTAAGATAGAAAGGAGTTAGGATTATATCAGCCATAGAGAAGGATCATCTAGTGGATGCAATATAATGAATAATGCACTACTGTATATCTACAAGTGATGGAAAACTGCTTGTAATAAATGTGCTGATTGTATGCTAAGTATATTACATTTCTTATGTTGAGATAAATTTCTAGGGAGTGTGAGTCTGCTGCCCCCTTGTGGCCCCATGTAGTAGAAATCATTTTTCACCAATATCGACAATTTGAAGATCTGATAATATTAGTATATTTTCTTATTGTTCCTTTTCCTCTGTCTGTCATAAAATATATTTTCCATTTTTCCATCTTGATTGTTGCTCCTTTCAAGGTAACTTAAATATCATATTATAAAGATACTGCGCTAAACTTTGCTGTAGGCTAACTGTACCCACCACTATGTATGTGGAAATTGGACAGCAAAGTTTCACAACTGCATACCAAGTTAAACACAGACGGCTGGATATTGCTGCCTGAGATGCCCTGTTCCTTCAAAAGCAACAATATAATGGTATCTCATCACCTGACTCACCACTCAAATACATTGAGCAGCATGAGGTTGCTGTACTTACCTCATATAATAAGTATTCATTTAATGGTATGATAAGTCTTAACTACTACCAAACAACCTCTCTGGCACTGAAAATTAACTTTTACCAGTGTGGTGTCTGATTCATTCAGATTTTATTTAATGTCGGAGATTTAGAAAATAAAAGAAATGTAAATGGAACATTTTTTACCTCTTCTTTCTGTCATTTTTGTTTAACTTTCTCATAGTCAGATCTTTCCTCTTTTAACATGTTTTCTGTACCTGATTTGACACTGAATTCCATATTCTAACTGACACTCCCTGGTTCAGACTTTGCACTGTTCATTAACAGCTCTTCAACTGGTTGGTTAAGGAGATTCATATTTCTTGCCCGGTTCACACGGACCCCAGCTTTCCTCCAAAGGGCACTGTGCCAAAATGCCTCTGCAATTTACAGTAAGTCCCAGTGCAAAATTCCATAGGAAGCCTGTGGGCAAGTGCAAGTGTAATGATAGGCCCAAATTGTTTGCCTACCGCTCAGAGTAAAACCCAGTCCAATGGCTCCTTGCTTTTGAAACAATTAAATCGACAAAGGGTGAATATAGGAAATTGTTTGGTAAGCTTCTGAAACAGGGAAAGTAGAACCAACCCAATTTTAAGATTTATTAGAGTATCATTTGAGATGGTCCATGGTATAACTGGTGCCCTGGCTGCCACTGAGCAGTTTTTTCATTGCAACCTTAATGGTCATTTGTTCACATTTATCTAAGGAATAATTTCATCCACAGCGACTGCTCATGTTTGGGAAAGGTTCAGAGTTCAAAGTAATACACAAATCAGAAACCGGCAATCAGTCAAAAGATATAGAGAAAGTCGTTATTCTTGAAGCAATTCAAATTACAGATTGCCTATTCCTGATATTTTTTTTTGATGACTAGCAACACTTGGGTCCTAAAACTTGTCCGCTCTGGTGGTATTTTCTAAGCCATGAACAACCCCATCTGTAGAGATGACAGCTACTGTAAAATAATACGACATTCAAAACTACAAAAAAAGTTGCAACATTCACTAAAGCATATCTGTAGAAAAAATTCCACGGATGATAATGGAAACACTTTCTACACATTTTGACAAGAAAAAATGGGGTTCTGGAGCAAACAGGTTACACAAGTTTATAAAATGAGACTAAATAATAAAAACAGAATCACAATACAAGAATTCATTTCATTCATGATGATTTACTTTGCGTTTAATTAGTCTTTGTAATTTGTACTTCAAAACTTATGGAAAGATTATTACAGAACTAATAGAGACTTGCAAATCACATGCCGTCAAATTAATATTCCACCATTGCATCCACCCCTTATGCCATTTTTTCTCATGGCACCCCCATCCCTAGCCATTCCATCCTTTCCAAGCCATCCTTCTGATGCCATTTCCTCCTTCCCACTCTTCCCATGCAATCCCAATCCCATGAATTCAAAACATCTCAGAGATGTAATGTATTTTAAAGGTTGACAAACGTGGGGAGGTTGGCTAAGTTTCAAAATTAGATTTTTGGTTCCTCCATTGCATTTGTGACTACTTTAAATAATTTAAAATTTTCTTCCTTCCCCAACCATTTAAAACCCAGGTGACACAATGAAGATGTGGAACTCGACACCTGGTAGATCATTGGCAAGAACCCAAGTCTTATCATTCCATAATATGACACAATGTACGAGAATAAACAAAATGATTGGCTTCCAAAATTTCAATATCTACTTTCACAATGGCAAATATCTTACTTCCCCTATTCCACTTCACAAAGCGCATCACATTAGTGCAATGGATAACTAAGCAGTTTGAGATGGGGATTGCATATTAGTCCTAGGTACTCATCTATTTTGGGTGTGGGGTTATTTTGCATATATTATTTGATACTTTGTTTAGAAAGTTTCAGTACCCTCCATGACCATGAACTGCCCTACCAACCCCCCAACACACAATCCACTCCCCCTCCAGGTCTCTGTTGTCAGCCAGCTTGGTGCAGGAGCCACTCAATGTCCCACCTCAGAGAAACACTCACAGCTAACCAGTCACCGAACTAATACGGCTGACCACCAAGCTGGTTCATGTCTCTTGTTGCAGGGATCAGGCAGGCACAGTGCTCACAAACTGGCCCAACTACTGCAGCAAAACATAACCAGCCCTATTTATCTGATTAAAGTACAGAATTGCTAAATTGTAGTCAGTACATTCTTCTTGGAAATCTGTCTCTATGTGGCATTATGTTCTGACCGATGTGAAGTTTGAAATTTCCTTTTGTTTATTTTTGTCCCTCTTTTGAAAATAGGTCCCCAACGATCTCTGTCAAATTGTATTGGTTTTAAATGTTCTCTATTGCATTTGGACAGACTACAGAAGCTGGAGAGATAAGTTCAAAAAGAATAAAAAGGAAAGTCAGCTACCAGAATTCCCACAATGATCCAGACTGTTCGCAATCTCAATTTTTTTATTCTTCCATGGGATGTGGGTGTCACTGGGAAGGTCAGCATTTATTGCCCACCCCTAATGGCCTTTGAAAAGGTGATGGTGAGCCGCCTTCTTGAGCTGCTGCAGTCCACCTGGGACTGGGGCACCCACAATGCTGCTGGGAAGAGAGTTCCAAGGTTTTGATCCCCCAACAGTGAAGGAACTATGATGTAGTTCCAACTCAGGATGGTGTGTGAATTGAAGGGGAACTTGCAGGCGGTGATGTTCCCAAGCATCTACAGTCCTTATCCTTCTAGTTGGTAGAGGTTGCTGGTTTGGAAGCTGCTCTCAAAGGAGCCTTGGTGAGTTGCTGCAGTGCACCTTGTACATGGTACAAACTATTGCCACTGTGCATTGGTGGTGGAGGGAGTGAATGTGTAAGTTGGTGAATGAGGTGCCTAATAAGTGGTCTGCTTTGTCCTGGATAGTGTCAAGCATCTTGAGTGTTGTTGGAGCTGCACCCATCCAGGCAAGTGGAGAGTATTCCATCACACTCCTGATTTGTGCATTGTAGATAGTGGACAGGCTTTGGGGAGTCAGGAGGTGAGTTACTTGCTGCAGGATTCCTAGCCTCTGACCTTCTCTTGTAGCCACAGTATTTATATGGCTAGTCCAGTTCAGTTCCTGATCAATGCTAACACCCCAGCATGTTAATAGTGCGGGATTCAGTGATATTAGTGCCACTGAACATCAAGAGAAGATGGTTGGAGATGGTCATTGCCTGGCACTTATGTGTCGTGAATGTTACTTGCCACTCATTGATCCAAGTCTGAATGTTGTTCATATCTTCCTGCATATTGGCACCGATTATTTCAGTATCTGGGGAGTTGCAAATGATACTGAATGTTGTACAATCAAACATCCCCACTTCTGACCTTATGATGGAAGGAAGGTCCTCCTGCACCAATGTTCTGAGAGTGGAAAGCTTTAGGGAGTCTAGGCAGCTTGTTTTGAAGTGAAAGGGAGATAGTTTGCACAAGAGGTCGGTGTCTGAGGAATGAGGCATTTGGGGGATGTGACTGAGAGGATTGGCCTCCAACAACCGCAACCATTTTCCATTGTGCTAGCTAACCAGTGGAGAATTTTCTCCCTGATTCCCATTGACTTCAATTTTGCTGGGCTCCTTGGTGCCACACTCGGTCAAATGCTGCCTTGACATCCAGAGCAATCACTTTCACATCCCCTCTTGAATTCAGCTCTTTTCTCCATATTTGGACCAAGGATGTAATGAAGTCAGAGGTTGAGTGGCCCTGGCGGAACCCAAACTTATTATCCTATTTGACCCCAAGCTAAACTCCTGACCTCATATATTCTCCATTAGAATGCCTGCTTATTTCCATCTCCACAACTTTACTCGCCTGTATCCCTACCTCAGCTCATCAGCTGCAGAAAAACAGGAATGCCTTTGCCACCCACAAAGCTCAACTAATCTAATTGTCTCCTGACTGGCATCCATGCTTTATCCTCTCCCTACCATATGCTTCAGCTTATCCAAAACTCTGCTGCACATATTCTATGCCTCACAAAGCCCCACTCACCCATCACTTCTATCCTCAGAGGCCTACTTCGACTCCCTGTTCCACCACACCTCAGATTTAAAAAGATCCCTCCTGTGTTTAAATTCTTGAATGGCCTGACCTCTCTCTCTCTCTCTCTAGGTAACCTCCTGGAGTGGCACCCATCCCCCAAATGCCTCATTCCTCAGACACCGACTTCTTGTGCAAACTATCTCCCTTTCACTTCAAAACAAGCTGCCTAGACTCCCTAAAGCTTTCTACTCCCAATCTCCAACCCGCATATAAAACTCTCCTGAACAAAGACGGAATAATATTATTGGAAATCGGAAGTTTTCCCAGTTTCCCCACAAGTGGTTCCAAGACTTTGCTTTAATTGCATCCCATTTTTGCTGGATCCAGTGCCACTTGCTCCTTAGCACAACCCCCTTTGATCAACCATGTGGTCACCCTTCCTAATATTTCCTTTGACTCATATTTAGAATCCATTTTTTTGTCATGCCTTTGAATGCCCTGAGGTTTTTCTATGTAAAATGCACCACATAAATGCAAATCAAGTTTGTATTTTGAACAGATGCTGAGACAGCCCCAACTGCAATTATTAACTTGCTGACAATACAAAGTTGGGTGGGAAAGTAAGCTGTGAGGAGGAGCCAAAGAGTTTGCAGTGGGATTTAGACCAGCTGCTCTATGCGGGACATATAGTTCGCATGCCTGACTCCAGACACCCGAAATATCTGCTCTACTCAGTCGTGGCAGGAGACTCCCAGGAGGACAGCGGAAACACTTTAGGGGAATCCTCAAAGCAGCCCTGAAGAGGTTGACTCATGGGAATCCTGGGCTTGTGAACAACCAGAGTGGAGAAGGCCCGTCTGGGAAGACACTGAGCACATCAATAGGCTTTGATAAGAACATGCAAAAGCAAAGTTGAGGCATTAGAGGGAGCATAAAAACCTCCAAACAACTCATCTACCCAACCCTTCAAGCAACCACCTGCCCCGCATGTGGCAGAGTCTACAAATCATACATTGGACTTATCACCATCTCAGAACTCATCCAGAGTCGAAAAAAGCCATCCTTGATCCTGAGGGAGTGCCTAAGAAGAAGAGACACAGTTTGGATTGGGCAAGAAGGTGACAGATCGGGTATAATGTGGGGAAGTGTGGAGTGATCCTTTTTGACAGAGAGAGTGTAAAGGCAGATTTTTTAAAGAAGTTGAGGAATAGTAAATGTTGGAATGCAGCAGGATTTGAGTGTTCTGTACACAAATCACGAAGTTAACAAGTAGGCATAACAGGCAATTAGGATGGCTAATGGTATGTTAGCCTTTATTGCATGAGGATTAGAGTTGAGAATAAGGAAGTCTCGCTGCAATTATATGAGGCTTAGGTGAGACTACACCTGGAGCGCTTTGTATAGTATTGGTTTCCTAACCAAGGAAGGATATACTTGCCCTAGAGGGGGTGCAACTAGTTTGATTCCTGGGATGAGAGCACTGCCCCCATGAGAAATTCAATAGAATGGATGTATATTCTCTGAAGTTTAGAAAAATGAGAAGTGATCTCATTGAAACATATAAAATTCTTAAGAGGTTTTAACAGATACTGTGAGGCTGTTTCCTCTGCTGGAAGAGTCTAGAACTAGGGGCCAAATGTCAAGGTGAGGCATCAGCCATGTAGATGAGGAGGTCTTCACTCAAAGGGTTGTGAATCTTTGCAATTCTCTACAGCAGTGGGTTTTGTTTGCTCAGTCAATGAGTATATTCAAGATTGAGATCACTTGATTTTTAGGCATTAAGAGAATCAAGGGGCATGGGGATGGGGTGAGAAAGTGAAGTTGATGTATAACTTCAGCAAATTAACAGAGCTGGTTCGAGGGGCCCTACAGCCTACTCTTACTCCTATTGGTTATGGTCTTATGTTCTAATCCAGTAGTGACAACAATGAAATATACTTTTTTGTTGATGTTGGGACCTCTATGTATGCTGCCCAAATACAAACGAAAAGCATTTATAACCAGCCTTTCAATATTGGTGTGCAATTTGAAAACTCTTAAGTAGATAGTTTGTTCATCTCAATTAGTAAAATGTAAACGGTAGTACAATTAAAAATGCTCGTAACCAATTTTGACCAATTCCAAGACCTAGGGGCAGTACAAAGATGATCAACAAAACTGATGACTGGTGTCAGATAGAAAGGCTAAGTGAACTAAATATGTGGGCTGTGAAATTAAATAGGGCCCAAAAATAGGTGCTTCAGATGCAGGGAGCACACATAGTGCCTTCTAATTTAAACGATTGTGGCATGCAGCTACGCGAAATGCACTGTGGAGTAACTGCACACCAGAGCAGGGCATACAAATCATGAGGGGCTAGCATGATTTAAAGTTAGCCTGTTGACTTAAAGCCAGCTTCCACCTCTTAAAGGGGAGCTGCATTGTGGCTGGAGCAAGTGCTTGAACTCATTATACAACTGATTCTGACCTGGAAAAGACACAAGAATGACACAACATGTCATAAAGTGGCCTCCAAATATCTCCAACTCTCATTGGGAAACCTTGGTGCAAGAGCTGGTGAAGAGGCTGGTGCCATCAACCACAGCAATCCAGGAGGCCCTCCAAACAAACTCTGCAAAAACAGTGGGATCAGGTAGCAGTGGAAGTCGATTCCAGGAATCTGGCTCAGAAGACCTGGTGCAGTACTGCAAAAAGATCAACGCCCTCGCACGAGTGGACAAGGTCAGTCAATGTATCTTCAAGTGCCATATCCTACCAATTGCACCACTAGCCTCACTCAATGTACCATACCTCTATCACCAATCTCTATCAATCATGACCCATAGCTAACTTCATAGCTTCATCACCCTCACAAATGTAGCACTGCTGCAAGGCTCAGAGCTTGTACACACTGCCAGCTATTCAAGCATGATAGCTACATCATACAAACAGATTGTATCACACTCACTGGCACACTTCCTCTCTCTTGCAGTACATGGTGGTGCATGACCAGAGACAGCAGAACCTAACCAATTGGACCGGTGGGAGTGGGGTGGGGTGCAGGGTGTTGGGGGGCAGGCATGGCTGAACGTCATTACTCCAGTGGAAGATACAGTGGTTATCTTCATCGGAGCGACGGTATCCTCATACCTAATCCTCCTTCTCACATCCAACACCCCCTCATCCCACAATCTTTTCTGCTTTACAAGCTGCAAACGCTGTAAGCATGTTCCTCTTGCATTCCCCTCTCCCCTCCCTGCATCACAATCTTGTGCCCTTTTCCTTCCAGATAACCAGAACTGTCACCTGGCCAGGTAGTAGTGGTGAGCAAGAGATGGAAGAACAGGAAGACAGGGATGATGGAGGTGTAGGGGTTGTGTACTGGAGTCGTGAGACATTTCGCCAAAGTATAGGCCTTGTTGCCTAGTTCTCTCTCTTGTTTGTCATGGTGTCTCAAATGCAGATGCCACAGTGGACTGCTAGAGAATGAAGGCATCATTACTACTGCTAGCATACTGGATGTTGTTCTGCATGATATGCTGCATTTGGTCACACACCAGGTGGCGTCAAATCCCTGTATATTTCAGAGTTGAAACGGTGCCTGCAAAACAATGTGCACGCAGTCAATGGCACCTGGCACCATGGAGAAACCAGCGGTCCTTGCAAAATCATTTGGTCAGTCCACTTGCTTTCTTCTGATAAGAGAATAAAATGCATTCAGCTCTCTTGTAATACAGAGACCTTCCGTATGGAATAATGGATGGCAACTTAAAGATGTTGATCTCCTGCTCCAACCTCAAAGGAGCCCAATGCACTTAGGTTCAGTGCCACGATAACCTTCAAAGCTACTGACAATGCTGTCCTTGCCCTGCTTTGAGACTGAAGTAGTGGCTGCAACAGGTGACAGATTTCAGTGAAGACATCCTAGTGAAGCAAAGACATCTGTTCCCTGTTGAGGTTCAGGTGAGAGAATAGCTCCCTGAACAACCTGGTTGGATATAGCCTCCTGCCCCTTCTCCCGTTCCTTCCTCTTCTTTCAGCAGCTTTTCCTGCTCTGTGTTGATTCTGCTTTTCATCCAAGGGGGATGTATATGACTGTACCCATGTCTGGGAGCAGTTAGTCTGTGCAGAAGCTATGAAGTCAGAACAAAGTTCTTCAGCACATGTTACACCACTGTCTTTAGACTTTAGCAACTTTAAATCATTATCAACTTTAAATCACTAACCACTTCAACAATTACAGTAGCAGCCAATAGAAATCAATCAGCTACTAAGCTGAAAGCATTTGATGATCCCTACAAATAGCACTTGTGGCAGGGCCCTTCCTGCTGCCGAACTTTGTGTTCGGCTGTGAGAGGTTAAGAGAGGTTGTTAGCCAGAGCGTTGAGCTCCTAGATGACAGTGCTGGTGTCAAATCAGCATTACATGTCTACTCTGCTTACTGCTAGCAGATACTCCCTGTGCATGCGCTAATGCTCAACTCAAACTATTAGCTGTCACGTCTAGCGCCACAACAGTAAGATGCATGCACACCGTATTGGAAGCAAAATGGCACACGTAACTTTAAAAAACTGAGTGATATGGAGTTGAATTTGGTGACCCTGCTCTATTAACATAGCAATTTATTCAACAACATTACCAATTTTTTTTCTCTATTCTCTGTCCCACCAGACTGCAACTCCTCCTGCTCTGAAGTCAGAAATGCTGAACAATCTGCTTTACTGCTACCATCACTGCAGATCCTGGATTAGTCATCAGTATTATACTATGGGTAGAATATTTATATAACTAGGGGTGCATCTACTTTTAGGAGTACATCTACAATTTTCAACTGTCTGTTAGAGGAAATGTTAAACCGAGGCCCCCGACGTCCTCTCAAGTGGATGTGAAAGGTGCCTTGGCACTATTTCAAATAAGAGCAGGGGAGTTCTCCCTGGTGTCCTGGAAACTATTTATCCCTCAACCATAAGTAAGCAACAAATTATTTAGTCATTATCTTATTGCTGTTTGTGGGCCAGCAAATTAGCTCATTTTTTATTCTTTCATGGGCTGTAAGCATCACTGGCAAGGTCAGCACTTATTGCCCTTGAGAAGGTGGTGGTGAGTCACCATGCTGTCCATGTGGCGTAGGTACACCCACAGTGCTGTTTGGAAGGGAGTTCCAGGTTTTTGACCCAGCGACAGTGAAGGAGCAGTGATATATTTCCAAATCAGGATGGTGAGTGGCTTGGAGGGAACTTGCAGTTGGTGCTGTTCCCATCTATCTGCTGCCCTTGCCCTTCTAGGTGGTAGAGATTGCAGGTTTGGAAGGTGCTGTTGAAGAAGTCTTGTTGAGTTGCTGCAGTGCATCTTGTAGATGCCACTGCGCGTTGATGGTGGAGGAGGTGAATCTTTAAGTTGGTGGACGGGGTGCCAATCAAGTGGGCTGTTTTGAAATGGATGGCATCAAGTTTCTGCTGTGTTTCCTACATTACAACAGCGACTATACTTTTAAAAAGAAAGTTATGACTCCAGGATGTTCTGAGATTGTGAAAGACATTATATAAATGGAAATCTTTCCATCTTTCTTTCAACATATAGCTAAAAGTTAATTAAGGTTAAACCACAAAACAGGGAAACTGCAGGAGAAATGCAAAATTGTCTAAATTCTCTATCGTGTACATTACATTCAGGGTTATTTTAGCTAAGTACAACATGAATATATTATTCTACAAGGATTGATCATTAGATATGAGGCCAAGCAGATCATGAGTTTAGCTGACTGCCTGTAGCACTGCACCACATTAACCATCATATGAAACTTTTCTATCATGTTCCAGACAACCCCAACAACGCTAAAGAAGAAAATACTTCTAATTTCCCACCTGATAGGATAGCAAATTGTTTCTGTAACTGTTCGACAATATCAGCCGCAAGCAGGGGTCTTATTTCTTGTTGCATGATTTCATCTGTGGAGAGAGTAAGTGTAATCCAGTGAGTCAGGTTCAGGACCGAGACAAAGTCACATTGTCAAGTAAGAGAAATGTTCAGGAATTAAAAACAACAACGATTTCCCAAGATGCCACTTAGGTTTCAGTCATAAGGTTATTTTATTACTCAGAAGTGTCATGATATTTTGGAAAAATCTCCCTGCCTTCAGTACACGTACTTATATTCAGTGTTGTTTCAGAATTAAGTGAACACAATTTAAGAGTATATGCAGTAAATAAATCAGCTGAACCTAGGCTGCTGTTCTCTGATCAAAATGTACTTTAAATTTTCTCCCAGTCAGATTGTAATAAATACTTTGTTTTTCCCGACAGAGCACCTTTTCATAACAAGACTATCAGAATCTATTGCTCCATCTTCCAATGGCTTCAGCTGTGTGTAACTTAAAGGCCATTCTTTTGCCATGAGTATTTCCTCTTTGTAGCCATTTTTATCTTAGCAAGCAAACAGCTCATTTTGTAGAAGGGAAGTACTATAAAAAGGGAATACCACTTAGAATAACTTGATTAGACCTTATTAAACATAAATATAGATTATATCCATCCATGCAACAGAATAAATACAGCAATTACAGGTTCCTCTTATCAATAATTATACACACTACAACAAGATACTGCTTTTGTTAAAATTACATTTGTTCATATGGTGCTTCAAACTGTGCTCGAAATCTAAATAATTGCCCTAATGGCTACTGTTAAGACCAAGAGGATGATTATATGCAGAGCAGCACAACAACCAGAATGTAGTACCATGTGATTTAAACTGCAGCAACATTGGATTTTAAATTAGTGAATGCTGCAGCATAATCGCGTAACCTCTGTATGACTTGACAGAACGGACTGCAAGGCTGCATGTTACTCAAAATGACAAGTTAATAAATTGCAGAGGAAATACGCACATGGTTATCCAAGAAAATTGAAATCAGGTTTATTTTGGTACAGAAAGTAGAAAGTGAAAGCAGTGAACAGAAACATTAGGAACATAACTAAATTAAAAATTTGTGCCCACTGCTTATGTCTGCAAGCTCTCACTAATGAGTGCCATACAGTAAGTGAAAAATACTGAACTTCACTGCTGTGCGGATAACATGGGGCACTTTATGCTCCAAAATGTTACACTCATATATTCACAAGAAAAATAAAATCATTTCTTTTGCTGGCATTTCGATGTTTTCCATTAAAATAATGAATAATAAAAGCTGTCAAAATTCGAGTAAAGTGAAACTATGCCTGTTTCTTTTCAACATCTCTATCTTTTTTCTGGGTACAGAGTCCTGAACTGAGTCTTCCATTTTGATCTCACTAGTGTTTTACAGGATGTCAGTGTCAATTTTAGACTTATATTTTTGTACCTCATTGTATACCCAAAGAATGGGGGGTGAAACATAAATACTCATACAACTAGCCCTTGCACTCTGCAGCAAGACAATATTTTACCTCATTTATATTAGCACTGGACAATTAATATTGACTCAAAGCTGGATCATCCTATACTACAACTTTATTTTAGTTCATCTAGAGTAAGTAATACTAGAAAAATTACGAATGTTTTTGTTTTGAAGTTATAATTCATAAGTAAAATATAATTTTCTCAAATCACTTATTGTGCTTGTTATGGCTAAAACTATGAACGTTTTACAACTCCATTTGACAATTTAGTGATCAATGCTACTGAGCCACACACACCTGGCTGGTGTCGATAGCTGTTCATTGCCGGGACAGTGGTAGGGACACTACAACTGATCTTCAAGGAAGTGCAGGTATGGGGTAGGAATTCAGGAAGGATCCCTGGTTCTGATCACACTTCATTGAAGCGCCTTGAGACTTTCACTATGTTAAAAGTGCTACACAAATGCAAGTTGTTGTTGCTATTGCTAGTTACATTGGTAGAAAATGTTTATCTGTGAATACTGGATAGGGCTAGCTGTGATACAAGTTCATAACCTGCTTGACTTGTCCTCTCCAACCTACCTGCCACAGAGGTATTGGCCCATAACAATCTTAGGGGGAGTGACCATTGCACAGTCTCTGTGGACCATGTCCTCTAGTGATGAAACCTTCCATTGTGCCATGTGCCACTATCATCATGGTAAAGGAGACAGTCCAAGGATAGATCAAACAGGCTAAAAAGAGGCACTTCAGAGACACTACAATGTCAAAACCACCACAATCTGTAACTTTGTAGCCCGACACATCCCTCATTCCTCCATCAGTGTTACACCAGGAGATTATTTCGGGTTCAATAGAGAGTCTATAAAGGCATTCCAAGAGCAACATCAAGTACATCTCAGAAAGCCTAGTGAAGCTACAGTAGACTCTGTCTACATGTTAAAACACCAAAAGCAGGAGACTATAGACAGATCTAAGCAGTTCCACAGCCCAGTGATCAGAGTAAAGTGCTTTAGTTGTACCGCATCCATTTGTGAATGGTGATGGAAAATCAGATGACTAATTCAGAAGGAAGGAGCTCCATGAAGATTATTATCCTCAAGCAGCTTAGAATGAGTGCAGGAAACAATGGGTGGAATTTGATGCCCCCGAGCAAGTTCAGAGCCGGGGAGAGGGGGTGGTCTTGTGGTCGTGCAGGAGTATATGGGGTGGAGATCCTGCCACCCTCCTGCCTCCCTCCAATCAAGCCAATAAAAGCCCTTAAGGGCCACTTAAGGGCCTCATCCAGCCACCTCTGGTATTCAACCAGTGGCAGGCAGGGGACTCGGCATCTGGGAAGGCTGCTCAGCAAATCCTGTTGGGTTTGCCAGCAGCCGACAGGGCTGTTCCTCATTCATGGACTCTCTGTACCTCATTGAGGGACCCAGCATTGGGATGGATCCCTGCCCTTATTTTGGACACCCAACCCCGCCCCCAACCTCGCCAGCGACCCTCCCTCACCATGACCCCCATCCCACCTACTGACACCCACCTCTCTCCAGGAATCCATCGGCAATCCCTGATGAAGGCCCCATGGTAGTATCACTAGTGGCCAGCACTCCCAGTGGCGCTACCAGTACTGGAGAACTGTCGGCCTCTGATTAGCCAACAGCTCTCGGGGGTGGAATCTCCATCCTACTTAGGGTTTGGTCAGACGGTAGGTCCAACGCTGCCAGGTAAGTGTCTGATTGGAATGTAATAGTGTGTGGCCTGCTGGAGAAAAGCAATGCAGGACTCCCATCAGTTCTCCAACTGGTGGGTGAGACCCCTGACATCCTCGTTAAATCCTTGCCAATATTTGGGCTGAGAGTGGTGGATGATATTCGCTCCTTTTGGGTGCCTGGAAAAGAAATCCAGAATTTTATTCTTATTGCTATTTATTTTAAAAAAGGATTTCCTGCTCAACCAAAAGTTGGCTGCTTCAAGTCACATGAACACAGGATTGGCCCTTTGTTCTAGGAACTACCATGAGTTACAAAAACAAAATAATTCTTTTCTCAGCCATGGTATCTCACACCTCATTGTACAGACCTCAAGTAATCATGAAGCCAGTAGACTCACACATCAAAACTTATTAATCCTGCAGAGCTGCTAAGAGACTCATCTCAGGCCTGGGACTGTCCAGGTCCATTTCAAAAGGGGACAAAGGGACATTATTTGCTTCTGATAAGCTCACCTTTCTAGCAGAGTCAGTGGGTCTGCCTAGGCAATAGCTACCTGCCAGCAGACCCTCAATATGAGGAAAGGTCACAAGACTCGAGTGACCATTTTGAAATCTCTGAATTCTCTTTGAGAACTGAGAAATCCTCAGACTGCTGTTTTAACATCAACTGGAAAAGACTCCAGCCACCTGGCTGAGCAAGCAGTTACCACCTCTCAGTTCCTCCAAGTCTGTCTCTGCTCGAAGATTTCCCACCATTGCCTGCAGAACTGACCCAGTCTCTGTGTACCTACTTCATCTGCATTATCCATGCCAAACTGCAAAGTGAACTCTACAACTTCTGTCCTCACCCAGCTGAACTCAAACTCCTATGTGAAAGAATTCTGCCTTGGGCTCTGACTCTGGACTCTGGGAATCACGTGAACTAATATTCATTTATATGGTTCTTGTACTGTAAAGCTCCTTTTTTCTATCCCCCCTGTGCTGTGTGCGCGTACAATGGAGTGGGAAGTTGAGGACACTCCTCCCCCATTTTTTTGAATGTGAAATAAACCTTCTAAGTTAATCATAACATGAGTTTGCTGCGGATTATTAGTAAAATGGATCACACAAACTGAGGGATTGGGAAACCATGCCACTGCATACTTTAAAAATAATTCAAAACACTTGCTTACGGACAGGTGGTTGAGAAGAAATAAATGCTGTTTGCCTACCTGTCTCCTGTCCGTAACACTTCACAGAAGTGACAAGCCATTTACAAGACAAAACTCAAATACTTCCTACCCTGCAGCAGCAGCACCAACACTGAGTTCCCCACCATCAAGATCTTGGGAGTCACTACTGACCAGAAGTTTAATCAAATCAACTATATTGATACCATGGCTATGTGAGCTGGGTACTTTGCAATAAATGGCTCAGTTCCTCCACCATCCAGAAGACTTAAACCAGAAATGTGAATTTGAATGGATCAGTACAGTTACAGCAACAGTCAAGAAACTCAACATCATCCATCCCCTTCACTACTGGTACTGGTTGCAGTATGTACTATCTGCAGAATGCAGTGGGTTAACTTACCATGTTTACTTTGATAGCACCTCCATTTCTCGCAATGTCTAACACCAAGAACAAGGACAGCAAGTTGTGGGAACACCGTCACTTACAAGTTCTCCTCCAAGTCACAGGCTATCCTAAATTGGACACATATCACTGCCATTCATTCATGTCATGTGAGCTCTGCTCAAAGACTCATTGTCTGCTGATGCTTCACCCTGAGCCATTTTCTTGTCAGTTTTTGTCAGTGGTAGTTTGCTGTTGCCTTTCACTCTCAGGGGTGTGGTGAGGAGGTAGGTCCCAAGTCCACCTCAGCTTGAATGAGAATCGAACCCGCGATGTTGGTGTTATTTTGAACCACACACCAACCGTCTAAGCCACTTATTCATCATTACTGGGTCAATATCCTTGAATTGACTACCAAACATCATATGAAGAAGGCCCACAAACTACCTTTTCAGTGAAAATAAGTATGACCTTGTCAATGTTGCTCACATCTTAATATCATGTTTTTAAAAATAGCTTGTTAACACTCAGTGCAATATGAAGAATATCCCCTTAAACAGTGCGCTGGCAGATTGCTGGTCCACATGGAACCCTACAGCTATGTTAACAGCCAATTCATGGAATTCATGACCAGAGAGTGCATTGAACCTACAATGAAAATGACAGAATGTAGGTTAGTAGTTCTTTGTAATCAGTTTAAAACAGTGTTTGGATTCACCCGATAGACAATTTTCCCATGGGCTAGAAAAGATGCCATTCTTGTCTGAGTTTGACCCTTCAACAAAGGAGAATGACCAGTCCAGCCACAACTAATCAGTGTGATGCCTATCTTCTTCTTGTCAGGGGCATGTAAGTTTAATTCTAATTAGTGTAAATGATTATGGGCATATCTCTTAAGACTGGTCTGTAGACAAATTGAAATAATTGTTTTCCAGTGGTTTGTATCAAATGTAACATCATTGTCAAGAAAAGAAACATGATGCTTATGCTGTTGAAACGTTTAACTGTTATTTGGCAACTTTAACTTTTAGTTGTTGAAGAAAAGGTCATACAAAATGAACAAGATGCAGCTTGCATGATCATGCCTGTAACTATAAAACGTTAATTTGTAGTTCGTTGTGGAATTTAACTATGATAAATTTAACTTTTCCAGATCTTACATGTATATACAGTGTCATGCGCTTTTAGGCAGAAAATTCATGCAGCTGGTTTGTAGCTTGGGGAGAAGGAGTGCTTTTGTGTTTCAATCACACAAATTCTACGTATTCCATAGAACGTGATCAAATCTTTTTATGGAAAACTGAATATTTGAAGGAAAGGAAGATACAGTGGAATTAGTTTTTGATTTCTCTGGCAAAGATCCAACACAGACATGACGAACCAAATTTTCACCTTTTGTGCTGTAAACCTCTACGGTTCTATGACTACTCTTGGAAGGTGTTTATCCATTGCCAATGAACTGCTATGGGATCATCTAAGAATGTTGAAGGTGTTATATAAATGTATGCTCTTTACTATTTATTTTCCATGAGGCTGACTTCTGAAGTTAGAGAGTTAAATGTTTTCCTTCTGCGGCTCTGTGGTTTGTAGACATAAGTGTGCAACACAGATGGAATCGTCCCAGATTTGCACAGAGTGAGAAAAGGGATGTTTTACTCACCAGCCATAATGGTGGGTTTTCGCATGGTTGTGTACCATTCCCGGCAGGTCCTGCCTCATTAATAATGCATTCCGGGAAACACGCTGAATCGCTGGTGGGGTGGCCTCTGATTCGCCCGCCCCGCCATCACTCAGTTCTTCAGTAATCCGGGCACCATATTTAAAGGGCGCCCCTGCACAGAGCTAGCTCTCTCTAAGGGTTTGGAAGCTGCTTGAAAGTCATGGCTGCCAAATGGAGGAAACATGCTGCCCCCAAATTTTGCGATGCCTCCCTCAGGCGCTTACTGGATGCAGTGGAGGGCCGCTGTGAAGTCCTCTATCCCCGCTCTGGGTGAAGATCAGCGAGCAAGGTCACCAATCCAGCATGTGCAAGCGTCACAGAGTTGCATCATTCTCTGTGTGTGATCTCAGCATCTTTGAGGTGGGGCTGGCCCCCATCTCTTCAGCATCTGTAACCGGTGACGCTGTGCTCCTGAAGGGGTCAGGTGCTGAAGGCTGACAAAGGATCAGGTGCATTTAAAGTTTCACGGCTGTGCCTCCATGATATGACCCTAATCACAGAGCACAGGCGAGCTGCCCTCAGCCAGACAGGAGTCAGACATTCACAGTCGCAATGTGAAGATCTATGGAGTGACCTCACTGCATGTCATCATCATCCTCCTGGAATCTAGCAACAATTAGGGCCTCCTCTGCATCTCCATGACATGAGCCTGAGCACTGAGGGTATGTGCGCTGCCATCAGCCACACAGGAGTCAAACGTTCACAGATTCAAACTGATGATGTCAGGACTGTCCTCACTGCATCTTGTCATCATCATCCATGAATCTTGTGGTTATGGAGGGCATCCTGAACGTGCCTGCCTCATCTGACCAGTGTGATGGACTGATCGCCGGCATCCTCGCCTTCAAGGACCTCATCACTGTCATCACTCTTTGATGTTCTCCTTATCGGAGGATACGTGCAGCTCTTCCATCTCCTCCTCAGCCAGGTCACCCCCCCCACCGCCCCCCAAATTGCAGCACCAGGCTGTGGAGCGCACAGCAACGATGATGTGCAACACCCTCTTGGACTGTATTGCAGTGCTCCACTGGACCTGCCAAGGCACCGAAACCATGCGCAGTCTTCGGCGACATTGGTTCTCGGTCATCTGCAGGAATGACAAGCACCATTTACAGACCTTGGGATTAGTGAGGCGCCTACGAGCGAAGGCTCTCTGTGGATCTTCAGCTGTGTGCGCAGCAGGTCCTGCTGCCCCTTCATCTTGAGGGAGGTGCTCCTCCCTTTGTTGAGCCAGGCGCCTCCGCCGTTCTCCTCTTCTTCTTCTCTGCTCTCTGTAAGCCATGAGGCATACCAGTAAATCACCAGGCTCCATGATCCTGATGTTCTGCTCCTGCAGGATCACAGAGAGAGACACATGGGTTAGCTTATGTGTCCTAAGAACCTGTCTTGGTTAAGTTTGAAGGCCCCGTCATGCATGCAGGAGAGTGCTGGCCACCATTTGGATTGCCAGTGTGTAGTGCACTTCATGGTTGTCCAAAACCCCATCCACCTCTGCCCACTCCACTTGAGTGGTTGGCAGCAGGTTCGGCCATTGGACTTCATGCTGTGCTCTCAGCTCAGACATTCTTCTAACCCGCACTGCAACGTTGCACTGTTAGCTTGAACCATAATGGATACTGGTCCAAACCTTAATAAAGACATTGCAAGGGGCTGTGAGCCTGTCCACCAGTGACTGCACCATGGCCACCTTTCACAAGGGGATTCTACAACTTGCCCAGTCGGACAATTGCTCTGCTGCTTCCTAAAACGCACATTAATTTGCAGTTTGCATCCGAGGATTGAAAAGTTCTGGAGCATTTGGTGGCACTTTCATGCTTTTGCATTGCTTGAGTGGGTAGAAAAGCTTCAGAGGCCCAACTCCAAGCATGTGAACGGAGCTACTGCTGAACGGTCTCAACTGCGGAAGGATGCTCACTTTTGGCAAGCTTTTCAAAGTGCATGGCACGTCCCTCATCCCCCCCCCCACCCTGGCACGTGCTGGTGTACTTCCTTCAGTCTGTGCTGCCACCAATGGGCCCGACCCGAACTGGAGCCCTTGCCCCAATGCCGCACTGAAAGTCAGTTGGGAAAAGGCGACTTGCCTGTGCACCCCACAAACGCGCAGTATTTCTTCCTTGATGTCCTATGGACGATGCATGCAAGGTTGTTCCAAGTTCCCCTGGAAGTTCAGGTTGCCAAGTACACACCTTTTAAAGGCAGTTGTGAAGCACACCATTCTGAAGTCACACTGACATGGGCAGTAAATTTGATGTGGGAAGAATAATTCTGGCGAGCAGGGCTTATAATTGGATGTAAATGTATTAAAATAACATTCCCAACGTGCTGTGGCAGGAAATGTGGCCCGCCATTGACGGGTGGAGTGGACGATTGCAAACTGGTTTCATGACGGCTTAAAACCGAGTTTTGGCCTTCTCGAAATATTGTCCCCCTCCCAATCTGCTATGACACCCAATGCCAACGGGGCTGGAAAATTCCAGCCATAGTCTACAGCAGTTTTTTCATTGACACATATGGCTGAATTTTCACTTTGGAAACTGTCTTGACTTTTGCCCCAAGTCCCAAACCTATCCCCAGAGGGAGACAATCACTGACCTGGGATTTTCATGGGTATGGCCCCTTAACTGGAATGGAGACAGGATCCCTGCCCAATTAAGGGCAACAGGTGGGCTCTTGAAGCTAGAGCATCAATCAGGGGCCTTCCAGCTTGGAAGGAGCGCCAAGCTGCATTCAAGGGTAAGTAACTGAGAAGGCACTTCAACATGAAGGTGCCTCCTCACCAACTTTTAAAAAATTTAAACAGAAAGCAGAAAAAACAGCCACCACTGTGATGAGGGTAACCCTCTAAAGTGGGGTCTTTGGCTGCACCACTGCCAGGCAGGGAGGGCCTGTAGACCTGCTTGGAGCACTGGGCCTCTTGCCTGTCACCGGCTGTCCTTCTCCAGACAACTGTCATGTTGGAATACTGGAAGCCAACTGGAAAATCACCGTTGGTTCCTTTCGGTGCCCTGAACAAGGACCTTAATGAGCAAAATTATCTACCCGCCTTGTGGGGATAGGTAGCTCTGCCAGGCCCTGAACCCACTTTGGCCAAAAGAGTGGGCACTGGGAACGGGGTCCCGAAACTGGCAGGCTGGCCAGTGCCAGTAATTTCAGGCCTTATCAACCTCCATTCCTCAGCAGGGTGTGAAAACACTACCCATGTTGTCATTCCATTAGGGTTACCTGGATATGAGTCTAGTACTGATTACAGACTTTGTACTTTGAAATGCAGTTTTGAACATGCTTAACAAGAATGGAACTGAAGGGACTTCAACCTAGAGTGATGTGTTTACCATAGCCTGTTGTGGAAGGACTAGAACTGCTGAGCTTAATCCTCTCATTTAAAAAAAAATGTATGGATTAAAAGGAAACTGTTCTGTTAGGTAGAGCTCTACTAATAGAAGTAATGTGACTAGCACTGTGTAGCCTAGATGTTCCTCTTTCTCTGTTCGAAATGTGTCAAAGCTTTGCTAATGCTAACTTTATTGACACTGATAAATTTTCTGGTATTAGCCTTATTGAGATATTTTCAGCTGGCTCCCAGGAACGTTCCTGCCTCTGATTTGGTAATAGGCACCAATAAATGGGATGGATGAAGAGAATGGCTGATGCATGAATCAAATACCTACAGCAATTTAACGGACCAGACAGCCTCCAAGAATAGTGTTGATCTACATTATGCAAAGCTGAAAACCTGTTGTGAACAGATGGATACAACATCCAGCATTGACAGGATAGTACTGATGGAACATATAATGTGGTGGGTTGGAATTTTACCAACTTAGTCCCTGGCACAATGACGGTACCTTTTTTGGATTTGGAACCTGACTCCCTGCATAGCTGGCCCAACAGTTGCTCTTTACCACAGCAAACCAATTAACAGCCTGCCTCTAGGTTCCCTGACCAATTAAGGAGGGCCAGTGGGATGACATGTCCATTCTGTCAAAGGGAGGACTTTGGTTTAAAGGGACCAAGGTATGTTTTTCAGAGAAAACTCACCAGCACTTGGAATTTTGAGGCTGCTGCAATCACACAGATGGAGAGGAGAACTGGAAAGGCTGCCTCCAGATTTCTCACTCTTACCTGCAGATCCTGCTGTGAGATGTCAGAGGCTGCCAAGGATGGGAGAAAGAGGACAACCTCTTCAAGCAAGAAGGTTTGGATCGAAGTGGCCAAGGAAGTTAGTAGCAACAGGTGTGTGGACCCTCTAACCTGGAGACGGTAGACTAAGAAGGTCCAGGAAAGAAGACATGACAGGTGAGTGACATAACAATTTCAGATGCAAAGCCCCACACTCTGGCTTGCCCAGCATTCTCCTGCACAGCATGCCCCAGGCTAACACACCTTGAAACTCTATTCATTCCTCTCTCTACAGGCACCTCACATCCCCAACTGAGCAAAAAAGAAAAAGACCTTGCATGACCACCAGACATCCCAAAGTGGTTTACAACCAATGAAGTACTTTTTGAAGTGTTGTCACTGTTATAATATAGGGAACATGGCAGCCAATTTGCACACAGCAAACTCCCACAAACAGCAACATGATAATGACCAGATAATCTGTGTTTGTGATGTTGATTGAGGGATAAATATTGGCCAAGACACCAAGGATAACTCTCCTCCTCACCTTTGAAATAGAATCATGGGATCTTTTATGTCCACTTGAGAAGACAGATGGGGCCTTGGTTTAACATCTCATCTGAAAGATGAGGCTGTAGTGTGCTGACAGTGTGCACTCCCTCAGTACTGCATCATAGTGTCAGCCTAATTTTGTGCTCAAATCCTAGAGTGGAACTTGAACCTACAATCTTGTGACTGGGAGGCAAAAACACCAGCGCAGCCAGCATGCCTGATTTCCAATACTGTTCCAGACACTGGTAATCTTCACCAGGGCGGGACAGGAATCCCACCCAACCTCCTATTGAGGTCAATTAATGTGATTGCATAGGTCATTAAGAGCTCATAAACAGGTGGAGTTGAGAGTTCAGAAGGGCACAGGGGCTGCACACACTCTCTGCGGCTCAGCAGGTAGAGGGAGATGGGAACCGAGTGAGGAGCCAGTTATGACCATCCCATGGAATCACCCCAGAGCCATAACATTTGCAATGCCATAGAGGAGGGCTCAGCCACTGGGAAACAGATGTCCTTGGTGCTATACAGGTGGCAGGGAGAATGGGCAGCCAGTGTTTGGACAGTGCAGGGGCTTGTCACCCTGCTGGCATTGTGGGGGCAGAACAACAGGGAGCATGGCAGCCAAGTGGAACTGGGAAACCAGCTGAGCAGGGAAGGCTGCAGCTGGCAACAGGGGCATAACTCTCGGGTTTGAGCTCAGTGACAATGAGGAACAATACCTCCTGCAGGAAGAGAGGAGCCCCAGGCATCAGGGGGGCAGGAAGGATATGGAGGCTGGACCTTCAGCATAGGAACTAGCACAGAAAAGGGAGCTAACATGGAGATGACAGAGTCTCAGTGCTGCAGGAGACTGCAATACTCCAGGTAGATGGACACAGAGGTTTGTTCTCTCTCTGCCGAAAACCTGGCACCTTGCACCTCGCAGCACTGGTCACCATGCCCTGGCAGTAACCATCAAAGACACTGCAGCCTTCAACTTCTTCACCTCGGGCTCTTTCCGAGGATCTGCAGTGGGCATTGGTGACATCTCACAAATAGCAGCACACCACTGTATCTCGCAGGTGATTGGTACCAAATGTCCCGGGGATGGACAGCATAAACAATTCCAGTCAGCTAAGGCCTCACAGGGACAGAGGACAGTGAATTTTGTGCTATCACAGGATTCCTACAGGTGTAGGGCATCATCGATTGCACCCATGTTACCATCAAGGCACCCAGTGAGAGGTCAGTGAGACTCATCAACAGGAAGGGCTTCCACTCCCTCAATATCCAACTGGTCTGTGACCACAAAAGCTTCCACCATGTGTGTGATCACTTTTCTGGCAGCTACCATAACTCCTACATCCTCAGTAAGTCCAGGCTGCCTCAGATCTTCACAATTCCCCAAACTCTGTGAAAGGATCATAGGGGACAAGGGATATCCCTTGAAGAGGTAGCTACTACCTCTAGGAGAAGTCCAGGCAGAAGCACAGAGGCAATATAACTGAAGCCACTGTTTACTAGGACTACCATTGAGTAGACCATCGAGTTTCTGAAGATGCAGTTCCATAGCCTGGAACAGTCAGGTAGTGCCCTCCAATACATTCCCAGAAAGGTCTTTATCACTGTGGTGGTTTGAAGTGCTCTCCATAACATTGCCCTCCAGAGTGGTGTGCAGCTTGAGGATGGCAAGAACCTGGAATGAGATAGCTCACCAGGAGAAGAGGAGGAGGAGGTGGGAGAGGAGGAGGAAGTGGAGGCAGAGTGGCGAAGATGCAGAACACCAAAGATCCCCAGCTGCAAAAGCAGGTAGCTGGGCATGGTGTCGGGTGTGAAGGTCTTGCCAGGATGCCATGAATTTCAGGTGCCTTTGGATTCAGAAACATTTCAACTGAGTCTCTCTGACCCAGAATGAAGGCCATGAGGATGCAAGTCACTCTGAGGTGCCTGTGCCAGCACTTCCATTGAAGTCAAAGTTAACAATTAACTGTCAAGCAATGAAGGCACTCTCTGAGAAAAATAATGCAGCCTCTCACCTGGTTATGGCTGCAGCTCTTCAGTTTCACTGAGCAAAGGCTTCCCAGCCTGTTAATTTCACTCAATAAGTACTCCCTGCTATGAACTTGCTCGGTTGACCCTTGCCCATTTGTTGACAGCTCAGGAAATAGGCCCACTGGCTGTTAAAGCCAGAATGGAGGGTTAAAGGGACCTTTCTGTTTAAACTAACTTGGCAGGGGGATGGGGTCGTGAGAGGAGGTTCAGCAGGGGGAGATGCACAGCCAAAATTAGAAGTGAAAGCAAGTGAGTTTGGAAGGCATAGAAATTATAGGCCAGTTAAGGCACAAAGGAATTTGGCAAGGTTGGGTGGTATTTATTTTAATGCAAGGAGCCTGACAAATAAGGCAGTTGAGTTGAGGGCACAAATTAACACATGGAAATATGATGTCATTGCTGTCACAGAGACATGGTTGAGAGAGGGGTAGAATTGGCAGCTCAATATTCCAGGATATAGGGTCTTCAGGCAAGACAGGGAAGGGGGTAAAAGAGGAGGGGGTATTGCAATATTGATCAAGGAATCAATTACAGCTGTAAGAAGGGATAACATCTTAGAAGGCTCCTCAAATGAAGCCATATGGGTAGATCTGAAAAACAAAAAAGGAGCAATCACATTGCTGGGAGTGTACTATAGGCCTCCAGTCAGAGAGAAATGGAAGAACAGATATGTAGGCAAATTTCAGAGAAGTGTAAAAATAATAGGGTAGTAATAGTGGGGGATTTCAACTTCCCCAACATTAACTGGGTTAGTCATAGTGTGATAGGTTTAGAGGGAGCGGAATTCTTAAAATGATTCCAGGAGAGCTTTTTAAGCCACTATTTAGAAGGTCCTACAAGAGAGGGGGCGGTCCTGGACTTAATGAAGCCGGGCAAGTGGTAGAGGTATCAGTGGGGGAGCATTTTGCAGATAGTGATCATAACTCCGTTGGATTCAAGGTTATTATGGAAAAGGACAAGAATGGGCCAGAAATCAGTTCTAAATTGGGGGAAGGCCGATTTTAATAAGATCAGATATGATTTGGCCAGAGTGGACTGGGAGCAGCTACTTTTAGGTGAATCTATGTCAGAGCAGTGGGACTCATTCAAGAAGGAAATAGGGAGAATGCAGGGCCAACATATTCCAGTAAAGACAAAGGGTGGGACCAACAAATCCAGGATGTCGAGGGATATACAGGATTGGATAAAGAGAAAAAGGGAGGCTTATGGCAGATACTGAGGGCTCAAAATAGCGGAAGCCCTAGAGGAGTATAGAATGTGTAGGGGGGAACTTAAAAAAGAAATTAGGAGAGCAAAAAGGGGGCATGAAAAAACATTGGCAGGTAAAATAAAGGAAAATCCAAAGTTATTTTACAAGTACATCAAGAATAAGAGGATAACTAGGGAAAGCGTAGGGCCCATTAAGGATCATAGTGGTAATTTGTGTGTGGAGCCAAAAGACGTAGGTAGGGTTCTAAATGAATACTTTGTGTCGGTGTTCACAAGTGAGAGGGACAACGTGGGCATGGAAATCAGGCAGAAGGACTGTGATATAGTTAAAGAAATTAGCATAGCAAGGGAGGGGGTTCTAAGTGGTCTGGCGGGCTTAAAAGTAGATAAATCTCCAGGCCTGGATGAAATGTATCCCAGGCTGTTGAGTGAGGCAAGGGAGGAGATAGCAGTGGCCCTGGCAATAATTTTCAATACCTCTCTGGCCACAGGAGAGGTGCCAGAGGACTGGAGGACAGCCAATGTGGTACCGTTATTCAAGAAGGAAGAAAGGGATAAACCAGAGAACTACGGGCCAGTCAATCTAATCTCAGTGGTGGGGAGACTATTGGAAGCAATTTTGAGGGACAGAATTAATCTACACTTGGAGAGGCAGGGATTAATCAAAGACAGTCAGCATGGTTTTGTTAAGGGGAGGTCATGTCTGACCAATTTAATTGAATTTTTCGAAGCGATGACCAGGTGTGTAGATGCATTTGACGTAGTCTACTTGGGCTTCAGCAAGGCTTTTGACAAGGTCCCACATGGGAGACTGATAACGAAGGTAAGAGCCCATGGGATCCAAGGCAATTTGGCAAATTGGATCTAGAATTGGCTGAGTGGCAGGAAGCAGAGGGTGTTGGTCGAGGGGTGTTTGTGTGACTGGATGCCTGTGTCTAGTGGGGTTCCACAGGGATCGGTGTTGGGTCCCTTGCTGTTTGTGGTATATATAAATGATTTAGCTTTGAATGTAGTAGGGTTGATCGGTAAGTTCGCAGATGACACGAAAATTGGTGGGGTGGTAAATGGTGAGGAGAATAGCCTTACATTACAGGAGGAGATAGACGGGCTGGTCAGATGGGCTGATCAGTGGCAAATGGAATTTAATCTGGATAAGTGTGAGGTGATGCACTTGGGCAGGACAAACAAGGTACAGGAATACACGAAGAATGGTAGGACCCTGGGAAGTACCAAGGATCAGAGGGTCCACCGGTCCCATAAGGTAGCGGGACAGGTAGATAAGGTGGTTAAGAAGGCATATGTGATACTTGCCTTTACTAGCTGAGGCATAGAATATAAGAGCAGGGAGCTTATGCTGGAACTGTATGAAAAGCTGGTTAGGCCACAGCTAGAGTATTACATGCAGTTCTGGAATCCGTATTATAGGAAGGACGTGATTGCACTAGAGAGAGTGCAGAGGAGATTTATCAGGATGTTGCCTGGGCTGGAGAGTTTTAGTTATGAGGAGAGATTGGATAGACCGGGGTTATTTTCCCTGGAGCAGAGGAGATTGAGGGGAAATATGATTGAGGTGTATAAAATTATGAGGGGCATAGAAAGGGTAGACAGGAAGGAACTTTTCCCCTTGGAGGAGGGATCAATAACCAGGGGGCATAGATTTAGTTAAGGGGCAGGAGGTTTAGAGGGGATGTGAGGAAGAATTTTTTCACCCAGAGGGTGGTGGGAATCTGAAGTCCACTGCCTGAAAAGGGTGGTAGAGGCAGAAACCCTCATATCATTTCAGAAGTATTTGGATGTGCACTTGCGATGCCATGGCATACTATTTCCTAATGCTGGAAAATGGAATTAGAATAGTTAGGTACTTGTTTGACCGGTGCAGACTTGATGGGCCGAATGGCCTTTTTCTGTGCTGTAGACCCCTATGACCCTATGACTCTATCCCAACAGCTCCAAGGGGGTTCTCTGCATCCCTTTAAATCCACCCAGATGAAACACGAAAAGGGCAGAATGATGTTGAGATCCCGCGGATTTAACTCCTTGCACACATCCAAACCCATCTCCCTTGCCTTTCAAAATTCCCTCCTTGAAGGAGAAAATTATTTAAATAGTCAGTTTATTACAATCTGCTCATTAACTGTCTGCTTTGCACAGATTTTCATTCTGCGCTAAACAGGCTAAAGGTTAAAGTCACCCTCTCATGCAAAACCAATATCAGTGTTTGGTGTGGGAGATAGGAGTAGAGCAAACTAGATTTTTTTTTAAACTATCACTTCAGATTTAGGGCTTATACAAGATTACCACTTTCAAAACCTCTTTTCCCAGATGGATGACTACAGAGGTGCTCTTCCCTTCCTTGTAAATGAGATACTATACTCCACAAAATTTTCAACCACATAGGATTTGATTATCTCCATAGGTAGGAAACTATAATAATAAATTTCAAGTTTCTAAAGCAATGGCTCAAGATCAAATCAAGATTAGTATGCAAAATACGTTATTTCTATTATTTAGCACCACAATGGCACAAAATATTTGATCTAATAAAAATTGCTAGTACATGGCTGCTTGGAGGAGGTGAAAGAGGTATTTTTAGTCTGCTAAAATAATTGCAGACAATGTGACAGCAACAGGAAATAGCCCCAAATAGAATTATACATTCCCAGAGATGGTCAGACACATGTGAAACTCCTTTAGCGATGACAGGAAGAATAGTTACTTCCATGTTGAACTAGAAAAATATTCCAGAGTATGGAGCCACCCAAAAGGAATGTATGTGTGAAGTTATTATAGCAAATAGAAACTTTTCTCATATACTTAGCATATGTAAAAGCTAAAATAAACTTTTTGCAATAAAGACAATCTCTAATGATGACGTCATATTGTAGACCACAATGTCGCACCATCTTTCTGTGGTAATGGATCTCCCACAAAACTTTACCAATGTGATTATGAACTTAAAAATAAACTACCTTTAATTTTTATGATAATTCAAAATAGTGTACTGCAAGAACAGTTAAATTTGATACAGGTTCCAGTTATATTGGTTCTCAGCATATCAAATTACAAAAGAGTACAAAGGTAATTTGGCATTACTACAACTGTCCAATATTTACTATCAAAACAATTTTATTTGTAGATCATTCTGAACTTGTAAGAACAATGATGTAAGTACACAAAATACTTGGTCTAAAGATATTGCAGATTTCAAAGAACAAATAGTATATTCAACTTGGCAATTGCAATTTGATATTCTCTAAAACTCAATTTATCTCAGCCTGCTGGCTTCCAGTTCCCTACAGACTACAAAGTCGAAACCTCACAAGTGCTTCATCACAATCAATAACTCTCAATGCTATAGCTAGAATGTTACACGTCAGGCAGATGTGTGCGTATGTCAGGAGGTGAACTGCACTGAATTGTGCATTGGGAGCCCCGCCTCCTAAGTTATGTAGGCTATTGGAATAGGAGAACTTTGCTAGAGAAGATGGCTCATTGCATGAGGAGTGCAAAATCCCACCAGTCAACAACTTGCCAGTGGTGACAGAAAATAGACCAGTTGTTCATGATGACACAGCTGAGCTATGTAGGGGCTCTGTCGTCAATATGACTACTTTCACTGCCTGACATTCACAACGTTGCCTGTTTTATCTATAAATGCTGCACCTGCTCGATCTTGAAATTTTAGATATTTATTAAAACATTTAAAGAATGATATTTCCAAAATAAATTGGAATGTGTTACTTTGTTTAAAGTACTAGTACTATATATTTTGTAGGAATTTCTCAGGCATAAGTGGAGTTGTATATGTTTAAAAGTGAGTAATCTATAGTTTTCCTGCACAGCCAACCAATTTATTGTCCACAATATTAATTTATTTTTAAAAAGTATATAATTATATTTACAATCACAAAGTAAAGCCTTTTTAAAGATAAACTCTGAAGACTAAGAATCTATCGCGTAGATAGTTAAGGCTTCCATATAACTAACATGTGGCAAATGCAAAACAGCACCCTGCACTATAAATGTACATTTACTTTATCAATTCTTCATTGTATTTAAAAATTACAAGTATACAAAGTATCTAACATGTTCACTGCAATACTGACTGCAGCTCATTTGCTAACTGTCCAGGGGGATTCACTTTTCACTCATTCTAAATATTGTGTCAAATGCTTTTCCTTGTTTGATAATTTCTACTAAAGCTAGATGAATAAAGCCAGTGAAAGAACTGATGTGTTTTTTTTAAAGTCTTTTTCCAAACAGGGGAAACAGAGTTTCAGGAGAGGTCATAATTTTACGCAATATCAGATCAAAATTGCGCAACTGTGTTTATGCAGCAATCTGATGTATATTATGCACAAGTATATTACAGCATACTTTTAAGCAGAGACTTTCCAAACAACTATGGATACAATATTCCTCTTAATGTATAAGACAGCCCTCAAAGAAGATTTTCTTTTGCACAGTTGCATGAATAACCAACTTTACTTTGTTTATTTTTGAAAACTTGCATGGTTTAGTTGTGAGTTTCATTTAGCATAGCTGAAATGGCCAATCCAAAAGCACCTTCGAGATTGCTAAACACTTAGTCAGCTACTGGAAGGGATCCAATTTCTGGGAAAAATGGAGAGATGCAGAAGTAAGTGAAACCAGGATCTGCGAAGTCCTGCAACTCAATGAATCAAGTTAGGTTCAGTGGTAACAATTCTGCATTGTACACAGCAGCAAATTGTTTATATTCAGAGAACAAAGCAAGGGGTTGGATTGATTAATCTTTCAATTGGAAAAATATGTGAACCAACATCATACTCTATGGCTTAAAAAACAAATAAGTAAAGACTCAACCTGGATCCCATTGTAGCGAGTAGTGTGACAACTTTGTAAATGATAAAATTCTTGAAATTTTACTTCTTTATAAATACAAACGCTTTTTTTTAGAAGATGATACCGGCCATTAAAAGTGAATTCAAGCAAAGCTACCAGTCATTAACAAATGCTACGGAGACAAAGTTCAGCAAAAAATAACTGTGATAGTTTATGCAAGCATAACTGGTGATACAGAAAGTGCTGGAAATACTCAGCAGGTCTGGCAGCATCTGTGGAGGGAGAAACAGAGTTAACATCTCAAGCTGAGTATGACTCTTCTTCAGAACTTCTATACAGAAGCATTTCCTACACTTTCTGTTTTTATTTCATTTTTCCAGCATCTGCAGTATTTTGCCTTTGCTTAGGTGATAAAGGACAGGGCCTGGTTATTGGGAATTCCAACCCTGCCCCCTCCCCAACAATCCCCCCACCCCCACCACATACACATTTTCAGGGTGTTGTTACTCTGCATGCAATCAACGAAAAGCGTTAAAAATGGTGCTCTTTTTGAAGAGTGGCTGTGCTACATTAATTGGCTGAAGCGTGGCATCATAAGCCACTACGATCCCTTTAATTGTTAATGACAGTAAGGATCATGTATTATCCCTGCATCTAAGGCTGGAATTTTCCAGCCCTCCCGCAGCGGGTTCCCACTCAGCGGGGCCAGCGAGCCATTGAATTCTCCAATCACATCAGTGGGACCAGTAGATCCCGCCAGTGTGAGAGGCCGGAAAATTCCAGCCTAAGTGTGACACAGCTAATGGTTTTACCACAATACAGAGTTCTTATGATCCAGCCAATGGATGGTGTTGTGACTTATGCCTTGAAATAGCATCAAGGAAAGGTGTGTGTGAAAAATAATTGTCGCACATGGTGCTGTTGTGCCATTTTCATTGGCCATTCTGTCAACAGTGCATGTGATCCACTCATTGGCAGGGAGGAGGTAAAAGCATAATCCACTGCTTTACAGTACTGTAAACTCCTCCCATGGTATACATCTGACACAACTTAGGATACAATATTGGCAGCCTCTCGTGCAGTGAGCCTCTTTGAACATATGAGCTCTGCGTAGCAACTACCAAAGGCTGCAGTTTTGTATTCATTGGGCGGAATCATCCAGTCCTGTTGGCAGCAGGGTTCATGGTGGGCAGGAGGAGCAGAAAACAGTTTCACAGCGGGATCATCCGATGGTGTCTGCCATGTCGGAACGTAAATCCCACAGGAGGCAAACATGAACACGATTTGCATCCTGCAAAGTAAGGCCCGACCGGAATCGCCCCCCGACACCTGGTTTACTGTGACTGCGGAGGGAAAACACGCCTGCCCAGAACACATCTGGGCAAGCGTGCCATGCAGAAGTCAGGGGTTACCTTTAGGGCTTTTGCTCAGATCGCAGACATCCGAGAAGCAGAAAATGATGCTGGACCCTGGAGGAAAATGTGCATTGCATGCTGGATGGAGCTTCATGCACATGGCTCCGTCGCAAAGCTGCTCTCGGAAGTTGGGAGGTCTCCACTGATGCTTTGGACCTGCTTCAGAACATCACAGTATTGGCCATGGGCTGGTACGGATGATCGGCGAAGGAGGCGGAGAGGAAGGTACCACCGGGGGAGGGGGGAGTGAGTAAAAGGTGTTGTGTGTGTGTGTGTGGGGCGGGGTGAGGTTGGGAGGGGGTGACAAGGGTGCCGGGGAGGTGATGTTGGGAGGGTTTGGGATGAAGGTGTCAGGCGGGTGAGTCTGGGAGGGGGTTCAAAGGTATCTGGGGGGGGGAGGGTGTACGGGGAGAATGCTGCAAGCGAGGAGGTATGTGTAAGGGGGCAGGAAGGTGTAAGGGAGGAAGTTCAGAGAGGGGAAGGTGTCCAGGGGGAAGAGGGAGATCGGAGGGAGTTCGAAGAGGGGGAAAGGTGTCCGGAGGGAAGAGGGAGTAAGGGTAGAGGAGGGAGTAAGGGCGCAGGAGGGAGTAACGGGGGTGGGGGATGTCCAGGTGAACATGCAAGGGAAGGGTCTGTGGGGTCAAGGACCCTTGGGGAGCGAACTGAGGGTAGGCATGGTAGGAGGGAATGATTACTGTGAGAGGGCAGAGGGAGCCGGGAGGGTGAGGGTGCATCAGTAACTGTAGAAAGGGCAGCGAGAGTGGTTGGTGGGGACACGGAGGCAGGTACAGATCCAGGGGGTGCAAAGGAGGAGATCGGGGAGGTCAATGCGGACAGGGTTGGGGTTCTCTGGGAGGTAGGGAATGTGCATGTTCACCTGGACACCCTGGAATGACAAGGGTTCGGGTTGGTAGGTGACGGTGGGGAGGTGGAAGGTGATGCTGGGGTGTCCACAGTGTTGGGGGAAATGGCATAGGTGACTGGGGAAGAAGAAAGGACGGGGAAGCTGATCAAAAACCTTACCATGGCCATGTTTGTCAAATGGAAAGTGAGCGGAGCCTCATGTTGGACGGGGCACAGGTGCTGCATGGAAGTGCAATCATTGGGCGGGTGGAGATGCAGGTCAGTTCAGATGGACAACTGAAAGAGTACCCCAGCAGACAGCATTGAAAATGCTCGGGACAGTGAGATGAGTGTAATGGATGAAGGCTCCGTGTGTATGGGAGAGAGCTTGCATGAGGCTCCGATAGACCTGCCACACACACACTTCCCCTTCCAGAATCACTCGTGGTCTGGCTGCGTGCAGCTGAACTGCTAGTAGGGGGTTGCAGGGGAGGGCCCACAAAGCCTGTCAATGAAGCTATAAGTCAACATTACAATTGTTCAGTGAAAGTGAATATATTTTCAGATTATAAAGTGACAAAATGTGTTTTGCAACCACTTGTGATCAGAATTTCTTAACTTTTCTAGGCCTACCACTTATTCTAGATGCTGCCCTGATATCCGCAGCAGCGGTGGAGACAGCCTGTGCAAGGGTTGGCCGTTGGCCCTGTTGCCTTTGATGACTTTGGCATGTGTCCTCTGGAGGGCCGAGGTCTTGAGGGCCCAGGCTTGCTTTGGCTGTCCTCCTGTGGGCCAGCTGCTCCCTCTGCAGTGACAGAGGACGAGGTTGAGGGGCTCACAGGCAAAGCAGACTTGGAGGAAGCGGGCAGCCCTTGAGATTCCTGAGTGGATGACCCAGGGGTGTCCAGCTGCCGCCCCTCCTCCCTTAGGGTGCCCGATGGTCCCGGCCTGACTCTCTGAGGGGAAGGAGCACCTGGAGGGATGTCGAGGTAGCCCGTTTTCTCCTCAAGTTGTCACTGCAGAAACTCACCCATGGCTACCGTGATCGAGTGCATCTCCACATTCTGCTGGACAAGGGTCTCCATGGTGTCCACCATCCTTCCCATGGAGACCTCCAAATGCACATATGTGGGCACCACTTCATTAGAGACCAGGCGGATGCACTCCTCCAACCCGCCTGCCATTCTGTTGAGGCCTTCTGAGAGCTCTGCGTGATGTTCCCCCCACTTCTGCTAACTCTCCATGAAAAGTTGGAAGGCTGAAACCAGAGGCGCGTTATCTGACTCAGACCTCACATATGTCTCTTCCCCAGTAGTCCTGACAGGTCTTCAACGGTGCTGCTCTCAGGGTCCTTATTGGAGGTGCTCTCGGCATTGGGGTCGGGGGTCAAGGTTGTCTGAGGGAAATATATCAGATGTGTCTAGAAAGTGGAGATTAGTAGTGCTTGGCAGCCACATTGAATACAAAACAATGGACTCAGAGCAGCGTTGATACATGATGTGGTGCAGGATCCTCACATAGGTGTTCGCCACAGGCACAGCTCCAACGTGTGACTCTTGAACGGAGTGAGGACCTTGATATCTGGCACTCCACCCCTGGTCTGGGACCTCTTCTTTTGATTATGTGTGATCTTGTCCTGCATAAAAACAGATGGAGAGAGTGTTAGCAAGGTGCATGCCAGGCCAAATGAAAAGGATGCCAGGCATGCGTGTGTGCTGAGTTGAGCCATGGACGGGATGGGGAGGCTATTCCCCAGAGGAGATGAGCCCAGATGGAGATATGAGGGTGTGTGTGAGAAAGTGAGTGGTGATGCCCCTTGAGTTGGTAGTGAGTGAGATGCCAGTGAATCTGTGATGGGCTTGTAAGTGTGTAAGGTGAGTTTGATGAGATGGTTGACTTGCCCTTGCAGCCCGGGTGAGATCATTCATCCTTTTTCTGCACTGGATGGCCGACCTATTGTGTGCAGCATTGGCATTGGTCACCTCTGCCCCTGCCTCCCAAGCCAGAGTAGTGAGACTGATGGGCCTCCTGCAGCCAGATAGAGAACGTAATGTTCGTGAGGCGGGTCTCCACGTTGTCCAGAAGGCATTGCAGGGGTGTGTCACTGAATCAGGGGGGCTGTAGTCTTCTTGGCTTTTGGGGCCACGTCTTCACTGGAGCACTCCTGTGCGTCAAGCATTGAAAAGTGTGCATGCGACTGCAGTTTAAATATTGTTATGGCACAGCAGATGGTAAATGCTAAGCTGCCCAAATTCCAAAGGGAAACTTGAAACAACTGCCACAACTGCTTTGTAACTTGTATATTTTGATGCATGCCTTGAATTTAATAGCAATAAGACCACCGAGTCTTATAGATTTCTTACAAAACTAAATTAAAACTTTTTAATAGAAGAAATGATTTTAAGCACATACATAGATCTACAAATTACGACTATGAAAACTTCTAAATCCCCTAATTAACCTAACTCCCAGTTACACCTCTGTTAAAGCAACAGTAAAATCACATATATTTTAAAAGACCCAGGCAAAGTAACACGATACCCTGAACAGTCGAATTCAAAGTGAGTTTTCTTAACTTCAGTTTCTTTAGAATGCAGCTTGAGGCTTAGACGCTGGAGGCTTTTCACACTTGTTAGATCTTAAAATGTCTTGTTTCCTAAACACAGCCTCATCCCCTTTATACAGATTTCCCCATTGAATAAATATTCCTATTGTTTCGCTATGTCTTTGGAATTTACCTCTCTGATAATAAAAATCTATCATAGTACCAATTTTACCAGTAATCTTTGAGAAAAATAAACACACTGGGAAGAATTTTCGGGTTGGTGAGTGGGGGTGGGGCCCGCTCGCCGACACATAAAATGATGCGCGGTGATGTTGGGTGAGCGTCCTGATGTCACCGCACATCATTTAGATTGTCAGTTCGGCAAGCATGCAACCGACTCGGCTGCGCGCCTGCTGAACTATCAAAGGCCTGTTAAAGCCATTAAGAAAGTAATTAAAGTTGTTAAGAATGCTGCCCGCCCAACCTTAAGATTGGCAGGCAGGCAGGCAAAGAGCCCAGGCGGCCTTCACATTTTTCATGAAACCTTATCCGCAGGCTGGATGTGGTTTTATGAAGGGTTTATTAATTAAATAGGAATTTATGGACATGTCCCAGCTCATGTGACAGTTTCGCATGAGAGGACATGTCCTTAAATTTAAAAAAAATCTTTCTTCAATGTTTCATAAGTGAAAATAATCTCCCTGAGGCACTTCTGTGTAAGAGTGCAGGCTCCGACTCAGGGAATCCCCCACCGCCCGCACAGGGAGGGCTCAGCCCCTACCGGCGTGTGTCGCACTGGGCGGGCCTTAATTGGCCCACCCACATAAAATAGCGATGTGGCCCTGATTGGGGGCGCCGATCGACTTCGTGCCCGTCCCTGCCCACCCCCGCACAACCCCCCCAATAGGGGGGAAAGTTCTGCCCACTGTTTCTTAACTTCTCCTGGCTAGGTGAAACATTTCACCCCCTCTTTTGAATTCATGCTAGTCTGGTTTATTTAAAAATGCAAATATTCCCATTACACCTCACATTCTAAAACTTCACCCATGTTTACCTACTTAACATTTCAAACCTAGCTTATCTTCTGATACATCAAAGCCTTCAGACCAGCTGCCTTTGATTCGATTAATTCACATACACACACACACACACACACACACACACACACACACACACACATACATACGGACCCCACTATTACTCAACTTCACAATAAATTCCAACAATATTATGAAAATTATTATATCTTCCTGACAATATGGTGCCTGGCATGAGGAAGTGGCGAGGTAATGGCATGGTGGGCAGATCGGAGGTCACCCGCCAGCAATCTGGCATGTTTCCCATGGATGCATTATTAATGAGGTGGGGCACGCAGGGTAAGGGACGATATGGCGCGATAACCCGCCATTGCGACCGGCGGGTAAAACGTCTTTTTTCACGCCTGCTACCACACTTAGTGCAAATCTGGGATGATTCCACCCTTTGTTAGTGTTGATAAGAATGTTCTGATGTCCACATTTCTGACCAACACACAAATTGTTGCGGTGAATTTGTTGCTAGTGGGAATCGTGAGGCGAAGACCCAAACATACAGATGCAGTGAGAAAATAGAGAGAGTGGAACCATCACAGTCATGGTACTGAATTATGCAAGATGGTTGGGCAAGATCTAAATCAGATGCCCTGATAGAACGTTTATCTGCATGAAGTAGACAAGAGAATTTTTTAGATAAATGTGCTGTTAGCAGGAAACAAACCATAATCAGGCACTTCTTGTAAAATGGCTGAACTGTGCATTGCACTTGCGTGATAGTAAAATTTCAACCATGGACATTTCAATAGTTGTTATTTGTTTGTTTGATGTCTTCTGATATTTGCAAGTGCTTGTATACCGTATGTTATTATTGAAAACCCATTAAACTCAGTTTACTTGCACTTCTAGATGATTCAGTTTTTTTCACAGAAAAAGTGGCTTTGAGTTTGGGCAAACAGACTGTATTTGACAGCAGTAAGTAAGTACTATGCATAGATTTTCAATCAAATCACCTCCAAGCAAAGGCCTCCAAAACTAAACTAAAACATATGTTTCAATATGAACATTTACTGATGATTTAAACAAATCTGCACAGTTCCAGGGATGTTGATACTTAAAAAAAATATCCTAAGGAAATGCCTGTTTACACAGGACAATACAGACAACAAAAGACCACAGATGAATACAGTAAGAACCATTATGCCACTTCATAAGGGCTTGTTTGAAGCTATAAAAAGAAACCTCGCAAAATGCTTTTTCCAAGTAGCATGTATCCCAACCCAGAAATCATCTGCTATGATATCATGGATCAAAGGTCACAATGACGTTGTGAAAAAAGAGCAGAATTGCAAAGTTAAACCTTGGATTTAACCAACAAGACATGTAAGTCATTGTTCCACTGCTTTGAGAGATTTTTGTTCCAAAATGGACACCGATTAGTTAGTCGTAAAGATACCTACTCAATCCCACTTCTTTACTCTTTTCCACGTCTTAAATATCTGTCTGCAGATCTTTACCTAATTCCTTCTTAAATGTCACAACTGGGTTTCATTAGCCAATTATGATTAAGTATTCTAATAAACCTTTACATGAAAATCTTTTGCATGGAGTTATTAACACCAGCTTTATTCAAAAAGTTATTTCATCTAGCTATAGGGGCAGTTCACGATATTTTGTATTAATTTGCAGCATCTGCTCCCACAATGTGCCCAAAAGTGTTTTGAGCAATGTTTTGAACATTTTTAAACTTTAACCCACAATATTTAATCTCTTCTAAAACCAGTGGAACAAAACTAAGGTTTTGGCATTTCACCGTTTTAGTTATATAAGGCAAAATGATGTAATTGTCAGTCAAATCCACCATATGTACACTTTGTTACATATACAATTTTAAAAGCATTTTTCTGTTACTGGATGCTGTATTCCCCATTATTGAACAAGCATTTCCATCTTGACTTATGCTGGTTTTCTTTAAATTAATTTCAAAAACAATTTTACTATGAATGATTTAATTTTTTTTCAATTCATAGCTCAAGCTGTAGTATTATGACTACTAATCTTAAAAATATTTAACTGAAGTGTGTCAACAAGAATATGTTAGATTAGGTTAACTAAACTTAGCAGGTGGAAATTTATACTGCAGTTTGGACATTTTCTGGGAAATAATTCAGCACTTGGGCTATACTTAGCTAAGAGAAAGGTTTTAAAAGCCATATTTTCGTATTGGTGACAAATAATCTCTGTGCATATTTTATAAAGACGAGATTTCTAACACAAGCACATTTAAAACTCCATTGAGCTTCTCACACTTATTTCTTGATTGAGTCACTTTTCTATTACAGAGGTCGCTAGAACGACAAAATGAAAGTAGTAGAGCTGAATACTTACGACGTATGTGAAATACACATATAAAAATTTCTTTCACTTGAACTGAAAAAAGAACAGCAGGCTTGATTTTCCTTTTTTGCTTCATAAGCTGGATGCGGAAATGTAATTTTAAATTTCCTTCCTCCAATCCAGCTTCTGTGAACCTTGGCAGGAACTTTGCCTGCATACAGTGGCAGGAAAATGCTGCTGTAAATGTTGCCACCTAACAGTTTTTGTTGCTCTTGTTGCAGCACCATCATTCCAGCCCTGCCCCCAAACATATTAGTAAGACAGTATCTGGAAAGTTAGTTGTATAAGTAAAACACCCAGCATGGAAATGTTATATGTTTAAAATTACATTGCATTGAAAACTGCTGCACGTCATTTCTTAACGTAACTCCAAAGTGCTGCCAGGAAAACCACCAAATAAAATTCATGCAAGTAACATGCAGATCGTAATCTTAATAAGTGCAATACAACAATATGCAGGAGGTGCCAATGGAAATAGGTTTTAAAATAAAAGCTAGTTGTAATGCAAACAGCTATGCAGACAGTACTTCAAATGGGAACAATATTATGAGAGACTGAATGACCACATGGACAAAAGGCATTTGGAGATTCAAAGAATACAGCTTGGAAATTACTGCATACACTGGTTATTGTGGGGGGCCATAGGAGGAGCATTCACATCGCACCTCTCCCCCCTTCAGTCTTTGTGTAGCCTGCGAATCATTCTACAACATTACGCCAACTTCCAGAGCATGCATGGAACAGGAGGCGAGGGAAGATATAGTGGCATGACAAGAAGATTGGTTATTGTATGAGCACGGAACATATTTTAATAAATTCCCTTCTTCGCTGGTTTAATGTTAATCCAGTAATTTTAAGTGGATCAACATGTCAATACCTCAATAAATAGTAGGAATACGAATTTGATATGGGTGTATTAATCACTTGCATAAGAACATGACCAGGATTATATTTGCAAATAGTAAATGGTTGCAACCAAGTTGAAATGATTTCTTCATGAAACAATTTCATAATTTCACTTTTAGAATAAATAAGATATCTGCTTTTATACGTGATTAACCACTTGAGGAGATTTGAAAGCTATTAATGGGTTTCTTGAATTGGAGCGTTTTGCACTCTCAAGTGTGTAAGAGTGAGAGCTGTATTAGATGGTCAGGTATTTAATTTTCATCTCCGCACGACTGTGAGCTCTGCCCATGGTGGATACTGGGTGAGTGGCTATGGAGGTATGAGAGGGCATGGGGTGAGTTGGATTTGAGTTGGCATGGGGGCTTGATGGGGCATGGGGGGGAAATCAGTGAGAGGCATGAGTTGGCATGGAAGGACCAAGGGGGCAGCATTGGGAGTGAGGGGTGAGGGCCTAACACCTTTTGAAACAACTGGGACAAAGTCCCAGAGAAGCAGGCTGCCTATGATCTGCTTCAGGGGTCAGCAGGCCTGACTCTATCCGACCCCCACCTCCCCAGAGTGAAAACTGGATCTAATGAGACCCTTTAAACCAAGGCAGGCCTGCCAAATCGGGAAATGTTCCACCTCGAACTACCCACGTTAGTAGCGGAAATCTGGCTCTGCGTGTCAAATAAGCAGTCTGGGGCCTGTGAATGGGACCAGAACTAGTTTAGAAATACGTAAACAGAGGGTGTGAGTTCAGTATACCACGAGCTTTAAACTTTTTGGTTTAAGTAATAATATTTTATGGCTCTTCCCCAATTAGTAGCTGAAAAATATATGCCATATGCAACTCAACAATTTTAACTACAATCTAAAATAATTATAAATCAGGTAACATACAAAAGCAACAATTAAACTTAAAGAAAGCCTCATAATAGCCTGGTGGTTGAAATTACTAGGCCATTGTTCCAGATTCCATTCCTGACATAATCAATTAATATTTTCAATACTGAGGGTAAGGGTTTCTTAGGATACGGAGTGAAGCAGAGGTGCCAAATCAATCTCCATGACTCAATCAGTCAGGGTGTTGCACTCCAAATCACTATCCAGGGATATTTGTGTGTAAGTAGCAGATGTCAGCACGATTAGTTCAGCTGTAATGTCTGTTAAACAGCCTGCTAGTCAAAATAACAACACTGGGGAGAATTTTCTCCCCGTTGGGGAGGCTGAGCAGGAGCGGGCGTGGGCGGGCGTGCAGCCCGCCCAGCATGACGCACTCCCGGAAGCGCTGAACACTTCCTGTGTGGGCGGGGGGAGGATGGAGAGTCGGGGCCTGCGCTCTTTTGCGCTTGCACGCAAAACAGCGCAGAAATCTCCCTGAGGCAATTTAATTTCATTGTGAAAAAGTCAGTAAAAGATTTTTAGAAATTATTCGGACATGTCCCCTCATGTGACAGTGTCACATGAGCTGGGACAAGTCAATGAATTTTAATAAAAAATTTTATTGGATTTTTAAATGCTTCACGAAACCTCAACCTGCTCGTGGATAAGGTTTCATGAAAGATGCAAAGGCCGTCTGTGCTCTTCACCTGCCTGCCAACCTCAACGTTGGACGGGCAGCCCAGACAACTACTTCAATTAGTTCAATAATGGCCTTAATAGGCTTTTGACAGTTCGGTGGGCTGCAGCCGACCCCGGTGTGTGCCCGCCGAACCAAAGATTGGAATGACACGTGGTGACATCGGGATGCACGCCCGATGTCACCGCGCGTCATTTTATGTGTCGACAAGCTGGGCCCGGCCTTGCACGCCGACCAGAAGATTCAGGCCATTGTGTACTTATAGCAACTTTAACTTAGTAGAAGTTCCAGGGTGCTCTACAGCAGCATTTTAAAACAAAATTTGACATTGTCACATGAGGAGATATTAGGACAGATGACCAAAAGTTTGGTCAAAGAGGTAAGTTTTAAGGAGTGCCTTAAAAGAGAGGTTTAGGCAGGTAATTCCAGAGTTTAGGACCTAGGCAGTTGAAGACATGGCCACCAATGGTGCAGCAATTAAAATTGGGGATGCTTAAGAGGCCAGAATTGGAGAAGCGCAGAAATCTCATGAGGAAGTGCAGCTCTTCAATGTTCAGGCTCTCTTGGGCAAGGTGTTGTAATGCTGCCACTGCCCATGGAATGATATCCTAGCAAGAGTCAGGGTGTAATAGGAAAGAAAATTGCATCAAAATTCTTGAGATAAAGGAATAACCACACCTTTTGCCAGTATTGAGAGCCACTATCATCACAACTATATTATGGGGGTAATGCATTATTTCTCATTCCACCTGCGACTGAAGGCATCAAGACTTATAGGGTTTATTTTAATAGGCATCACAAGCCCAAGAGACCGTCTTTATTTTGAACATTAGCAAGCTATTTGACCACTAGAGCCATTACAGCTGAGCCCAATTCTGTTTCACATCAATGGAGTAATTCTGAGGTTCCTTTGCCACCAGGAGTCACAGGATAGTCACTGAGAAGCAACTGCTTTTACTTTAAATTTCACAGAATTAATTTCACCAGTTGCAGCGCTTTATGTAACAGAAGAGAACAGAATATGCTTTTTGCACCAAAGAACTCTTTGTTTCCCCAAAGAGTTTGGATGACCTGCCTGAAATTAACTCATATTAGCATGTAAATAACTTGTGTTCAATAAAATTAATCAGAAAAAATCCCTTCTAAATAACGTACCCATCCCTTACATTTTTTTTATCTTTACAAGTAGCTACAGAATGTTTCATCCAATCAGCAGCATTTGAAATACTTAACTAACTGCGGATTTTTTTTTAAAAAGGGCTTTGGAATTGCACTGTGAAAATGAATGTGCAAATGCTTAATTTACTTTATCCAGTATTCAAATGAGGATTCAAATAACTAAGCCACTATTCAAATGATTATTTCAAATAGGCATCTCTGTTAAAATCAACAAATGAAGAAATATCAAATTAGTAATAATATGAACTGTTACTGTATAAATATTTCTTAGCCTTGTATTTATTATTAAAAACATTTTGGTTAAAGTTAATAACAAGTATATTTTGTTTTTTAATGGCTTTATATCCATTATAACGTGTGAAATATTTCATGTCCAGTATAATAATAGAAGCTACTGCCAAATATTTTACTTTAAGCCTGTTTAAAGCTATTTTAAATTGCTTTCTATGGAATTCAGCTAGAACATTTCAGAAACTCAATGATTATTTTTTTACAATTTTTAATGTAGAAGCTATTTAGTGCTTCTTGGGTATCATTTTGATGACTAAGTTCTTTTTTCTAAATCTTTTACGATACAAGCATATTACAACCTTGGGCCAAAATGTTATACATCAAATTGATCAATGGTACATTTTCTGTACATAGTCAAACAGAAACTGCATTGATCCAGGCTAAACTTGTGCTAACAGAAAAACTTATAGATTTAGTGAAAGAAGAAACCGTGGCTGTAAACTATTTGTCCACAGCACTGATGGGAACAGGTTATGACTCATCATTTGGATATGTTCAGATTTTCAGACATACCAAAAATTCCTGGTATAACAGAGTCATAGAGACATAGGCTGCAAATTCTTGGAGCTGGCAGGGGTCCCGCCGCCAGCCCCGAAAGTACTGTGGAGACCCCGCTTTAGTAGGCGGCAGGAACCAGAGCCACATTTTGCCAGCGGCATCCAATTGGTGGCCGCTAGCAGTGGGGCTACACCTGGAGGAAGAGGGAGCAAGGGTGACTGTCCGTCCTCAAAGTAAGATAAGTGGAGTCTGGGGCCACCGGGGCCAGTCAGGCAGGCCCAGTCTTGGAGTTGGCGGGGGGGAGGTGGTCGCTGCTGGCAGGTGGCACCATTGCCGTGAAAGTGGCCATTACTGGCCAGGAGGCCCCTCTGTGGGCCAAAGAGTGCCCAAGAAGGAGGCAACTCACCTTCCACCCCATTACTCCAGAGTCGGCTGGGAGGCTGCCAGGATTCACCTGGTGGTCTGCCTACACATGGCCATGGCAGTCCTCCCTAGTGGAAAAATGCCAGCCGAGGTGGGAAGAGGCCCTTAATTGGACACATTAATTCAACTGGGCTCCACGCGGGAGGGCCTCTGCATCTTTCCTGTCACTGGCAAAATGGCATGGCAGCAGGAAGGTGTTGGGCATGCCACCAGTGCTTTTCAGTGACGTTGTGCCAGCCTTCCTGCTTCCCAACCCATCATCAAGGGGCTTGTAAAATTCAGCCCATAGGGTTCAAGTGTCATTATAACACAGAAGGCGGCCATTCGGCCCACCACTCTCTATCGAACAATCCAATCAGTCCCATTCCCCTGTCTATCAAAATTGTTCAATCAAAACACCTGCTTCTATTATTCAACGTTTATAAAGGAGGAATTTTATTTTAAGTTTGGCATATTCTACTGACTTGACCTCAATAAACGAATGTGATTGTTCATTTCATATTCAACGTTCAGTACATAGATTTACAAATTGACATCCCCAAGCTCTCAGGGCCCTCGAAGGGATTGCAGGAAGTCTGCCAGGTCAACACATTTCTGTTCTTGTTGATTTGCTAGTACTTTCTGCTCCATAGAAGTATTTGCTGAAATTATAGCATTAATAATGGCAACTGACAGCTAGTTGGGTGGGTGGGAAGTGGTGTCAGGGGCTTTCCATGAGTGTGTCTGTATTTGCAAGGGAGTGTCCTGCAAAGCAAGCCTGATAAAGCACTGGCTTTGTGAATAAGTTTCCAAGATGATGTCTGATTGTGCACGTTTGTTAAAGGAACCACTGATGCATTGCATCTCAAATAAAGTAAACCACAAAAACTGAGCCAGATTTTGCTGTCATAATAATATTGAGGCTATCATTGCTTTCTATTATTACATGGTAAATTTGACAGCAACTTCTGGCATCTGCACATGCGCTGTAAAACACAGAAATTCAGAAGTTGCTATGTGAGATACCTGGCTCCTCCACAGGATGCACTGTTGCAATCCTTACTGATAAACGCAGCACTGTAATGAAGTAAATTGTGGTGCTGACCTATAGGTTCAGTACTAAAGACTGTTAGGGCTAGTGCATTCATTTGTGAATGAGCTTTAACAGAATAATAAGCACTCATTACTACTAAATAGCCTCTCTGGCCCTGATAAATTAATATTACAATGTTGAAGTCTCATTCTCTCACAAGAAAATTCCCTCAGAAAAATTTTACAGCCCCTCCCGCTGGCTGGATTTGATGGTCCCACTGAAGTCAATGGAATTTTGAACAGGTCGATGTATTTTGTGGCCCCGTCCCCGCCACAACGGGGTTGTTAAAATCTGCCAAATGTGTCAATTTTTTTTTTGTTTTCCTGTTTGCCTCTTTTATCTTTCCCCTTTAATCAGGTTTGTTTGTCCCAAACTTTATTTCACTTCCTGTATATGATGTAAACATTATCTATATTTCCAATTTTTCACTCCCTGGTTTTCAGTCTGCGTAGCTCAATTAGGATACTTCAATCTGATTGGTTGAAGAGCCTCTCTGTTGCTTGCCATGTTTATACACAGTAAAGGCACAACACTGAAACAGACAATGGATTAGCAGTAATCTCTGCTGACAAGCTCTCGTAAAGTCTGTGGGATCTGTGGGCAGTTGTACACAAGGCAAACAGCAAAAGCCGCTCCTTCACCACTGAGAACAAAATCTGAGCCAATGAAGTTGCTTACTCTAAAATGAAAATGAATATAAATATATACAATGAAACATTTACATACACAGTCTGTGACTAACTGAGTCTAGTTGCTTTCTAAGTAGTAATTAACATTTGAAAAAAGATGATTGAATTGTAATGAATTTTCAATTTACTTCATAGGAAACAATGTCAATAACTTGCTGAACGGTGTAACCTCATACATGAAATTGCATCGAGTGTGACGCAGCAGTTTAACTGATTCAGCATTTAAGTCTTCTTTTCCTGTACAACTTTTGCTTGAAACTAAATTTAAATAAATACACACCTAGACGTTTTCCAAAGGCCAAACACTCCTGAATCTCTCCTGTAAACTGATAAAATATTTCATTGTTCATCTTGCCTGGATTTTCATCTGTCTACAAAAGTTCACATTTCCCTGTTCCTCTTTTCAGGACTACACAGAACAACGGTCTGTGACTAACTGAGTCTAGTTGCTTTCTAAGTAGTAATGAGCTCAGGCCAAACAAGAGTATAAAAGAGCCACTTTGTGGTGGGGTGCTGAGCCATTAATGTACAGCACTTTTTGAATGAGCGGTCATCAGACCACGGCAGGTCATGCGTAATATAAAGAGTACTGTGTCAGGCCCAAAAATAACTAAGGACCAATTTGTTGTGCCTGACAGAAGCCAATTCAAAGTTATGTACAAAAGTACAAATAAAATCGCAATGAAGTTAGAACATTTGCAATGAACAAAACTATGGGCAATAAATAAAAGCCATCAAGAATTTAGCAATTTGCTCATGTCCAATCCCAAACTGAACCTGGTTTATATTTATTGCTTAATAGTTCTTGATTTCAACTTTATCCCGCAAATTGACAGACAAGCTGCTTTAAAAGCAGGATTTCAGTCTGTTACTCCTGTAGTTTCTGAACAACTAGACTACCCCGTTATGTATTTGATGGAATGCCGCGGCAACAGTCTTTTTGTCCTCCCCCCAACAATATTTTTTCTCCATTTCTGCCTACCCATTCTTTAGAATCACAAATCTGATTTGCTGAAAGCGAGATTGATGCATTGAATAGGAGAGATTTTGCAACTATCTTAATCTAAGCAAACATTGGTCCAATTCAGCAGTATAATTATAAAAGTTATTGCACAAAACCATATGATTCAGTTATAGCTACTATTTAAATCTGGTTTTCTAAAAGGTTCACGTTGGGGCTTCCCTTGTTAATTGCATTAATCAAGAACTAACAATTAGTGAAGAAAAAAGTTAAATTTATTAACAAGTTTAACTATTTAAAAATATACAATGAAGTAAAAATGTTAACATTTTATTGTTTATTTTGACGAGCTTTATTAGGGTATGATTAAAATCTCCTTAAATTTAAGCCTCTTTCCAGAATACAGAAATTAGAATAAATAATAATACCACTGAATTTTCACTTCTTTTTTCCTGTTTTTTATGTTCCAGCGTAGTCAAGCTTTGCAGGAAATTTGGGTGCATGTTTTCATTCATAAAATCACTGCAGGAGCTGGTGACAGTTTTGAGGTCATTTCTGTGTGCATGCAATCAGGAAATTTCAGGACACATCATGTTTCAGCACTTTAGGCCTCAGTTTTCTCGTAACTGGCACCATTGAATGGTTGTAGCAGCAAAAATAAATTGTAAGAATGCAATTCTTCTAATGTGTTTCCATTGTACTTTTATATTCAATTTCTTTTGATGCGGGTGGTGGGGGAGGGGGAGGGGTTGAGTGTTAACTCCTGTCTGTTTTATTCAAGACTGGCCTGTTATCAAAAATGGCACTAGGAATGTGTCTCAAATTGTATTAATGCCTCTCATTTAGGCCTAATGTAGTTCAAAGTAATGAAAAGATTTTGATAGGGTGAATAGTGAAAAATTGTTTCCGTTGTTTGGCTGGTCACTAATAAGTGGGCATAGACTGGGGAGTATAATCACTAAAAGAACAAAGGGGGAAGTTACAACATTTTTTGCCACACAGAGGGTATAAACATAGACTGTTTTAAGCATTAAGATAAAAGCAACAAACTGCGGATGCTGGAAATCCAAAACAAAAACAAAAATACCTGGAAAAACTCAGCAGGTCTGGCAGGATCTGTGGAGAGGAACACAGTTAACGTTTCGAGTCCAAATGACCCTTCAACGAACTAAGTAAAAATAGAAATGAGGTGAAATATAAGCTGGTTTAAGGGTGGGGGGGGGTGGTTGAGCTGGATAGAAGGCCAGTGTTAGGTGGAGATAACCAAAAGATGTCACAGACAAAAGGACAAAGAGGTGTTAAAGGTGGTGATATTATCTGAGGAATGTGCTAATTAAAGGTAGAAAGCAGGACAAGCAAGGTAGATAGCCCTAGTGGGGGTGGGGTGGGGTGAAGGAATCAAAAAAGGCTACAAGGTAGAGGTAAAACAATGGATGGAAATACATTTAAAAATAACGGAAATTGGTGGGAAAAGAAAAATCTTCGGTCTGTCCGCAAGCATTACCCAGACCTCCCTGTCGCTTGCCATTTCAACACTCCACCCTGCTCTCATGCCCACATGTCTGTCCTTGGCTTGCTGCATTGTTCCAGTGAAGCTCAACGCAAACTGGAGGAACAGCACCTCATCTACCGACTAGGCACTTTACAGCCTTCCGGACTGAATATTGAGTTCAACAATTTTAAATCATGAACTCTCTCCTCCATCCCCACCCCCTTTCCGATTCTCCCCCCCCACCTCCACCTTTCCGATTCCCCCCCTTTTTTTCCCAATAATTTACATAGATTTTTCTTTTCCCACCTATTTCCATTATTTTTAAATGTATTTCCATCCATTGTTTTATCTCCAACTTTTAGCCTTTTTTGATTCCTTCACCCCACCCCACCCCCACTAGGGCTATCTGTCACTTGCTTGTCCTGCTTTCTACCCTTAATTAGCACATTCCTCAGATAATATCACCACCTTCAACACCTCTTTGTCCTTTTGTCTGCTTTAAACATAACTGATTATTGGGATAGAGACTAAACATAATTTAATAGGCAATTTAATAATTTTAAAGGGAAGAATATTATAGTAGATAGCAGTTCAACTACCAGAGCTGGCATGATGGACTGAATGTGGAAATTTCTGCAATTCTATGATTATGGAAGAAGATATACAAGAGTAATAGTGAATTTATTGAAACATATAGGGCAGGATTTTCCCCCCCCCATCAGGGGCAAAGTTGAATTGTGGACGCGCACAGGCGTGCCTCCAATCGTCGCCCCTAATCGGGGGGCGCGGCACCATTTTACGTGGGCGGGCCAATTAAGGCCCGTCCAGCGTGACGTCCACATGGAAGTGCTATGCACTCCCTGTGCAGGTGGTGGGGGGCGGGGGGGGGGAGGGGGGGGGGGGGGGGGAGGTTTTGGGAATCCCTAAATTGAGAGTGCACACTTTCATGCATGCGCACGAAAGAGCACACTCATTCCCCTGAGGCTAAGTGCTGCCTCAGGGAGATTCGGCTGTTCTGTCACAAACATTAAAAATAGAAAAAAAAAATTCCCTGACAGTGTCACATGAGTTGGAACATGTCCATAATTTTTACAAAAACTTTAATAACATTTTTTAAAACCTACATGAAACCTCATCCCGCCCATGGATGGGATTTCATGCTTTTTCTAATTCCCTCTGGGGCTCCTGGCCTGCCCACCAACCTTAAGATTGGACGGGCAGGTCCATTAATTAGTTAAATGACTCTGTCAATGGCCTCAATTGGCCATTGACAGGTCGGCGGGCGCACAGCTGATTTTGCTGTGCCCCCGCCTACCGGAAAATTTAAATGGGGCGCGGTGACTTCGGGAGTTCCGCCCGACGTCACTGCGCATTATTTTACGTGTCGGCGAGCTGGTCCCATCCCCCACTTGCCAACGGGAAAATCCTGCCCATACAATTCTGAGGGGACTTGACAGGGTAGATGCTGAGAGGATCTTTCTCCTAGACCTGGGGAACACAGTTTAAAAATAAGGGGTCTCCCATTTAAAACGGAGGTGAGGAGGAATTGAGGAATTTCTTCTCTCAGAGGAACATTAGACTTTGGAATTCTCTTCTGTCATGAAGCTATTAATGTATATAATATTGGAAATTATTTTTTTTAAAATAGAGGATTAGTCTGTGGGTGTGTCTTAATTGGATTAAAGCCAGCTGGTCTGGGCGCTTTGATGTGTACTAGTTTTGAGGTGTAAGAAAGGTAGAGTGCATTTGCATTTTGTTGAATAGAGTATTCAAGAAGGGGAGTGAAATCTGGCACCTAGCTAGCAGTGACCAAGCAATGTTTATATGACTAATAAAATTGGTACTATGAAAGAGGTTTTATTGTTAGAGGAGGTGGAATTCAAAGGGGCTGGAGATACAATGACAATTTATATTCAGAGACTTGCTGGGTTTAACCAATAGCAGTTTTGTATGTGCAGAGCAGAGGCAATGTAAGATCAAAGCCTGTAGGCCTACCACTGTGTCGGAAAAGGAACCAAAGTGAAAGGAACCTAATTTTGATTGTAAAAATAAAAACAAAAAACTGCGGATGCTGGAAATCCAAAACAAAAACAGAATTACCTGGAAAAACTCAGCAGGTCTGGCAGCATCGGCGGAGAAGAAAAGAGTTGACGTTTCGAGTCCTCATGACCCTTCAACAGAACGTTCTGTTGAAGGGTCATGAGGACTCAAAACGTCAACTCTTTTCTTCTCCGCCGATGCTGCCAGACCTGCTGAGTTTTTCCAGGTAATTCTGTTTTTGTTTCTAATTTTGAATGTGTAAGGTGAAAATGCTTTGCCTAGTGTCTGCTTGAAGTCTATGGGTTGTTGTTGCCTTAATGGAGATTAGTTTGGGAATTTGTTAAAAGTTATGATAGTAGTAATTTGTAGCCATGTGTATATATTTAACTTGTGTAAATTAATAAATGTCTCATGTATTTTGATATAAAACCTCTCGAGAACTGGTGGTCTGATTCCTGAATTTAGAGCTGCATCTCAAACATACCACTTAAAAATATAGGTTATGACAGTTGTTTAAAGTTTCCCTCTGGGATTTTTTAAATAACTTAGCTTTACCAACTGCTGTGTCATAACACTTCTCCAGAGAGCAGTGGAGGCTGGGTCACTGAATATATTCAAGGCTGAGTTAGCCAGATTTTTGATCAACAAAAGAATCAAGGGTTATGGGGGCAGGCAGGAAAGTAGAACTAAGGCAACAATCAGATCAGCCATGATCTTACTGAATGGCAGAGCAGGCTCAAAGGGCCAAGTGGCCTACCCCTGCTTCTATTTCTTATGATCTTTTGATCTTACATGACCCAGCTCAATATTTACATTTCTAAATCTGTTTTCATCCCATGGTGACATTACTATTGCAAGTTGGAGGCAATAATTACTGTATTTTGCTTCTTACATTGTCCTGGGGCAGAGACAGGCTTCAGATTAGTTAGTGTCCTACAAATCCCTGGGACCCAAATAATGTTAATGGACATGTCAATTAATTAAGACAGGTAGGTACACAGGCTGCTTTTTCTACCTGTTGCTCAAACCTCCACCTGTATATCTGTTTATTCTCTTCGAGGAAGAGAGCGCAAAGAGAGGGAATTCTCCTTTACCAGTTAAAGTTGACAATTTTTATTTTAATGAAGGCATGGTCCCTTTACATGTTACTTATAACCAAACTGGTGTGAAAATTGCTATCACTTTAATAATGGATTTCAAATACTAAAAAGCACATTGCTGCCTCTTTCACATTTTAAAAAATCGACCCCAATTGTCCCATGTTGAGTGTACTCCAGTCACTGCCAATAATGCACTCAGTTATTTTCTGAGAAGTGTGCAGGACAGCCTCTTTCTTTGTTCCCTCTCCACTCCACATTTTCAACAGTCTAAGTCAGATGTTCAATTTGGAATGTTAATCATAATGCAAATCCACATGCTGCTACTCTTCTGGCCCAGTATGGCTTTTTCAACTGTTCTCCTTCAGCCAACCCAAAGGTTTTACGTGAACTTTTAAATGCCCTGTATTAACATGCACAGCACGTTTTAAATGCACGACTTGGAAAGGTAGTATATGTTTTTTATTTTAAGAAGGTGATGCCTACCATAGCCGCAAAAAGATAGTATATGATCCATGCAGATTTGACTGTTGCATTTTTAGTTGGAGTTGAACCGAAGTATCATATTTACCAACCTTCCATGGTTATGTCTGAGATTCAAATCTGGATCTCATTAAATGTAGTCACTGCCACTGAATTTTTTCATTTTTAAGTAATAGTCTAGAGTTTTATCCTACCCACAGAAAATGCAGTAACCACAAAGCAGAAATCTGTGTAAGAAAACTTTAGACTTAAAGATTACAATTCTGAGGAATAACACTTTATAGATTAAATCAACAAAACATAATAGTTGCAAAACATATTTTGTTTTGGCACAAGGCTTCAAAGTGACTAAATAATCAATGCTCATTAAGCCACACTGTATAGTTGCTATAGCCATGCAAAGTGATTCTGCACCACTGTAATTTATGCACATTTGTATATTTACAGTTAATCAAATTTCAGAATTTTTGACCTTTTTTCTCACTTGGAAATCCAAGTAATTTCGGTGGCCTTTTTCCATAATTAATAAGCTATTTACACTGGGCCTGAAAAAAAACCCAGAGATGACTCTGAGTGGGAGTAGGGTAGGAAAAGGGGGGAGTGACAGCAGTCATGAATCCAGAAAGAGGTTTGCTGCGTCAAAATGTATGATTTCAATGTGATTTCCTAATTATAATTATACTTCTGGGCTTTGAACTTCTCATACATGACCATAGGAATGCAAGTACCTAAATGACGCAATCCCAACTCAACTATTTAAAGGGCTAATTTAAAGATGGCAATTAGAGGAATTAGGTATTTGTATAAAGGTGGCAAAGATGGACTGAGGGCAGTTAAGGGTTTAACACCATATCACTTGATGTATTGCTGGGCACATTGAGGATTTGGAAGAAGATTATCTTCTCTGTCAATGGACAGAAGAAATCTACTGTTGTCACCAGGAAAGCATGTTGGAGGTTTCTGAGGAGCTCAGCAGCAGAAGCATTGTGGCTGATTCCTGGATCCAGTGTAGGAATCACTGTAATGGTATAACAAGGTCATGAAAGGTGAGTAGAGTTGCAGATTCATCTACTTCCTGTAATGCAAACTGCCACCACCCTACACTATCTTATCAAAAGTATTTCATCATATCACTTCTTGCACCCACTTAAGTTTCAAGAGCACTTTCTATGCTCACACCCCCATTCCTACATCCACCATTACCACTCATCCCAATCCTTTTGCAATATTATGCAACTGGTTGCAGTCACCCTTACTGAACACACTGCCTCCATCAGGTGAATACATGCCCTCACAGATACTCATTGGTCTGTTCATTTCCCCATGGCTGAAGACAGTACAAAACACAAGGGCAGAGGAGAGGACGAGAGTGAATCCACCACAGATTGCCTCTTTCTCCATAATCATCAGCTGCGCAATGAAGATCCATGGCATCTCCGGGTCCCAGGCTATCTTAGTTTGAAAGACTGGGACTTTGCAGTTGTCTGGTGACATTAAATACCTCTGAACCACATCTCATAAGAGGCTCAGAGTGGAATTGAATGCCCTCTGCCGTGGCAAGCTTGGTGGTGGGGGAACAGATGGGAAGCTGGCTGGTGGCAACCCCGCCGGATCCTGCCTCCACTTGGATTAAGTTTACAGCGGGAAGGCCCAAGGATGGCCTTCCCTCCCCACTGCCAATCAAGGCCTTTAAGTGGGCAATTAATACCCACTTAAGGGACTCATCCCATCGCCGCTGATATTAACCCAGTGGTAGGCTGGCGTCTCGCAATGCAGGGAGCATGACAAGCAAACCCATGCAGGGGGTGGTGAGGGGTTCCTTGTTCAATGCCTGATCAAGAGGCCTGGCATTGGGAAGGTGGGTGCCAGTTGAGAGCCATCCCGTGCCCTTGCTGCTGACCCTCCTCCCCGCAGCTAACCCCACATTGCCATCCCCCTCTCGCCATCACTCACCTGTGGCCTGGGATCCAACAACAATGCTAGGCCCCAGGTGGGTGTAATACTGGCAGCAGCCACTGCCACCCCAATGGTACTGTCGCTCAGTGCTGGCCTCCTGATTGGCCATGTCCCAGCTCTTGGTGAGCAGGATTTACACCCCAAGGGTCTTTGATCCTGGGGAAGGTCCCCCACTGTTAACTGCTTCAGTGGCACTTAATTTGGCAGGCCATCATCCAGCGGCGACACTCCCCGTCGCTTCCATTAAATCCGACCTTCAGTCATGTTGACTTGATTTTATGAACAAAAGAAAAAGATTAAGTGTAATTATTTAACATTGTCTCATTGACAGTAGTAATCTCTAGCTGTTTCTTCTGTTCTCCAGGGCTTTCACACATACATTTCAGCAGTCTGTCAACTATTCTGATGATGATTCCTTAGAGGGTCTAATTCATACTGAGGGTGCATCATCACAGGACATCAGCACATATACTTGCACAATATTCGATGGGACCTCAGGGACTCAGTTTGCAAGTCACCATGAGTAGACACTGGTGGCAAGGACAGCTGTGGAGAGTCTGCGTTGGAGAGTGCAATCCTCTCTAAGCTTTGCTCAGTTGCTCAGCTGGACACAGACTATTCACTGTATTTATTAATTGTGGTATAAGGGTGTTCGGCAGAGTAAAGGTTAATATGGGGCTGGAGAACAGTACCGCCCACAGTATGATGTAGAGAGCCACATGATGATAGACTGCGTGTGTATTACAGTCTGGAAGGAGCCAGCATGGAGACAGCACCCATGTGTGGCAGTACCTTGGATATAGTTATGGGTTACCAATAAACTGATTATGTTTGTGTTCTGTTGTTGTACTGCTCTTGGAGTTCACTGATGGGGTTCCATTGACCATGTTTGAAGGGAGCATTCTTTGTAACCTAACAACCACCCTCTATGAGTGCTTGTAGGTACAAAGAGATCAGGGATCCTGGATTGCCCTCTAACCATCATCATCAAATACTGCTCTGTCTCACCTCTGTTTTATTGCCCAGTTTCCCTGAGTCCTGAGAAAACGGTGTTGAAAGCATTAAACTTAAATTGTAGTCAAAATTAGAGGGAAGTATTCTCATTAACAAATTAAGGTGATGGGGTTTGGGGTCATGATAGGAAAATATCAAATATTTGATATTTATACTACCCAGCCACCACTAACTGGTCCATTACTGGGAGCTAAAATCCTCTCCCTCGTGTTGGAAGGTTTCCCGTTTCTTTCTGACTGTGAAGTCCGGAATATATCAGAATATCGGACACCCAGCGGGGAATTTTAGAGCACACAAACAAGTAGATTGAGAACAGCGGCTGATTCACAATGAAACACACCATGCCATGGCACAGGGCCCCCAGATAACAGGGGGGCCCCAAAAGTAATGAGTTTCAGAACATTCAAACTGGGTGCACGAACTGATGCTGCATTTGCAAAGTTAAAAAGGGAAGCACCAAGTAAATGAGTTATTTTTGGGACTGAGTCCCCTATGTGACAGGAATGACAGACACCCTGGGGTGGCCTCGACAACACCTCTGCCTCTGAATCAGCTACAAAAACATACCCGACGAAAACACCTTTCAGATGCACTCGCTTTACTGACAAATGATCATTTTGCGAGGTGGGTCTGTCTCAGTCTCTGTCAAACCTTCTCAAAGTAAATAGTGAAGCTCCACTGTTCCACCAGGAAAGCGATGTTTAGAAAATTAAATTTGAAAGGAGATTGAAATGTTCAGAAATGATATTAACAGATAGCTAGGAATTGCTCCTTTTCCAACCAGGTTGCTGCAGCAATTATATTTCCCTCTTTTTTTTGATAAATCCCCCTCCTCCCACATGCACTGTCTCTCTGATACAAGGCGTGCCACTTGCTAACAAGCCTAGAGCACAACGCTAGGGGCACACGTTGGGCAACTCACTTTACCCAACAATAGTGAAGTCCGTCCACACCTCTCAACCCATGATCGCCAATGCAAGTAGGGAGCTCACTCACTGGTTGTTTGAATGAATAGCCAGGGACACAGGTTAAAGGTGTCAGGAGTAGCTCCAGTGCTAGCAGTCTGGCCTCTGGGTCAGACGGTTGTGAGTTCAAGTCTGACTCCCATCCAGACAGACACTCCAGGGAACTGCTGACCTGTCAGATGCCAACTTTGGATGTAAAAGATCCCATGAGGGTATTTTGAAGAAGAGCAGGTGAGTTGCCCTTGGTGTCCAGGCCAATATTTATCCCTCAATCAACATCACACAAAACAGATACTGGCCATTATCACATTGTTTGTGGGAGCTTACTGGATGCAAACTGGCTGTGGCGTTTCCCACATTCCCACTTCAAAAGTACTTCACTGGGTGTGCAGCTTTGGGACTTCTGGTAGTTGTGAAAGGCGCTATATAATTGCAAGTCTTTAAATTTTAGTATGGCTATGAGGTGGCTTTAATAGTACCCGCCCACCATGCAAGGACAGGAGGAATTGTAGTCACACATGCTACTGCTGGCTTCTTACCTCAATAATGCCAAGTTAGACTCAATGACAGGAAATAAATATCGACAAATTTGCCTGGCATTGCTCTGGGCTACATCCTATCTACTGGTTTCATAGTCACATCTTCAGAATCATTCCTTAGCTCTCACTCCAGACATCGCGTCCAGCACAGAGACACCAGAAACTGGACTGAAAAACGAACCGTGGTCAGATGTTGGAGGGAAGATGCTGGGCAGTCCCAGAGCCTCACTCCACGCATTCCCAGTCTCTCTTAATAGTCAGCAAACTTTGATGGGGACAGGAGTTTCAGTAAAACCTCAGCCAGTTTGGTCAGAGGTTGAAACATTGGCCTCGAGCCGAGTTTCAATTTGATTTCAATTTAAATGATTGTTTAATATAGGTTGGCCTGAAACCACAACAGCAGCTCATGCTCTTCCACTGAGGGACACTGTTATGAGATTTTCCATTGAGTGATGAGGTCTCAGTAAAGCGGAATGGTTCTTGGGTCTCCTAGGTAACAGATGTGTTGTCAGTGCTGTTTTGCCTCAGTAAACTGTTGGCACAGGAGCAGGGCTCCAATATGCTGTCTCCATCCCTGAACAAAATTATACCAAAAGACTGACACGTCAACGTTCGAGTGGGCATCTAGTCAGCTTCCCTCTCTTACCTGCAGACACTGCTTCTCCCTCCTTCTCTCTATGTATAATCTGTCCTTGGTTTTTGGTTTTTCCTTGTCAGCGAGTTCCATGTTTGCTCGCCTTGTGTCACAATATTTACCATCTTAACCATCATTCAGATAAGAGGTAAGCTTGGATTTCAGCAGGGAAATTATACAGACATATTTTTACAAGTGAAGAAGCACTGATCAATTTGTGTATTTTCTTTTGGGTCCGAGGGGGTGGTGCAAAAATGAAGCTGTGCACCAGGTCCCACTAACTGTAAATCTGCCTCTGATTGGGAGAGGGTGGGCATGGTGAAACTTCTGAAAAGCTGAACCCAGACCCTAGCCTACCCACCTCAGGTTTTCTGGAGGCAAGAAAAGGGGAAGGCAGCCAACCTTCTCCCAGAAGTCGAGTAGATAATTTAAACATATTACTGAGGCTGGCAGCGTCTGATCTAGCCTGATTTGCAGATTTAAACATGGGCAGTCAAGTTTCCCAGGTCTCAGGAACCCTAACAGCTGAAGCGAGGTTAGGGCAGCTCCAGGGAAAAGGTAAACAATCCTTACAGGCCAGGAACAACAGGACAATCTCCACCCACGCACCCCCCCCCATCCCCCAAGTTACCATCCATCAGACCCCTTCACCCCATACAAAGACCTTCAGAGTCAGCGATTAGATTCCCCACACCTCTCCCCACCATTTACATAGCTTATTAATATCTGGGCCTTAAACCAGCAATCTATTTTGTACATATTGCCTGCTTAGTGGAGTGGATTAACATTGGAAACATTTATCTCCCAGAAGCTCCAGAGTGGGTAAATAGCCTGGGCAGTTATAACTATCCATGCACCAAGTTTCCACTGATGTATAGGGTTAAAGCCTAAAGAGAGAGAGACTCCAAAGTCTCTGAAATTTGATACAACTGCATTTCACTAAGTAGAAGCACAGTGCTTCTTTTCTGAGCTCTTCCCCAACACAGATATGCAACATGTTCAGACAAACAAGTGGGAATTGTCTGAGATGCTGCAGTGTGTCATGAATCAGAAATGTGACCCTGACTCAAATGAAAAATTGATCTCACTCTGATAAAGAATATCATTAACAGTGTCTCTCCCCACTTCCTTCAGTTATACAATTAACTTTAAAGATATACATATTTCTTGCTTTTCCGTTGATGTTTTAATTAGTGATTGTGCTGGATCATCAGGAGAACTCAGCTGTAGAAGCTACAGGACCATAAAAACGTCAAGAAGCATAATGAGCATTCACATTTGAATCTTAAGATTCTTGGTTTAAGGACTAATATGTTAAAAAATTTTCATCTCCATGCATTTCTCATCAACCTTTCTTACAATAAATTTCTACATCCACATTGTTCATGAAGGCTGCCTATGCAAATTGTCATGCTGTAATTGTACCCTCCCTCCAGCAAAGGCACTGTAAGGGCCTCAGTTTTGCATCTCCCAACTGCTCAACTGCATTGCAGAGAAAGTCCTATACCCCAATCATATCTATATCTCTGCTATCTGAAACTGCCATACAGTTTGCTTTTTTAATTATAAATAAAATTAAGGCATTATACGATGCCATTTTGTCTAACGATTACATATGTTCTAGAGTCCTTGGGCAATTTTGATTTTTTACAATAATATAAAACGGGTGATAGCGAATCAGCAGCCCATTTCAAATCTCTCTAAGTTTTATTTCCACTAACTTCATCAAACAAGGAAGAGGTATTTTGTAAACATGTTTCTTCTAATAGTTGTCACATTAATTAATATTTAGCTTTGTTTTCCTCTAGAGAAATGTTCACACACAAGAAATTTGTCTGGTTTTATTTAATTAATTAATCTTGTTCTGCGGTGTTATTTTGAATGATTATTCAATAATGTAGAACTGGCCAGAATGGAAACAGCCCAGTGTTTCATGCAAGACATAGAGCTAAATTAATTTAACAACCATCAGAAGTTTTCTACTGCTTTGCTGCACCATATATTTGCTTGGTGTAAAGTCAATATGGCTTTAATTCTTTTTGACCAATTAAGTAATAAAGATGGATTTTGAGAAGTTTTTAATATAGAGAGAGAAGTGGAGAGTATACAAAAAAAGGGGTTCCCGAGAATCAGGCCAAGGTGGTCGAAGATTCTGACAGCAATTGTGACGACCAGGTTCCATAAAGGAAGTACTAGCAAAAAATAAGAGCCCACAGAATTGGAGGTAGCCTTTTTATTTGGGTTGGCAATTGGTTAGGAGGTAGGAGAGAAAGAAGGAATAAAGGGGAGGCATTGCTGTTCCCTAGGGATCCTTTCTGGGGCCACAAACTTTCACCATATTTATTATTGACTTGAAGCTGTATATCCTAGTTGGCATATGACCCTGGGACTATAGGTAATGCAGATGGATGCAGGAAGTTTCAAATGGACATAGACAGACTAAATAAGTAAGCAAAATCATGGCAAATGGAGTTCAATGTGGGAAACAGTGAGGTGATCAACTTTGGACCAAAGTAAGAAAAATCAAAGTATTTTCTAAATGGTAAGAAATTAGGACCTATTAAGGAGCAAAGAAATTTGGGAATCCAAGTGCACAAATTATTAAAAGTAGATTGGTACAAAAAGCAATCATGAAGGCTAACGGTGTGTTGGGGATAGATTTTCATCTTGGAGGCGGGAATCAGGAGTCAGGAGATTTCCCAAATTTGCGATCCCAACTCCTGACTCTAGGAGTCAGGGACGGTTGGAGTCAGACCTGCCACCTTGGCAGCAGGCCTAAGTGGAAACTGAGGCCGGCCAATGCAGAGGCAGCCAGGTTAAAAGGCCCAACTCCATTCGCTGAGACATTGGCCCAGTTCTGGGGATGAGTGTGATGCCCCCTAACCCTTATCACTGTACCCCCTCACACCCATACCCCTTTCACACTCATCAGCCCCATACCCCCATAGCTCCATACCTCCCTCACACCCCACAGAGTATACACTCTAAACAGAACATATGACCCCTATAATAACATTGGGAAGTGTCTGAGAAGCTCATAAGTCTGTCAAAATAACCAAGTTTGCATTCTCCTTGACAGCTGCCGATAACCCCCACTGAACAGAAACCATCTGGGATTTAGAAGTCAGTCAAGAATCCTTAATGAAATTCCGTTGAATAACTGTATAAACAACCCCTGCTGAACTGAATACATTAATGAGTTTGGAAGTCAGCCAAACATTCATAATGAGATTCCATTGAACAACTGTGTCAGCAAACCCTTCTGAGCTAAATCTTTTAAAGCCTTTTGAAGACAATCAGAAGCTCATACATCTGTCAAACCTTTGAAATAGCTAAACTGATGGCTGAGTTGAACTCTAAGAAAATATCAATGCCATGGGCACATTTCACACCATCATCTAAAGATTTCACTATTGTACAATGCAGAATAGCACCTGGATTTGGGTCCTGCCCACTATTTTTAAAGCCCTCTCAATGTACTTCAGCCCCATGTCTGGGGCATTTCAAGAAGGCTGGAGTACAAAGGGATTGAAGTTAAGCTTCAGTTGTATAGAGCCCTTGTTCTGACTCCATCTGGAGTATTACATTCAGTTTTGGGCACCGTACCGCAGGCAGAAAGTACTGGCCTTGGAGGGGGGCAGCACAGCAGATTCACCAGAATTATACTGGAATTTAGAAGGTTGAATTATGAGTATAGGCTGAATAAGTTTAGCTTGTATTCCCTTGAATGTAAGAGATTGAGGGATGATCTAATCAAGGTGTTTGCAATGTTAAAAGGATTTGACAGGATAGATATAGAGAAACAATTTCCTCAGATTTGAATAAAGCGACAGTTTTAAAATTAAAACTAGGCCATTCAAGTGCGAAATCAAGAATTTTTTTCCACATAAAGGGTTCACAGCATGAGGAGATGAGAGTCATTGTAAGTTAGCTAGGGCACAGATTGATGGAGGTATTGGATATAAAATGGGTAATTGAGCTTTGAATGGGTTTCAGTTTATGGAGAGTGAAGAATGGCACCACTTCCCCAGTGTTGGTACAGGCCAATATTCCAACTGCTGGTACCATTTCCCCACAGCCTATTCCACAGAAGTGTGCCTTTTGGAAACTCCAAAAGTACCATTTCTACTATTTCTACAACTGGAAAATCAACAGTGCTGCTACTGGTTGGTTTTCAGGGCAAGAAGAATACAGGCACTGGTTCCAAACTTGCCAAAAGGGGCAAGGGAGAAGTTGGGCCACACCCAGTTTTGCCTTTTCATTCACGCAGTGTTACCCTAACACTATCAGCATTAATGTTTGCAAGAAATGCCAACGGAACCAATCCTCATCCTTCCCATATAACTAACAGATCCCCTATTCCCCTTACAGCAAAGTATTGCACTCACCTTGTGGTAATGCAAGATATTGCCACCCTCACAGTTATGGTCGATGGTTTATAATGCTGAGAGATCCAGTCAACATTTGAAATTGCACAGATTCCATTCACCAAAGCTAGAAATTCTTGGTAATATTTCCATCACTGTCAAATCACATAATCATCTTTTTTACACACCTTTTCTGACTGCAGAGAGGAGTGCAGTGGGGTCCCCCAGGGTATTAGGACCATTACTTTTTTTGTTATGCATAACTGACCTCGACTTAGCATAGGGAGCACAATTTTGAAGTTTGGGTAAACAAAACTTGAAAAAATTGCAAGTAGTGAGCAGGATAATATATTTCAGAAAGATTGTTAAAATGGTCAGAAACATGGCATATTTAATTTAATGTGAATAATTGTTAAGTGGTACACTTTGGGAGAAACAACATAGTCTGCATAAGCTAATGGTACTAGTTTTAGGGGTGGAGGAGCAGAGGGGCAAGGAGGTGCATATTCACAAAACCTTAAAGATGGCAGTTCAAGTTGAGAAGATAGTTAAGAAAATTTGGGATATTTAGACTTGTTAATAGGGGCATTAAATACAAAGCAAGTAATGTTAAACCTTTGAAAATCACTGGTTAGGTCCCAGCTGGAGTGTTGTGTATAATTCTGGGCACCACACTTTAGGGAAGATGTAAAGGCCTTAAAGAGGGTAGAGAGAAAGTTTACCATGATGATATCAATTCAAAGTGTTGTTGGACCATGAGCCAATGTAGATCAACGATCACAGGGGCAATGGTGAATGGGGCCTGGTTAGAGTTAGGATACGGCCAGTAGCATTTTGGACGAGCAGCAAGTTTAGAGAGGGTGGAAGACGAGAGGTCCGCCAGGATAGCATTGGAATACTCAGAGGGTCATCAATCTGCAATGTTAACTCTGATTCTCTCTCCAGAGACGCTGCCAAACTTGCTGTTATTTCCAGCATTTCCTGTTTTTATTTCAGATTTCCAGCATCCACAGTACTTTGCTTTTGTATTAGAATAGTCAAGGCTACATGTCTAGACAGTAAAAGCATGGATGAGGGTTTCAGCAGTAGATGAGCTGAGGAAAGGGTGGAGATCAGTGCTATTACAAAGGTGGAAGCAATTAGTCTTGCTGTTGGAGCTGATAGTAGTTCAGAAGCTCAGCTCAGCATAAAGTATGATGCAAACATCGTGAACAGTCAGGTACAGCCTCAAGCAGTAAGTAGTTGGGGAACCTAGGTGATGGAGTTTGTGGCAGGGGCAGTAGACAATGGCTTTGGTCTTCCTAATAGTTAGTTAGTGGAATTTCTGCTTATCCCCAATACAAGATGCAAGTTAAGCAGCTTGACAAATCATATGCAGTGACAGTCAAGAGAAAGGCAAGGATCTAGAACTTGGTCTGCGCCACATTTTGGATGCAGGTGTTGCAATTTACAACGTGCTAAGGCCCAATAAGGAGGAGATAGGCAGCACGTGAAATTTGGTGCTACCTGCCTATTTACCCGACCAGTGCATTGGGCCGAGTGATTCCCATGCTGCAAACTGCCTCAGTGTTCGACGGCATGGGGAGGGGAGGGGCAGTGGGGAATCAAGCAGTGTGTTCTTAAAGCATGTGGTGCAGCCAGCCTTCTGATCTTAAAGGCAGTCTACTCCTCTTAAAGGGAGGCTGTACTGAATTGAAAGAGACTGCTGTTGATTTATTACTGCAATTGTGAACAAGGAAGATGGATCAGGGAAGAGAGAGGGTTCTAGATTGACAAACACAGCAGGCCCTAGCAGTGTAGGTGGACACATTTGTGTGAACAGATCACTAAAACCTCTACTCTCCCTGTGAGGATGCAGTAACACTCCCTGCCAAATCTAGGAACTCAATACAACACCTCCAAAATCACCCTATTGAATTCCTAGAGACTTTACAATAACAGAAGTTATTCTAAATTACCTTATTTGCAATTTGGTTGCCTGGCCCTTTAGGTAACATTAGTGCTGGGCCTCTTGCAGCTGAAAACTTGTTCTTTTGGCAAGTGTCAAGCAACTACGTATGATGGACCTGGTGTCATCACATTTTGGAAGCTGAACCTTATATCAGCCAGTAGGGCTGTGTGACCTCATGATAGCACCACATACAAGGGTACAATGCAAGCACCTTTCTCACCATGGTGTGTCACAGGGACCACACCAGATGCAGTTGAAGGCACAACGCACCCCATTAGGAGTGTGTTCGGTTTCCATGGCACCAAATCCAGCAGCATGACAGATACATATTTCACATTCAAGACTTTAGAAGCATTAACAATTACCTCAGTGATACAACAGAACCACAAGATCAAACAATTATTGGCTTCTGCTGCTATCATTATTGCTTGTACCTAAATACATTCATCCAGCATTCACCTACAGATAAAACAGAAGCTTCTTTAAATCCTGTCTGGTTCGTTATTTGTAAATACCATTGATGGGAGAGTTAATCTGCTCTTCAACGGAAATACAAGCTGTCACAATTCAAATCCAATTTCATGACTACACAGAATAATAGGGGCTAATTAGTAGGCCAAAACCAAACTTAATTATCAATATTATTCTACTACAAATTATTCTGCAACATACCGAACAGCTTTAACTGTCTGCAAATAATAACTTAATTTTTTTGTAACCTATAACTTGGAACTGTGCATAAATATAAAAATTGTCCTTTATCTATTCACCTCACTTTAAATTTCAAACATACAGATACAGCGTGTTCTCTTCATAATGTATAATACAAGGTTTATACTGGATCATTGGGAAAATATTTTGTTTTAATTAATCTGAAGTATACCATAAAAAGTAAGAGTTTTCATTAAATCATAATCAAAAGTTTAATACATACTTTTCTGCTTTGTGCCTTCCAAATGTCGACATATTTGTACAAACTGGAAGTAAGACTTCATTTCTCCTTCAGAAATACGGACAACAGTAAAAGGCACGGCCCAGATTCCACAACAATCACAGTCACAATATCGGTAAGTCATTGATTGCACTCAAAGCTTACGTTCTCACTTAGAGTACCTGTTTGAGGGAAACAATTGCAGTGCTCCACAGTCATATGATTCCTTAGTACCTTACTCAAGGTCATGTATTAGACTCATGACACCAGCCAATACTCTAAGGAAATCTTACCAGTGAAGCTTATTGGATCGTGGCTTGAGACCAATTATAATTAGTTATTCTCTTGCGTACCTATCTTTTATTCTAGAAGATTTAAGCACATATAATTAGCAGACATGTTTTTGCAAGTGTTTTTAACAAAGTTGTTGAAAAATATATGGCCTGATTTTCAAGCTGGTTAACAATTTCCCTGGCATGTAATTCATATACATACTGTATCCATATGCTGCAATTCATTGCAACATACATAATACTGGCTAGATTTTTTCAATTCACAAGTTTATATTAATCCAAAATTATGGAAAAAATAAATAATTAAGCAGGCTTCAAAGTTTTTAATTAATTTAAAGCCTCAATGTCCAAGTGAAGATTTATTCTTAACAAATGCTTTAATTGTGAGATGGCAATAATTTTTTCCATCACTAATGATAGCTTAAAGCAATTAGATTTTCACTAATCATTGAAGTACAATATTAAAGATAAATCTTTGTTAATCAAGTCGAATTCGAGTAACTCAAGAGTGACTGTGGTTTTGACAGTGTAATATTCTTACCAAAGAGTCAATGCACTGAATTATTTTTAGTTCACTTTTCTAAATTTTAGTCTGCTGTGTCACTGTCCCAACAGCTATATATCAGACAACACAGATGGCCTATTCCCTGCTGTTACAGACACCACATTGCTGTCTCTAAACACTGGTAGATTAAAACTGGCGGCAAGTAATATTAACACTTCTTATCCTTTCCTAATGATTTAAATGTTGTTGGTTGCTTCTCAAATTATTTACGCTCAATCTGACCTTCCAACTTTTGAGAATAATTAACAAAAGCTCTTCCTGCTTTTTTTTATTTGTGTGAGCATTGCTGTCAAGGTCAGCATTTATTTCTCATTCCAAATTACCCTTGAGAATGTGGTTAACTGTTCAGAAGAGTTAAGTTTCTGGTCAATGGTGATCCTAGGATGCTAATGATGGGGATTTCAGCAATGGTTTTGCTGTTAATTTTTTTTTTAATTCATCATTGGGATCTGAGCATCACTGGAAAGGTCAGTATTTATTGCCCATCCCTAACTGTCCTTGTGAAGGTAGTGGTGAGCTGCTTTTTTGAATTGCTGGAGTCCATGTGGTATAGGTACACCCACAGTGCTGTTAGGAAGGGAGTTCCAGGAATTCAACCCAGCAACAGTGAAAGAACAGTGATATATTTACAAGTCAGGATGGTGTATGATGTGGAGAGGAACTTGCAGATGGTGGTGTTCCCTGCCTCTTTTGCTTTTGTTCTTCTAGGTGATAGGAGTCACAGGTTTGAGAGGTGCTATAGGCAGAGTTTTGGCAAGTTGCTGCAACAGTGTGCTGGTACTGGAGAAAGTGATTGGTTAAATAGTGGATGGGATGCTGATCAAGCAGGCTGCTTTATCTTGGATGGTGCAAAGCCTCTGGAGTGTTTTTGAAGTTGCATTCATCCAGTCAAGTGGAGAGTATTCCATCATACTGCCTTGTAGATTGTGGACAGGCTTTGGGGAAGCCAGGAGGCAAGTTATTCATTGCAGTATACCCAGCCTCTGACCTGCTCTTGTAGCCACGGTATTTATATAGTTGGTCCAGTCTAGTTTCTGATCAATGGTGATCTCCAGCATATTGATGGTGGGAAATTCAGTGATGATAATGCTATTGAATGTCAAGGGAACATGGTTAGATTGTCTCTTGTTGTGATGGTCATTTGCCTGGAACTTTTGTAGCTTGAATGCTATTTGCCACTTATCAGTCCAAGCCTGAATGTTGTCCAGGTTTTGCTGCATGTGGACACAGACTACTTCAGTACAAAGATTTGCAAATGGTACTAAGCACCATGCAACCATCAGCAAATGTCCCCAGTTCTGACCTTATGATGGAAGGGAAGATAAAGCAGTTATGATGAAACAGTTGAAGGTAGTTGGGCCTAGGACACTGCCCACAGGAACTCCCTCAGTGATATCCTGAACCTGAGATGATTGGCCTCCATCAACCACAATCATCTTACAGGTATGACCAGTGGAGAGTTTTCCCCAATTCCCATTAACTTCAATTTTGCTAGGGCTCCTTGGTGCCACACTTGATTAAATGCTGCATTTCTTTTAAGGGCAGTCATTCTCACCTAACCTCTGAAATTCAGCTATTTTGTCCATCTTTGGACTAAAGTTTTAATGAGGCTTAGAGCTGAGTCCTCCCGGCAAAATCCAAACTGAGCATTGGTGAGCAGGTTTTTGGTGAATAAGTTTCACTTGATAGCACTATCGACAACCTGTCTCTTTTGTACTCACACGCTGGACTCCACCATCACTGAGGATGTGGATGTTCATGGCGCTTCCTCCTCCTATTAGTTGTTTAACTGTCTACCACCATTCATGATTGGACATGGCAGGACTGGAAAACTTTGATCTGGTCCGTTAATTGTGGGATCGTTTAACTCTGTCTATGGCATTCTGCTATTCAGCATGCATGTAATCCTGTTTTGTATCTTCATCCATTGGGTCAAGGATCAATGTTGAGGGCTCACACAGCCACTCCTACCAGACTGTACTGTGTCGCCACCTCAGCTGGGTCTATCCTGTCAGTGGGGCAGCACATACCCAGAGGTAGTGATGGAGGAATCTGGGATATTTGCTGAAAGATATGTTTCTGAGAGTATGACTGTGCTTGACTCTTAGACATGCCAGGGCTGGGAATAGAGGCCTGCATGTCGTTTCCCCATATCCATCCCACCCCTTGGCCATTTTCCTGGATGCAGAATAGAGGGGTGACAGGGCCACTTGCCTGCACATATTGGGTAGCTAATTAAACTAATTAAAGCCCTATTAATGCTTGTTAGCAGAAGCCAAGTGGGAATTTCCTGTCATCCTGGAAGCTTCTGGTGGCGGTGAGGGCCAGTTTAGCAGCCTGGAGGTGGCACCCATCTGCAGACCAGGAGGCCAGCACTTAGGTAGACTTAGAGACCCTCCTTGCCTGTCTGGGTGCAGCAGCAAACAAAGGCTGCCCTACGAAGGGATCACCCCATCCAACCCCAATCCGAGTGGTGGCCTGCCTGCAAAGGCCGTTTTTTAATTTAAAGTTCAAAAAGGTTGGAGAGAGAGGGTATCTCGATTTTTGGGATCACTCTCTCTCACATACAGCCAGCCATCCTGCTGCTAGTTTCAAGCTAAAATGCCTCTGATAGGCTTCCAGCTTTGAGAGCCCACCCACCATGCTTAATTGAATGGTGAGCCCAGTCTCTGGCCATTAATTGACTGCTCCGGGGAACATCACATTAAGTGACTTTCCCACACAGTGCAGCTGACTTCTGACCTGACAATGGGGTTCAGAAGCCCGCAGGAAAATCCTGCCCAATATGCCAGGCTGTTGCTTGACTAGTTTGTGAGATTGCTCTCCCAATTTTGGTACAAGTGCCCAGAAGGAGGCCTTTGAAAGTTTGACTGGGCTGTGTGTACTCAGGTGCCTAAGTTGACGCGGAGTGGTTGATCCAGTTTTATTTTTATTAGACTCTGTTGTAGTGGTTTGAAACAACTGAGTGGCTTGCTGGATCATTTCAAAGGGCAGCATTACTGTGTGCCAGGAGCCCATATAGGCCAAACCTAGGCAAGGATGGCAGATTTCCTTCCCTAATGAGTATTGGCGAACTGGATGAACATCATCACAATCCAGTAGTTTCATGGTCACCATTTTATTTTTATTTTTTTTAATTAACTGAATTTAAATTCCCCAATCATCATGGCAAGATTTGAATTGAAGCCTTGGGATTACTAGTCCAGTAACAGGACTACTATGCTACCATAATATAAAAGCAAAATACTGCGGATGCTGGAAATCTGAAACAAAAATAAAAATAGCTGGAAAAACTCAGCAGGTCTGACAGCATCTGCGGAGAGGAATACAGTTAACGTTTCGAGTCCGTATGGCTCTTCATCAGAACTGAGGAAATATAGAAATGAGGTGAAATATAAGCTGGTTGATGGGGGTGGGACAGGTAGAGCTGGATAGAGGGCCAGTGATAGGTAGAGCCAAAGAAGAGATTGCCAAAGATGTCATAGACAAAAGGACAAAGGGGTGTTGACGGTGGTGATATTAGCTAAGGAATGTGCTAATGGTGACATTAAGGATAGAAAGCAGGATGAGCAAGTGACAGATAGCCCTAGTGAGGGTGAGGTGGGGGGAAGGGATCAAAATAGGCTAAAAGGTGGTATGCTACCATACTCATATTACAATCCTACCCACTATAAAATAGATTTTGTGGAACACAAAATATTATTAAGCTCACTGACTGGGATCTCCCTTTCTTTAGTTACTCTGACTGCTTTTTATCTCCAATATAGGTGGCAGTGCAACCATTCCTAATATAATTGTATACCACTGGGACAGCAAATCAGTGTATTGGAGTATTGAGCTTTGTAGTCTTTTGGCTATATTTCACTACATGACAGGTTTCTCATCTCTGCTGGGGCTTCAGAGTGAGGGATTAAGTGGAGGTCAATCTCTTCCATATGCAGTGGAAAACAAAACCAGTAGCAAAAGTACTCAAGGGGATTGAAAATTTCCCTCCATTATTTTTAGTACATTAACTAATACATGCGCATCAAATTTCTGTGTATGCTATTTCTCACAAACACATTAACCCATTTATATTAACAGATGAACAACATTGTTAAAATAGGAATCTGATGCAAACATGCTAACCAGATAGAGTAAAACATAATGTGCATGAATTGGCCTTTATACCTTTTATAGTCATTACAGTGACACAGACGTACAATGAGACTGCTTCCCACCAGTTCAGAAAACGGTGTCTAATACTTGGTTAGCGACAGACTAGGGAAAGAAGTTTGAGGAGAGAATTACATTGTTCTAAAAATTACCTTTGTGCTCAGCAAGCATATGATGACCTTAAGTGGCTAAACTGAAAACCCCAAAAACAGGGGTAGGGCTCATGATGTGTGACTACCCCACACTTGCCAATGTAATGCAGGCAACATGGCATCTTCGTGCTTCCTACTCATTATCATAAGCTCTGCATGCAGCCAGTGTTAATCACCTCATTGGTTGGCTACACACGCCACTTTTGAAACTTGAAACTTTGGAAAGCACCAAAAACTTGTAGAATTGTAGTAATAGCCAGGAAAAAACAACCAGAAACTAGCCTGCAAGTAGTTCATGATCCCTTTAAATAGAGTTGGTTGGGCAGGAAAGGGATGGGTCCTTCAAACTGCCTACCATGCATTCAGCTGTATGAGCTTAAGAGAGCATTGGCTTCAAATTGGCATTGCTGGCAACAAATAAGTGTTGCACACTGATTGACGTCATGATCGTCCTGCTCTGCATACTTCTAACAGTTGTTAACTGCAGTACAAGGGTCTGGCACACAAAGGGTTAACGTATGACTGAGTACAGTACTGCCCACACAGTGATGTAAAAGAATACATGACCTGCACCTAGGGGATCAGTGTAGTGTTGGACAGAGCCGTGTGTAGAAGCAAGCATGGAGACAAATCCTAGCTTGGACCTTTACTGTGCTTATGTATATAGTTTCTAGCAGTTAATAAATACTTACTGTTGAACTGCCTAAGGCTATGAATACCTTAATAAGACCTATTGAATTACGCCCAATACCTTACAACGTGGTGGCAGTGAATGGAGCAACTCAAAACCTCTCAGAGACTGCAGAAGAAAATTAAAATCCTGGAAAACTGAAGAAAAAAAAATTAACGAAGCATTCTAACCTGAAAAAAAGCTCAAGAAGCGAAAGGACAGAAGAAAATTGCCAGAGAAAAACTCCAAAAAAAGGCTTGGGAGCTGAAGGCAGAAATTAAATTCCTCATTGCAGCAGAAGACTCCATTGAATCCCATGGAAGTCCAGCTTCAATGCCCAGCGTGTACTGAGTCAGCAGACCTAGCAGGGGTGAGCTAAAAATTTAAAATTCCCGGACAATGCAAGTCTGGAAAAAATTTAAATGCTACAGTCGTCAAAAATTGCTGTTTAAATCACAGTCCAAGAAACTGATTCTCAAGTCGATGCCTGAAGGCAAGCCAAACTCACTCCGAACAAAGAAGAAAATAATAATTAAAAATTAATCGCGACTGAGAAGGCAGCTTTAAAAGCCCAGCAAAAGCCGGGATTCAGCACTTCCACGACCCAAGAACATTGCGCTTACTGCGCTAAAGAAGGGGAGACTCTAACCAGTGGACCAAGGCAGCCATTGTTGAAAAAATTCAAACGCTGAGATCGCGAGATCACTGCGGGAGCCCACCAAAACTGGCAAGCATGGAAAAACCCTTTATGAAGAAGCGTACAGCGGAGCCATCTTGGATCTTTGAAACCTCTTAAAGCTGAACCTGCAATTTAAAAATTTTAACCATGGATCAGAAATCCACTCTTCCAAATCAATTTGGACTTATCCAAGGCCCAAATCAATCACAAGATTGGGGACTTTGGAGAAAACAATTCCTTAGATACATGATTGCTTCAGGTCTGGATAAAAAGGCAGAAGCAGAACAAGTTAACAGAATGCTTTAACCGGTAGGCCCAAAAGCCGACGATATAATAGCTAGACAAGGAATCAACGAATCATCTGCAAAATTTGATGAAGTTTTAAAATTGTTCAATGCTTATTTTAACTTCAGAAGTAAAAAAATCCTTGAAAGGGCTAAATTTAAAAAACGAGTCCAACAGCCAGGAGAATCTGTCGACTCCGCATTAAAGAGCTGTACAGATTGGCTGAAGGCTGTGATTGCAGTGACCCTAAATCCAAGCTAATCAAGGATAGAATAGTTGGAGTGGCAGACGGCACACTCTCAAACGTGCTTCAAAAGAAGGAAGATCCAACCCTTGAGAAAGCCATCCAGACTGTCAGGCAATCAGAAATCCATTTGCAATACAGATCCATATTAAGGGTAGAAAGCAAACCGTGGCACAAAGTAAACTCACTGTCCAAATAGTGAAACAGCACAGAAACAGGGACACTCCAGGTCAAGGAAAGCAATACCCTAGCCGACCAGTAGAGCAAAGCACCCCAACAGGCATGATCAGCGTCAGGCAATTTCAGCCCAATGGTTTCAATGTAACAAATAGGACACTTCAGGAACCTGTGCAAAGCCAAAACATCAAAATGCACAGAAGATCTCAACAGGGTTCACGAAGCACACCAAGAGGATACACAACCATACTTCTTGGGTGAGGTCAAATATCCTGGATTTTCATTCTAGAATGCGGATATCTCGGTTAATGGCCATCTCACAAACTTTAAGTTGGACACGGGAGCCAGTGTTATGGTCCTATTGGACAGAGAACCATGGCTGGTGACCAACAGTTGATGCCACTCACAACACAGCTGTACAGAGCAGGAGGCATCAACCTCCCAGTAAAAGGTACTCTGCAGGCAACTCAGTTACAAAGACAAAAGAATCTGAGAGACCCTGTTTGTGGTCCACAACCAGGACTGATCACTGCTTAGCTGAAAAGTCTGCGTCAACGTTAACCTTTTACAAAGAATTGACGAGGGCAACCAACAAGGGCCAGGCTCCAAGTATAAAAAGGAGACCCTGAAGCTCTTTACAGGATTGGGGGCGACTGAAGAACACATACAAGATCACACAGAGGGAGGATGCTAAACCTGTGTGCCTGTTCATGTCATAAAAGAATCCCCACCCACCCATGAAGCAAGTGCAGCAGCAGCTGGACGAGATGACAAATATGGGAGTCATCTCCTCAGTCACACAACCAACCATACGGTACTCCAGCATGGTTCCAGTCCCAAAACCAAATGGGTCCATCCATATTTGCGTTGACTTGACACAGCTCAATAAAGCCATAACCAGATAAGTACACCCAATGTGCAGGTTGTTGATCACATTCATTACCCACTTTGGCAGATTCTGCTTCAACCGCCCACTGTTTGGAATCAGCTCAGCACTGGAAATATTTCAACGTACAATGTAGGCCAGTTTGCAAGGCCTAGATGGTGTCATCTGCCATATGGACAATGTTTTGGTTCATGGCACAACAGTGGAGGAACATGACAAAAAACTCACAGCAGTCCTAGAGTGCCTGCTGGCAGGGTTGACACTAAATGAAAAATGAGAGTTCTCCAAGACATCAATTGAGTTCCTGGGACACATTGTCAGCAATAAAGGCTGCAGTGGTTTGAAGTCTGTGCAGATGGAAATCTTGGAAATCATTTGATTTGATCTGAACATTTATGCTATCAGTCTTGCTGTAAAAACAGGTCATGGTGGGCCAGAATGTCAGTTGACAGCAGCATCACTGTGATGCAAGTGAATACTTGCTCTTGATGTGTCTCCCAGCACCATCACTGCAAAACCACAGAAAACAAAAGCAATTACTGAGTTCCCAACCCCATCCTCGATTCTGGAACTCCAGAGATTCCTGGGGATGGTGAACCAGTTGGCAAAATTCTTACCAAATCTGGTACAGGTCACAGAGCCTTTGCGGTAACCTTGAGAAAAACCAGGCACGGTGCTGGGACACACATCAAGAGCAAGTATTCACTCGCATCATAGTGATGCTGCTCTCAACTGACATTCTGGCCCACCATGACCTGTTTTTACAGCAAGACTGATAGTATAAAGTTCAGATCAAATCAAATGATTTCTAAGATTTCCATCTGCGCAGACTTCAAACGCACCCTGTGAAGGTGCATGGAATCACTAACAGCCTCTTCTGGATTTTCATATTCAACTGCATATGCACCAGAAATTGGTGACCATTTCACATTTGTAACGACAGTGACCACTGTCAATTTCCCACTATTATAACCGCAAAGTCCAAGCCATAGAGTTTTCACAAGATAATTAATACCTGTCGTGCTAGGCAATTTTCATAACAGATTAAACGACCAAAAGATTATTTTGCAGATAATTTTTTTAAAGAAGGCGGTAGCTCAAGAAAGGGTTAATTGGAAAAACACATGAGCTAAGGTCTTCTAATTAGCTTAATTTTGGTCTTTCCATGAGAGATGGATAGACACATCTCAGAAGGGATTTAGCAGCATAATTTCCATATGTTACCATCTTTCTGGGAATTACATGGGCATTCCTATCTATGGGGATGCATCTTGCCTCCGCATCTGTGGCAGTCAAAGCCATAATCTAGTGATATATCATAAATAGCAGGTTTTTTTTAAAACTATGGTCCAATCTTTATGAAGTCAGTTTACAAGACAAATACTTTACTCAAATAATATAGAACAAAGGTTATGACATACACACAAAAGTATACTGGTGGCCACCTGTCAGGTTTAACAGTAGCTGTTTGTGTTAAAGCTATCCTAATTAAAGAAGTTGTTGATTAATAGCTTGATGATTTGTCAATTGTTTCTAACACTTGGTGTGTTTGTTAGAAATTAACTGTCATTGGCATAAAGGTTGTTCTTGACGTACTTCATGCAAACTCAAAGAATAGAAACCGTATTTCCAATATCCATTTCCAATATCCTTTTGAAAATAACTTAGTTTTAAGGTAAGAAATGCAGTACAGAGGAAGAGAGGTCTATTCCTGCTCCGAATATGAAACAGATTTTAAAATACCCCAATTGGTTTTGAACAAATTGTGAGATTCTGATCTCAGTAGAGTTGGCAGAGGAATATACCAATTAGGTGTAAGGCACCAACCTAATTACAGGGAGGAATAAACAGTGACTCAATTGAAGCCACACTTAAGACAGATTAAACAGCATAATTTGCAGAAGCACTCGACAGGCTTCTTTCTGCCATGTTTGCCAGAAAATGATGTGTCATTAGAGGGGATGCAAAGGTGTGAAAATAGGGCCCAATTTTAACTTTGTGTAAGTGAATGAATTTTGAACGAATCCTGCCCATAATGTCTGTAAGGGAGGTTGCTTTGTAGTCTTTTGGGGCAATATATATTTGTAATACTTCCTTAATTTTTCCTATTCCCTATATGCTATCTTCCCTCAAAGAGGCTAGGCGGGTGACCTTCTCCTAGACTCACACAATGTCGCAATTTCTTTTCTTTTCTGATCAGTAGTGTTATGATCCCAGCTGAGGTTACCACTGGACAAGCCTGATCCCAGGGTGGAACCCGGCTTGATAGATCCTAATTTTTATTTAGATACGTGGAGAGTGGCTACTGAACAGAGTCAACGGAGTCAACTAATGAACTTTTAACAAAAGAATAAAATATTTATTAAACAAGGAAAGATGAACTATATTACAATATTCCTTAACCCAAAACTGTACCTTTACAGATATATACAGATTTGTAAGGATAACACAAGTTACAAAAGCTAAGTTATACTCAAATGTTCACAGTAAGTACACAGTCCATGTAAAACAATAGGTGACCTGTGGTCAGACACACCACACTCTGAAACCAAATGACAGATGCCACCTCAACCAGATGCTATGGATCTCTCATTATCCCCCAGAGTCTTGTCACACCATGAGCCAACCGGTCTCACTGCACTCCAACTTTCACATGAGGGTTTCCAGTCTCTACTCTCCAAGAACTTGCTTTGGGAATCGTCTCCCAAGCTGCGCTTCCTCTCAGACATCTTCCACAAGGGCTCACCTCCATGGTTTTGAACTCTCCTTCCGAAGTGCTTCTGCCCTTTCACCATGTGCATTCAAACTTCCTTCCACTCACTCTCTCGCACCAACTCAGCAGTCAACAGTATACCAGTGCTTAACATGCCCATAGCAAAGAGTTACAGGTCTTCAGTTGTCACTTTGAATATTCTGACTTTTCACAAGCCTTTATATCACTGACTCTGCTTCCTGTAACATTTGTCTCTTTAAGCTTGGAGCCTTCCTCTGCCCCTCACTCTTAACTTCACTTAACAGGAAGGATAGGCACTTGGAAAAGGTCCTTTGACTAGAAGTTCTTCTTGGGACTTCCTCCTGTTCCACTCCCTTGGGTTTGAGGACTTTCTTCTTTAGCTTGGAACCTGCTATCTGTCCCTTTTCATGTCCTGCATGTTCTGGCACCTTCTTCCAACTGAACTCAAAACTGCTGTTTCTTTAGTTTTTCTGTGTGTGTGGGCGGGTGCCTGCCTCTCTGGACCCCTGCTGCAAGGCAGCAGCACAGTTTTTTCTACTCTTGTTTGCTTTAATTTCTCTTACAGTTGTAAAACTCATTAAATTTGCAGGCACCTTTTAAAGTAAAACTAAAAACTCAACTTGACCTTTTCTTATACAAATACAGAAGTACAGATCAAACTTAAACTTTAAAACTAAAATTCATCCATAACATCCACAAATACAAGCTATCTCTATTTCCTAACAATACAAATGCTGCAATCCTGGAAGTTGATTTAAATTGTAGCCCTGCATTTGTGAATGATTACCATTATTTCATCTAGCACATTTTCTCAGCGGTTCAATTTTTGGCAATTCTATATATAATTATCAGCTTTTTTCCTTTTTGATTTTGGTTAAGTCGCTATAAATATAACAGAAGACTGTTTTTGATTTTTCTTAACAGATTACTTTGCTCTAAGTTACTTGGAACTTTAATTATTTTCTTATTGATAATCTTGACATTGCCTGACCTTCTACCTCCCGTTTTCTCTAAAAGTCCTTTCTAATCAGCTCGCTTTTTTTTTGGTAAATTTTTCTCTTTTACCCTATTCTATTCCTTTGTTGCAAATTCACTGTAGTATTTTCTTCCTGTAGTAGTATAGGAATGGATACCAAGTTGCAAGAATGTTATTTGGTCTAATCTGACAGAGTATATATTCAGTTATGCAATTTTCCAAAAGAACTCCACCCACATCCAATGTGGTTGAAGCTCAGCTGATACAGCAAAGTCCCGCCGTTCACTGGGGTTACATTCCCGTGATATCTCACAAATGGCGAAATAGCAAAGGAGGAACATGTTTTTGGATGGGATTCAATTAGATCTGTTCCAGTCATGTGAGGGCAGTACTGGACTCTCGAGCAAAAATGTGGTGCAGTACCTGTATAGGATAGACAGGGGAGCCTCTGAGCATAGTGTCATCGCTCTTGGCAAGAGATTGCCAAAGCATACAATGTGCATGGATTCCTTGAATTCTTTCTAAAGGGTTAGTTAAGAATTATAGAGATGGGAAAGCTAGGGGACAGCTTTATAAATACATAGGCATAGAGTTAGATTAGATGCTAGTGAAGATTTAAAATTGAATAGACCTGTTATTGTAGCTCTGGACGCTCCATCATGGCTACCATCTCCCTGGGAAAAGAGAGAGAGAAGAAACCACAGAAAAGTGAGCATTGCTCACGTGATGGGCGATGCTGTCTACAAAGTAAAAAGCATGGGTAAGTGAATTTGTGAACAAGGAAGTCGGAACGGCGGGACTTTACTGTACCGCTAAAGTTGGATGCACTTGCAGGCTGCAGACAGCAAAAACTCCAAAGGCGGAATCATCCGTGCCCACTGGCGTTGGGCCTGTTCGATGGCATGAGTGGACAATATGGCAAGAAGGTCAGAAATCAGTTTCACGATGTCATGAAACCAGTTTGCGATTGTCCGCTCCAGCCGCCGATGCCGGCCCACGTTTCCCGCCATCGGACGTCGGGAACCTCATTGTCATACATCTGCATACCATTATAAGCCCAGCCCGCCGGAATCATCTCCCCCTCCTCCACTGGATAATCTGCCCACATCGACGTGATTGCATGCTGACATGTTTCACAACAGCATATAAAAGATGTGCACTTGGTGAGCTGCACTTTGAGGGGAAGTCGGAGGTGAGTGCACAGTAATGTTGCAGAGCGCTTACCCGGGTTGCCCGTTGGATTTCAAGATTGAGAGACTTTGGTGGGGGGGGGGGGCAAGATACCCTGTGGTTGAAGGTAGCGCAAAAACATGCCTAGGGTGGGGGGTTGGGGGTTTGGGTGGGTGAGGGAAGCAGCCACACATTGGGGAAACCTTGCAATAAAAAGTGACCATACCTCTGCAGCTGAGATAGTTCAGGCACGGCCACATTGATATAATTGGCGTTGGGCCTCTAGCTTATCTGCTCAGTTGAGCAACACAGAGGCATCAAAGTGACACCAAGTGCTCTAGAGCTTTTCAGAGCCCTTGGGCACAGACTGCAAAGCAATGAGCTTTTTAGTGGACTGCAGAACAATTGGACAACAGTTGGCGAATGTTTGAGGGCAAATCAACAACTGACATGTGGGGGGCTTTCAAACGTCAGTTGATAAGAATTCAGGACCGGCATGTTCCTGCTAGGATGAAGGATAAGCATGGCAAGTTTCAAGAACCTTGGATAACGAAGGATATTGTGAGATTAGTCAAAAAGAAAAGGGAAGCATTCGTAAGGGCTAGAAGGCTGGGAACAGATGAAGCCCGTGGAGAATACAAAGAAAGTAGGAAGAAACTTAAGCGAGGAGTCAAGAGGGCTAAAAGGGGTCATGAAAAGTCACTGGCAACCAGGATTAAGGAAAATCCCAAGGCCTTTTATACATATATAAAGGGAAAGAGGGTAGCCAGGGAAAGGGTGGGCCCACTCGGGGACAGAGGTGGGAATCTGTGTGTGGAGCCAGAAGAAATGCGAGAGATACTGAATGAATACTTCTCATCAGTATTCACCAAAGAGAAGGACATAGTGGTCGATTTGTCTAGGGAAGAGTGTGTAGATAGCCTGGATCATGTTGAGATCAAAAAAGAGATGGTGTTAGGCGTCTTGAAGAATATTAAGGTGGATAAGTGCCCAGGGCCAGTTGGGATCTACCCCAGAGTACTGAGGGAGGCAAGGGAGGAGATTGCTGGGGCCTTGACAGAAATCTTTGTATCCTCACTGGCTACGGGTGAGGTCCCAGAGGACTGGAGAATGGCCAATGTTGTTCCATTGTTTAAGAAGGGTAGCAGGGATAATCCAGGAAATTACAGGCCGGTGAACCTTACGTCAGTGGTAGGGAAATTATTGGAGAAAATTCTTCATGACAGGATTTACTACCATTTGGAAGCAAATGGGTGTATTAGTGAGAGGCAGCATGGTTTTGTGAAGGGGAGGTCATGTCTCACTAACTTGATCGAGTTTTTCGAGGAAATTACAAAGATGATCGACGATGGAAGGGCAGTGGATGTTATATACATGGATTTCAGTAAGGCCTTTGACAAGGTCCCTCATGGCAGACTGGTACAGAAGGTAAAGTCGCACGGGATCAGAGGTGAGCTGGCAGGATGGATACAGAATTGGCTTGGTCATAGAAGACAGAGGGTAGCAGTGGAAGGGTGCTTTTCTGAATGGAGAGCTGTGACTAGTGGAGTTCTGCAGGGATCAGTGCTGGGACCTTTGCTGTTTGTGGTATACATAAATGATTTGGAGGAAAATGTAACTGGGCTAATTAATAAGTTTGCAGACGACACCAAGGTTGGAGGAGTTGCAGATAGTGAAGAGGATTGTCAATGGATACAACGGGATATAGATCGGTTGGAGACTTGGGCGGAGAAATGGCAGATGGAGTTTAATCTGGACAAATGCGAGGTAATGCATTTTGGAAGGTCTAATACAGGCAGGAATTACACAGTAAATGGCAGAACCCTTAAGTGCATCGATGGGCAGAGGGATCTGGGTGTACAGGTCCACAGGTCACTGAAAGTGGCAACGCAGGTGGATAAGGTAGTTAGGAAGGCATATGGCATGCTTGCCTTCATCGGCAGGGGTATGGAGTATAAAAGCTGAGAAGTCATGTTGCAGCTGTATAGAACCTTGGTTAGGCCACACTTGGAATATTGCGTGCAATTCTGGTCACCACATTACCGGAAGGATATGGAGGCATTGGAGAGGGTGCAGAGGAGGTTTACCAGAATGCTGCCTGGTCTGGAGATTATTAGCTATATGGAGAGGTTGGAGAAACTCGGATTGTTCTCATTAGAGCCATGGAGATTGAGGGGTGACTTGATAGAAGTTTACAAAATTATGAGTGGCATGGACAGAATAGATAGTCAGAAGCTTTTTCCCAGGGTGGAAGAGTCAATTACTAGGGGACATAGATTTAAGGTGAGAGGAGAAAACTATAAAGGTGATGTGCGGGGCAAGTTTTTTACGCAGAGGGTAGTGAGTATCTGGAATTCGCTGCCAGAGGAGGTGGTGGAAGCAGGTACGATAGCGGTGTTTAAGAGGCAGCTTGACAAATACATGAATAGGATGGGAATAGAGGGATACGGACCCCGGAAGTGCAAATTGTTTTAGTTGATGGGCAATATGATCGGCGCAGGCTTGGAGGGCCGAAGGGCCTGGTCCTGCGCTGTACTTTTCTTTGTTCTCTTTGTTCAACTGGGCACGTTGTTCAATCTCCTTGTTAAAGCTGACCATGGAGCAGTCACTGGTGGAGGTGCTCACAGCCCCTTGCAATGTCATCATCCCGGTTTGGGCCAGTCTCCCCCATGGTTCAAGCTAACAGTGCAGCCATGCAGTGTGGGTTAGGAGAATGCCTGCGCCTGAGCTGAGAGCACAGCATGCAGTCCAATGGGCAAAGCTGCCGCCAATCGGTCGAGTGGAGTGGGTCAGTGGTGGGTGGGGTTTCGGGCAGCGATGCAGTGCACTGATCTCTGGCCATCCAAGTGGTGGCCAGCACTTTCCGGGAAGCGTTAAGGGGCCTTCAGACTTAACCAAGAGAGAAGTTCTTAGTACACCCATGCTAACCCAGGCGCCTCTCTCTTTCATCCTGTAGGAGCAATACATCAGGATCATGGAGCATGGTGAACTAGCTGTATGTCTGATGGCTTACACAGAGTGAATATGACAGAGGAGAGAGCGATCGAGGCGCCTGGCTGTGCAGAGGGAGGAGCAGCACTATCTGGAAGAAGGGGTGGCTGGGGCTCCTGCACATGTCACCGAAGAGCCACAGTGAACCGTCACTGGTCGGTGCCTAGCTAGACCCAGGGTCTATAGATGCCGCCTTTTATTCCTGCAGATGACCAAGAACCAGTGTCGCCGAAGACTGCGCATGTCCAGTGAACTGTTCGCTCACACCTGCCAGCTATTGCAGGATTTGGCACCATGGGGACACGGAGGGCATCCACTGCCAATGGCCGTGAAAGTGTCCACAACACTCAATTTCTACACCAGTGGCTCCTTTCAGAGCTCCACAGCTGGCCTCTGTGGGATATCACAAGCCTCCACCACAAATCCATCCATGAGGTCACGGATGCCATCTTTGCGAGGCCACACAACTTTATGCATTTTTGCCTAGGACCAGGAGAGCCAGGATGCAAAAGCAATTGGATTTGCCCAGATCTCAGGTTTCCCACAGGTGCAGGGTACGATCAATAGGCACTCAGATCTCCATCGCAACACGCAGTGAATTACATCATCCACAAGGGATTCCATTTGCTGAATATGCAGATAGTGTGCAACCACCACAAATGCATCCTGCAGGTCTGCGCACGGTTTCCAGGGAGTGTGCACGACTCCTACATTCTCGGTCGATCACAGATCCCTGAAGTCTTCCAGGGTCCACAGGAGCTGCAGGGATGGTTCCTCAGGGACAAGGGCTACCCACAGAGGACATGGCTGATGACACCCATGCGGCGGCCTCAGACTGCAGCAGAGCGAAGGTATAACGATGCTCATGCTGCAACTCACAACTTGGTGGAGCAAACCACAAGGATGCTGAAAATGAGGCTCCGGTGCCTGGACAAGTCTGGTGGAGCCCTGCAATATAGTCCACAAAGGGCGTTACGAATCGTCGTCGCCTGCTGTGCCCTTTACAACCTGGAGCTGCAGTGGGGAGAGGAGTTGGCAGAGGAGGAGACAGATGAGCTGGAGGTCTCTTCTGATGAGTACACCGCCGACGGGGATGAGGACGAGGACATCCTCGAAGGCGACGATGATGGGGATGAGGCCCTCGCACTGGCCAGATGAGGCAGGCACACTCGGGAGGCCCTCATAGCTGCTAGATTTGTGGAGGATGATGACAATGTGCAGTGAGGAGGCACCATAGATCCTCACATTGCATCTATGAATGTTTAACTCCAGTTTGGCTTATGGCAACACACATACCCTCTGTGATAATGCTCTTGTCATGGAGACACAATGGAGGCCCTAATAGTTGCTCAATTGCAGGATGATGACGACATGTAGTGTGGACACTCCATAGGTCTTCACATAGCATCTGAGAATGTCTGACTCCTGTCTGGCTGAGGGCAGCTCGCTTGTGCTCTGTGATCAGGGTCATATTATAGAGACGCAGCCGTGGAACTTTAAAAGCACCTGATTCTTTGCCTGCCTTCAGCGCCTGACCCCTTCAGGAGCACAGCATCAGTGGTCACAGCTGGCCAGCCCCACCTTAAAGATGCTGAGAGAATGAGAGAACCCTGTGACGCCTGCCCACTACATTCTAGCAGCAATGACAAGCACTGTTGAGATGCAGGCATCAGTAATGTGTCCAGGGTGTGTGAGGCCGGACCATCTGAAGGCTGTGCAGAGCACAGGGAAGAGGCTCTGTACTGAGACACCTGCCTTTATCTTGTGCAGGAAGGCTTCACATCTGAGTGACACAAACACTGCTCATCAGAACAAGGAGCCATAGGCAGGGAGACATTCTTGGGAGTTTATTGACAATAGTGAAAAGTGTGTACAAGTGATTAATACCCATGCCCAGGCTGTGTAAACTTATTTTCTTAACCTTCCTAACCCTGCTATGTCTTGTTCCTCCCCGGCCATCCACAGCAGAGGTGGAGACAGCCTGCTGACTGCTAAGTTCTGTCTGTGATGGCCTTGATGGGCGTCCTCTGGAGGGGCGAGACCTAGAGGGCCCCCAGCCTGCTTTCAGGGTCCTGCTGTGTGGCAGTGGAACCCTCCTCAGCCTGTGAAGCTGGAGCTGTGGAGGTCACAGGAAGAGGGGATTCGGATAGGCCGGTCACTCCTGGAGTCACTGGGATGGTCCTGGGGGGTTTGCACCTGCTGATCCTCCTCCCTATGGGTGCCCAAGGGCCCCTGGCTGACTCCTTGAGGAGCAGGAGTAGCTGGAGTGAGATCGAGCTGCCTCACATCCCTCTCACGTACACACTGTTGGAGGCCAACCATGGCTTCAGAGGAGTTGAGCCCGCATAGCAGTGCAAGAGTGACCAAGGTCTCCATGGCAGCTGCCATCCTGCCAATATTGACCTTGGTGTGTTGACATGTCAGTGCTATCACCTCAGAGTGAAGGCAGACAGACTCCTTCATAGTGCCTTGCAATCTGAGAAGTGCAGCAGACATCCCTTCCTGATGTTCCCGGTAGGCGGCTTTGCAGCTCCAGCAACTGTGACATTACCGAGTCCAGAGGCTTGTCATCTGACTCAAACTCAGTACCTTTCTGGCCTCCAGCAGTCCTCCAAGTGCTGGATACCTGGGAAGCCCCTGCCGCCACCCCCTGTGGATCAGACTGTGCGATGTGCTCACCAGATTGTGACCCCGAGGCTACTCTAAAGCTTGGCCCACCGAGGTGTGTATCTCTGTGCTGGTGGAGGGTGTGGGTGAGTGCTGTGATGGGACTTCAAGGAGGGTGCCTCCAGATTCCTCTTCAGAGGTATCATCGGGGCTTGATTGGAGGCCCTAGGTCATGGACTCTGTCAGCAGTTTCCCAGATGTGCCTGCGGAAGCAAGGGGAGATAATTTGTGCATGACAGCGGCCTGTGAAACAGGACACATCACTCACGGCATGGTTGTCTGATGGATGTTGCACTGCAGGGTCCTCACTTGGTAGAGCACCGCCGACATCACTATCAACACGGTAATGGTCCAGATCTTTGCTGGCCAGTTGATGGTTCTGTTTTCAAAGTCCGTGAGTATCTTGATTTCAGGCGTTCCTCCACCGGTCTGTGACCTCTCCCTCTTGTTTTTTGCCAGCTTGTCCTGCCTAGAGATGGAGAGAGTGTAAGCGGGATGACTGCCAGGCCTGATGATAAGTATGTCTGGCATGTGTGGGTGGTGAGTGGGCCCATGGATAGAATGTGGATGTGTGATGGGTTTGTGAGTGTGTGAGTTGAATGATGAAAATCCTGGCGAAACGGAGGGGATCATTCACCCTCTTTCGGCACTGGGTGGCTGTCCTCTTTTGAAGGGCATTGGCGCTGACTACCACTGGCACCGCCTCCCAAGCCAGAACAGTGAGGTTGCTGCCCATCCTGCGGCCAGAGAAAGGGTAGAGGACCGCATGGCGAGCATCCACTGCATCCAAAAGGCACTCGAGGGACAAGTCATTGAACCTGAGGGCTGCAGTCTTTTTGCCTTTGGGGGCCATGTCTGCTTTGCAGCAGTCATGGGCTGGAAGCACCGAGATAAATGCGCACGGCTAAACTTTAAATATGACGCCTGGCATGCTGTAGCGGCAAGGTGACGGTGTGGTGGGCGAATGAAAGCCCGCCTGCCATGGAAACCACGTTTGCTGGGAATGCATAATTAATGCGCGGGTTTGGCCAATACGGCCTGAAATGCCGCCATTGCAGCTGGCAGGTAAACATCGTTTTACCCACCCACCACCGTACTTGGGGTGAAATCGTCCCAGATTTGCACCAGTTTGTTCAGTGAAGGGTCGAGCAAGATTTCATAAGGACGGCACTGACTGGTACAGGTTTGATTTTTGTCAATGTTAACTTCTCTCAAGTTCCAACTGTGGCAGCAGGGAAGCAGTGTAATAATTAAACTTGGGTCCAGATTTTCGCTCCCGAGTCAGGTGCACAGAGACAGAATGCCCAGCTCCGTGAATCCGACCTCTAAAAACGCCTGCCCGATATTCCGATTTTCAGTCCGGGGAGGGCGGGCTAGGAGTCGGGGTGGTCGACCCTGGAAGTAGTGAGTGAAGGGAGGCCCGGTGAGGGTCGAGCAGCTCAGGCGCAGATAAAAATGCGGGCCGTCTGAAAGGGCCATTTGAGAGGTTGGTCGATGAAGCCCCTGTGCCTCGGAGGAGACATCATTGCCTTGTCAGATGAGTGTCAAAGCTGTAAATATTGTCCAACAGTTAGCTGATCGTGGGGCGGATAGCCCATCATTGACTTTTCCTATGGGAGAACTGTTATTGTTGCTGCCTAATCAAAGTGCACTCTGCTGAACCACTGAAAGCATGGAGTGGATTCTCAAGACACAGACATGAAGATGGCATCATCTTGCCACCACTGCCTGGTACAGATATTATGCAGTCATGTAGTTAGCCGCCAAGACTCAGTGTAGATGAATGATGAACAGTACCATGCTCATTATCCCATCCACATGCCCTCTTGCCACCCATTAATCAGCCTGTGACAACACTGTTGACCCTTGACAAGGTCCCCGACAGCTGCACACTGTCACACAATAACAGTGTGGCTAACAGTAAGGAAACCAATTGGGATGTCAGTGGTCAGGTGGTGCTACCTTGGAGTCACAGCACCAAGCATTTACACAGAGCCAGTTTCTCCGCTATACCCTTGGACATTTTATCCTTGATTTTAAAAACTTTGTTTCCTGGGTTTCGGGTTTTCAGCTCCCTGAAGCAGCTCTCTGCCTTCAGGGAGTTTTCTGTCAGCGCTGGCCCGTGCCCGCATTGACGTCATCGCCCGCCCTCCTCCCGCCTCCCACCCCGGCAGCACTGAGCTTTTCAGCGCGTGCGCTTCATGTTGGCTGGCCGTTAATCGGCCAGCTAGCGTGAAATCACAGTCAGGGGCTGATCATGGTTGGCGGTCCATTTCCCAACCGCTCCCAGGGCCGCCGATTGCGCCCGCCTTCCGGGCTGAAAATTCAGGGCTTTATCTTTATGATAAATTTATTACAGCATTTATATTTTTCCCCTCAAAAGGTGAGCTATTTCTAGATATCAACTTTGAAAAATTCATCAAGTTGCGAATATGAACCAGCTGTTTTTAATGCCATTTAGAAGTGCTACAATAAATATTTTGGTGCTATAAAGTCAAACTGTGAAGAGGATTTTTTTTCCATAATAAACAAAAAGTACAGTTAGTGAGATTGCCACTATAAGGCAAGCAAGAAAGAAGAGGGTGCAGAAACAAAATGGAGAGGTAACTGGGGAAATCATGCAGAGGTCTCCAATTGGTTTTGTTGTCAGTTGGATTGTTGTCTCAAATTTCATCAGGCAATATTATTTTTACGTGCAGAATAACTTCTGTCATCTGAATGTGTTTAAGTAAACAAGTATTTGAAAGTAAGGGTTCTATATGGGCTAAAAATTGCTACATTTTTGTGGGTGGGGGTTGTGATTCATGACCTGCCTACATCTGTTACTGTGGAAGTAGGAAGCGTGCAAACCTGATGCTGCCCCCTTATTTACCTGATTGTAGTGATGGTCTGAATGGGGCCAACGCTGCTGATTGCCTCATTTGTTTACCAGTGAGCTGAGCGATGTCAACGGAGAGCACATGGTGTAGACAGCCTGCTCCTCTTAAGGTAATCTGCCCCTCTTAAAGGAAAGCTGCACTGAATCACAGGAGGCTGCAGCTAAATGCTATTGCTAGTCAGGGAGGGTGGGGTGTTTCATGGAGTGGGGTAGTCGAGGGGTGGGAGTCCCATTGGGGGGGGTGGGGGGGGGGAGTCCCCTGGGGGTACAGAGGTGTGGGAGAGTCCCGTGGGGGGGTGGGGGGATGTCAGTGCAGATCTGCATGATAATTACCCAGAAGTTAGAAGCGGTTCTAATTCTTCTAAGTTTTTTTGGGGTAACTATTGATGTAAGACAGTCAGAACTATCCGAAGTTTGCAATTTAAATCGCATTTTTTGGATGGTTCCCAGAGCAGGGCATTTGCCCTTCAGAAGTTTGCACTTCCCAGACAATTGCTGTGCAAACCTTACCTGGGGACTTTCGAAAGTGGGTGTTCCCAAGAGCATCTTTGGAGTAGCCTCCAGTGACACTGCCCTGGAGCTTGGAAGTTATGGTCTAACTCCCTTTTATACAATTATTGATTCCAGCCAACTCCAACTCCTCCTTTTCCCCTCCACCAGCCACAGTGTTTGGGGATTCAATCTCTCTCAGTATTCTTGACCCTTAGAGAAGGCATCCTGGAGACACAAGGGCTTTCTTCTGCATCTGGTAGGGTACCATCATCTGCAGAATAGGACAACACTTTAGCATCACTGCTGCCAGGATTGCTGGGAAGCAGAGTATAGGGTTGCAGGATGTCTGAACTGGCAGGACAACAAAAATTTTTCACTGAAACACTGATCCAAAAGAGAAAACTGAAGCCAATCAAGTTTGGACCCTCTGGGACTAGAAGAGAAAAACTCAGGAACTCTGAGGAACTTGTTGCTCCCTCGAAGGATTCTGGAAAAAGCTTCAGAAGAAGAATGATCTTCAACTCTTGGGAAGACTATCACAGCTGTATTGCCGAGTACTACAGCAAAGACTGAAAAGGCATTGAAGATCTGAGATTTCAATGAGCTTAGACGACAAAGAAAAAAAATGACAAAATTCCAGTAAGACTGTCAGGAAAATAAGAAGAAATGATTTCCCAACGATATTTCAGGAGGACCACATACTTTCTGTAGGCAGTTGTAAGACGGCCACACTTCTCGCTGTACAAGGCTGCTCCACAATGGGCACTGGGAAGAATTGCTGAGCATATGGAGAGAATGGGACAAATTTCAACGACAAAATGAAGATGAATTTCCTATAAGCGATTAACTTAGAGACAAGATTGCTGTACAGGACTGCAAAGCTTCAGACGTGCTATAGATTCTGCCACTGCTGGGGATCAGCACAGAAGCTCTGACGGGAAGAAGACTTTCAGCTGGGACTGATGTATGGGTGCCAATGGACTTTCACCCAGGAAAGCTACCAGCTTTTTAGCAATGTGATCCTTTACAGACTCTTACCTGGACTCAGGCAAGGCATCCTCTGGGAAACTCCTCATGAGCAACGAGTGATAGGCTAGGGAATACATTGGTAGGTTCAGTGAAATAAAGATCTGAATGCTGCTCGGCCACTAGAAACAGTGTTGACTCCTCAAAAAGGTCATCTTAGACTTCGTAAGGTGCATCCAACAGTATGAAAGACAAATCATTCTCTTGGACCGCAACCTCCAAGTGATCACTCAGTACTGTAAAGAATTCTTCCTCATCACTCTCTGGTTAGGTGGGTTTTCGTATGGGCGGGGCTACTGCCCATGGCCTACCCAATCTATAGAGTCATCTGAAGCCTCAGAGTCGTCATGAATTGTAGCCCGATTAAATGCTTGAAGCTCGGCCTGCTTCGCATACTGGATCACTTGATCCAATGTAGCATCTTAGGTCTGCAGAAGGTCAGAGAATTTTTCATCTCAGAAACCTACAACTATGCAATCACAGACTACCTCATCCTTCAGCGGCCTGTATCTGCAAGAACTAGCTAGGCAATATAGATCGGTTAAGAATAATTCTATCGATTTCCCCAGGTTGTTGCGAGTGCTGGATAAACATGCTTGTTCAATCACTAAATTTTGCTTTGGGCTAAAATAGGTGTCAAAGGCTTTAATAATGGAATCAAACTCCATGGTGTACTCCTGCGCACAGCCTGCCTAGGAGAACATTGTCTGCTATTGGGCCTATTGCATAAAGAAAGGAACTAACTTGGGAGTTTTGGTCTTTTTTAGTGAAGACCTAATGCTGCTCAGTACCGGAGAAAATGTAATCTTCATAACTCCCACTGCTGGCCTCTCTGTGGGCCCTCAAGGCAGTCAAATGGGCGGGGTAAGGGCAGGGACTGCTCACTAGGTGCAGTCATCGTTATCTCTCTCCTGTATGCCTCCTTCTTCCGCTGAAATTTCTCGAGCTGCTTTCAAAGGCTTCTTCACTCTGTGGTTCCATCGATAACACCAATCTGTTTTTTACATTGATGTCTCCACTGCTGCCACCATGTTCTGAGATTGGGTCTTCTGTCTTGGACTCTAAGCATGGGACTTGGTTTTTAGACAGACTGTAGACATACTCTGGTACCTGCTTAACAGTTGTTTATTAGTACTACATTTAAACAGGGTACAGAGTAGGCACGTTGCTCCTAGGCATGATTCCAACTCTCAAGAGCTAACACATGACTGACTGGTCTCAGTAGTACATCATCATCTACATCTTACATTAACATATCCCATCTGTTAACCCTTTATTCTACACCAATGCTGCCAGACTCAAATTCAGCTCTTGTTGTTTCCACATTCCTCCAGCTAGTCAGCTGCAACTGACAGATCACCCAAACGCAATGCAACATTCTTCCCTCTCTCTTCCGGCAAGTTGTTCCCGAACAGCAGGCAGCAGAGCTTCACCAATGGGGAAATAAGGATGCCTGCATCTCTCGAGCCTACGGAGGAGAGAGTTCCATGCATCATGGGGCTGGCTGAGACAGAGCCCCAGTCATCTGGCATTACTGAGAATATTGAGGATGATGTTATGACCTTATGCCCCTTCTCAGCTCCCAGATCACCCTGCTACCTGACATGGCGAGGAAGCTGCTGCAGGTGGTGTAACCATGGACCTCTTGCTTTCCACCCCACCAGCTTTCCCTCACCTCAACGAATGGTCAGCTGGTACGGATCTGAATTTTGTGCTCTAGAACTTACCTGCTAGCTAAATGAGCAATATTTCTTGAGTGTGATATCCTGTCCTCATTTAACCTCCAAATATGGAAAGCACTAGGTGCTGAACTTAGTCCACGAGGTATTCTATGTTACAAACACTCAGCTTCATGAATAACAAAGATTTTAAGATATAGGCTTTGCTCTGTTAGCTGTGTCTGAAGATATCCGTCGCTTGTCAAGTTCTGTAAAGACTGTTGAGTCATGAAATGATGCTGATAGTTGGATTATAGAAAGTGGAATGATAGCTTTGTTGACCACCTTAAGGTCGATGCATAGACTGAGTTCACCATTTTTGCATTGTGCAATGACTATGTTTGATATTCACAGTGATAAGTCTATCCACTCAAGGATACTGTCTGCTTCTGGTCATTTCAGCTCCTGTGACACTTTGGGGCAGATTGCAAAAGGCAGCCATCTCAAATTTTGCAAAACTGGCGAAATTGATGCATCACGAGAGAAGCATGACAGTACCCCTTAATTTCCCCAAATCTGTGAAATAAGGAAGGATACCGATGTGTATATTCTGCATCATCGATCACGTTAATGTGTGTTCCGGTGGAGTCTTCAAGTTTAAATTCAACCATATTGAAAAAGATTTACCCCGTAACGCTACATAGAAACTTAACTTGTCTAGGATGACATTTTTGCAGTGTACTGAAATTGTAATCATCCCCAAAACTGGAATTGAGTCATCGTAAGCTTGAAGAGAGAGTGTCTATCATAGGAGTGAGAGAAAGTTGTGAAAAATGCCAACAGTTAAGTTTGCCACTCAAAATAAATACTTTTGTGCCAACGTTGATTAGAAGCAACACAGATGCTTACAATCTTGCCTGAGCAATCCTTAAAATGACCTGGTGCTTTACTATTCCTGATGGTATATAGATGCCGCATCTCACTCTCAGGAAAAGACTCCTCCATGAGTCGAACCAATTAAGTGCTTTTCTTTGACAACCTGCACATCCTTGCAAACTGATTCCACTTCAAGCATGAGTTAAACTTCTTCCCTCGAGCTGGACATGGCATTGTGGATCTATAAGCATCTCCACAATTTGGGAACAGTTTTGAAGGTATCTGACTGTGGTGGGGCACCTGAAATGAGACTGCTGAGGTCTCTTTGTCCAGATCCCTTGTGCTTCAGCTAGGGCTGGGCAAGCTGTGTCTGCAACCCTGAGCCTCAGGGTGCATTTCTGTGTAACCTCTTTGAATCAAGCGTGGCAGATTTGATTTGAATTGCCAAGGTTGTGGCTTTTCTCGAGGTTCAAACACCATCCTCCATGAGAAGATGTTCCCTAATTTGTGGAATTGAAGTCTTTCCAATTAATTGGCCACAAATTAGTTAGTTGGTTAGTGCGCCAAATTTGCATGTAGAAGCCAATTGCTGCAATGTTGCCACATATTTTTTTAATTGGCCCACCATTTCCCTAGCATCTCTGGCAGAATGTACATCATTCGATCATCATGCTTTTCTTTGGCCCAAAGTATTTTCAAGAGCACTTGCAGCCGTATCAAACGTCGACATGTCTTCTGTGAGCTGCTCAAAATACTTGCTGGCCTTCTGTTCCGAGACAATGTACGAGTGTTGCCTTCTTGCAAATTGGTGCTATATCCAGACTCTTCATCCCAGTAGCGAGCAAGTAGTTCTTGAACCCCGAAATCCATAAGTCCTATGGCATGGGCGGATTTCCCGGCGAAGAAAGAAACTGTGCTGGAGTTGGTAAATTTAAGCTTTGCTCCATCATCCTCATTGTCACTCATTTTATATCTATGCAGAGGAATTACTAGTTTCTATGTGTGTAACAGGTTTCATTCACAGTGCTTTAAGATGTCTATTCCATGCTACAGCTCTGATTTCCAGATATTTCTATAGCTTAATTACTTTTCTGAGTCCACATCCAGGCTTAACCAATCAAGCACAGTGAGCATCAATAGTAAAGAGGCTCACATAATCAAACAGACAAATGAAACTGCACCTCCTACATACGCTACATTTACCCATCAGCTCTTTTCCACCAACAACAGTTCACATTTGTTTGATGTTGAATTTTCAACGCATGCATATTAAATTACTAAATGTTTTCACTTTGTGTTTTTAAGACTTTGAGTTTTCTGAAATAATGAAACAAACATCTAAAATTGCTGCTAATCACCACCATTTTGCATTCCTAGTATATGAGGGGAGTAAACAATGAGATTTTTAATTTTACCAAAATGCAACATTTTATTTATATTTTGAATGTGTGACTTATATCCTTTTCCCACTCGAGGCAAGACTTCTCCCCAAAACTTATGCTTGGACCTTCTCAGTAGAAGCTCTGGTGAGCCTTTCATATCATCTCCCCAGTCCATGAGAGAGCATCTTTTATTTAATTTTTAATTCAAAATTCAATCAGCAGTATTGAAGATAATATTTCAATAGTTTTCCTTATTATTGCCGGTTTATCAGCTGCATTTCTTTCCCCCTCCCCATCCATTGATGGTATTTCAGTGGCCTGTTTCTTAGCCAGTACGCCCATTCCATTCCCCCATGCTTGTTGGGTTTTGGTGTCACGCTCTTGATCATCACTGCGCTCCAAGACTGCTATTAAACCATAGAAAGGTTTCGGCACAGAAAGCGGCCATCCGGCACCTAGTCCGTACCTTGCAGGTTACGGCACTTTAGGTGCAGATCCAGACCTTTTAAATGAATTGAGGGTTTCTGCCTCCACCACCAAACAGGCAGTGAATTCCAGACACCCACCACCCTCTGCGTGAAGAAATTTTTTCTCATGTCCCCTGCAATCTTCCGACCAATCACCTTAACTCAGTTCCTCCTGGTAATTGAGCTCTCCGCTAGGGGAAGCAGGTCTTTCCTCTGTACTCTATCTAGCCCCCTCATAATCTTGTACACCTAAATTAAGTCACCCCTCAGCCTCCTCTGTCCTAAGGAAAACAACCTTAGCCTATCCAATTTTTCCTCATTGCTGCAATTTTCAAGCCCTGGCAACATTTTTGTACTGATCAAGCTTTTCAAATTCCCCCTAATGCTTGATGCAATTTTAGTGGCCTTCCACTGGCTTCAAATACACTGGCTATTAGCCACTTGGTAGCCTGTCTTACCAGCTTCTAAGGCTTGCTCTGGGCCAAGAAATCCCATCAGGTGTACTATTTCTCTAAAATTGCAAAGATAAGGATCTTAATGAAAAATAGATCAAAAATATAATTCTGTGCAAAAATGGATCATGAGTGCCAAAAAGTGGTGGTAATTCTATATTATATGAAGTAGAATTGATTACTGGGTTAAGACCGGAGGAAATTCTATAATACAATATTGATAATGATTCATTAATTGACACAGAGCACTGCGGTAATTCTATACTCGAATAACAAACATAATTCATTACTGGATCAGAGAGGTAATCTAATTCTCTAATATATGCATATAATTCACTGCACAGGTCAGAGAGCTGCGTACAATTCATTACTGAGACGGATGTAAGGTAATTGTCTTAATTATCTTGAAAATCTATAAAATTGTCCCTTATCAGTTTCAGTATGGTGAGATTTTTATTTATAAATTGTATTAAAAAATATCCTTCTGCTTGCCCTATTCCAATATCCCCTATCCTGTGACTGCACATCATCTGAATTACATTGAAATCACATGGTGATGAATTTGGAGAAGATATTGCATGAAAAGAAAGTTCCTCATGGAAAGCCACAAAGTTTTGTAGTGTGCAGCACATGACTGCTCTCTTTGACACTCGCATTGGCTGTATTATAGATCTCATGTGAAGTGTGACTTCAATATTCCAATTTTGTACTTTCCTACAACCCTGGTTGTAAAATGGACTTTGTCATATTGGTGCACCTTTGTGTTCTGACAGCTGCACAGATCTCATCAAGCCAAAGATGTTAAGCATAGTATTCATTATCCCAAACTCTTGCCTTTCATTCTGAAAGAGTATTCACACCAAGGATTCACATACAGTGAAAAAGCAAAAGCTTCAAAATGGATAGGGACCTGGCACAAAAGATCATGAGCCCAGTTACACGGTTAAATTAGAAAATTTAGGCCTATAAATTCAAATATTAAAATGGAGCTTAATCCCAAATTCTTCTGTTGTGTGGATGTGATTTACCGTGATTGTGAAATAAAACAAGGTTTCAATAAGGAGGCGGAGAAGAAGGGAAGTAAAAGTTGTGTTTATATATTGTAGTTAGAAAAAACCAAGAATTGGTTTGAACATCCTTAACCATTTCTTTCTTCATGTATGCTACCCGACTTGAATATTTCCATCTTTTGCTCTGTTTATTTCAGATTTCCACATTTGTTTCCATTTATAATGCTGAGCACAGTCTTTTAGATTACAAAGCTTTGATTAGAACTAGTAGATTCGTAACACTCCCACACTTTGGAAGCATAGGCACAAATAGTCTCCTATTTTGTGCAGTAAAGCACAATAACATTCTCCTATAAAATTGTTTTAATGTTTTCATTTCTGAAATTATGGCATTTTGGCAATCTGTATTAAAATTTACTGAGCAGCTTTTTTTACAGTAGGATTTCTGAGCTTTTTTTTTATATAAATGAGCTAATTTCAAATAATTCCTTTTATCAATCAGATTGTAGCCCACAATTTCTGATGCCTTTACACCATCCAATGCTTTGAATACAATTGAGTAGCATATTTTCATAATTGATGTTAAGGGTCTGTCAAGAAATTGTAATATTTTTCTTCTGGTAATAACCCTGGCATATTTTCCTATGTAGCGGAAGTCAGGATGTAATTGCATTAAGAGCCAAAGTGACAGCAAGGGTCTAAAGTCAACAGTAAGAAGTGGTTTTGATATGTTAATAAACAAAGAGGAACTTTAATCAGACTTTTACATAAAGCAATAACAGGAATAGTTTGAATTGAGTTGTTTTAGCTCAAAGGGGGACATATGCAGGTTGTAAAAGGGTGTAAGGAAGTGAGGTTAAGATAGGGTAAGTTTATTTTTACAAGTCTAAGAGCTAAAGTAAAGAACGATTTAATCAATTCTGGGAAGAAAGCATTTCTGAAGAGACTGGTTGAAACAATAGAGATACCAAAGGGAAGGAATACATTTAAGGAAATACTGAAGCCTATGTGAGAGGGTAGCTGCTTAGATCTCCCAGAAGACAGTGTGAACAAGGCCAGACTAAAATAACCAGTTGCTGTTAGCCTCAGAGGACACCTCAAGGAAAAACACTGTGTGGTAAAATTACTGGACTTCTACAGATTTTAAAATCAAAAAGGATAGTTGCTGAACAGAAAAGGGAAGGTTAGCTCTGAGGGTAGTTAAGTTAAGATTTGTGGAATTGTTTTAAAAGTAGTGGTTACTGTGTGAAGCCATTCTTGTGTTTAAATGTGATTGTGTTTTTTTTCCCTTTATTCTTTTAATAAATGTTTACACTTTGCTATAAAAACCATCACAAGTAGTCAGGGACATAATTTCCTGATATCAGAACTGCTCCTCATACTACACAAATTGCAAAAAATGTTTCGGCAGCTGTTTCAAGCATTCCTCTGGGATTTGAGCAGCTCAGCATTTACCATCCACCGTGCCATAACAGATTATAGGTATGCTTTGATCATTTAAAATTAATAAACACAAACAGTGCAACTGACAATACATAAATTCTTCAATTTAGATGACACCAAATACATTCAGTAAACCTACTGCCCTTGACATCGAGGCAGCATTTGACCAACTGTGGCACCAAGGAGCCCTAGCAAAACTGATGTCAATGGGAATCAGGAGAAAACTCTCTACTAGTTGGAGTCAAATGTAGCGCAATGGATTATGGTTGTTGGAGTCAATCATTTCAGTCCCAGGCCATTGCTGCAAGAGTTCCTCAGGGTAGTGCTTTCAGCTCAACCATCTTCAGCTGTTCCATATTTGATTTTCTCTCCATCATTAGTTCAGAAGCAGATTGCACAATGTACAGTACCATTTGTGACTCCTCAGATACTGAAGCAATCCAAGTCTAAATGCAGCAAGACAAGACCTAGACAACATTCAAGCTTGGTTTGATATGTAGTAAGTAACATTCACGTCACACAAGTGCCAGGCAACGACCATCTCCAACAAGAAAGAATCTAACCATCTTCCCTTGACATTTAATTGAATTATCATTGCTGAATCCCCCACTATCAACATCCTGGGCTTTACTGTTGACTAGAAATTGAACTGGACCAGCCATATAAATACTGTGGCTACAAGAGAAGATCAGAGGTTGGGAATTATGCAGTGTGTAACTCACCTCCTGACTCCCTAAAGCCTGTCGACCATCTGCAAGGTAAAAGGAATGTGATGGAATACTGTCCACTTGTCTGGATAAATGCATCTCCAACAACACCCAAGAAGCTCCAAAACAAAGTAGTCTGCTTGATTGGCACCCCATCTATCACCTGCAACATTCATCCCCTCCATCAGTGATTTACAGTGGCAGCAGCGTGTATTAGCTACAAAATGCATTGCTGCAACTCACCAAGGCTCCTTGGACAGCATCTTCCAAACCTGTGACCTCTGCCACCTTGAAGGACAAGAGAGCTGCAGATGCATGGGAACACCACCACCTGCAAGTTCCCCTCCAAGTCACACACCATCCTGACTTGGAGCTATATCACCATTCCTTCACTGTCACTGGGTCAAAATCCTGGAACTCACTTCTTCCCCGCACTGTAGATGTATCTACACCACATGGACTGCAGTGGTTCAAGATGATGACTCACCACCATCTTCTCAAAGACAATTAGGGATGGGCAACAAATGCTGGCCTGGCCAATGATGCCCATATCCCATGAAAGAATTTTTTAAAAATTCAATCCACATATCGGAAATGAACCAATGTATATTACCTTTGTTCTTGCAGTCATAGCATTCACTTTCTTCTTTTTTTTTGTTCTCTTTTCTTATCAGTTTTCTTTCTAACCCTCTTCTCCTGAAAAGTATTTACCCTTTCCTCGAATATGGTTCTTAGGTGCCTTCTCCAGCATCTCGGCCGACACTGCCCCCTTGCTGCCAAACCCCCACGTCCCATCAAAGACTAATGGGATCCCAAAACAGTGAACAGAAGTGTTTACCCTTCCATCAACCAATACATCAAGCCAGCTATAGTGCTCCTGCCCTCATTCTGCCTCAAATGAGCTAACTCCATAAAGATCAGAGGTTTAACCTGGGGCCTCTGTGGTTCAGATGGCTGTTACTCACTGGATATTGAATTCTTTGAGCCATTGGAGAGCTAGATGATACTTCCTCATACAAACAGCTAAGTGAACACCAGCGACTTGCCATATCTTGCATAAATAATATCTTGCAAAAATAAATTACATACATATTGGATTTTTATTCAGTCAATTTAGCCTGCTAAGCTTCAACCTTGCAAAAGAATGTTTGGACCTGAAATGTGAACAATAAATCATGGACAGGCTAATGTATTTCAATGAATGTTATTCTGCAGTTCTTCAGAAATTAGCTGGCAAAGCACATTTCAGCAGTCTGCTTGATAACACTGTACTTTCAGAATATATAAACTATTTTGATACAAGCTGGTTTGTCGTATGTTGTTTACAGCTGCAAAATGCACAGTAATAGGTTAGTACTGAAATTGCAAATTATGTAATTAGCTGAGAGATTTGATTTTACACCCTATCAACCACCTTTTTTCGCAGTGAGAACAAAGGTAATATAATTGGCTTATTTTAGTTATTTTGGATTGAATTCATATTTACTGATTGTGATTTGATGCCATCTACATCAGAGAATCTCTGTACTGTGAGTTGTAGCATTTGTTTAGCTTAATTTTAAATGGGCAAAATATTTGCACAATTTGTGGGATTGACAATCTTAACATGAATCAGTAAAGGCACTACTCAATTGCATTCAAATTATAGGATTGCCTCAAGGTACTAGAAAGTACTAGATGGTACAAAAGGTACTAGAAAGTGCTGGATGGTACAAAGGTACAAGAAGTTGTGGCCTACATTCTGATTCTTGATTTTTGGATCATTTTTCGATTTTGGATTTGGATTTTGGATTGTGATATTGAGGCTGGGACCTAGAAATAAAGTGAAAATATGTAGAGTGCACAAGTAATCGACCAGGAAAGTCATACACACAAAAGAGTCAAAGTGACAGATGGAAGTAAGTTAGCTCAATGCTGCACTGTATTTGGAGGTACGTAAACCAAGGGAAAATATAAAATATTTTATCTAATATCTATAAGATTTGGAATCATAAAGCTCCAAGGTTGATCAATACAAAACCTGGAGCTTCAAAGTATATCTATCAGAAAGGGAGAAAAATATCAGTAAACGAGATTGAATTCTTAACAAATGAGTGCATGACCATTAGAGAAGTAACTTGCCAAGAATGAAATTATCCAAAGTGTTATCCAAAGCACCTTTCACATCCTCAACACAGATAGCAGGAGCACAACAATTTAATTATTTAAAGAAAAACTCCATCTAAAGAGGAATCAAATCGAGCATTTATCAGAGTGCACTTTCGTTTCCGAAGCAATAATACTCACTCTGGCAGCATTTTTTTTGGATGCTAAACTACTAATAGGGGTTAAAGATGGTATTTTGTAGCTTAATTTATATTAGCATAATTTTTACATGCATACACATCAGCATTAGAACATTAGAACCGGATTAATAATTCTTGGGGCCTTTGGCTCTAAATATTAATTTTTTGTGTAACAACTCTGGCTCAGCAACACCACAAGCAGCCTCTTATCACCATTGTGTAGGGGAATGGCAGAACCACATGTGTGCACACTCACTGTGCACTCAACCTTACATAATCCACTACATACTGGTGTCTGACTCAAATCAGTAGTCTTCTGATTGCAAAAGTAATAAACAACTGTTTGTCTCACATGGCATTGATCACTGGAGCATGGTTTCTGATTCTTACAAAGTTATGCAGCAGCATTGCCCATTGCTCTAATACACCTAATTTAGTGAACCAATGTATTCATGATTGAAATTACATGTGTAATACTGAAAGGCATACACTGTACATAGCTGTAATATTTGTAATATCATTACCTAATACTTGCATCTTAAGCAAGTTTTGTGAAGTAACTATTTGTTCTACATTCCCACAACCTTATTTTCATTATATGGATTATAAATGTTTCTTAAGATACAAATATGTGTTTCTTTTGTTTATTCTTTCCTCTCAAGAGTGTTTTTTTCAGTTATTTGTATAAATATTACATTATACATAAGTCTTCACTACTGTCAAAAGAAATGTCCCAAAAACACATTGTTCAGTGGGGAAGGGATGGCACTCATCTCTGACCTCAAGGAAAACTGCCTGCAAAGATTCAGCCTGCTCAAGAGCATTGATTTTCTCTATTCCTGTGTGATGTAGGAGATCTGTGGCTCCCAACAGTAATGAAGTCATCAAGCAAGCTGATCAGCCAATCAGACTGAAGAATTCTCACAGACAGCAAACAAGGTAGTAAAAAGTGTGAATTATAATTCACTTCTTAATAATTTTACATAAAACAAAATAAAGATCGGGACCAACACATTGGATTAAGGTAGAAGCTAAAATATCATAAACTTTATAAAATAAAAATAAAAAACAAAGATTACTTTTAAATGCAGTGCATTTTGTGTAGGCAAATACTGCAGCACAGCAAGATCCCACAAACAATGACAAATTTTGGTTGCATTGTTTGATGGGTGAATGTTTCAAGGGAAAACACATATTGAGAGAACTTCCTATTTTTCTTTGAATAGTGCTATGGGATCTTTAACCACTGGGACAAGCAGGTGGGTTCAACATCTCATCTGAAGGATGACATCGTTGATAATGCAGCAAAATCTAGGTAGTTTATTATGATATTAGCCTTACTCAAGTGTTCAAGTTTCTGGAGTGGCACTTTGGATTCACAATCTTCTGATGCAGAGGTGGGTACCCTATTAACTGAGCCAGGCTAATACTGCGAATGCAATGTGCACTGAATGAAAGAGCTGCCAATCTCAAACCAAGCTTTTGTATTTTATTTTGCTCTGTGAATTTTCCCTATGATACTCTCCATTTCTATGATGTTGACCGTTGCTAAGATACAGTTTCACAATTGATGTCAGCTCTTTAACATGATCATATATTTATAAACTCTTCATGCCAAAAGCTAAACTGTACATTGGCAGGATACTCATTTATATGAGTTAACCCTACCCTACTCTTTTTCAATTTGCACACTTCCACAGGTTTCTGGATAGGAGCAGGAAAACAGATTTTCTCCTGCCTAACCCAGCAATAGTCAAGCAGTAGTAGCAACATAGAATTTTCTGGTTCAAATCAGGTGGCTTGGCACTCAAAGTTTTGTTTTAAGGTTATTTTGAGCATGGTTTTCATAAAGCTTGTATCTTTTGATTTATTCTCTCACTCAGAGGTAAAATAGGGAAGACATTTCAGCAGTTTTAAAAAAAAATGAATAGCATTATTAAGCTAAGTAAGAAAATCACATGAGGTAAGAGTGAGAGGGCCTGTATGCTGGACCATGCAGAGGACTGAGAAGATGTATATGTGAAGCATTAAGATCTCTTACAGGGGTCTGCAGGGTTTAACCTGGCTGGGGTGTCTAGAATGACAGATCACGGAGTTGCTATATTACTAGGGTCTTCTAGGATTGAGATTTGTAGAACTCTGCAATTGGAGGCTCATGAGTGGTTGGTCGACAACATCCCATAATGCAGCTGAGGCACTGTCAGTGAGGGGACGCCAAAGTTACTTCAATACTTTTCGGGATTATAAAGATTACTATGAACGAATGGCAATCGGGGACCAGTTAGAAGAACTTCCCTGATCAAAGTGCATGGATGAGCAATTTCAACGAGCAAATGGTATACTTATGCTGTTCTTCCCTGTGCACCCATGTTTCTGGTTCTACTTGAAAGAGCTTTCTGCAAGGTCGACTCCCCGACGGAAGCAGGTGTGAGGGTGTTATGAGTGCATCCTTGCTGAAATCCTTCCTTTTAATGTGTCAAGCATACAGACTTTGCAAGGACATGGGAAAAATTTCATTTCTTCTTACAGGTGCCTGAGGTTACGGGAGAATAGAGTGTTACGCAGGTTGTGATGCGTGCATTTGACATAAGGGGTCTGTATATGAGCACAGTTTGGCCCATGCAAAGGATCACAACACCAGAAGGGCAGGCATTAAGTAGTGCAATTTAAATCAGCTATCATATATCAAGGTACATGAAAGCAAAGTATAAGAAAGAAGCTGTGGCTTACCGGCCACTTTACCAAATAGTAAAGGATAAGTATCAGCAGCTCACTCTGCCTAGAATCTGCTAGCTATTAGATTGTTACAGGCACGTCATACCCTTGCAAGGGCCTCTGCAAAATCCTGTTCCTCGTCATCAACATCCTCTTTCCTGTCTTCATCATCAGATGAGAGACCTTGGATCCTCCAAGTTTCCCTCATCCAACACATTCCCCATTTGTAGCGTGAGGTTGTGCAGGACACAGTAGACAATGATGATCTGGGACACTCTCTGTGGTGAGTATTGGAAAGCCCCGTCTGATGGTCCAAACATCTGAACCTCATCTTTAGAAGACCTGTCATCTGCTCACTGGTGGTCCTTGTGGAGGCACGTGCGGAATTTTAGCTCTCCTTAATGGCACTCTGAGGACGGCAAACTGGCATTATCAGCCAAATTTTCTGGGGGTATCCCTTGTCCCCATGGAGCCAGCCCTGCAAATCGCTGAGATCCTTCAAAAGCTTGTTGCACTTTGGAATGGTTCAGCCATTGTGAAAGCTCCCTGGGAACTGAGCACAAATATGCAGGATTTGTGTTGTGTGATCACAAGATCAAAGAGTGAAAACCTTTCCTGTTGATGAATGTGATTGGCTGATGGTAGAGAGCTCTGAATGCCACATGTGTGCAGTCAATAGCCCCTTGCACTTGTGAGAATCCTGCGATTGCTGTAAAAGCCTGGCTCTTGGAAACCAAGTGGAACTGGAGAAATTGATTCCCTCTCCTGAACAGGGCATCTGTCACCTCTGGATGCACTTGTGTGTCAGTGACTGGGAAATGCCACACAGGTCCCCAGTGGAAAGCTGAAAGGAGCCACTGGCAAAGAAGTTTAGAGTGGCGGTGACCTTTAATGCCACCAGCATGAGATTGCCTCCAAGTCCTTATGGGTGCAGGAATTCATGAAGGAGCTGACATATGTGAGTAACCACATTCTGGGACATCCTAAGGTGCCTCCAGCATTGCCTTTCACTCATCGGTAGGTAGCTGCACCACATGCAATATACCTGAGTTTGGGCCAAAGCTCGCCGTTGCACTGGTCTCTGGTCACCAGCATCCTGACCTTCTTGAGGCCCCGCTGCCTCCTGCTGCTCAGGCCATTGCTCCTCCTGCCCCTGGGCTAACCTGTGCCAGTTCCTCCTCATCTGGGCGAGACCAGTAGAAAGATAGGGTTGCCTGGACCCTGCGTCTTCCAAGCAGCAGTGGATTTGTGAATGAATTGCAGCGATTCATCTAGTGAGCATATTGTTTGTCGATTAGCCTCTATGTCTGAGCCTCTAAGCCAATGCTAAGTCCTGTGCCTGGTTTCTGTCTAGAAATGGCATCCCCATCCCACCCCTTCCAGGTGAAGACCATCATGGAGGACAGCAGATGTTTTCCTCTAGGTCATACATGATTGTGCATGGGGTCATTGCACATTGACCGAGGTAATGACAACCATATCCAGAAGCCTCCCTCACGCTATTCAGCTTGCCTTCATTACGCTCAAAATTCTACAGAGACACCATTGGTTTGGCATCATAGAAGGACTTACCATTTACGCCCTTGTCAGCCATGACCATTTACCCAGGAGAATAGAGGTTTGGATTCGAGACTTTGCTCCCATCTATCACATGTGCCCCTTGGAGGCATCCACCTCCCTTGCTCCTTCCCTCCCTCCCTCTGACATCATATGCCAATCAGCACACAATGTATGGCAGCTCCAGACCTTGATGGGTTCTCGCTGGAATTTGACCATTAGTCATGGAGCAATGCTGATTTATTGGTCATTGCAACCTAGAGAGCAGAACTCAGCTGAGCCTGGTTCTCAACAGACCCTCCCACATTGAATGCTTGAGAGGTTTTACGAACTGTGCAATAACCTTGACAGCTTCAGCATGGTGCGTGTGATGTTTTCCAGCACTTCAAGTACCTTGTACCCTCCCCATGTACCCACCAAGATTCCCCAATACTCCCACACATTACCAACGTGTCATTCCTCTCCCTCATGTAACCAATCAACCTCTCCGTTACCCTGGACCCGATTACCATTTATATGGACATTCCTGCTCTCTCCCCATTCCCTTCACTGTCGATGTGCCCATGTCCCTCCTGACCCTGATCTCTCCCATTCTCGAGGCCAACTGTACCCCAACTTTCCACAACACACCCCCCATGAAACCATCCACTGAGCTCATGAACGTAGCACTTCACCCTACCTGACCCAACTGCCTCTTCTGACTGTGACTGCCTCCCAGTACCCTCGTTTAAACACGCAGGACCAAATTCCTAAGCTCACAGACCACACACTTTAGACCCATTTCTCTATGATGCTCACTGCCCAGAGAGGCCATCCACTGCCCTACAATGGGACCAAGGCATCCATGACATGCTTACCCTCCTAAACAAGCTCCAGACAATCTGGCTTCCTTCCCAGATGCCTTGCTAACATGGCCCGGACAGTCTGGCTTTCTTCCCCAGGCACTCCTCTAACCTGCCCCGGGCAACCTGGCTTTCTTCCCTGGACAACCCTCCCACCCTTCTCCGCTGATTCTGCCCTCCCATCCAGCCTTCATTCCACCCATTCCCACTGATCCTGCCTCCCCTGTCCAACCTTCACACAGCTTGGACTACCAGCATCAAATCTCAATCAAGCGACTGACATTTCTGAGCGGTCCCCAAGATGGTCAAAGCAGTGGTTTCTCACTTCAAAGTCCAGGTAGAAGCCTTCTTCACCAGGTGGATGCCATCTATATGCAGTCGTAAGAGTCAACTTTCTAATTTCTTGCTGGCGAAGAATTTAATTTTGAGGGGGCACTTAATTTTGGTGAGCCGGTCTTTTAATAAGCCTGCACGGCATGCTAGTGCATAAAAAAGGGCTTCCTGACCCACTTTTAAAGTCCCAAGAACTTAATTCTTAAAGTTCAACTGATTTTTGACCTCCCACCAAATTAAGCTGTCCCACCCGCCAAGCTTCCCACTGTAGGCGGGCCTGGAAGATTCCAGCCTCTAGGTCAAATCATCTTTATGATTCACATCTATACGATATCAAACTTTCTGTATAAGGCTATATGATGTAAGTTCATGACACGTAAGCTTAGATTACAGCCAAGAGTAAAATTATGTGAATTATTCCACAGAAAAGCTCTTGACATGAGCTATTTTAAAATGTACATTTAGATAAACCTTGCTATAAATGTGTTCGTTTTTGAAGACAATGCTAGGCTGTGGATCAGAAGACAGAAAAACATGCTAACCATTGGCTGTTTCTCCTGGAATAAAAAATAAGCAGGCCTGCAGGTTGACTGGAAAATGCCAATTGACCTCTGTTAATTGGCTTGAAGTGGCCATTTTACCTACTGCTTGTGGGTGGTTAGCGCTTCCACCAGCTTCCCCATCTGGGAAAAGGCCCAGAGGTGGAATGGTGCAGACAAGCTGGTCCACCAGCCAATGGTGCTCATTTTCACACCTGCTCGCTCCACTACTCGTATCCATGTGGCAGCGAAAATCCTGCCTCTCGAATTTAGCTGACTTTAAACATCTTCCATTAACAAGTCCAAAATTCCATTAAGTTATAAATACCAATCACCAATCGTGGGCCGGTCATGAGGTAAGGTGCTCAGCTCTTCATGTTAAAGAAAGGAGTCAAACAACAGAATCAAACAAACATTTCTTTATTATTGTTATGATAACTTGTTTAACATTATCTTAATACTATATTAAAATTATTCATGGTACTTAAGCAAATATTATCTGATAGGGTTAGTAACCTGACAGTTGATTTTTTTTGACATGTCAAGAGTTTTATTGACTGTGCAACTCTTTTCACATTCAAGACATTTATACTGTCTCTATCCTGGATGAATTTGCTCACCTCTAAGTTCCTTGTCACTGTGAAACTCTTTCACATTCAGTGCATAGCCCAAATTTCTGAGCTATCGCTGATTGGTCTGAAGCTGCTGTTGCACCACATCTTAGATAATGGCATATCTTTGAAAAATATACTTTGCAGTTCAACTAAGGAAAGTGGGTCAGTATCAGAGAATCCTGTCAGTTTCAGTTGATCAGGCACACGACCCAGTGTAAGCTGAAGAATCAAACTTGGTTACTCACTTCCTGGAGTTCTGTTCCGGGTAGCTTTCTGCCTGGCTGCAACACACATAAATCGACTGCAAACAATGCTGGTTAGCACTCCATCTAGTGGGTAAACTGTTATAATTGGCATGGTATTTTATCACCCTGATTTTGCATTAAGCACACTGGCCTCTGTGGGAATTGCCCGGGAAGTTTGAACTTCCAATAGACAATTCCCCCGTTTCCCGGGAGCCTCCGCAAAAGTCTCTGACTCTGAGTTGGACACTTTGGACAGGTCTGATGTACCTACCTGAGTAATTACCCAGGAAATGTTAGACCTACTCCAACTCCTGTGTAGCTACAGAACTGACCCCACAATCACAAACACCCACTCCTTACTCGACCACCCGAATACTCCCCTGAACAATCCCCCAACCATCCCAACAACCCTCCCAACCTCACTAAACCCCAAACCCCGACCAACCCCTGAACCACTGACTACCCACTAAGACCCGAACCCCCCACCACCCAACTAACACCAGACCCGACCTGACTATCCCTCCTGACTCGACTACCACCCAATCTTACCCACTTGCAATCTACCCATCTACCACCTCACCCACCTGTTGCCCTACCCAGCTATCACCTCATCCACCTGCCATCCTACCTGCCTGCCACCCTACCACCTTGCCACACTCCCCACCCACCTATCCACCCACCACCCTATCCACTTACCCACTTATCTTACCCACCTACCCATTCACTTATTCATCCACTCATCCATTCACTAACAAACATTCACACTGGACATTTAAACTTGCCTGACGGCAGCTAGTGATGTAAAAAGGGGTTGTGGCTTGTTTTCCCCTAATGCTGCAGTGCTACAATAAAGCTCTTCGAGTGACTGTTATGTTCCATATTTCTGTACAAGTCGGACTCAAAAGACCTGGTCATAAATGTGGTGCATCACCTAGGTGCAGAAAAGTTTGATCGAAGCGGCAATCCAACGTTGATTGCCACTCCTTGGAAGACCCGGGCCATTATACTACTCACACAGATCAGGACACAATGTCTGTCACTATCAACTAATTAATTTTGTCAAAAGCAAGGGAATCACAGGGTTCGGGGCATGGTGAGAAAGTGGGGTTGAGGTAGATCAGCCGTAATCTTACCAAATGGTAGGGCAGGCTCGAAGAGCCATCGAGCCCATTCCAGCTACTATTTCATATATTCCTACCCAAAGTGTCTGATTTAACACTAAGGTGCACTCTCTTACCTTTGTGGGGAATGGGACTAAGTGAAACAAAAACAGAAAATGATGGAAAAACTCAGCAGGTCTAGCAGCATCTGTGGAGGGAGGAACAGAGTTAACGTTTCAAGTCCATATGACCCTGCTGAGCTTTTCCAGCATTTTTTGTTTTTGTTTCAGATTTCCAGCAACCGCAGTATTTTGCTTTTATCTTAGTGGGACTAGGTGAGTTGCTCTTGCACAGACATGATGGGTTGTGAATAGCCTCGTTCTGTACTGTAACCGTTCTATGATTTGAGCTCTGGATGACATTGGCAAAGCCACTGTTCGTCACCCATTGCTACATCATTTTAAAGAACCTTGAGAGCCAATCGTTTATTGTGGGACTGGAGTTCATGTAAGCCAGACCAAATAGGAGTAGTAGGTTGAGTGAATGAGTTGGGTTTTTGCAAACATCTGGCAGGAACTGTTCTCTGATAATGGGCCACACTTCATTCAGGGTGGTGACTCCAGACCAGTTTTCGGTTAGATTGTTAAAATCACAACCTCCATTGTTTCCGCTGAAGTCATTCTAGGATGGTTGGGAATACTCTCCATTGGTGTGATATCACAAGAGTGGCACAGGAGCGAGCAAGTCTGCCCTGAGGGTCTCCCATGCCAATAATAACACATTTAAAACAATGGTAAACCTGAGTTTTGTAACCATTATGTTTTTGTATAAAATAGGGGAGTAGTTCAAACAAAAAAGTAGCAAAAACACTTCCATTCTTGGGGCTAAGCTTGTTTTTCTTTTAAAGAACTTACTAATTGATGCTGATACAATTCTGAGATGTAAAATTACTGTAAATCTCAGTAGATCCTAACAAGACAAAATTATACACCCCTGACGTTGGGAAACGAGTACACTTGACCAATTTTATCCAATTGTGCTCCTGGCTTCATCAGAGAGCACATGCATTTGAATCCCTGATATTTGCGCCTGGGATATGAAGCTCCCTTCCAGAAGTGTGATTTCATCAAGTCAGCCCTGCTACTCCTGTTTGTGCACAACACCTCGAGGCACTGAATGAAGGCCTCCTATTGTACAATGATCAGCAGATGAATATCCCCTCCAGAGAACCTGTGACAGTCATTTAAATGAAGCAGGTGCAAAGCAGATGGGTCCTGCTGAGCTCATACAGACAATCTTCATGAAGCACGTTCTTCAAACTGGCACGGAGTTCCGCTTTTTTGCAATACACAATGATCAAGGCTGTTGTTTTATTTTTAAGCTGATTCTCACAGAAATCTCATAAAATTATTCTAAGATCTTACAGGAAATCACAAGGAGAAGATTGCCTCTGTGTTCTAAGTGTAGGGAATCCATAAACCTGTTCTTCACTCTTCGAAAAGTATTTCGTTTATTGACTTGAGGTCCTCAAAGGTGCAGCATAAATGCAAGTCCTTCATTCTTTTTTATCTTTGGGGTTTTGATTTAGTTACAGCCAGCACACAGAGGAAGCATTCTAATGATGCATTAGGTCAAAAAATTGAGAGAGTTTATTGAGGATTAATAATGCAGTGGTTATGGAAATTTTGAATAACCAGCAGCTCTGTGGATAATAGTAATATGAGTCATGGGGTGCTTGCAAACTAAAATATATCAAATGAAGTAATCAGCTTACTCCTCTTATTCCTATTCATAATTCATAGGTACATTTGACCATATTAAGCCCTGGATGTGTAGCCATAACAACACTCAAGAAGGTCAACACCATCCAATGCCGAAGAGTTAGGTTTGATCACCTTGCGTGCCACTCGACTTATCATCCACCCCCTTCATCATTAGTACATTGTGTTTGCAGTATTTTTGACCTACAGGATGTACTGCAGAATCCCACCAAGCTTACCTTAACAACACCTCTCTCAAAACAAGAGCAGCAGTGTTCTTTCACTGAGCTGGAATACCCTTCCTAATGTCAGTGTGGGATCAGTATGACTGCAATGATTCAAGAAAAAGAGCCACCACTATTTTGGACAATAAATGTAGCCTTGACAGCACTGTCCACAATCTGAGATCAAATCACAAGTCTTCACAAAGCACAATCATCTCTATAGTAAGGAAGCAAATAACGCAAGTTCTGTATATACTGGTCAAAAGTTCACAACCCCATACTTCTGGAAATTCTTGTAAATTCCCGCTCTTGTTGCTATGCTTATATTCCAATTTACTTACCATTCTTTAGGCTATGATGAATCACCTAAATTATGTCATAATCAAAGACAGATTCATCAAATTAAAACCCTGGATGTACGGAAGTTCTCTCATAACATAACAAATTTGCTGACACTTATCAGAAAAAATAAGCAACTTGGAAAAGAATTCTGCAATCTGCTTTTTTCCATTGTGAAAAAGTATCAATTTCAAAAAAATATCTTTCCTTTGCTTCCTCAATGTCAACAAAAAAAAAAATCATTTTGCTATTAATCACAGGTATTGTCTCACTACAAGATAAAATTCAGCTGTTCGTAATATAAAAGGCATAATTGCTAGTATTTTAAATCTGAAACTTAACCAAAATAAAGCTTTTATGAATTCATCTCCAGTTTACTTTGATGTCACTTAGAAAATACAATAGAAGTCCTCACGTAATGAGTGCACCAGCATTTTAATTCAGCTCAGAGAAACCTGCTGGTTTATGCTGGAAAATTCTAAAAACTGCACACGCTGAGAATGAAAGAAAATGGTTGGTAACTTCTTTTAACTGTCTTAGCAAAGCCAACCAAAGAGAAACCTGATGGAAATCCTGCATTAATGAGCCACCTTGCCAGAAGGATCCAGTTAACATATGAGGAACGTTTGAGGACTCTGGGTCTATACTCGATGGAGTTTAGAAGGATGAGGGGGGGGATCTGATTGAAACTTACAGAATACTGAAAGGCCTGGATAGAGTGGACGTGGGGAAGATGTTTCCATTAGTAGGAGAGACTAGGACCTGAGGGCACAGCCTCAGAGTAAAGGGAAGACCTTTTAGAACAGAGATGAGGAGAAACTTCTTTAGCCAGAGAGTGGTGAATCTATGGAATTCATTGCCACAGAAGGCTGTGGAGGCCAGGTCATTGAGTGTATTTAAGACCGAGATAGATAGGTTCTTGATAGGTATGGGGATCAAAGGTTACGGGGAGAAGGCGGGAGAATGGGGTTGAGAAACTTATCAGCCATGATTGAATGGTGGAGCAGACTCGATGGGCCGAATGGCCTAATTTCTGCTCCTATGTCTTATGGTCTGTCACTGCCTAAACTGCCAACTGTATTTTGATGGACATCATTCCTGACATTTTGCTTGTGGCACTTGTTGCCAGTGTTTCTTCAGAGATAATCAGAGCCAGCAGCATGTCACCTTCATCTGACACTGATGGGTTCTAAGCATCATGAAGTCTATGCATTGACAGTGTTTCTGAAGTTATGTCAAAGTACGTCCAATTGTGACTGTCTACCTTATTCTGAATAGTACAAGAAAGGCATCGCAACTGTTCCTTCCGGGTGTATTTCATGAATTCCAGTCAAATGAGATTACTTGCACCATCGTGCTTTGGTGACAAATGTTGTATTCAGGAATCATTTGTGTAAGCACTGTGAACTAATTATACATTTTGCATGGCATTTAATGTTTTGGCAGTCATTGGTGCAGACTTGCTGACCCAATAAAGAGGCACATAAGCTGTTTTTTTCATACTACCATTTGATTTGTTCAGGCTCCAAAATATCAGAATCTGTGAGCCAGCTTCCAGTGCTCGTACTACTAAATGTTACTCACAGTATAGCAACAGAATCACACCTCATGAAAAAATGCCTTCTTGATTTTTCTGCCTTGATAAAGGAGTTAGATTTGCTAACGCAAACTAGAGGCTGACATCAATATAAAAGCAAAAAACTGCAGATGCCGGAAATATGAAATAAAAACAGAAAATGCAGGCACATTAACTCTTGCTGCTGAACAGGAACAGGAAGCTGACTCCCATTCCAAACACGGCACATGCGTGGTTTCTCCCACTGCTGACGCCACTATTATGTGTCTGCAACCCACCATCCACTTCCTGAAACCTCCCGCTCTCTTCGCCACTCCCTCCCACTGCCCACTCCCTGCTTTCTACTTTCCGTTTCCCTTCCCTCTCTTTGCCACTCCCTCCTTCTCTCCACTGCCCCTCCTTCCCGCTGCCCACTCCCTGCTTCCCTTCGCTCTCTTCACCACTCACTCCTGCTCTCTTCACCACTATCACTTTCTTTGCTGTTCCTACTGCTTCCTGCTCCCTCCCACTCTCTATTCATCGTTCCCTTTGCTGCTCCCTCCTGCTCGAAGGGAGCAGCGATGGGAGGCAGACAAAATGGGAGGCTGACAACCAGGGCAGGAGGAAGCAGAAGGGAATGACAATGGGAGTGGGAGGGGACGACGATGAGAGTGGGGGAAAGTGGGAGGGAGCTGCGAAGAGAGCAGAGTGAAGTGGCGCAGAGAGCAGAGGAAGTGGAAGTGGGAGGGACGAGATGGTGAAGAGAGTGGAGGGAAGTGGTGAAGAGAGTGGAGATACGTAGGAGGGATTGGCTAAGAGAGCATGTGGAAGCGGTGAAGAGAACAGGGAAGCAGAAGGGAAGCAATGAAGGGAGCAAATGGAGTTGGTGAAGAGAGTAGGGGAAGCGGGAGAAATTGGCTAAGAGAGCAGAGGGAAGAGGTGAAGAGAGCAGGGGGAAGCAGTGAAGAGAGCAGAAGAAAGTGGTGAAGAGAGTGTGGGAAGCAGGAGGGAACGACAAAGTGTGAGGAGACGGGGGGAACAGGAACAGTGATATATGTTCTTTTCTATCTTTGTTTGGTCTGCACCATCTCCGATACAGGCAGCTGCATGGGGCATTGCTGTCAGTGACGTCACAGGCATATGATGGGAGTGTGGCCTTTGCAGTTCCGGTATCAGAAAACGCAGCCATGCTGGAAATACTCAGCAGGTCTGGCTGCATCTGTGGCGAGAAAACTTTTTATAAAGGTCAGACTTGAAACGTTAAGTCTTGTTTTTCTCTCCATGTATGCTGCCAGATCTACTGAGTATTTCCAGCATTTTCTGTTTTTATTGGAGGCTGACATCGCCATGAACAAGAAAACACGCAGTGCAACAACTGAGGGAAACTAGAAGGGAAGAGATTTTGGTAAGAAAGATAGCTAAATGCAGAAGGGGAGAAATAAACAATAAGGATTTCAAAGCAGAACATTCTGGTGAAATAAGGGAATAGGCTTGCAACTGACTATTAGTACACTGACTATTAGTACAGAGACCTCATAAAAGGAAAGCTAGATAGCTTAAAGGGTGTTTTTTTAAAAAATGAAAACTACATTGAACGAGGCAGTTTTTCCCCACAGAGATGAACATGATCTGGGCACATGGAAGCAAAAATGTCACGTTATAAACTTGACTCATTATTACACCAGGAAAGGTAAATTAAAGAAAAGATTTTTTGGTATCTAAATGTTTTACACAGAAGAAAATGCAAAAACATAGGGGGCAGAATTTTGCCCTTGATGGGCGGGCAGGCCCCGCCCTGAACTCACCAACGGAAAAATCCTGGCCCGGCTGGGGGTGTGAATTATATGGTGTATAGAAAAAAACTGCTCTGATAGGGGAGTACTGCATGTACTTCAAAATGAATAAGAAATAATCAGTAATAAAGCATTCCAAAAGAAAATATTGAAAGGAATACCTCTAATCTGGACATAAATAACATATAGATGGATATTTTGAAAATCTATTTAAAGGAAAACTGTAGGCGTAAAACTAATTGAGGGAGGACATCGAGCTTGTTACTAGTCCCACATATGTTATCCTGAGAAGCAGGTAATTTAATAGTTGAAAAAGGTTCACAGAATCTTGCCACATTGGTGCTTCTTACACTAGACATTTCAGGGACTGTCATTCCCCCTGTACTAGAAGGATCTGTCAAGACATAGTAATCTAAGATAATTGCCCTAAGGAAAACTTTCATGGGAAATTATGGTGATGCCTGACCCATTCATTTATATCATTAGAATATGAAAGGGCTTACAAAGAGGTCCAGGGTGCGGTTTAAATGCATTGTGTAGAACAATTCAATTACACATGAAAAGGATACAGCATGGGTTTCACGATACTTGTATTTTTCCCATCAATTTTCTTGAAATAATCATTAATCAGGATTTTTCACAGAGCAACTTTTCAGGTTACCCATGAGTACAGAAATATGACTAGTTAATTTGAGACTCAAACAGAAACTGCATTATAATCAAGAGAGCATTTCTATTTGGCCACTCCCTCATCCAAACAAGGCGTAGTTCTGATATTTATATCCTATGATAATACTTGGTTATTTGGAAAGATTGTTCATATTTTGTATTGCTGCTGGTCTGTGTTTGCATTACATCAAAATATAGAGAGGAATTCTTAAGAAAATGCATCTGATAATATACAAATATTTGCAGGTTTAGATTAAACTGTTTTAGATTCTTTAGTGATGTGCTAAGATCCCGAAGGTTTGTATTTATATCGTGGATAGAAACATAAGAACAGGGGTAAGCTTTTCAGCCCCTCATGTCTGTTCTTCTTCAATTAAATCATGGCTTATTATTAGTTGACACCTTTTTTTAAACCACGTGCATTCTTTTCTTAGAGGCTTAACTTTTTTTTTTAAACAGAGTAAAGCATTCTCTCTATTGGAAGCTATGACCAACTAATTTTGTTTTAGTAGTGCAAATATAAAAACCTAGTATATTCTTTCATCATTCTGGAAAACAGCTGAAAAAATAACCAGTGGCTTTAAATGTGGAAAAATGTTTGAAGAGTAAAAACTATTATCTGTAAATTTTGAACCACATACTTCCAACAATGTTGCCGAAGTACTATTTATAAGTAAATATGTTTACTCCATTTTCCTTCTTGAAGTATCATGAGCCCACATTTACAGTAAAAGGCGAAACCACCTCACAATGGATTCCCAATCTTAGCCAAGGCACCAGGGGAAAAAAATAAATTACACAGAGTGAGTTAAACAAGCTGGTTCACATATGTCCTGCATCATTAGCATTGCCAGAAATTTATAGATAGATCACTTGGTTGCCTTTCAGCTGGGAACAGTATAAATTGGATAAATTTCAAAGGGCTAAAGTTTTACAAAGCTAAACCTAAGTGAAAAAAGGGTTGCTTTAATTTCCACTGTTGACCATATCATACTATTTCATAACAACTGTAACAATTGTGCATGGTTTAATTCTCTAAAAAGGCAATTCTGAAATCTGTGAAAATAACACCAATATGGAAACTACCCAATTTATAATAGCCATTACAAGAGGATACTTAACCAGGTACAGAGGATTAAAGGAGTAACAATCGTATTAGCGCCTATACTTCTAAAATTTCAAATGGATACAGTTGTAGTTATAACCAATATTCTCCTATTACTCTAGCTTAATGGTTTATGGAAAGGCCAAGATGACAGGAGGAAGTTGACTCTGACCCCTCCCTATCTCTGTAATCTCCTCCAGCTGCACAATCCTCCAAGCTATCTGAACTCCTCTAATTCTCTTCTCTTGAATTATTAGCTCTATCATTGGTGACGTGCCATCAGCTGCCATTGCCCTAAGCTCTGGAATTTCCTCCTCAGACCTTTCCACTTCTCTAACTCTCTTTCCTTTCTTAAGGTGCTCTTTAAAACCTACTTCAACATCTGCCCTTGTATCTCCTCGGTGTCAAATTTTGTTTTACACACAGCAGTGAAGCATCTTGGGAAATTGTATTACAGGACAGGGGTTACATAACTGCAAATTGTTGTTGTTGAATGTTCCTTTAATATTTTGGCCCAGGTGCATTTCTGTATACAAACTAATTTTATTTTTAATTTATTCATTCCTGAGATGTGGGTTAGGCCAACATTTATGGCCCATCCCCAATTGCCCTTGAGAAGGTGGTGGTGAACTGCCTTCTTGAACCGCTGCAGTCTATGTGGCGTAGGTACACCCACAGTGCTGTTAAAGAGGGAGTGGTGTCCCAAGCACCTGCTGCTTTTATCCTTCCAGATGGTGGTGGTCATGGGTGTCCACCACCATTCATGACTGGATGTGGCAGGACTGCAGAGCTTCACTCTGTCTATCACTTGCTGCTTATGCTGTTTGGCATGCAAGTAGTCCTGTGTTGTCACCTCATGTTTAGGTATGGCTGGTGCTGCTCCTGGCATGCCCACCTGCATTCTTCATTGAGCCAGGGGTGATGGCTTGTTGATAAATGGTAGGGTGGGGGATATGCTGAGCAATGAGGTTACAGATTGTGGTTGAGTATAATTCTGCTGTTGCTGATGGCCTACAGGGCCTATGAATGCCCAGTTTTCAGTTGCTATATCAGTTCAAAATCTATCCCATTTAGCATGGAGGTAGTGCCACACAACACTGATGGAGGGTATCCTCAATGTGAAGACGGGACTTCATCTCCATAACGACTGTGCGGTGATCACTCCTACCGATACTGTCATGGACAGATGTGTCTGCGGTAGGCAGGTTGGTAAGGATTGAGGCCAAATATGTTTTTCCCTCTTGTTGGTTTCCTCACAATCTGCCGCAGACCCTGTCCTTTAGGACTCGGCCATCTCGGTCTGTAGTGTTGTGACAGAGACACTCTTAGTAATGGACACTGAAGTCCAATGCTTCCTCCAAGTGGCGTTCCACATGGAAGAGCACTGATTCAACAGCTGAGGGAGGGTTGGGGGTTGGGGGAGGGTGTGGTATGTGGTAATCAACAGGAGGTTTCTTGTCCATATTTGACTTGATGAGGCTTCATGGGGTCTGGAGTCAATGTTGAGGACTCCCAGGGACAACTCCCTCCCGACTGTACACCACCACCCCTGCTGGGTCTGCCTGCCGGTGGAACAGACATGCCCAGGGATGGTGATGATGGTGTCTGGGACATTATCTGTCAGGTATGATTCCATGAGTATGACTATGTCAGGCTGTTGCTTGGCTAGTCTGTGAGACAGCTCTCCCAATTTTGGCACAGACCCCAGATATTAGCAAGGAGGACTTTGCAGAGTCAACAGGGCTGAATTTTCCATTGTCATTTCTGGTACTTGGGTCAATGCCGGGTGGTCTGTCCATTTCATTCCTTTTAGACTTTTTAGTGGCTGGATACAATTGAGTGACTTGCTAGGCAAGATGGCATTTAAGAGTCAGCCACATTGTTCTGGGTCTGGAGTCACATGTAGGCCAGCAGATTCCCTTCCCTAAAGGGCATTAGTGAACCAGATGGGTTTTTTATGACAATCAACAATGGTTTCATGGTCATCATTAGGCTATTAATTCCAGATTTTTATTGAATTCAAATTTCACTATCCGATGTGGTGGGATTTTAACCCAGGTCCCCAGAGGATTATGCTAGGTCTCTGGATTACTAATCCAGTGACAATACCACTATACCACCGCCTCCCCTTATTTTAATTGAAACTGCATTCGTTTTCTAAAACGACATTTAAACTCAATAAGAGTATGGTAGTATTGCTGGAAAAATAGACATGCTGTCGAAGCACTCATCAGGACAGATGCAAGAATACCAATCTGGATATATTCTCTCTGTCTGCAGAGGACAGGGCCCTGTGAATGAATATATGTAGCCTCTAGCAAGTGTAAGTGAGCCACGTTGCAAACTTGACAGATAATCTTAAATTGGTTGTCAGTGTAATTCTTAGCACACTCAGGATTGTTCAGCAAGTGCTGTCCAATCACAGAATCACATCTAACTTTGGACACGATGAGCAGATTTGCACTAAGTACAGCGACAGGCGGGAAAAAGAACACTTTACCCGTCAGTCGCAATGGTGGTTTTCACGCTGTATCGTCCCAATCCCGCCTCATTAATCATGCATTCCGAGGAAACACGCCATTTCGATGGCGGGCAGGCTCTCATTTGCCTGCTACACTGTCACTTTGCTCGGGACTTTGAGGTTTGTTTGCCTACCTTGCTTCAGGCAAATGTCACTTATGTACAGTTGTGAAACACATCGGTGTGATTGTGCTTGGATGATCCAGCGGGGGGATGATTCCGGCGAGCTGGGTTTATAACAATATGCAGATGTATTATAACAAAGTTCCTGATGTCCAGTGGCAGGAAACACGGCCCGCCATTGACAGGCAAAGCAGACGAATGCGAACTGGTTTCACGACATTGTGAAACCAATTTTTGGCCTTCCCGCCATATTGTCTGCTCACACTGCCAAACACGCCCGCTGCCAACGGGCATGGAAAATCCCACCCTATATTCTGAGTTTTGTAACACAGGTTGGTTAAATAGAGTCAGTACTCTGCCTGTTGCCTTTCATCCAGTCAACCCAGGTTGCTGCCAATGTGATGTAGTTGAAAGTCAGGCCATTAAGGCCAGAGCTACTTCAGGTTGTTTCATAGAACCATCTGCAGTATACCCCACTGAAAGTCACCAACCTTCCTCAGCCGTGCTGCAGCCACTGGAGTAGCAGTGCATAGCAGCACTAGGACAGGCAAGGGCGCCCACAAGGCAATGATGAAAGGAATGCACAAGGGTGGATAATTAAGATTATTTTGGGTGATTAGAAATGTTGTTGGATAAAGTTGTTATGAAATGGTTTCTTTGTGGTGTCGTTTATTTCAGAATTTTGACCAACAGGATGCTGTGACTGTCCAATATCAGGAGGATAGAAAAGTGGAGAATCACAAAGCAACAATGTGGGTTGAGATCTTAGGGGAGGGGAACCGGAGTCTGAACTGGTAATGGACAACCCCTTCCAGAACGAAGAGATTCCAATGTCTCCTCTTTTTCCTCCTCCTCCCGAGGCGGCAGGATGACCTGGTGACAAAGGCAGTGCCCTGAGGATAGCAATGTTGTGGACGATGCTGCACATCACCACGAGTCTGGAAACATGTTCTGGAGAGTACTGGAATGTTCTTCCAAAGGTCAAATTGTTGTTTCAGGCTGCCGTCAAACATTTTCTCCACAATGTTCCTGGTGACAGCACAGTTCTTATTGTAGGTGTGCCATCCACACGTGTTCGGGTGGCAAGGGGAGTCCTGAGTCAGATGCAAAGCGAGTAGCCCATGTAACCAAGCAGCCAACCATTGTAGTGGATGACTGGCAAAGGTGAAAAGTGTCATGGCTGGTGCTGGCTTCCATCGTGCAAGCACAAGCAGTGCTATGGAGCCGAATTTTACAGCCTGAATGTTTAGTTGTACAATTTACAAGTTACAAGTACATATTATTTTCTCTATTTTGTTCTGTTTCCTTGAGCATACAATTTACTTTAATCGCACAGCATGATTCAAAAACATACTGGTAAACAGATGTTAATGTGTTATTTTAAATTATCCACACATAAATATTGTGAAAGGCTCCCAAGGTCCTAATGCTCTAAAGTTCTTCTCAAATTTTAAGAATTGTCAGAATCAACAAATTCTAACATTTTGATATTTTATACATTTGTCTGACTTCTGTTCCATTATCAGTAATTGTTTGATAATCATCTTCATAGAAAAAGATTTTTTGGATCTTAATTCCCTCCAAAAAAAAATGTGAAATCAATCTTTGGAGTAATTGTTACAAAGTTGGTGTCCAATCAGACAATCTATGTCGATGTGATATTAGTTAAGATGTGTATTTACCCAATACAAGACAGTCCTTTGTGAAGTCAAAGGAGACATTTTAACCAGGTTACAGTGCTACCAAACTACGGATTTCCACAAAGAATAAGATATTATTGATTTAAATCAGACAGATTTCTGATTTGTCACAGAAATGCTTTCTGCTACCTTGGGCTAGCAAATTCTTCATAAATCACAAGTGATCTTCAAAATCACTTCTCTATAACTCTAGAGAACCTTTCTCTTGCAGAAAGGAGGGTGATGTAATGCTTTACATTGAAAGTACGCTCAACAACTCTTTGCAACTGGAAGTTCCCTTTAAATAGTATTATTGTATTCGTTAATCACAAAATTCATATGGATTGAAGGCAATTTGCTGCACTTTAATTCATCCATCCAGAATAACCTGACTGCTACTCCCCAGTTTCATCCAATTGGTTCTTAAATTGAGCTGAGGATTTTACCTCCACTGCTCTCTCTGACAATCATTTGATCACAGTGTGCGTAAAGAAGTTTTTCACATCTATCTTTCAATTTGTTTTTTATTGGTTTAATCCTGTGGCCATTTGTCTAATTTGAAGTGATATTCCAGATTTACCTTTGACATGATATTAGCTATATACTTCGACAAGATCACCTCTCAGATGCTTTCTTTCCAGACTAAAAAGCTCAAGTGCTTCGAAGTACCCCTAAATCTAGCAATTCTCCTCAGTGCCTCTTCTCCACATTTTTTCCTGAAGTATTCTGGGAGAAGTCACTGCAGCCACCGTGAGGAGGGAATCGAGGAGAAAGACTCTTGCATTCAACAGGAGGAAGAGCATCCAACAGAGGGTGCTGGTGAGAAATGACTGAAGTATTCTGGGAGAAGTCACTGCAGCCACCGCGACTCAGGAGGGAATTGAGGAGGACCCACTGTCAAAGAACGGAATAGCCCCAAACATTACATTGCTGTAGTGTTTCCATCCCTCCCTCCTCCTCAAACCTAAAAAGAGAGGAAGAGGCAGTGCCTTTAGGAGTGCACCAGACCTGTGAGGGACACTCTTCTGAAAGTGGATTTTAAAGAAAAAGCAGCTGATTGGTGAGTAAATCCTGGGAGCAGACTCGGAGGGAGGAGCGGAGCGGTGAGTATAAATCTAGCTTATCTCGGGGATTCGCGGCCTTGTCTCCAGGGAGCAGACTCGGAGGAAGGAGCACCGGAATGGTGACCACAGGGCACAGAGTAACTGAAGCCAAACTGAAAAAGTGACATCACAGGAAAGCTGTGACCTGATTGGTTGGTAGGAAATCTGCACCAAATTTGAAAAAAAAATCACTGCAAAGCTAATTAATAAATTCATTATCTAAGTCAAGATGGCTGGGCAGGTGTTGTGCTGTAGCTGTATGATGTGGGAGCTGGAAGATCCCATTGCGAGCCGCAGTGACCACATCTGCAGCAAGTGTTGGTTGCTAGAGGAACTCCAGGTCAGAATTGATGAGCTGGAGTCCGAGCTCCGGACGCTGCGGCACATCCGGGAGGGGGAGAATTACCTGGACGCTTTGTTTCAGGAGGCGGTCACACCCGGTAAATTAAGTACCTCAAATTCAGTCAGTGGTCAGGGTCAGCAGGGTGTGACTGCAGGTGAGGCAGGTAGAGGGATCCTGTGTTCAGGAACAGAGGTGCCTCAGCTCTTGACCTTGTCCAACAGGTATGAGGTACTTGCTCCCTGTGTGGATGAGGAACAGGGTTGTAGGGAGGATGAGCCAGCTGACCATGGCACCGTGGCACAGGAGGCCATTCAAGAGGGGGGAGCAAAAAGACAAGTGGTAGTTGTAGGGGATTCTATAATTAGGGGAATTGATAACATCCTTCGTAAGCAGGATCGAGAGTCCCGCATGGTATGTTGCCTGCCCGGTGCCAGGGTGAGGGACATCTCTGACCAGCTTGAAAGGATATTGGAGAGGGAGGGGGAGGATCCAGTTGTTGTGGTCCACGTCGGGACAAATAACATAGGTAAGACTAGGAAAGAGGACCTGTTTGGGGATTATCAGGAACTAGGAACTAAATTAAAGAACAGGTCCTCAAGGGTTATAATCTCCGGATTACTACCCGAGCCACGTGCAAATTGGCATAGGGACGCGAGGATAAGGGAAGTAAACACGTGGCTAAAGGAGTGGTGCGGGAAAGAGGGGTTCCATTTCGTGGGGCACTGGCATCAGTATTGGAACAGGAGGGATCTGTACCGTTGGGACGGTCTCCACCTGAACCGATCTGGGACCAATGTTCTAGTGAAAAGGGTAAATAGGGTGGTCAACAGGACTTTAAACTAGAAAGTGGGGGGGAAGGGAAGGGTAAAACTCCAAGAAGTATGACTAATGGGAAACAAAGCAGCAGGTTAGCGTGTCGGGGGGGTGGATTCAACTTCATGGAAAATTATGAAAAAACTGAAAAGAAAGGAGAGCCCAGGAGAGGCTATTAAAGTCTCCAGAACACAAAATAGGACAGAGTGTTTGGAAAGGGCTAAGAATCTAACTTCAAGCACATCAGATAAAGGGACGACAATGAGAAAGGGGACGGGAAATACAGGACTGAAGGTGTTGTATCTGAATGCACACAGTATACGAAATAAGGTAAATGAGCTTGTGGCGCAGATTGAAATTGGCAGGTATGATGTGGTGGGCATCACGGTGACATGGCTGCAAGGGGATCAGGACTGGGAGCTAAATATCCAAGGATATACATCCTATAGAAAAGATAGGCAGCTTGGCAGAGGGGGTGGGATTGCTTTGTTAGTAAGAAATGAAATTAAATCGATAGCAAGAAATGACGTAGGGTCAGATGATGTAGAATCTGTGTGGGTAGAGTTGAGGAACCGCAAAGGTGAAAAAACCATAATGGGAGTTACATACAGACCTCCGAACAGTAATCAGATTGTGGGGCACAAGATACACCAGGAGATAGAAAAGGTGTGTAAGAAAGGCAAGGTTACAGTGATCATGGGGGGTTTCAATATGCAGGTAGACTGGGAAAATCAGGTTGGTAGTGGATCCCAAGAAAAGAAATTTGTGGAATGTCTACCAGATGGCTTTTTGGAACAGCTTGAGGTGGAGCCCACTAGGGAACAGGCAATTCTAGATTTAGTGATGTGTAATGAGGCAGATTTGATAAGGGAGTTTAAGGTGAAGGAACCCTTAGGAGGAAGTGACCATAATATGATAGAATTTACCCTGCAATTTGAGAGGAAAAAGCTGGAATCAGATGTAACAGTATTACAGTTGAATAAAGGCAACTACAGAGGCATGAGGGAGGAGCTGGCCAGAATTGACTGGGAGATGAGCCTAGCAGGAAAGACAGTGGAACAGCAATGGCAGGAGTTTTTGGGAGTAATTTGGGAGACACAGCAAAAATTCATCCCTAGGAAGAAGAAGCATACTAAAGGGAGGACGAGGCAACCATGGCTGACAAGGGAAGTCAGGGACAGCATAAAAGCTAAAGAGAAAGCATACAATGCGGCGAAGAGCAGTGGGAAACCAGGGGATTGGGAAGCCTACAAAGACCAACAGAGGACAACTAAAAAAGAAATAAGGACGGAGAAGATTAAATATGAGGGTAAACTAGCCAGTAATATAAAAGATGATTGCAAGAGTTTATTTAGATATATAAAGGGTAAGAGAGAGGAAAAAGTGGACATTCGGCCGCTGGAGTAGTAGTGGGGAACAAAGAAATGGCGGAGGAACTGAATAGGTACTTTGCGTCAGTCTTCACGGTGGAAGACACAAGTAACATCCCCAAAGTTCAAGAGCGCCGGGGGCAGAGGTGAGTTTGGTGGCTATTACCAAGGAGAAGGTGCTAGGAAAACTGAAAGGTCTGAAGGTGGATAAATCACCTGGACCAGATGAATTACACCCCAGAGTTCTGAAGGAGATAGCTGTAGAGATAGTGGAGGCGTTAGTGGTGATCTTTCAGGAATCACTGGAGTCAGGGAGGGTCCCAGAGGACTGGAAAATCTCTAATGTAACCTCCCCTGTTTAAGAAGGGAGTGAAGCAAAAGACGGGTAATTACAGACTGATTCAGTCGTTGGTAAGATTTTAGAGTCCATTATTAAGGATGAGATTTCAGAATACTTGGAAATGCATGGTAAAATAGGGCAAAGTCAGCATGGTTTCATCAAGGGGAGGTCATGCCTGCCAAATCTGTTAGAATTCTTTGAGGAGGTAATGAGTAGGTTAGATTTAGGAGAGCCAATGGTTGTTATCTACTTGGACTTCCAGAAGGCCTTTGACAAGGTGCCGCACAGGAGGCTGCTCAGTAAGATAAGAGCCCATGGTGTTAGAGGCAAGGTACTAGCATGGATAGAAGATTGGCTGTCTGGCAGGAGGAAGGGAATGGGGATAAGGGGGTCCTTCTCCAGATGGCAGCTGGTGACTAGTGGAGTTCCGCAGAGGTCAGTGTTGGGACCGCAACTTTTCACTTTATACGTTAATGATCTCGATGAAGGAACCGAGGGCATCCTGACTAAGTTTGCAAATGATACAAAGATAGGTGGAGGGACAGGTAGTATTGAGGAGGCAGGGAGACTGCAGAAGGATTTGGACACGTTAGGAGAATGGGCCAAGAAGTGGCAGATGGAATACAATGTGGGGAAGTGTGAGGTCATGCACTTTGGTAGGAAGAATATAGGCATAGACTATTTTCTAAATGGGAAGAGAATTCAGAAATCTGGAGTGCAAAGGGACTTGGGAGTCCTAGTCCAGGATTCTCTTAAGGTTAACTTGCAGGCTGAGTCGGTAGTTAGGAAGGCAAGTGCAATGTTGGCATTTATTTCGAGAGGACTAGAATATAAAAGCAGGGATGTGCTGCTGAGGCTTTATAAGGTTCTGGTCAGACCACATTTAGAATATTGTGAGCAAATTTGGGCCCCATATCTCAGGAAGGATGTGCTGGACCTGGAGAGGGTCCAGAGGAGGTTCACGAGAATGATCCCAGGAATGAAAGGCTTAACATATGAGGAACGTTTGAGGACTCTGGGTCTATACTCGATGGAGTTTAGAAGGATGAGGAGGGGGGATCTGATTGAAACTTACAGAATACTGAAAGGCCTGGATAGAGTGGACGTGGGGAAGATGTTTCCATTAGTAGGAGAGACTAGGACCCGAGGCACAGCCTCAGAGTAAAGGGAAGACCTTTTAGAACAGAGATGAGGAGAAACTTCTTTAGCCAGAGAGTGGTGAATCTATGGAATTCATTGCCACAGAAGGCTGTGGAGGCCAGGTCATTGAGTGTATTTAAGACCGAGATAGATAGGTTCTTGATTGGTAAGGGGATCAAAGGTTACTGGGAGAAGGTGGGAGAATGGGGTTGAGAAACTTATCAGCCATGATCGAATGGCGGATCAGACTCGATGGGCCGAATGGCCTAATTTCTGCTCCTATGTCTTATGGTCTTATGTACTAAAACCTAAATTATGTGCTCAGAACTGTGCAGTGGGGCTTGAATCCACTGATTAAAACATGAGTGGTGCCACCAAGCCAAGGTTGGCACCACAGGGCATTGTACATTTGAGCATGTTTTTTTTGACTTACATTTTACTATTTCGACTATGTGGTTCAAAATTCTACGATAAAAGCAAAGTACTGTGGATGCTGGAAATCTGAAACAAAAACAGAAAATGCTGGAAAAGCTCAGCAGGTCTAACAGCACCTGTGGAGAGAAAGACAGAGTTAACAATTTGAGTCCGGATGACTCTTCTTCAAAGCTAAAGGGAAGTAAAAACGTGATGAAATTTATACTGTTTAGGCAGGGGGGGGGAGGTGGGGGGTGGTTTGCAGGTGAAGCTGGATAGAAGGCCAGCAATAGGTGGAGGCAAAGGAGAGATTGACGAACTAAAGGTCAAAGGGGTGTTAATGGTAGTGATACTTGCTAAAGAAGGTGCTAGTGGTGGCATTAAGGGCAGAAAGCAGAATGTGGTAATAGCAGGACAAGAGTAAGCACTATGGAAAGAACAATATGAACAAGTGACAGATGGCCCTAGTGGGGGTGGGGTGGTGGAAAAAAAGATCTGAAATGGGATAAAAGGTGGGGATAAAACAATGAATAAAAATGAAAATAAATGAAAATAAGTGGATAAAAAATAATTTAAAAATGAAAATGAATATTGAAAAAAGGGAATAAAAAAGGATGGAAGAATATTGAATATTTTTCAAAATTCATTTTTAGCTTTTAATTTTTATTTTTTATCCACTTATTTTTATTTTCATTTTTATTCATTATTTTATCCACCTTTTATCCTATTTCCAGTCTTTTTACCCACCACCGTCCCCTCCCCCCACCCCAGCCCCACTAGGGCCATCTGTCACTTGTTCATGTTGTTCTTTCCAGAGTGCTTGCCCTTGTCCTGCTATTACCACATTCTGCTTTCTGACCTTAATGCCACCACTAGCACCTCCTTTAGCCAGTATCACTACCATTAACACCCCTTTGTCCTTTTGTCCATGACATCTTTGTCAATCTCTCCTTTGCCTCTACCTACCGCTGGCCTTCTATCCAGCTTCACCAGCAACACCTCCCTTAAACAGTATAAATTTCATCACATTTTTACTTCTCTTTAGCTCTGAAGAGTCATCCAGACTCAAAATGTTAACTCTGTCTTTCTCTCCACAGATGCTGTTAGACGTGCTGAGTTTTTCCAGCATTTTCTGTTTTTGGTTCAAAATTCTGTTGGCTTTGTTGCTTGCTGCTCAGTATTGGCTGAATTTGTTGAACGTTACTCTGTCTCTTTCAACTTAAACTTTCAACTTCACTCTTAGCTATTTGAACACCATTCATGCAGTACATGTGCGTCTGTTCTTGCTATTTGCAATACTTTACTCTTCTCTGCATTAAATTGCATCTGCCAAACTTCTGCCCGCTCATGCATTTGATTCTGTAATTTCTTCTCGCTGTTTCAGTTAGACTGTACCTCCTGGTTAGATATTGGTGAAAAACACAATTCACTGAGTTTGGCTTTCATTATCAGCAAACAAGCTGTTTACATGGAACAGAAAAGAAAGAGTAGGTCCAGCAACCTGGAAGCATTTGACTCTTAGTTATTCTTATTGGCGAAAAAAAATAGTTTTTGTGCAAATTAATTAGCAATTAGTTATTTCCTAGATAACCTGGTTTGAAAGCCTTTTAAGCAACATCTATATTACTAAATGTTTTGCCTAGGGTAATGTGCGTTGAAAATTAACTAGCTAGTACCACAAACCAACTATCTTAAAAGTGATGCATCATCTTAGCTCCAGTCACCAGAGGGATGTAAAACCTTTCCCAACAAATATGTCTGACAGAAAATGTAAAACATACAATGGGATGTAAGATTTTGATAATACTACTAATTTTTAGGGTTTGCTGTTGGTCTGATGTAACATCTAAGGATTTTGTTAACCACTTATTAAATGCTTCAGTTTGAATTTCTGCTAGTTGGGGAACCGGAAGGCCGTTGCTTGAGAGAAACTACACTTAATGGTTTTATGGCTTTTACCAAGAGGCTGGATTCAGCTGTTCCACGTTTGAAGAAGTGGCTGAAAAGTAGCTTGAACTTAGTGTCATTCTAACTCTAATCTTTGATTGGTTAACCATATCTACGGTTATTAGAGGGAAACTTTTCTTTCTTTTCCGACATTATGGTAGGAAGTGTTTTTAACATTTGTTCTTAATGGCTCTTTATCTGAAGGAAATGTGGGGCAGGATTTTCCGGTCGTCAGGCGGGTGTGGCGGACGGGCCTGGGAGTGGCCGCAAAACAGTCCGCCCTCACGATCAGGCCCCGACTGCGATTTCATGCTGGCTGGCAAATTAATGGCCAGCCAGCCTGAAGCATGCACTGAGGAGCTCAGCTGCTGGGGTGGGGGACGGGAGGAGTGCAAGCGCAGAAGTCTGCGCATGTGTGGGGAAGCATGCGCTGAAAGATCCCTGAGGGTACAGAGCTGCCTGAGGGAGCTGAAGAACTGTGGACACAATAATAAACATTTTAAAAATGAGAGAAACATGTCCCCACATGTGACTCAATCACATGAAGAGGGACATGTTTAAAATGATGCTTAAAAATGTTTATTTTTTAAAATTACTTTTGGAAACCTCATCCCGCCCGTGGATAAGGTTTCATAAAAAAATCCAAAGGCCACCTGGCCGATTCGCCAGCCTGCCAACCGAACGGTTGGATGGGCAGTGAAAAATAAAAATCAATTACCTGCTTAAGGGCCTTAAAAGGCCTCTTATTTGTCGACGGGCGTGCTGCCGACTCTCGGCCGGCAAGTGCACAATTACGTCGGGACATTTGCCCATCGTCACCGCGCGTGATATTACGCCCGATCGGGTTGAGCACACGCCCACCCGGCCGCGGGACATAAAATCCTGCCCATGTTATTTGTTTACAATGAAATGTAATTCTGGGGACCCAGGAGAAAAGGGATGAACATTTGTCTTTAGTGTACATGACTCTAGTTATAGAGGTGGGATGACACCAGGTGGCTCACACCCTAAGCTAATGGAAGAAGTGAGTTTGGACTATTTCCAAATAAGATATTCCAGAATGATGAGAAGTGAGGATAAAAGTTGGAAAGTTGGAATCATTATTGACACAGCTTTACCATGGCTTCTGTGATATGATTCTTCTGGACACAGTTCAGCATCACTTCAGAGGCAGAAGAAGAGAAAGACATTGCCTGTGCTGGCAATGCTCAAATAATCCTAGGAACTTGAAGGATTAGGACCTTCCATGTTGTCTTCACTGTTTTTTGTTAAGTACATGTAAAATCTTGCTTAATAAATTCTACTTAGTTCATAAATATAAGTTATTCGTAACTTGTTAGGTAAGGTACAGCTGAGACCGTAGTGTTAGATATTAAGAATTCAGAACTTAGAGCTTTTAATTAGAAGAGTTTTATAACTTGAAACCCTAAAATCTTAAAGAGAATACTTACTTAACTTTAAACCTATTATTTCTTGTTTAGCCTCTCACCCTGATAATTAAAGCTAATCAAATCTTTTTGGTAGATTTGCAGGGCACTTTTTATTGCCATATTTCACTATCTCAAACCTGACTAACATGATTAAGTTATTTTGATGAAGAGAGACAGGGTTGATGAAAGTAGTGCAGTAAATGTATATATCAACCTTCAAAACGCATTTGACAAAGTGCCATATAACAGATATGTGGAAAATAGAAACATGCGGGATTAAAGGAATGGTGGTAACTTGGGTATGTAATTGTGAGGAGAAACCATTTCCCCTGGCAAATGGGTGAGTAACCAGAGCACATAGGCTTAACATAAGTGAGCAGAAATTAATTAACACAGAGAGTTGTTGAGATCTGGAACACTACCTGAACTGTTCCTTAGGAACTTTCAAAAGACAATTGGGCATGCACTTGAATAGGACTAATTTACAGTGTTGCAAGGAAGAGCTGGATTGCAGGTCTAAATATACAGCTTTTTCAAATAATTAACACAGGCACAACTGGCCTCCTTCCATACTATAAGATTCTATGGTCAGAATCTTCCATTCTGAAATCTAAGTTCAGCAGTGGGAATGGAAATAGAATGATTTCTGCTGGGGTGGGGGGTTGGGGCGGGATGGTTGACCACATGTCATCTTGCATCGTTCAGCTCCTTACATATGTATCCACGAGGAGCTTGCCGATTCTTGCGACAGGGGCAGGGAGGAAGTCACTGTCCCTGCTGTTACCTCATGAGGTCGAAGGCCTGGGCACAATATTTAAAGGGCACCAGACAGCCTGCACTGTCCCTTCCACCTTTGCCCGGCCACTACTCCATCCTTCCCCATTAACCCTTAGTTGGTCATCCTTCATGCAACTTGCACTGTCACCACTCATTCTCAACCATAACCTGGTATTTACAGAGGCTCACCAAAGAGGATAATGCAGTGACAACTCACCATTAATCATGGAAGAAGTCTACCTCACCAGGTGCATGCCAATTATGTGCATTAATGAATGTGAACATTCAGATTTCTTGCTGGCAAGGAACATAATTTGGAGGGGGAACTTAATTCCAGTGAACTGACCTTTCAATGAGCATGCATGACATGCTAATGCATGCAAAAGGGCTTCCTGGCATTGTTCGTTGGGAAGCTCGGCCTGCCTTTAACCCGCCTTTAAAGTCCCAAGAACTTAATTGCTAAAGTTCATCCTGTCGATAGGAAACTGATTTTTGGCCTCCCATGAAATTAAGTTCCCCCACTCACCAAGCTTGCCGCTGCTGGCGGAATTGGAAGATTTACCCTATGATTCTATTTTAAATTATTATTGAACAGTATTTCAAACATTTATGTCGATCTAAAAAATAGTTTTAATCCTGCCCAGGAACTATTTTGTTTACTTTTTGTTATGATATGGCAGATGGTAATTGCCAGGATGACCAAATCCCAATGGGAAATTGGGCCAAGTTAACACAACGATTTGCAATTTGTAGTTTTATTATGAGAAGGTATGGTTTACTGAGGTCAAAAGCAAAGATTCAATTACCATTTTTGGAGATTTTGAATATTACATTAAAACATTTATTAACAAAAAAAAAACTTAAACACACAAGATTACATTTAAATAGTTAAACTTTAGTCATAGCATATCGCAAAAGATTTCTACTTAACTAGATTCACAAATAAACACCCTTTTCCAGGCAACAGTCCCCATAGATTCTTAATCTATAAAACATTCAGTAATAATAGCAAGGCACCCACTGTTGCTATAAGGGATATATTTCACAAGCTTCTCTCTCCCTCTCACTCGACAATGGAAATCCAAGGCTTGTAACAAAACCTTGCTTTCTGGACCAACCAGACACTTCTCTGGGTTGGCTAGAAGCTGCTTCCTTCACAAGACTGTGTTCACACTCCATTCAAGATCACATGGCCACACACCTCATACAGCTTTCAATCTTTCCTTAAATACATTTTTCCACTTTTATCTTTAAACCCATTGCTCTTAACCGTCTTTTGGAAGTTACCTTTCCCAGAATCTAAAATCTTTCATGTTGTCTTTATGGCCACCACTTCCTGAAAAAATATGCGTAATAACTTTGCTTTATTTATTTATGATCTTTGCCAGTTGTAAAACTTCTGTTTCCCACTTTGAAATTCAATAGCTAAAAATTCACTCCTCATTTATCTCCTAATGCAAATTCCTATTCATGTTGTATTTACTGGTATCCCACCTTAACTCGTCCATTTCACTTCAAAATGCCTGCTTTTACACATAATCCCTTTGATGGTTTAAAACTTGCAGTCTGTGTTCAGTCTAATTAAATTAGGCACCACACACACACGCACACACACACACACAAACCTGCTTCACAGTATCCCACAGCAATATTGGAAAAAATGATACTTTCTTTACATTTTTAAATATCTTTTTAAAATGCTGGCTAGCATTTGTTGCCCATCCCTAATTGCCCTTGAGAAGGTGATGGTGAGCCGCCTTCTTGCATTGCTGCAGTCCATCTGGTGTAGGTACATCCACAGTGCTGGTAGGAAGGGAGTTCCAGGATTTTGACCCAGCAGTGATGGAACAGTGAAATAGTTCCAAGTCAGGATAGTATGTGGCTTGGAGGGGACCTTGCAGGTGGTGGTGTTCCCATGCATCTGCTGCTCTTGTCATTGCAGATGATAGAGGTCGTGGGTTTGGAAGGGGTTATCATAGGAGCCTTGGTGAGTTCCTGCAGGGCATTTTGCAGATGGTACACACTACTGCTATTGTGTGTCAGTAGTGGAGGGAGTGCATGTTTAAGGTGGTGGATGGGGTGCCAATCAAGTAGGTTGTTTTCTCCCGGATGGTGTCAAGCTTCTTGAATGCTGTTGGAACTGCACTCATCCAGGCAAGTGGAGAGTATTCCATCACACTCCTGACTTGTGCCTTATAGATGGTGGACAGGCTTTGAGGAGTTAGGGGGTGAGGTACTCTCCACAGAATTCCCAGCCTCTGACCTGTTCTTACAGCCACATTGTTGATATAGTTGGCCCAATTAAGTTTCTGGGCAATGGTAACCCCCCCAGGATTTCGACAGTGGGGGATTTAGCAATGGTAATACCATTGAATGTCAAGAAGAGATGGTTAGATTCTCTCTTGTTTGAGATAGTCATTGTTTGGCACTTGTGTGATGCAAATGTTACTTGCCACTTATCAACACAAGCCTGAATGTTGTCCAGGCATTTCTTCATATGGACATGGGCTGCTTCAATATCTGAGGAGCCACAAATGGTGCTGAACATTGCTCAATCAGCAGCAAACATCCCCACTTCTGACCCTATGATGGAAGGAAGGTCATTGATGATGCAGCTGAAGATGGTTGGGCCTAGGATATTACCCTGAGGAACTCCTGCAGCAATGTCCCAGGACTGAGATGATTGACCTCCAACAACCACAATCATGTTCCTTTGTACTATTTAAACTCCAGCCAGTGGAGAGATTTCCCCCTGATTCCCATTGACTTCAGTTTTGCTAGGGCTCCATGATGCCACACTCGACCAAATGCTGCCTTGATGTCAAGGGCAGTCACTCTCACCTCACCTCTTCTGTCCATATTTGGACCAAGGCTGTAATGAGGTCAGGAGCTAAGTGGCCCTGCCGGAACCCAAACTGAGTGTCAGTCAGCAGGTTATTTGAGTTGCCAGACCTGTTCGAAACCTATCCCATTTAGCATGGTGGTAGTGCCACATAACATAGTGGAGGGTATCCTCAATGTGAAGTTGCACCAGAGCGCCAAATGCACATTTATAGTAGCTACTGTATCATATTCCCGAAGGTGCATTGTTATTTGAAAAGCAATATACCATTATCTCAGCAAATCTCCATGCAGTTAACAATTGCTGGAATAAGAGAAATCTCATCCAGGGGGGTAGTTAAGCAATTTAATTTCAAACTGAGTATAACTCACATATACCAGATTCCTTCTTTGAACTCTGCTGGACCATGTAACATCTCGGAGACCTCAATTTGGAGGAAAATGGGCTAGTGCAAAAGATCTTTCAAAATGTTTTCATAGATTTTGGACATATTCTAATGTGAAGTTTTTTTAGCAACACAGAAGACAGACACCATGAGCTGGATTTTTGTAGAGGTGTGGAGGTGGGTTTGGAAGCAGATGTACCGGCAAATTCGCTCTTCCGGTTGGCGAGCCTGTCTACTGCAACAAAAACGAAAATAAAAATAGCTGGAAAAACTCAGCAGGTCTGACAGCATCTGCGGAGAGTAATACAGTTAACGTTTCGAGTCCGTATGACTCTTCATCAGAACTAAGGAAATATAGAAATGAGGTGAAATATAAGCTGGTTGAGGGGGGTGGGACAGGTAGAGCTGGATAGAGGGCCAGTAATAGGTGGAGGCAAAGAAGAGATTGCTAAAGATGTCATAGACAAAAGGACAAAGGGGTGTTGACGGTGGTGATATTAGCTAAGGAATGTGCTAATGGTGATATTAAAGGGTAGAAAGCAGGACGAGCAAGTGACAGCTAGCCCTAGTGGGGGTGGGGGGAAGGGATCGAAATAGGCTAAAAGGTGGAGATAAAACAATGGATGGAAATAAATTTAAAAATAACGGAAATAGGTGGGAAAAGAAAAACATATTTAAAAAATTATAAATTATTGGAAAAAGGGGGATTGGAAAGGGGGTGGGGATGGAGGAGAGAGTTCATGATCTGAAGTTGTTGAACTCAATGTTAAGTCCAGAAGGCTGCAAAGTGCCTGTCTACTGGCTTGTTTCTGTAGTTAAAGGTGTTCAGCAGAGAAATGGTTAATGTGGGACAGGAGATACAGTACCGCCCACAATGTGATGTAAAGAGAATCACATGACAGTAGACTGAGTATAGTAGTAGTCTAGCAGAAGCCAGCATGGAGGCAGCACCCATGCAGGGTTGGAGATGTACATAGTTATGAGTTGTTAATAAACACTTAAAGTTCAACCTCCAGGCCTCCCTGTGAGACAACAAACAATTCTTACAACAGTTTCTGACTCCAGCATATTTTGAAGGAGGCTGATTTGGCAGTGAGGGGTTATGGTTACCCTCTGTCTATATCAGGTAGCCAATTAGGCCAAGTTGTTATTAAAGGCATTCTCTTGACGCTGTCTGAAACTTTGCACACAGCAGGCAGGCATTCCACTAAGGCTGCATCTTGGCCAATGGATGCAGGTGGCTCCCAGGAACAGACCGGAGTCCAGTGATGCCTCCATTAATTCCCACCACTAACCCCCCTTCACCACCCCACAATGATGGACTGGTTGTGGCCACTTTTTATTTTTGAGCATTGAAAAATCTTCGGAGGGCCCTTCCATCTTGAAGTACCTCTATGTTGAGGCACCCTCTTGATCTTCTATCTTCTATCTCCAACAGTGAGGTTGCCAAACTTCGAGTGCTGGATGGTCATCTACTGGCCCTCCAGACTTGGGAGCCGACCTGTCATCCTTAATTAGGCAGGGCTTCTGGTGGTGGCCACTTAATCGGCCGCCTCCTCCAACATCTGCCTCTGGGTCCCGCCGCCAGCATTTGTGGATTCCCAACCCACATTTTACCCTGACGAACCAGGACCCAAGAATGAAAATCCTACCATGAGCTCTCTGAAACAGCAATAACTTGGTCCCATTCTCCTACCATCATACCATGTTTTAAATTTTTAATTTTCAATTAATTACCTGCTCTTTAAAGTTATTATGAATTCTACTTCCATGTCTGTTTCTGATCAAGTACCTTATGTTCTAATAATCCCCTCCATATGAAAGGTTTTTCTCACCTGTCCATTCATTTTTTTTTAAGACAACATTAAATTTATGCCCTCTAGTTACCATCTCACTGGCTAGTGACTACTGAATGGGGAAAAAAATGTTCTTCTTAAATCTCTCTTTTAAAAAAGCACAGCACAGGCTACAGGGATTGATTATTTATATTGATGCCACATCACCTAGTTTTTGAAATTTACAACCTATAAAGTGAAATCAATTGTCTCATCCCAGGCTCATTGGCCTAGATTTTCATCTTTGGGGCAGGTAGAGGGAGTCAGGAAAATTCCTGGATCGGCCTATGCTCCTCGGGAGAAAGTTCCTGCAAAGGCAGGATCTTTATTGCTGTGGGCCAGGTGCAAGCTGGAGTTGGGCCTGGAAGAAGTGTGGAGATAGCCACAGGGGATGCCGGGTGCTGAGGCCGCCTGTTTAAAAGACCCACTGCAGTGCCATGGGACTTTGTCCCAGTGAAACAAAAACACGAAGGCACTCCAACCCTCACCCCCCCTTTACCCTCCAAACACTCCCCATGCTACATACATACCACCTCATGCCCCCACCCAACCCCTTAGGCCTCTCATATTCCCTACGCCAAGCTCTGCCCTTCCTCACACCCCCATGTCCCCTCATGCCCCTATGCCAAACAACACCCTTCCACCCACCCATTATGTCCCTGTATGCCCCCATGCCAAGCTCTGCCCTTCCACCCACCTCCTAGGTTCCCTTAATCCCCCTGTCAAGCTCTGCACTTCCACCAACCCTCTATGTCCCCTTATGCCCATATGCCAATCTCTGCTCTTCCATGTCTATTGACCCACTGCATACTTTCTAGAACCAATGAACATCATTGTGTAAAGTGGGATGTGTAACAAAGCTTTGAAAAAATGTAATCACTTGAGAACTTTCTCTTATGCTTGAAAAAACCTGGACCAAGCTAATAAAAATGCGTCAATCATCTAGGCCCTTTGAAGTTTCAAAGGCCCCACAAACCACAAACCCTTGAAACCACCTAACTTGTGTCAACAAACATTGTGAAATTGAACACAGAGATCAGGTAGCCTGAGCTGTCAAACAAACAATGTTTTCTCTGGGGAGCAGGTGTTCTCATATTTTAATTGTGTACAATGGGGTCAAAGGGCATAAGGAGACAGAGGTTGGGTGGGAAGGCGTAACATGGCATAGGGTGCATGAGGGAAATCTTTTGAACTTACCTTTTAAAAGGTCCCTTCTTGATTCCTCTAAGGGGCCATGAACCAGGACTCTTTAAAAACTTAACCTGACTCCAGAAAATTGCGGAGGAGTAGGAGATACCTATCTCCGCAACGGATCCAGCCAGGTTGGGTGTACCAGATGCAGACTTCTGACAGGGAGCAGCCAGCACCCTTTAAAGGCACTTCTGAAAATTAGACAGTCCGGGAATGGGGTCGGTAAACCCGGAATCGAGACCTGCATGCCATTTTTAAATGGCTCCCAAGTCGGTGAAAAGCCAGGCCATTATCCAGGGTAGACCTCTTTACTTCTTGTGAACAGTGGGAGTTGGGATCTTTAAACTCACATCCTAGGTGGTGTGGAGAGGTGGTGAGTGACAGGCTACTTGTGAATCAAAGGGGTGGGGGAAGGTTGTGGAACTCAGTGTTTCAGTTGGGGGTGAAAGAAACAAAGGGTCACATGCGTCATCAAATTTTCAACAACAGACAGTGGCACATATGCTCTAGACCTAAAGCTGGAAGCTCAACTGTTTAGGAAATCATGTTTTACATTTAGAAGTAGTCTGAATAGAAAGGTAATGCCAGAAGCAAATAAATCAGCCGCTGAAAGGGCAGAATATGTGGTTTATTATTTTATATCCACGTTTTTGAGGAGAAAAGTGAGATTAACCTATGGTAAAACTTTGCTTTGACTGTTACTCTCTATGTTCACGCTGAAATAAAGAATCCTATTGTTACACCCCTTAGTCACGCTATTATATGCTTGGATATGGGGTAGTATGGGCACATCCCTATATATAAGATACTTAAACTATTTATGAGAATAACCAATACTGTGATATTAGAAAGAGTATCTATCGCAGACCCTAAATTTCTAACAATTGATTAGAACTAAGTGGGAAATTGAGTTACATCCTGCTGAGGGGACTCCCTACACAATGATGGCCAGGCAGATGTGGTCACAAATAATTTTAATAACCACACACATCTTCCATGGGCACCTCCATCTTGAGGCGCCCTCATGTTCACCTGCCTGCCATACCTGTGCTCACTTCTCTTGGTGGGGCTACCTGCAGGACATTGCTGCAGGGCCACACATTGGGCTAACTGGATGCCTGTTCCGCCTTCCATCCTTAATTGGATGGCGCTCCTGGAGACGGTCTCTTTATTGGCTGCCTCTGGTAAGATGGCATGGTGGACAGTCAGGCATCAGCAATGGGTTCAGGACCTGCATTTCGTCCTGACTCCAGTAAATAAAGGTGGGAAGATTTCACCCATAGACTGAAAATAAAGGTAACACCCGAAGTAAGTCAGTCCACACAAGAAACTGGTTTATTTTCCCCTACGTTTTTGAAGAGACGTGTGAAATTGAGATAAATAAGTGGAATTTACTTTGATTGTTACTTTTTACATTTTTATGCTACTTCTGAAATAAAGCAGCTTAACAATTTACCAAGTGTTTCTCATTTCTCCTTCAAAAGGATGAAAAAATGAAAGTGTGCACGTGAAAGGCGTAATATCCAGTTCAGAACGCAAGGGTCCTATTGTTAAACCATTGGTTTAACTGCCATATAGGCCAGGAATTTATTGAGCCATATTGCCATAGCAACAGCAAAATTATGATGAACACCATTGTCACAGCCATAAAGGACCCAGGAAATTATGGCACTAGAGAGTATTGCCAATATTCTCACAATGCCATAATTTCCTGGGACTTATGCACCAATTCACCAAAGCCATTATCGCCCATTCAAAAAGCGACACTTGAGAATCTTCTTTATTTGCATCAGTTTTCTCACTGCTTGGAAGAGTTCTGTTAAATAAATTCTCTGGTGTCTTCTAATGATTGCAATGATTAGTTCTGGGCACAGGAGAGAGCGTTAACCATTTTGTTCCATCACTTACAACTGCTGGTTGTTGAAGAGTAAAACAGCAAAGGCATGGGATTATGCACTCACATGAGGGGTGACTCATTTTAATACTGTGTGGACTAATGATTCACAACTTGCTACTAATTGTTCAGATATGCACAAAAGACATACATTTTTGAATACTGATTTGAAACAAGTCATTATAATTTAAAAGGGGAGCCACTGCTATCAAATATTGAATATCTAAATGCTACTTAGCTCTGAAAATTCAGAAATTGAGAAAATATTAATGCAGCGGCAACCTTACCATTGAGTGATAGTGCAATTCTGAGCTTCCTGATTTACCATTACCTTCGATCTGACCAATTCAAGTCAGTTTTCCGGTTAAGTTTGGAGTAAATTCACCATTGGAGAACGAGGGTGCATGATGGCCTAACTCATGGCATTCATCACCAATTTCACCATTGCTGGAAATTTCCAGCTGGTGTTAGATATTTGGCAAAATAGTCACTCAGCCACCCGCAGGATAACCAATACTACTATGTCGAAGAGAATAATTCCAGCAGGTGGTTAACATTGTGAACAATAATTCAACAGTAAACCAACTAGAATCATTAGTTATTTGAATCCTTCATAACTCTTCCAAGAATTAGTTCTTCAACTTTGATATAAAAAGAAATTCAACTTGAAATTTGATATTCAGTAGAATATGCCTGTGTAAAAAAACAAGCAAAAAGCTAGCTAAGTAAAACCCCACGACAACTTGCTACAATCGCTGTAATTTGATGCATATTACAAATGATTTGTACACACTGACATACTATGTTCCTATAGTTACTACACTTTAATTTCTTAACCAAGCCCTTCTGACATTTACGTCAGAAGACTTTTTACAAACTCCTTAAGACTCTAAGGTCCTGCTTGAATGCATCTATTAGAAATACAATATTCACACTATTAGAGAGTAATGTTAACCCTGGAAATTGTTGCATCATGAAATTACTTAATAAAATCACCAGCCATTATTCTGATTGCTTTTTCCTTTCAAAATGTATCAACTTGCAAAAAGCTAGTAGTTCTGAATTAATCAACCCTCCCAAACACCTTTACAATTTCAGATTATATCACAAAATTTATCAAAAGCTTCTCTGCAAACCTTACTTTAAGAACTAGTTATTGCATAAATTCCTGCAAATTTTTAATTAAATCCAGATAAATGTATAATATTTCTGGTCAGGAAAGGTTAAGTATGCATAAAAATGTAAATGTGGTTTAATTTCTAAATAAAAAAATTATAGTATTGAAATCAGACTTGGCACTACAGCAGTTTGTTTGATTTAAAGCAGAATGACATTATTAAACCCATGTAGTCTTCTTGGCTCTCCTAATAACATTTTTACATCAATGATTTATTTATGTTGGATTATGATTTGTCAAATCATTTATTGCAAGAAATGTATTTATAGAGTACTTCCCACAATCTCAGGAAATCCCAAAGTATTTTACAGCCATTGAAGTGCTTTGAATGAAATAGATGAGTAGATCATCTTTTTACTGTGATTGATCGAGAGAAAAATACTGGTCAGGATACCTCCCCTACTCTTTTTCAAATAGTATCTTGGGGTTTTTTGCATCCACCTGACCTCAATTTATCATCTCAATTCAAAGACAGCGGGCTGGATTTAGTGGAGGCAACGGGGGTCTCACCAGCTGGCAGGAGACCTCTAAGTGGCGGGGGGAGGGGGGGGGGGGGGGGTGTGTGTGTGTGTGTGTGTGGATGTAATGTCCACTGAGAACTACTGGCCAGAGGCCAGCAACTCTATTGGACAACAGCACCACCAGGAGGCAGTGGTTGCTGCCAATATGACACCCACTTGCGGCTAAGTATCGTCACAGGATCCCAGGCCATAAGTGAATGATGGGGGTGGGCGTGGTGTGGGGTCATGGGGAGGGAGTTGTCAGTAGCAAGGACAAGGGGTGGCTCTCTCATTGGGCAACCCTATTCCCAATGCCGGGTCTCTCAATCAGGCGCTGAGTGCCTTTGAATGAGAACCCCCCCCCCCCACTCCTCACATGGTGAGCCCCCATCCAGCAGTGCCAGGATGAAGCCCTTAAGTGGGCATTAATTGCCATTTAAGGTTCTCAAGGACTGGGTGGGAAGGCTGTCCACAGTCCTTCCTGCCACGTACTTAATCAGGGAGGAGACAAGAAGGCGGTGGGGTCCCAACCTACCACCCTCCTATCTGATTAAATGCCCCATGACATGAAACTCACCATGGGGAAAGGCATTAAATTCTGCCCAGCAGTGCAGTGCACCCTCGGTACCGAACTGAAGTGTTAGCTTGGAATAGGTGTTCAAGTCAAGTGTTCAAAGGGACTTGAATCTGCAACCATCTGACTCAGTGATGAGAGTGCTAATACTGAGTCACAGTTGACATTGCAGAGACAATCATGGCTACCTTTTAAACCGTGCTCCATCATACAATCACTTTCTATTAGGTACAGTTATTTATCTTGCCTGGAAATATTTCAAGAATTTTGTTCCTTTTTTCCTACTTCCACCCATACACTGAATCCAACTGTTATGTGACTGCAAAGTAGAACAGCAACAACAAATGTGCAATGTCAATTCTTCATATAATAAAGCACTACACAGTATCAATTCTTAACAATCCTGCATTAGACTCACAAAGCCAATCACATATGCTAGAAACAAAACATTTGATGAGGCTATTACTTATGGGGGAAAAAAAAAAGTGAGTTAAGCCTGCATACCCCATAGATTTATGGGCTAGCTATCACTGGATGATAGCTGGAATTCCTTTGTAAATTCACTACGTGTTATTTACAGGGCGTAAGCTTTATCAGAATATGGATAAATTATTAATTTATATGCATGATCATCACACAAAATAGACATGGAACACACTACAAATTGCAGTTTACAAAAAATGATTTCAAACACAGATTAAAATCCACTGGATAAAATTGTCATAATATTGTTAACTATATTTTCCTTTGTTTGTAAAGGGAACAAATAAATGTGTACACATATAAAGCATAGCAAACTTCATTGACCTTTTCATTCTCATTTGTGACCAAAGAGAAATATTATAAATGTTATAAAGTGTAATGAATACCACTGAGTGATTTCATGATTATATTCTAATCTTAAAATTCAAAGGACAGTTATAAATTACTCAATCTCATGGTTTATGACATCATCTGAATCCCTTGGAGTAACTGCCTTCTGATTATTATCCACTATCCATTGTTCTCTTTTTACTGCTGATGCAAAAAAGGAAACTCATGATTCATAGACTTCGATCAAGTTAATTATTTTGCAATATTCTTCTGTACTGATGCTTGGCAAATAACATCTATATAAATTGAATAATTTAACATCTAAACTTTAACAAATACATAGAATAAAGTACAAACCATTACTTGCAGAAAATTAGGATCACTTGTATTGCAAAGGAAATTGAACAAGAAAACAATGCACAATACAGTACTGACATTCAATGTTTTATTTTCTGTTTGTGTGTAAGTGTCCATTAAGGGAAAGGAAAAAAAATCATTTATCCAGGAACTTGGCATGTTTCAAACCAAGCATGGATCAGCTATCTAACCCCTCCCCAAGTACACAAACACGCTATAACCTCAGTCAAATGCACCTGTGTAACATTTATCTTTCATGTAGTCTTTCCTTGTGGCCTCTCAGAACAGAATTGTTGAGTAGGTACGCATTCGTAATGAAATTGAAGCAGTTTTATTCAGTCAAAACTATTCACTGGTAACAGAACAAGGATTTCCCAAACTCCTTTCACTCATTTTACAGAGGCATATCAGCCATAATTGCTTCATATTTCTTTTTCTGAATTGGAACAAAGGTGCCAGGAATGACAGGAGAGTGCTTTCGTGATTAGCCACAAATTATTTGCCTAGGTATGTGTTTTTTTGTGATGCCAGATTGGATCTTATTAAGGTCATTCAAAGCATATTTTATACCCTCTCAGCAAATATCTTCCTTCCCTTTTCCCCAAATTCTACCATTTTCGGTGTTTGCTGAAACCTGATTATACAGCCATCATCTCATCATACATATTAGATTTGAACTGGATTCTTCAAATATGCTGGTCTGCTTGTTGAGTACATATCATTCACACAGGACTAAATAAAATTTTAAAATTTAAACAATGCTTCTTACCGACATGAGTGATAACATTGACCAGTCGCTGTGTGAGTTCTTGAAGTGACATCTCTTCCTCCCTTAGACAGAGAAGCATCTCACAGTGTTCAGCACCAAACCTACAGCTGCTCCCGTAGAATCTTCTCAAACACACAAAGGCAAGTGCCACTCCCAGTAGCAATGTTCCATTCAAGATACCGGTACTGTTGCAGCTATTTCTGATTCCTTTTTGGCATCTTCAGTAATATTCAACGTTTCCTTTTTAAAAAAAAAAAATATATATATATAGTTTTAGGCCATGGAAACTCAACATCCAGATATTTTTAGAAATGTGAGGACAAAGCTAATGAAATTCTGTATCAAACCTGCTTGCTGCTCATTTCTATTAACACCGAGTCAGGCTTAAACAGCAAATCACTGTGCAGCTACCTGCCTCAAGGGAGATGCTGGGTGACCGTATTTCAAATCAAAACCTGGAGTCATGGATCAATAGGACTGGAACTAGAATAGCATAAAAAAGATTATTGATCCACAGCTTTAGTTGAATTCATTTAAACATTTTGCTTCACATTTAGACCAAAATTACTTTCTCGTTAAAAAATAACCCTTTCAGTCTCACGTAATCACATGTCAGCCTGTCACATTAATTGTCTTTGGTTATCCATTTGGATTATCCTTTTTATGAGTCTTTTTTAAATAATATTTTCTATTGACAGCTGCTTCCCCTGTCAAACTCTGAATATTAGCAACATGGTAACACCACCATCTGCCACAGCTCAAGCAGACAAAATATGTAAAGGCCCAAAAGGCATGGTCTCCAAGGAAGATCAATGTGAAAAACCTTAGCAATGCAATCTCTGAGATGCAGCTGCTACCTTCTCTAAAGCCTTGAGGGATCATTTCTGAAATGACAGTTGAAATCAATGCATTCTGTAATCCCAGCATGTGTTCTAAATGAAGGAAATGCAAACCAATCCTGTAAAGTATGTGAAGAAATAGTAACTACAACATATCTGTAAAGAGCCTTGGAGTCAAGGGGTTAAGAGGGCAAAAAATATAGAGTCAGAATGCCTGTACAATAATGCTGGCCCTGGGAGCCAGACCAATTCTGTGCTACAGTGAGAGTGTTTATCTGTGTTCTTTTTAATTCTTTATTTATGAGAATCCATTGACAAATCCAAATGGGAAATATGAGACCTGATCATAAGCACTGCCTTTGTTAGCTTATGGTTACTTGAAGTTACTGCATATATTAGCTCAGTTCAGTACTGATATTCTTAACAAATGTATTTTGGTTTATGAGCTCTAACTGCTATTATACTAGTTGAAATATTTTATGACTGTGGAATGGGAAATTAGAAGAAAAAGTGTCAATGTTGCCCATTAAAAATGCATTTGTGGGTCATTAGAACAAAATTGGAAGTAACCATTTGAAAAGCTGGCAAAGATTATCAATGGCAAAAAAACATGGGAATGCAAACCAGGTGGAATTTTATCAGCCATCTGGAGGCGGCTTTGGAAGTGGGGGATCTAAAGATGCACCTTTAGAAAGATGCACATACTGGGTTGTCTACCTGACGCAATCCCACTTCTGAGCGACCTTGCTGGAGTTGGGGGTCAGACTGGAACTGGCTAACTGCCTGGCAATGACAAGTAGCCAATTAGTGGTAATTAAGGGCCACTTGGGGCAGATTGGTGATGCTGCTGGGATGGGATGCCAGGATTCTAAATTTGGACAATGCAGGTCCTCAGTGTTGTCCACTCCTGAAAAAAAGCATGAAGCAGCAAGACGAGCCCTACAGTAGCATTTATTTAAAGGGCCATGTCTCACGTAAGTAAAATTTATAAAACTTTTTCTATTCAAAAATGTCTCAAAGTCCTCTGGAATATTTTTGGAGATGTTTTGATTCATTTGCCAGAGACCATTGTCACATCAGTCTTTCGCTAACGTTGCTTGTTATTTCCTGATGTTTCATCTTCCATTGTCACCAACAACAGACTCTCCCCTTGCCTTTTCCAATGGTTATACTTCCTCAATTTCTTCTTCTTCATTTCAGCTACAAGCCCATGAGATGCTGAGACTCTGGTGTTCCTGTGCACAAATTCACTGGTTCTTTGCTCTGTCCAGCTGATTTTAAGGACTCTTTGCCAGACCCACATTTCAAAAGCTGTAATCCTCTTCTCACCAGCGTTACTGAGGGTCCAGTTTTTGCACCCTTACAGTGCAATACACCATGCCAGAGATTTTTCTAGTTGCTTTTACAAATACCAGGCAACATTGGATGTCCTCCACACTTCATTCAGCTGACAAGTTCCATTTTGTCATCCTCTCCTTTCTTGTTTATGTTCTTTTCACGTGCTTTTTTTCTTTAGTTTTGATTTTATTCTCATCTCTTTATTCATCCATGGCATTTCATGACTAATTTCTACCAATTTTTTAATGGAACATATTTCTTCTAAACGCTATCGATCTCTCCTTTAATTGTTAACAATAATCTATTATTGTCTACCCCTTTGACTGTCAATGTATTTCTCCAGTTTGCCTTCCTTGGCTCCATCCTCATCCCATCAGATTTGGCTTTTTTTCCAATCTATTACTTTAGCACTGGACTATCTACATCTCTTTCAATCACTATCTTAAACAATATGATCACTATTCCCTAGATGCTCCCGCGTGCTTACTTCTATTATGTACTCTGATTTTCCAATACTAACAGTGCTTTGTCCCTTTTTGAACTTCTTACTTAGTAGCTCAGAAAGGATAAACTTTGCATGGAGAAAGTAAAGTAGATAAACAAGATAATGTTACAATCTCGATAGAGACAAATAATTTTTTAAAAAATACAAAATCCCAGTTATTTACTGAAAGGATGAAGCCACAATATTCCATGGTTTAAAACAGAGAAAATTTTACTATGCAAGAGTCAAACAAAGCAAGTACTAAATATTATCCTAGATAACATCCTATACTCTAACATCCAGAATCAATACAAGTTAAACATGAATTAACAGGCAAATTTCAGTTAATTATAAACTATAAATTACACATTAAATGCCAGATACAACTAAAACAGATTTTGTGAATTGGTGCAGTAGTCCACGTGGTATATAGAATCACAGAATCAGAGAATTTTAATGGCACAGGAGGCCGCCATTTGACCCATCATGTCTGCACTGGCACTCTAACTGAGCATTATGACCTAGTGCAATTGTCCTACCTTTTCCCCATACCGCTACACCTTGTTTCCATTGAAATAATCATCTAATGCCGTCTTGAATGCCTCAATTGTACCTGCCTCTACCACACTTCCAGGCAGTGCATTCCAGACCCGAACACTCATTGCGTGAAAAGGTTTTTTCTCATGTCACATTTGGTCATCAAACTGAGTAACAAAGCGCTCAAAATTCTGCCTTCCTCACAAAGAATTTTAGCACCTCTGCATCTAGGAGGAGCTAGTCTGATCGCCAGCTGATAGCAGCGCGCAACCAACCTGAGTTCCATGGGCACGGTCTTCACTACAAATGACACTCGTCTGCAGAACATTGTCAACGCGGTCTGGATGGCATAGATCCACCAAAGTCATCTTCAAGTAACAGAGAAAGCAGCAACAACTTATTTTCAGTTTCTCAATCTGGACTCTCTCTTTTTCCATTTGCTTCTACTGCACCTCTGGACTCAACTGTTGCTACTGATCTTGGATGGCTCTGTATCCTTTTATATCACCTCAACCAGTTTCAATTTGCCCAAATGTTTTGGTTTCCAAATCTCAGATTCAGTTTTTGTTTCTTTAGAAACTGGGAGGTTCCGTTTCCTTTCTCTGTTTCCATTTTCTGTTTTCATTTTCTGTTTTCAATTAGGATCTACCTCAAAAAAATACACATTTGAAAGCACAGATTCCATCCAATAAGCAATGAGGAGGTTTTTGGCAATATTAGAAGAACATTGTTTAATTGATGCTATCAGAAAAGGCAAATGAATTGAATTAAGCATGTACTGAGAGGGACCTTGAAAAGTTTTGAAGGGCCGGTAGAAAAGAAAGATCCAAAGGAAAAGAAGTATTTTTTTTAGGAATGCCTGGTAAAGTGGGACCTGTACAAACCGGATGGGCTGCAACCAGGTAGAGCTGGGACCAGTGTCCTTGCGGGGGCTTTTGCTAGTTCTGTTGGGGAGTATTTAAACTAGTGTGGCAGGGGGCTGGGATCCCAGGAGTAGGATCAGATAGGTCAGATTCAGATCAGAAAAATGGACATTAGCTAGGGACGTTGTGATAGACATGGAGTTACAGGAGAAGCAAAGTTTAAAAAGTGTCCAGCAAGGGAAATTGACGGGGTTAAACTGTTTATACTTCAATGCAAGGAGTATTACAAACAAGGTAGATGAGTTAAGGGCACAGGTAGACACATGACAGCAGGATGTCATTGCTATAACGGAGACCTGACTAAAGGAGGAACAAAACTGGCAACTAAATATCCCTGGTTATAGAGTCTTCAGACACGATAGAGTAGGAGATAAAAAAGGAGGGGGTAGCACTAATGGCTAAAGAATCAATTCCAGTTGTGAGAAGGGGTGATATACTAAATGGGACAACAAACGAGGCTTTATGGATTGAGCTTAGAAATAAAAATGGGGTGGTAACACTACTGGGAGTATACTACAGACCCCCAAATAGTGAAAGGGAGATAGAAGAACAAATATGTAGGCAAATCTCTGCTTGTAAGAACAAGAAGGCAATAATAATAGGAGACTTCAACTATCCTAATATCAACTGGGATTCAAACAATATAAGGGGCACTGAAGGAGAAAAATTCATGCAGTGTGTCCAGGAAAATTTTTTCAACCAATTAGTGACAAACCTAACAAGAGGAGATGCAATTCTAGACCTCATCTTGGGGAACAAAGAAGGGCAAGCGGGTGAAGTGATAGTTGGCGACCATATCGGGAACAGTGATCACAATTCAGTTAGATTTAGCATTACCATGGAAAAGGACAGAGATAGGGCAGGAGTAAAAGTCTTGAACTGGGAGAAGGCAAATTTTGCAGAAATGAGAAGGGACTTGGCTGAGGTGGACTGGACAGCATTGCTGGAGAATATAAAAGTGGAAAACCAGTGGGAAGATCTAAAAAGCGAGATCCTAATTGTACAAAGTAGACATGTCCCCTACAAAAATAAGAGTGGTACTGCCAAATCTAGACCTCCCTGGTTGTCTAGAGGAATACAGGGGAAGATCAAACAGAAAAAGAAAGCGTACGATAGGCACAAAGAACGAAGCACTGCAGATAGCCTAGACGAATATAGGAAATGCAGGGACGAAGTAAAAAAGGAAATAAGGAAATCAAAGAGAGGGTATGAGAAAAGATTAGCAAGTAAAGTTAAAGATAACCCAAAGATGTTTTACCAATACATTAATGCTAAAAGGCTAGTTAAGGAAAAAGTGGGACCTATCAGAGATGAAGATGGAAACTGTGTAGATGCAGAGGTTGTGGGAAGGGTTTTGAATGAATATTTTGTCTCCGTGTTTACAAAGGAAAGGGAGGATGTAGATATAGTAGTCCAGGAGGAATACTGCGAGATATTGGATGGGATAGTCATAAAGAGAGAGGAAGTACTCGAAGGGCTGAAATCCTTGAAAATTGATAAGTCACCAGGGCCAGATGGATTGTTTCCGAGGCTGCTGAAGGAAGTCAGGGAGGAGATAGCAGATGCTCTGAGGATGATTTTCCAATCTTCACTAGATACAGGGGAGGTACCGGAGGACTGGAGAAATGCAAACGTAGTTCCATTGTTTAAAAAGGATCAAAGGAAATGCCAAACAATTATAGGCCTCAAGATGCAAATAGTGAACAATTAAATAACTAACTGGAGGACTATTCCATGTATAATTTATTGTTCACACTGATCATAATGTTCAACTTATGTTGATTCTGATTCACACTAAAGTAGAAGTTATAAGAAGCGAAGTCTTATTTCATTTAGAGGTTGTTCGATAAATTTGGTTCTTTTGGCTTACAGATCCCCAAGAGCATCTTAACACTATCCCATTTAGTACAGTGATAGTGTCACACAGCACAATGGAGGGTATCCTCAGTGTAAAAATAGGACTTTGTCTCTACAAGGACTGTGCAGTGGTCACTCCTACCAATACTGTTGCCGACAGCTGCATTTGCGACAAGTAAATGAGGACAAGGTCAAGTAGATTTCTCATTACCTGCAACAGGCCCTGCATGGCAGGTATGTCTCCAGGGCTTGGCCAGTTCAGTCAGCAGTGGTGCTAATGAGCCAGTCTTGATGATTTATATTGAATCCCCCATTCAGAGTACATTCTGAGGGCATCATGACTGCTGCCAGGCTTTGACTAGCATGATGCTCTAAGGTCACACAGCAGCTGGACATTGAGGGAATGGAACCTTGTTATGGTTGCTATACATCTTTGAATTTATAGTTGACTGCAGCAAAGCAATGTGTGCGCTCTCACTGGCACCCATCACCATAGGGAAGCCTGCTTTCTTGGGAAAAGCCTGTGCATGCACCATCTACTTTCTCTGGAAAGAGAAGGCAATGTACTCCCATCTTGGCACATCAAGGCCACTTGCCTTATATAACAGCAAACAGTGAACTGCAAGCTGTTGGCGATGTTACCTGCTCCACCATTGTAGCTGATGCAAAGAGGTTTATGGCGATAACCACCATTATAACCATTGGTAACGCCATCCTCACCTTACTCTCATGATACAGGCCTGGCGGCAATAGGTGATGGATTTCAATAATCCTCTCCTTAGTGAAATGTAGATGCCACACACTTTTCCTGGCTCAAGTTGAGGTAAGAGACTTGCTCCCTGAAGACCCTTGGCTCATATGGCCTCCTGCTGACAGCCCTCCTCCCTCCATGAGCAACTTGCCCTCCTCTGTATTTTTTTTTTGCTCACTCTCCCTTTCATGCTGCAGGCCAAGGAGGATTGAAACTACAGCACTCAAATGGTTTGACCAAAGACATTGAAGTGAGAATCAAGGCCTTCACCATGTGCCACACCACACCATTAGACTTTATCAACTTTAAGTAGCAGTTAAAACCTCCCAGAACTTCAACTGACTCAGCAACAGTCAGTATGAATCAATCAGCAACTAATCCAAAAGTGGTTGATGATTCCTTTAAATAGCACTGGTGAGGGGCCCTTTCTGCTATTCAGCTGTGCAAGGTTAAGTGTTGAGGTTGAAAATGCACCACCGGAGTCAAATCCTCATTACATACTGACTGATGTCATGATTTGCCTATTCTACATACATCTGGTGCACACTCCCAGTACCTACCCTAACGAACTACCCAAAATGGTGTCCGGTCAGGCCAGCTCCAGAAGTGTGTACATGAGGTGCAGATGCCATGTTGGACCCACAAAGGCACTCCTGGCACCAAAAGCACAGGCACTACACAACCAAACTTTGTGGCTAAAAGCTTCTGGAAAACTTACGGTTAGTCATTAAATATCTTGCAGCACTGTATATGTGCACAAATTGTTGAAAGTGGCAGGGCAGGTTGAGAAAGCATACAGAGCTTTATAGATAGAGGCATACATTATAAAAGCAAGGAAGTTATACTGAACATTTATAAAACACTGATTTGGCCTCAACTGAAGTATTGTTTTCAGTCTGGGCACTACACCTTAGGATGGATATGAAGGCATTGGAGAGGTTGCAGAAAAGATTCATAATGGATGAGAGACATCAGTTACATAGATGGATGGTGAAGCTGAGACTGTTCTCCTTAGAGCAGAAAGGGTTCGAAATCATGGGCGGAATTTTATGGCCCTGGCGTGGCGGGGCCAGAAGATATGGCAAGCCATTCAAAACTCCATTAACTTTGGCAGGACCGGAAGATCCCACCGGCAGGAGGGGCCATGAAACTCTGCCCCATGAGGGGTCTGGGCAGAATAGATAGGGAGAAGCTGTTACTATTGGCTGAAGAATTGAGAAGTGGAGGACATTGATTTAAAGTGATTGGCAAAAGGGCCAGACACAGCAAAATGAAAAACTTTTTTATGCTGCGACTGGTTAGGATCTGCAGAGCAGTGCCTGAAAGGATAGTAGAGCCAAATTCAATGGAGGCCTTCAAAAGGGAATTGGATAATTATCTGAAGAGAAAAGTTTTGCGGGGCTATAGGAAAAGGTGTGGAAGTGGCCCTAGCTAAGTTGCTCTTGCAGAGAGCCAGCATGAACACAACGGGTTGATTGCTTCCTTCAGCGCTGTAACCATTCTGATTCTATGATCACGTCATGTGTATGGACCCTTCTTGAAAAACTGACTGATCTGCTGTATGTTCTAACATTTTTTTTGTTGCAAATTTCCAATATCTGCAATGTTTTGCTCTTCACCCCATCTGTCAGGTTACCAGTAAACTGTAATGTGGTGAAACACTGTCATCTCATCTGTTGGCATTCATGTTGAGTGTGACATATGTTTAATGAGCCTGACTCTATAGTGCTCTAGGCTTGGTACCTGTGCTATTCTTAGGAAACACTCATTACATTGTGGAAAGGTGATTAACAGGTGGATGAATCTGTTCATTTGCGGCTGGAGCTGCCTTTCGGATGTTACCAGTGGTGGTTGAAAGAACAGGTAAATGCTGCAGCGGAGGTCATTTCTGCTCTCATCAATAAATATCCAATAATGATCGGCTGCATTTTTTGTATCATAAGCGACAGACAAGGGGTTAAACACTTCAAAATCAAGCATGTAGTATACATTTTGCAGTAGCAGTCTCTACAGAGTGTAATGGCAGCCCCTGGGGTGACACAAAATTGAGTGTTTTTTTCTCTCCACAGATGCTGCCTGACCTGCTGAGTATTTCCAGCTTTTGTGTTTATTCTATAATGAGTGTGAAGCACCAGTTAGGGCAGTGCTCAGGTACCATGACATTGCGATGTCAGGCGCTGTAAAATCAAAACTGAAAAAAAAAATTACTTTGGGGATGCATCCCCACAGTTTATATAATAAAACAGATAAAGGAGATGCATGGAGGACATAACCTGCTTAAGCTTTGGAAGAGAAACAGAAAATGCTGGAAAAACTCAACACCATCAGTGGAGAAAAACAGAGTTAACGTTTCCAGTCTGTATGACTGTTAAATTTGTTTTCCTCTCCACAGATGCTGTTTGACCTGCTGAGTTTTTCCAGCATTTTCTGTTTTTGCTTCAGATTTCCAGCATTCGCAGCATTTTGCTTTTAAAATTTTGGAAGTATAGGATTTCTTTTGAAAGAATTGTCCGGTGTACAGCCGCAACACACGTAATCTGTATGAATTTTGTGTTAGTGAGGATAGCAGGGCTGCATTACTGAAATATTTAAGAGTTAGCATGTTCCTTCATTCGAAGCTGAAGGAGAGAGAGAAAGAGAGCAGGTGGGAATGCATTAATATTCGCCATTATGTGACCCAGACTTACTCCCATTGCGCCTAAGTCATGCTTTGTTAGTTGAAATGTTGCTGCTAATGTTTTATACACAGTGACGCGGGAGGTTTTCTTTTAACCTCACATGCATGCGGGGCAGTGAGAAAAGGGCGGGGCTTCATACGGGCAGCGCGGGACAAGGTATTGTACCGGCTGCAGCTGCGTTACAAACAAGCGCGCGCTCTGGGCGCCCCCGCTCTGCCCTCGCGCTTTGTCCCCAGGTGAGGGGAACCCGCGCCACCAGGTGACAACTCCAAATCCATGTAGGCTGGCGACCGTCAGGCCGCAGGGGCGGGGGTTAGCAGAATGTTAGATCACAGGGCGCAAGATCCGCTTCAAACTTGCATGTTCATACAATAAAATCAAGAAGCATGATTTCTTTTAAAAAAAAAATCAGGGCCATTTTATTAGGTACCGATCTATGGCTGTGCGCATGGGGTAAAGGTGAGAAGTGGGAGGGGTCAAGGGACTGGAGGAGGAGGGAAGAGGGAGTAGGAGAGAAACATGGAAGGGAGGAGGTGGTGGATGGGGTGTGGAGGGGGAGAGAGAAGAATACAGGGAAGGGGAAGTGGATGAGATGGGAAGGGAAGAAGTGAATAGGAAAGAATGAGAAGCAGAGAATTGGAGGAGGGGGGGGACAGGAAACAACTGGACTAGCCTTATAAGGCTAGGCCAAGGCTCCCCTCACCTGGACTAGCCATATAAATAACGTGGCGACAAGAGCAGGTCAGACGCTAGGAATCGTACAATGAGTAACCCACCTCCTGACTCCCCAAAGCCTGTCCACCATCTACAAGTCAGGAGTATGTTGGAATACTCCCCATTTGCCTGGAGGAGTGCAGCTCCCACAATGCTCAAGAAGCTTGACACAATCCAGGACAAAACCGCCTGCTTGATTGGCACCACACCCACAAATTTTCACTCCCTCCACCACTGATGTACATTAGCAGCAGTGTGTACCACCTACAAGATTTACTGCAGGAATTCACCAAGGCTCCTTCAACAGCACCTTCCAAACCCACAACCACTACCATCTAGAAGGATAAGGGCAGCAGATGGAACACCACCACCTGGAAGTTCCCTTCCAAGTCAGTTACCACCCTGACTTGAAAATATATCGCCATACCTTCACTGTCACTGGGTCAAAATCCTGGAACTCCCGTCCTAACAGTACTGTGGGTGTGCTTACACCACACGGACTACAGCGATTCAAGAAGGCAGCTTACCACCACCTTCTCAAGGGCAACTAGGGATGGGCAATAAATGCTGGCCCAGTCAGCAAAGCCCACATCCCATGAATGAATTTTAAAAAAGGAGGGTAAGAGAAAAAGGGGTTAGTGTCCATATCTTCATTATCCTCTTTATTTCACCTTTGTTGCATTATCTTTCACAGACCAACTGAAAAAATAAACAGCATTGATTTTGTTATAATGAGGACTATTACTGAAGGCCAAGGTAAGAAAGTTTTGTATTTGTTATATTTAAGGACCTTTGAAGTTAGCTTAATTCATTGATTTAAAAGATCTGTTTTAAGTGTGTTTTTCAGTTTTTATCTTTGGCATTGAAAGTAATGGAAATAAACTAGAGCCCCGAAGTACTAGGCTATATTTGGAGAAAATTAATTATTATTTTCAGCATCACTGAACTCGTTACTTTAGCCAAAACATTAGGATCGTAAAGTAATCTCTACTATGAAGAGGTGAAGGGACAAATTTAAACATTGTTATTTTTAAAGCTTTAATATTGCTTTGGAACACATAGTGGAGCCCACCAGTGCAGGCATGATGGCCGGTTGGGGAGGGCTGGGAGAACCTCTGCCTGATTCCAGGTGTTAAGAAAACTGACCCAATTTAGACAGGGGTGAGAAGGGCCAAACACAGGTATCCCACCTGCTGGCAGCAAGATGTCATTTAGGCTTATTAATGAACTACTTAAAGCCAATTATCCAAGCACACCAGAAATTGGTGCTGGCTCAGGGTTTTTAAATCAGACTCGCATAGTCAGGTTTGCCTGCCGCCACGTACTAAGGCCCCCTTGTTAACAGGCACTCAGCATCGGGACCTGTCATCAGGACCAGGGTGGGGGTGGAGGGGAAAGGGGCACAGTGAAAGCCACCTTGCTGCCTTTGCATCCAAACCACACCCCACCCCCTGCTGGCAACTCCCTCTCTGCAATCCCCAACCTGCCCCACTCACCTGTTTCCAGGGATTTAGTGCAATCTTCTGGGTAGGCCTCAGAGCATTACAGGCAACAGCAACTATTCCCAGTGTCACTGTTGGCAATGGAGCTGTGGGCTTCTAATTGACTAGAAGCTCTCAGGGGTGGGATGTCTGTCCTCTGGGAACCTTAATTGTGTGGGAGGCCTGATGCTGGCCAATTAGGTGCCTGAATGCACTTAAATTGCATCAAGCCTCCTACACATAAGCGATGCGCAACTCCCACCAGTTCTCCAGGTGGGAGTCACTTTGCTGGAAATAAATTCCACACAGTCATTATGGCATTGAATGTTAACTGGTTACCAAGCCAGATAGTGAAGAATAGACATTAATCATTTTCTTGATAATAGCTTTATTTACAGATTGCAACATTACATATATCTGTCTTCTACCTACTACCCCAGTGTCCCAGCATCTCTTTATACTCTTTTGAATACACCAATAAAATAAAATAGACTAATTAACAAATTAACCAATTAAACAAATTGATAGCCCCTTAAAGGGGCACTGTAACGAAGGACACAACTTTAAAAGAAACTTATATAATTAAATTATAATGTTGTTCCTGGGGCAGCTCTTTTTATATTTTTTTGAGCACCAGTAACACAAATATAACAAATTTTAACCAGTTAAAAAAAATCAATTGATAACCCCGAAGGGCATTGTAACCAAGGAAAAAAATTTAAGGAACCTTACCAAATTAAATCAAAATGTCATTTTGGGGGCTAATGATGCACTCCAGAGTCTCTCTTTATACTCGAGTTCAACAAAAAACACATGGGCAAATTATACAAATGAATAAATTAAATTAAAGTGATAGCCCCTTAAAGGGGCATTATAATAAAGGACAAAAACTCTTAAAGGAGACTTATCAAATTAAATCAAAATGTGGTTTTGGGTGCTGATGAAGCACTCCAGCCGCCACTGGTTGTGGAAAGCATCAAACATGCCAGTGGACACTGTGTGCTCCCTCTCCAAGGACACCAGGCCATGAGGGTAGCCACAGAAGAGGGGCAGATAGCCAGGCTGATGATCTCTGACTGTCTGCTGCCTGGACCTGTTAATGGCCAGCTTGGCATCTCTCTTTGTTAAAAAAAAATTTTTTTAGAACTGCTTTTTACGTACCACACACCTCCACCAGGTCCCAACAGACTCTCTTTATGCACTTTTGGGGTAAATCAGTAAAATAAAATAGACTAAATGATCAAATTAACAAATGAATCAAATTGGCAGCCCCTTAGAGGGGTACTGTAACAAAAGACAAAAATCTTAAAGGAAACTTATTAAATCAAACTAAAATGTCATTTGGGGGCCAGTAATGCACTCCTGCCCCCACAGTGCCCACTGGTCATTGAAGGCCTCAAGCATGCCAGTGGACACTGCGTGCCCCATCCCCATGGATAACCGGCTACGAATGTAGCTGGGGAAGAGGGGCAGACAGTTGGGCTGGTATACCCACTTGACCACCCACTGCCTGGACCTGTTAATGGCCAATTTGCCACCTTTGTCTATACTCTTTTGAGTATATCAATTAAGCAAATTGACAAATTAACAAATAAATTAAAGTGATAGCATTCTCTCTTCATACTCTTTTGAGTTGATCAATATCCAAATAACCAATTTTAAAAAGCCAATTAAACAAATAAACCAAACGATAGCCCCTAAGGGGCACTGTAATAAAGGAAAAGAATTAAAGGGACCTTTACTAAATTAAATCAGAATGTAATTTTGTGGGGTGAGGAAGCACTTCAGCCCCTGCGGTGCCCACAGGCCACGGAAGGCCTCAAGTGTGCCAGCGGACACTGTGTGCTCCCTTTCCAAGGACACCCAGTCGCAAACATAGCCACAGAAGAGGGGCAGACAGTCAGGCCAGACGACCCCTCGATCGCCTGCTTCCTGGACTTATTAATGGCCAGCATGTCATCTCTCTTTATACTATTTTGAGTAAAACAAATGTAACAAATTAACCAAATAAATCAAATGATAGCCCCTAAGGGGCAATGTAACTAAAGAAAAAATTTAAAGGAGCCTTGTCAAAGTAAATTGGGATGTCGTTCTGGGGACTAATGATGCACTCCAGCTCCTGCGGTGCTCACCATTCACAGAAGGCCTCAAGCATGCCAGTGGACATCGTGTGCACCCTCTCCAAGGATGCCCTGTTGCAAATGTAGCCATGGAAGAGAGGCAGGCAATCAGGCCGGACAACTCCCTTGACCACCCACTGCTTGGACCTATTCATGGCCAACTTGGCATCTCTGTTTATAAGTGCTCTAGGTACCTAATTAAACAATGCCCTTTACTAGTGTATCTTAACAATATAATTAACATACCGTTAACACGGAAGTAGACCATTTCACCCATTGAGTCCATGCCTGCTCTCTGGAGAGCAATCCAAGCAGTCCCATTCCCTGCTCTATCCTCATAACTCTGTAACTTTATTTTTCTCAAGTGCCCATCCAATTCTTTTTTAAATCGTTCATGAAGCCAGCTATCCAGCCCTGGTGCTATTAATTTGTGAGAAACGTCTTGCTACATCATGCAATTCATACAATCTTACTTTGTCACATACTCTATATAATCTCAATTTGCCACGCAATCCATAAAGGATAAACCTAAACACTCATTTTTTTTCCAGACTTTGAAACATATTGTGCTGGATTTAATACAGACAGTCGTGGTGGGAACCATGGTGGCCGGGCCTACTTAATCACGGTAGAGGCTTTACGTCAGTCTCCTAGTGGCGGGAGAACCTCCCCCAATTAAGTTGGAAGGCAAAAAGGGCAGAGGTGGGATTCCCGGTTGCCGGTGGTAGGATGTCAGTTAGGCCATTTGATACCAATTATCCCAAAGCCATTGCACTTTAGTGGTGCCTCAGTGATTTAATGGGAGTCATTCAGCTTTCCCATGCTCTCAGAGGTCCGCCCAGCAACCCTTGCCAGCTTCCTAGTCCCTTGTTATCCAGGCACTCTGTGCCTGATCAGGGGATTGCATCATGAAGGGAAGGGCTGCTGAAAGCCACCCCCTGCTCTTACCTCCAATGCCCACCCCCCCGCCAACCCCCTTCTCTCAGCATCCCACCCTGCAACCCCCATACCACCTCACTCGGTTTTGGTTTGGGGCCCTGCAATGTACCTGGGCCTCTGGTGCGTACAGTGTCACCACTGCTCTGGCTGGCGTTGGTGGTGATGAGTAGCTGCCAGCCTCTGATTGGCCGGTAACTCTTGGCAAGTGGAATTTCTGCTGCTAGGCACCTCAATCACGGGGTAGGCCTGGCAGCGGCCACTTAAGTGCCTGAAGGGCGCTTGATTCCGTCGGGCCTCTCCCAAAGAACTCACAGGGTTTCCCGCCAGTTCTCCGGCTGGTGGGTGAGATCCCCATTGGGCCCATAAAATGCAGCCCACTAATTGCGAGAAATCCAATGATTTTGCTCCAAAAAATTTAACTTCCTATCGTTTTACATTGGGGTCCAACACAAAGTTTATTCCATATTCTTTTGTAAATTTGCTTCCATGTTGACATGTCTGAAATTTCCAGTATTTTTGAAGTTGCTTGGGAATGAAAAGATCAATACTTCAATTGTCCTTCTCTCTTTAAATAGCCCATGTGCTATATCACTTAATTGCTTGTCTCAAGTGGCTTCACTGCCACAATTTGTGGGTGGCAGGCATTTACAATGTGCCAGTGGCCTCATGCATGTTGCAAGATGACATAAACACACAATGTGCACGTTGACATCATTAACATGACAGATGCTTCACTAGGTGCATGGAAAATTCTTGTTATTCAAAGTGAGAAATTGGTAGAAATTGTTTTTACTGATCTGCCAATCCAAAAGAAAAATCCAGTATTGATGGAAATGTATCAAAACTATTTTAAATACCATTATATATAGTATAAAACAAAAAAAAAATCATTATTGCTTCTTTAAACTTACCAGCAAAGAAAATAACATCATGGGAAGCAATAATGAAAAGGTTTTATCTCAATGGTCTGGAATTCTCTTATCATTGATGCTCAGTCATTGAGTACATTCAAGACAGGCATTGATAGATTTTTGGACGTTAAGTGAAAAAACGGATATGGGGAAGGGGTGGTGAGGGCTGTGGTGAGGTGTTAGAGTTGAGCTCGAGAGAATCAGCCATGATCTTATTGAATGGTGGAACAGGGTTGAAGGGCTGAATGATTCCTATCTCTTATTTTTATGTTCCTGTATTCATTTTGAGCCACTTTACAATGAAATTATTACTAGGAAATGAGAAACATAAGGGTCAAATTTGCTTTGTGAAACATTTTAAGGAATCAGCCTTGTCGTGATTATAGTTATTGTGCCAGATGTTTTACAGCACGTAACTGTTATAAAATCTTCCCTTAAAACATCCTAAAAAATTAAGTATTTACTATAGTTGTGTGGAGATGTTTGCTTGTGTTAGTCACCCGAATGAATGGTAAACATTTGTATTTAACTGGTTTTCATTATAAGATGTGTTCAACAGCTAAAAGATATAAATATAAAAACAGAAAGTGCTGGAAAAGCTCAGCGTGCCTGGCAGCATCTGTGGAGAGAGAAACAGAAGCCGGGATTTTCTGGTCCCACCATGGCAGGTTTCCCCATGGAGGATGTGGCGAGACATTCAAATCTTCGTTGACTTCGGCGGATCCAGAAGATCCTGCAAGCGGGAGCAGCTGGCAAATCCCACCCAAAGTTTCGAGTCCAGTGTGACTGCTCTTCGGAAAAGACATTTAAACTTTCTTATGAATACACCGCACAAAGCTGGATTTGGCAAACAAACTTGTAACTTAAAGAGGATAGTAAATTAATATTAGAATTTGTTGGTCACAATATTAATTAGAAGTGGATTAAATGACTTAATTTCATAACATAGGAAATGTATATTTAGAAATGAGATATTTCAAAGAACTGATTCTAAAATGTATTTATGAGTCTTATTTTTTCCCCTAAATTGCAAAAATAAACTCATAGAAAGTGCCATAGATTTTGAAGAAACTGTTAAATTCAGAAGCGGATACAGTAGTTAAGTATTTAAACTAACGTAAAACAACAATAAACCCCTAGGTTTGGTGATGTGCAAAGATGGAATAAGAGAATTTTACAGAGGCGATTCAGTTCATTTTGCCTGTTCCACTTCCCTGATAGAGCTAAAAATTTAGCCCCCCTTCCCCTAGTTTTTAACTTTCATTTTTGACTTTTTCCTTCTTCAAGTATTTATCCACTTCCTTTTTAAATGCCCTTATGGGTTCTGCTTCCATCACTGTTGAGTTATATTCTGCGGGTTAAGTTGGGTGTAGTGTTCTTCCTTTTCTGATAATAATCCAATTCCCTCTTCAATGCCTCAAATGAACCTGCCTGCATCACACTCTCAGGCATTTTCCTCATGTCTCCATCTGTGTCCTCTCGTTCTACATCTTTCCACCAATGGGGACAGGTTTTGTATACCTCTATCAAATTTCCTCTCAACTTTCTCTTCTCCAAGAAAAACAGTTCCAACCACTCCAATCTATCTATGTAACCAAAGGTCTTTATCCCTAAAACCATTTTTGTGAAGCTTTTCTGCACCCTCTCTAATGCCTTCACATCTTTCCTAAAGTGTGGCACCCAGAACTGGATGCTGTGCACCTGTTGAGGTTGAACCAATGTTCTATACAAGTTTAACATAACCTTTTTTTAGTGCTCTATGCCCCTATTAATTGTCCCTATTAATAAAGTCTAGGATGCTGTATGTTTTATTAACTGCTCTCTCAACCTGTCCTGCCACCTTCAATGATTTTGCATATTTATGCCCAGGTCCCTCTGCTACTGTTCCCCCTTTAGAATTGTACCCTTTATTTTATATTGAGCAGAATTTTCCTTGCCCACTGGCAACGGGTGTGATAGGTGGTATGAGCGGACAATATGGCGTGATCCGTTTCACGACAGCAGGAAGGCAGGTCACGATTGTTCATGTTTCCTGCCATTGGTCATGGAAAAGCTCATTGTAATACATCAGCATATCATTATCAGGCCATCCCGCCAGATTCTTGCACCCCCGCTGGATTGTCCCTGCACGTTGGTGGGAAAGCATGCCGATGTGTTTCACAACAGCATATAAGCGACGTGCACTTGGCGGCCTTCAATTTGGGTAAACTGGAGGTGAGTGCACAGCAACGTTCTGCAGAGCTCACCAGGGTCGCTTGTTGCTTTGCAGGCTTCAGGGGCGCCGGGGGGTCGGTGTTAAGTGCTGTCTTGCCTCGGAGGTGACTTTTGAGGGTGAGAGGGAGCAGGGGGGGGGCAAGTGCAGCCTTAATGTTGAGGCAACTGGTGGTGGGATGGGGGTAGTGGTGCGACTGGTGGCGGAGTGGGGGGTAGGCAAGGGCAGCCCTGCCGTTGGATATAGCACACAAGCATTCAGGGTGAGGGGTAGGGTGGGCGAGGGAAGTGGCCACGCATTTGGAAAACTGTAGAAAGTGACCATTCCTCTGCAACTGAGACAGTTCAGGCGCAGCCACATTGATGTGATTGGGGTCAGGCTCCTAGCTCATCTGCCCACCCAAGCAACGCAGAGGCATCAAAGTGCCACCAAGTTCTGCAGCTGAATGCCTGATGGCCTACAGAGCGCGAAGAAGACAGAGGAGAGAGTGACTGAGGCTCCTGGCTGCACAGAGGCAGGAGCAGCAACCTTAGAAAGATGGGGTGGCTGGGGCTCCCACACACGCTGCCCAAGAGCCAAAGCGATCAGTCACTGGTCAGCACCCAGTGACACACAGTGTCTATAAACCCTGCCTTTCATTCCTGCAGATGACCAAGAACCAGTGTCACTGAAGACTGTGCATGCCTAGGGCACTGGTTGCTCTCATCTGTCATTTACTGCAGGATTTGACGCCACGGGGACATGGAGGGCATCCACTGCCAGTGGCCGTGAAAATGACCATGGTGCTTTATTTCTATGCCAGTGGCTCCTTTCAGGGCTCCACAGGTGACCTCTGTGGGATCTCCCAAGCCTCCGCCCACAAATGCATCCATGAGGTCATGGATGCCATTTTCACAAGGGCACACAACTTTGTGCATTTTGCCCAGGACCAGGACAGCCAGGATGCAAGAGTGATTGGATTCACCCAGATCTCGGGTTTCCCACAGGTGCAGGGTGCGATTGACTGCACTCATGTGGTGCTCAGATCTCCGTTGCAACATACGGTAGACTACATCAGCCGCAAGAGCTTCCATTTGCTGAATGTGCAGCTGGTGTGCAACACCAGAAATGCATCCTGCAGGTGTGCGCATGTTTACCAGGGAGTGTGCACGACGCCTACATCCTCAGTTGGTCATAGATCCCTGGAGACTTCCAAGGTCCACAGAGGCTGCAGGGATGGCTCCTCGGGGACAAGACCCACAGAGGCCATGTCTAATGACAGCCTCAGACTGCAGCAGAGTGACAGTATAATGAGGCTCATGCTGTAGCTTGCAAATTGGTGGGGCAGACCATCGGGATGCTGACGATGAGGCTCCAGTGCCTGGACCAGTCTGGTGGAGCCCTGCAATACAGTCAGCAGAGTGTGTCATGCATTGCCATCGTCTGCTATGCCCTTTACAACTTGGCACTCTGACAGTGAAACGAGCTGGCTGAGGAAGAGATGGAGGAACTGCAGATCTCCGATGAGGAGGACGCCAACAGAGATGAGGCTGAGGATGCTCCTGTCATGGAGACACGATGGAGGCCCAAATAGTCGGTTGATTGCAGGAGGATGATGACAACATGAATTGAGGACACTCCATAAATCTTCACACAGCTTTTGAGAATGCCTGACATCTGTCTGGCTGAGGGCAGCTCGCTTGCGCTCCGTGAACAGGGTCATAACATAGAGACGCAGCCTTGAAACTTTAGAAGCATTTGATGCTTTGTCCTGTGAAAGAGGACACATCACTCACAGCATGATTGTCTGATGGATGTTACACTGCTGGATCCTCATTTGGTAAAGCACCGCCGACCTCACCGTCAGCACAGGACTGGACCAGATTCTCATCGGCCAGCTGGATGACTCTGTTTTCAGAGTCCGTGAGGACCTTGATTTTGGGCATTTCGCTACTGGCCTGCAACCTCTCTCTCTTGTGTGCCAGCTTGTCCTGCATGAATAAAGATGAAGGAAGTGTAGGAAGGACGCCTGCCAGGTCAGGGGATGAGTATGCCTGGCCTGTGTAAGTGTTGAGTGATCCATGGATGGGATGAGGACAATCACGGTGAGTGTGAGAGAGTGAATGGTGATGTGCCTTGAACTGGCAGTGAGTGAGGGCCCTGTGGATATGTGTGGGCTTGTGAGTGTGCGCGTTGAGCGATGAGTTGAGTGACTTACCCTGGCAGAACGGAGGAGATCATTCATCCTCTTGCGGCACTGGGTGGCTGTCCTCTTTTGTAGGGCGTTGGAGCTGACCACTGCTGCCGCCATCTCCCAAGCTGGATTTGTGCTCTTGCTGCCCATCCTGTGGCTGGAGCGGGGGTAGAGAACATCCCGGCGGGCCTCCACGGCATCCAAAAGTCATTCAAGGGACGCTTTTGCTGACAGAAACCATGCAACCTGTCTGAGTGGCCTGAGTGCAATGAGTCATTGACGTCATGTGTCCTTAGCTGGGCGTCCCAGCTGATATTCCCTATGCGTTCATCAGCCTGAGAGGGTTGTGATGAGATGGGTTCTGCACCCCCAGCATGTGGTGGACTGACACCCACATGACTGTGGTGGGGGCAACCTGGAGGATCTGCACCCAGGGCGCTGTGCTTGAACTCCAGGACATGTCAAAGTCAGGGTAATGACATGGTGGGAGGGGATGTTCAGGGTACTGTGGCACAGATGGATCTGTTACCCTCTGCGGTCCACGTCATTGTGCCTCTTTGCAACGGCAAGTACAACTGTGTGCTCCCAACTGTGATGAAGGCAGCATGTGGCCAAAGGAGGGTGCGGGAAAGGACACACCTGGCATATTTGTGTGAGTGCTGGCCAGCAGTGGGGGAAGGATGCACTGCACCCCTGCAATGGGCAACTGGGCTTGGGGTGGGCCGGCCGCCAGGAGATTGACGGTACAAATATCACTGATCAATGCTCTTTTTTCATTTCCAGGAGAAGAATTCTCATAACAACGCCGAGCAGCTGAGGACTGGCGGTGGGCCAGGCCAGATTTTGCTGCTTAGCCATTTTGAGCAGGAGGCCCTTGGCCTGGAGAGGCGCCATGCGCCCAGATCCACTGCAGCCGGAGAAGCTGGAGTTCCACAGGCAGGTATGTATGGCCAGCACTCACGTCACCAGTATCTGCCAACATCCATGGCAGTGCTGATTGTTGAGTGAATGACATAACCAACATGGCTTGCCCATTGCATGTGGAATGATGAGCGCTTGATGAGCCGGGGGACAGGCATGTACATTGACATTGCCCGCAGGCTAACTGATCGAATGTCCTTACTCTTCCTTTCAGCATCAGTGGCGCAGGGGCCGGGAGCAGGAGCAGCAGGGGACTCCCTCTGACACCTGAGGGGCATGAAGTTGCATCATCAGAAGTGTCACACCATCTCTGCCAGGCAGGCACCAGTGCAGATATTGGCACCTCGGTGGGCATCATATCTTCAGCTAGTGTCCCAGGTCAGAACAGTGAGGGCACTTCACAGTCACTGGAGGAGCTGGCGGAGACAGAGTGTGCTGATGGCGCCTGCAGTCGGAGGACTGCAGGAGCCCAGGCACATGCTCAATCCGTCACTAATGATGAGCCTCTGGAGTTGTCTCGATGCAGCCAACTCATGAGATGCGGCCGGGTGTGCGCGACCCTCTGGTGGAGATACATGAGGCTGTGCTTGGTTTGGTGTCAGTGGTGGAGGAGTCTACGCGGACCGTAGCCGATGCATTGAGCCTCATGGCTGAGCGGCAAGCTTCCTCCATGGAGAGAGTGGCAACTCTCATGGAGAGACAGCTCCAGGGACAGGATCAGGGGTTCCTGGGGTTGCGCTCGGACCTGCAACCCCTCACAGCGGCATTGACCTCAGGTGGTCAGTGCCCATGTGGATGGTGGTTTGGGCACCAGGTATCCCACCTCGGTGCCCATCCATCTACGGTGAGCAGGGAGGGCCGAACGGACCTCACGTCGCCGGAGCAGCTGCCTGTCGTCTCTGCTGGCGCCTCTCAGGGTGCTCTGGATGAGGGTGGCAGCTCCTCCACTCCTCTGCCAGTGACTGCGGCACCCAATATGACTGCGACGACTGGGGAGATACCAGCTGCGGAGCTGGCAGCTCCCTCCCAGGTGGGGCCAGCACTGGCTCAACGGGCCAGCGGACATCCGCCAAGGTCATCGAGGCCAAGAGTACAGCAGAGATAGCAGCTGTCTCAGATGCCATTGCCAGCGAGGGGGCAACACAAAGACATGGCACCCACAAACGTAAAATGAAGGCACCTTAGGCACACCCTGGGTTCATGGCTGGTGGTTTTTTGTTGGCCCCCCTATGAGTTCCTTCTGATTGTGTGTGAAGTGTAATACCATTTTATTTCTGTTATGTCGAGAGACTGTACATAAGTGATGTGCACCTGGCAAGCTGCACTTCGCTCGGGACTTCAGGTTTTGTTTGACTACATTTTCTTCGGGCAGCACTCACGGTCATTAGTACCAGGCTTCATAGGCAGCACCATATCACTTGTAAGGAGGCTCATGCTGGTCTCTACCTATCAGACCATCTATAAGGTGGGAGTGGCTTTTCAACAACTGCAGGACTAGGGTCTGCTTGGGGAAGGTAGAGAAGTGGCCTCAGACAAGGGAAGAGGCTGCAGGGTGAGGGCTGTACTGGGGAAGGGGGGGTATCCCAGGGGATGTGTGGGGGCACATGTTGATCTGTGCAAGTGGCCTCAAGATGGTGAGGGCTAAGGATGCAATCTTCAGAGGAGATGAAGCCAAATGGTGATGTGAGAGTCTGTGTGAGAGAGTGACTGGTGATGTCCCTTGAGCTGGCAGTGAGTGAGATGCCAGTGAATGTGTGATGGGCTTGTGAGCGTGTGAGTTTAGAGTGATGCTATGGTTGCTTTACCCCAGCGGTATGCATGAGATCATTCATCTGCTTTCTGCACGGGATGGCAAACATCTTGTGTGCAGCATTGGCACTGACCACCTCTGCCACTGCCTCCCAAGCCAGAGTGGTGAGACTGATGGGCCTCCTGCGGCCAGAACAGGGGTAGGTGGCATCACAGCAGGCCTCCACGGTGTCCAGAAGGCATCCCAGGGGTGCATCACTGAATCGGGGGCTGCATTATTTTTGGCTTTTGGGACCATGTCTTTACCGGTGTCCTCTTAGGCTTCAAGCATTGAGAAGTGTGCATGCAGCCGCAGTTTAAATATGGCAGCGTGAGTGAGGAAGTGGCAAGGTAATGGTGTGGGGGGCAAATCAGAGGCCGCCTGCCAACAAAATGGCATGTCTCCTGTGGCTGCATAACTAATGAGGTGGGAATGGGACGATACGGTGTGAAAAGCCACCATTGCGTTCGGCAGGTAAAACATCCTTTATCCCGCCTGCTACCGCACTTAATGCAAATCTGGGACGGTTTCACCCTATGTCAATTTCTAAGGTGGCTGATGAAAAGAGGAATATAGGGATATGGGAAAAGAGTAGGCCAAGAGAATTCCTGCTATTGCTCGTGTGGAGAGTAAACATCAACACAGAATGGTGGGGTTACCAAACTGTGTTATAATTCCTATGTGATTCGTTGTAAAAAATTATCTTCCAATTTGTTTGGACAGCTGTATTCCTGCCTAGACTTATGTAGCTCATTAAAAAATAACTTGGTAAACTGTGTAAAATTTGTTTGGACAGCTGTATTCCTGCCTAGACTTATGTAGCTCATTAAAAAATAACTTGGTAAACTCTGTAAAATAACTGTGATAAACGTAGAAAAAATTGGATAATTTTGAAAAATATAAATATCTACCATTTTTCGCATGCGTGGTTTGTCAGGCTTCATAAACATCCCAACTCTACCCGAGGGTTGTGGCTATAATACTTCAGAGAAGCCTGCTTCAGATCCTAAACAATTGGACTAAAATTTTCAGGAGCCACTGGACTTGTAATCAAATGGTATGGAGTCTTTATTTAAAATAATAAGTAATTGTCTTTACATTTCTGTTTTACATTTAGCATTCGGCAAGTGTCAATCACAGCAAATTTTCAGACTGAAGAGTGGGAGGAATAGAGTAATTCACTATTGGGTCAGTCAGGCCAAAACATAAAATTGGAACTAGAGAACAATGATTTGGTAAGAATTGGCCAACTTTACTCATTGCTAGTGTATTTTTCAATTTCAGTATACAGTGCATGTTGCCAAACTTAAAATGTTGGTAAAGAACTAAATACAAGTAACTTTCTTTGCAAATTGTTAACGAATATTTGTGCATCTCCAGGTGAGAAATGGCAGTGCAGGGGCAGAATTTTCTGCCTGCCGGGTGGGTGGTGCAGGAGCAGACGTGGGTGGGCATGGACCCGATCGGGGGTGCCGATCGGGTCCATGCTGCCATTTTATGTGGGCAGGCCAATCAAGGCTCGCCCAGCGTGACATGCACTCTGAAGCGCTGTGTGCTCCTTGTGTGGGCGCGGGGAGGGGGTGTTGCCTGAGTCGGGAGTGCGCTCTTTTGTGCATGCACGCGAGAGAGCACAGAAATCTCCCTGAGGTGCAGAGGTGCCTCAGGGAGATAAGTTTTAAGGTTAAACAGTTTAATAAAGTGGTGAAATTTTTTTTTGACATGTCCCTCATATGAAACTATCACATGAGCTGGGACATGTGCATTAATTTTAATAAAAATTTTTGTGAAAATTTAAAATCATTCATGAAACCTCACCCCGCCCGTGGATGAGGCTCCATGAAAAATGCGAAGGCCGCCTGGGCTCTTCGCCTGCCCGCCAACCTTAAGGTTGGATGGGCAGCCCAGGTAATTGCTTAAGAAGCTTTTTAAATGGTCTTAATAGGCCTTTGACGGTTCGGCGGGCGCACAGCAGACTCGGCTGCGCGCCCGCCGAACTGAAAATGTAAATGATGTGCAGTGACGTCAGGACGCACGCCCAATGTCGCCCCACTTCATTTTATGCCTCAGCGAGTGGGCCCCGCCCCCGCTCGCCCAGCCGAAGATTCAGCCCCAGGTATTTTTCTATGGTGTTGACATCTAAACATTCATGTGTCAGTCACAGAACAAGTCAGAAACTCAGAAAAGCTGCTATTCTAACAATGAGGCAGGTATTCTGCACCGTATGGTTACACTGACTGGCCTGTAGTTGCTGGATTTATCTTTATATCCTTTTTTGAAAAAGGGTGCGACATTTCCAATTCTCGGGCCCTCTGGCAGGATCCCTGCATCTAAGGAGGATTGGAAGATTATGGCTGGTGCCTGCACAATTTCGTCTCATGCTGCCCTCAGTATCCTCAGGTGCTTCTGAACCGGTCCTGGTGACTTATCAATTTTAAATACAACCAGCCTTTCTATTACCTTTCTTAAGCTGCTGCATGACCCGTCTCCTCCAGTAACAGCAATTTTTCAGTGTCATTGATTTAAGAGCTCCCAAATACCAGTGGGAATCCAGTCAGGATCTCACCAAAACCTTTAAGTAATGCTGATCCCCTGGAAACGTTTCCTGGGTGTAAACTAAATAGATAATTTTAAAGAGGATGTAGGAGCAGAAAAAGCTGGGGATGTATGTACACAAGGAGGTGGCATGACAAGGTTATTAAAAACACATGTGGGATTTTTGGTTTCATAAATAGTGGAAAGGGTACAAAAGTAAGGCAGTTATGTGAGACCTTTCAAACATTGGTTGGGCCCCAGCTGGAGTATTGTGTCCAATCCGGGGCTCCGCACTTTAGGAAGAATGTCAAGTCCTTAGGGGAGATGCAGAGGAGATCTATTAGAATGGCAACAAGGATGGAGAGGGTAAAGAAACTCAGGTTGTTCTCCCTATAGCAGAGAAGGTTAAATGAAGATTTGATAGAATTGTTTGAAACCACAAAAGGGTCTGATAGAGTAAATAAAGAGAAACTCTTTCCAGTAGCAGAAGGTTTGGCAACTATAGAACACAGATGCAATTAGCAAAAGAACCAGATAAGACATGAGGGGAAAATAATTTACACAGGGTGTTGTTATGATCTGAAATGAACTGCCTGAAAGGAGGTTGGAAGCAGATTCAATAAATAAAAGGGAAAAGTTTGCAGGGCATGGGGAAAGGGCAGGAGGAGGGGATTAAATGGATAGCTCCACCAAAAAGCTGACACGTGCATGATGGACTGAATGGCCTCCTTCTGTGCTGTATAATTTTGCGATTCTACAAAGTCAATTGATCAAATGCAACTGATCACGATGGATTAGGTTGGTGAGGATATCACAGCTCAATGGTTTATTTGGGCTGCTGTTCCAGATCTGCCCATCTGGTTCCTAACAATCCTAAACCCTATTTACTAATCCAGATTTAATCAGCCCTCCTTTAAAATCTGGCATGGTATTCTTTTCCGATAATCCTACTGGTAATCTATTCTACACCTCCTCTGTCCTCTCACGTGGGCATGAGAGATCCCATGGCACTACTCAAAGAAGAGCAGGGGAATTACCCCTGCCCAATATTTTATCCCTCATCCAACACCTAATTAGATGATCTGTTAATTTATTTCATTGCAGTTTGAGGGAGCTTGCTGTGTGCAAATTGGCTGCCACATTTCCTACATCATTACTTAAAAAGTATTTAATTGTCTATAAAGGACTTTGGGATGTCCTAAAGTTCAAAAGGCACTGTATGGATGCAAGTTTTTCTTTTTCTTGGTGAGATGTCTGAAATAAAGATACAACTTCAAAATCAATGCCTTTGACTGGCTATATATCCCAGCCTGTTGTGATTTCTTCACCAACTGAGAACACTGAACTGGTGATTTTATTTGTGCAGTCCTCAGTTCTCATTTGTGATCTTTTACCTCAGCATAATAGTACTTAATGCACAACCCAGATTCCCTGTCTTCTTTTTAATCAAGTTCATGGACTGTATGCTTATCTATGTTGACTCCATGTGGCAAATTCTCTGGCCATTGGCTTAGCCTGTTCAGTTTTTTTCATATTATCGCACATCTGATAGATTAATTGCCATTGCATCCAATTTGGTGTCTTGCATAAACTCAGACAACTTGAACAATATTCCATAAATCAAGTCATTTATAAAAACTATAAACAACAGTGGTCCAATTCCACTAATTTCTACATTTCTGATATGTCGTCAAGCACCACCACTCCTTGCTGGTGACCTTCCAGCCATGCACCAATCTAGAAAATACTTTGCCCCTGGGGCATTTGACCCCAAGGTCACGTATGAACTAATCTGGTGGTGGAACAGTACTAGAAGCCTTTTTAAGATTCAGGTAGATAACACCCACAAGAACACAAGAAATAGGAACAGGAGTATACCATCTGGCCTGTTGAGCCTGCTCTGCCATTCAACGTGATCATGGCTAACCATGGGCTTCAACTCCTCTTTCCTGCCTGCTCCCCATATCCCTTGATTCCCTTAAATATACTCAACGATGGAGCATCCACAACCCTCTGGGGTGGAGAATTCTGAAGATCACAACCCTTTGAGTGAAGAAATTTCTCCTCATCTCAGTCCTAAATGATCCACCCCCATATCCTGAGAATGTGTGTTCTAGATGCTGCAGCCAGCGGAAGCAACCTCTCAGTGTCTATCCTGTCAAGCCCTACCCTAAATCTGTAACATCCTCAAAGGCAAATACAACCTGCTGTTTCCCTGCTAGCTTTTTCTAATAAGCCCTGTATTTCCAAGTGGTTCCTTGTGCTATCCTTCATCAGTCTCAAATACTCAACCACAAGAATTATGTACATACACAGTAAAGATTGCTTGTGTACATGGCTCTGTCCAACACTAGACTGACCCCTAGTTGTGGGTCATGTGTTGTCTTACATCACTGTGTGGGTGGTACTGTACTCAGTACCACATTAACCCTATATGTGCCAGACCCTTATATTACACCACACTCAAGTCTTTATCTAATATATTACAAGTTATTTGTTTGCCCCTTGTATTTACATCATTATTACCCCACCTCTCCCATTCAAGTCTCTGAGCTCATAGGTTCAGTTGGCCTGGAGGCCTTATAATCCTTCCATATCTCATTTGCATTACTACTGGAAGAATGGTCGGATCTGTCATTGCAGGTAAACTCTGTTGATTTGGAGATTGTTTTGGCATCTGGGTATCTTTTTCGCCTCCGCTTCCATTCCTTGGTATTGAACCGCTCTTTGTCAATTTGGCAGTTATGGTGATAGGTGGTTGCTGTTCCATCCCATTTCTGACGAGGTGGATGAATGTTGTGTTCATCTCCATGTTGTTTTTCCTCTTCTATCATCATGTGGGCTGTCGCGATATCCTCTGTGATGGAAGATGGCCTTTCCCGTTATGAGGATGTAGTTTTTTAGTAAGCTTATCTTTGTGTTTGGCTGTGTGGTCTGCTATCATCAACGGATGGCTGCTACTTGGTTCCAGCATTGCCTGTTGCACTGTCATGCTGGCCAGGAGTTGCACTATTTGCTCTGTGGTGCTTTGCAGTTTTGACTTCACCAGCAGTCGTAGGAGCTAGAGGTTGAGGCTATTCTGGTTGTTGATTCCTGTCTACCCTCCACTGAAGGCATTGTGGTAACCATCTGAGTGGTTAGCTGGTCTGACCAATGAGGGTTTTCTGGCATCTGTAACGAAAATGGACAAACCTGCTCTGCAAAGAGAGAAGACGGTTCAGAGCTGATGTCCCAGTCAGGATATTCTTTCTTGTTTGAGCTCTTGGAAGCTTGCAGTTCTGTATAATTTACAGCAGTGATTGTCTTGACATCTTCTATCATTTTGAGGAGATTCAAGGCTACACAGGCATCTCTATTCAAGAGAGAAAAAGACTGATTACAAATGACATACATCAGCTTGAAGATTTGTTTGCCGCTGTACCTTAGTGGTTCCAGAATCATTCCAAGACCGGAAGTCGGATTCCTCCGGGTCCATAGAGTGGTGTGTCTGTTGTTCGAAGCCAGGGGTCTCTGATCCATGCTTAAAAAATTTTAAAGTGTAGGTTCAGCTTTAAGAAGTTGCTGAAATCCTGGCCTTTGCTGGTCTTTAAAGCCAAATCCTTAGTCACAATTCTTCCCAATTAATTTTTTTTGTTTCTTCTTGGAGCAAGTTCGATGCCATGAATTCAGACACTGACTTGTGAATCTCATTTTTCTAACTGAGATTTTAAATGGCAATTTCTGACCACTGAACTATTTAAAAGTTTCTCAGGATTTGTTTTATCCTGGAATTTAAAAGCTTTAACTTACCACTTCTAGGTCTGCTGACTCTGCACTATGGGAACTGAAGCTGGATTCCCAAGAGATCCTAAGGAATCTTCTGCTGTAGTGAGGAATTTTAAATTTCTGCCTTCAGCTTCCAAGCATTTCTTTGGGGCTTTTCCCTAGCGATTTTCCTCTGCTTTGGAGCTTTCCTTCAGGTCACAATGTTTCTTTGAATTTTCCTTTAGTCTTACAGAATTTTAGTTTTTGTGCTGCATTTTTTTGCAAGGTTTTGGGTTTTTTCCATTCACTGCCTCAATGTAGTAGGATGTTCCATACCATTTGGTAGGTCTTAATGAAGAGTTTCTGTCCTTAAGTAGGTTAATTGTATGTATTTATTATCTACAAGGACTTTGTACATATATACAGTAAAGGGTTCAAGCTAGGAGCTCTCTCCGTGCTGGCTTGTGCACATGGCTCTGTCCAACACTAGACTGAGCTCTAGGTGGGGGTCATGTGTTCTCTTACATTACAGTACTCAATCCCATGTTAATCCTATATGTGCAGACCCTTATACTATAATTTCCACTGCCACTGTTTAATGATCTCTGCAGCCTTCTGCTGCTCCTGATAAACCTAAAGAACACTTCCTTATTGTTCTTTAAATATTTTACTCATGTTCCTACTTTGGTCCCTCCTGGTGCCAAGGATTAGTCTTTATCCCCTGGATAGAGACTGACATTAGTCTGTTTCCAGTTTGCTTCAAGTCTTACAATAAGTCTTGTGTACCAACTTTAATGTTACAACTATAAACTATTCTAACCCTAAGCTATTTCTTTATAAACATTCATAACATTAACATTAATGGCATGCATTAGCAATGTTCTTGCTACCCCATCTCCCCCTTCAAGTCCTTGACATCAGAGATTCAGGCGTTCTGGAGGTCTTGTACCCCTGCCATGTCTCGTTTGCCACCTGGTCAGGAGAGTGGTAAGTTCTAAAGATTCTTGCTCTTGGCAGTGGTTTGGAGATTGTACTGGGATGTAGGCATAGCTTCATTCGCTTCTTCCATTGATGGATGGTGCCCCATGCCTGGTCGCTAAGGATGGTTTGGCGGTGATTAGCTGTAGTTAGTCATGATCGTTTCTTTCTGGATGGACGAAACAGGTATTCGTCAGGTTGTCGGTGTTTTTTCTTCTTCCTTTGCCTTTTTAGAGGTCTGGAACCTCTTTGTGGTTGAGGAAGAGCCTTTCTGTGGATAGAAGAAGACCAGATAGGTAGCTCACCTTTGTTTAGTTGTGTGGGTTATGTGAGAGTGCTATCTGCTCGCAGCAGATGTTGTGGTTTTGGCACGTTGTCTGCAGGTTATCAGGTTTGTGCGATAGTTGGTGTGTCTACCTTCGCTGATGGAGGTAGAGGTCACTTCCACCTGGGGTGCTGTGGTAGCCTCATGCGCGGTATGTTGGTCTGGCCCTTAGGAAGGTTCAGGGGCCTGTAATGGGGAAGAACAGACCTGCTGTGTGAGAAGAGAAGAGAGGTTACAAATGAAGTCAACACTTGAATGTGTTTTATCCCCCTTCGGGGGGATGCCATTCCAGCTGGATAGGGTCTGTGGTTGTCTTCATCTCTTCTGCTGACTAGAGAAGATTGAGAGCTATGCAGTCACCCCTGCTGAGGAGAGAGAAGGGCTGATTTCACAAGACATACATCAGCTCCATGGCCTGTTTATTGCCATACCTCAAGGGTTCCTGTATCATGCCAATGACCAGGAGTTGGAATCCCCCTGCACCATAAAGTGGGGTGTCCATCGTTCAGATCCAGAGGTTTTGAAGCCTTGGTTCCTCGTCAGATAGGACTGTCACTCCTGTACCTGAATCTAACTAAAAGTTGGTTGGATGGCCGTTCACCAGAATGAAGAGCCGCATCGTCTGATGTTGCCCAAGAAGGGAAGCTGTGTGTCTTCTGGGTCACTGGCCTCAACCTTGTGGATGGCTTTTGAGCTGTCTGTATGGTTATGGGGTCTTGACTTGCACCGGTCACTGAAATGTCCTTGTTTGTGGCAGTGGAAGCACTGGGTAGTACTCACAGGACATTGATCTTTCTTGTGAGGGCACTTCACACCGCAGCACTGGCAAGGTCGTTCTGCAGGGTGGTTCAGGGTTGGCTTACCCTGTGGGGGGGTTCCCTGCACTTCTGTGGCTTGAAATGGTACACTGAGGTGTGACTCCTGTCCATGAAGTGCTCTCTCCTCTGAGAATCATCCTGTGTTGCTCAGAGAGTCTAACCAGCTGGACAGCCTTGTCGAGAGTAAGACCATCTTTGGCTTGGAGGAGGTCAGAGAGTGAATTGTCCACTACACCTACCACAGTTCCGTCTCGATGATTTTGGCCATATTCACACCCTTCTGCCATGCGGTAGAGATCACTGATGAAGGAGTTGACAGGTTCCCCAGGCTGCTGGACTCTTCTGTTAAATTTGGCACGTCCAAGATTTTATTGGATCTTAGGTTGAAGAAAAGGTTGAAAGATTTTAAGACATTGTCAAATTGAGCAAATGACTCATCTATGGCTGGTCTTGCAATGATGTCATCTGCTGCCCAATGGAATAAAGTAGTGTGCTAACCTGTTCTGCCTCCAATTTTTTATTTAATCCTGCAGCAGTGTTGTACCTCAAAAGTCTTTTCCCCCAATAACTTCAATCCTGGGACTGACCAGGGCCTTAGGTGAAGCTCATTGGAGGTGGGAGCAAAGAATTGTGATCCATCTTTAAAATTCTTAAAGTGTAGGTGTAGCTTTAACAGAGAAGAGGGTCTCAAGATGGCGTTGCTGGTTATCGATGAAGAAGGGATTTTTGCATGCTTCTCAGGTTTTGGTGCAAATTTCAAAATGGCAGCAGTGCTGTGATGAAGAAGGAGAACCCAAAATGGCTGTGGATCAGAGGGCTGCTGAAGGACTTCTCACTCCATGTCGGTGTGCTGCGAGTCATGAACGGGTCGGCAGGACGGAATTCTCGCTGGCTGGGAGGCCGAAGAATCCCGAGATACTCGACTTTATGAAAAAGGTTTTCTCTGCATTCTTGTTTTTTCTCTTGTTCCATTCCAAACTCGAGCGCCACATAGGGAGGACACCGAGTCGGGGTTCGGGCTAGCGACTGAAATTAACAACAGCGTTTCTGCCTGATTCTATTAAAGGGAGGATTCAGAGGACTGGCTAGCCTAGAAATTTAAAAACATTCTCTCTCACCCTGCAAGCTGCTGGCTCTGCTTGGTTAAAGCTGAACTTCCACAGGGGATTCAGTGGCTATAAAGTGGGATGTGAGGATCTTACATTGCTCCTGGAAGGCTGCCTAGCAGTGCTTTACATGATCCTTGTGTAAAAGCACAGCATACAACTTGATATGGAATTCATTGCATGACAGTGCACTCATTGACTTAGGATATATGGGAAGGATTGGCCTTTGTGAGCTGGACCATGTCAAGGACTGTCATGCTCTGAAAGTGATGCATTTGCACATCTCTTAAGTCCTTAGCAGAGTCTATGAAGGGAAGATGCTATCATTGACTGCAGTGTCAAGGGTGACTAGGCCACTTTTCTGCCTAATGCAAAGGTCATCCAGGACAGAACCTTGTCAGGCTTCCGATGATTGCAGAGTCCTGAGTGTTTGTAACTAATCAAAACATTGTCCTGGTGAGGCACTCTCTGTGAGAACAATGCAAACAAACTTCGCAGTTTTGCTGCAAGATGTAGAGCTAAAGGTCACTGTGTCCTTATGTGTGAAGGGCGATTGGGGGTCAGTAGCAAGAAGATGCCTCTGCATTATGCATCGATGAGAGCTGGCGATGGGACAAATGGAGCTCTCTGGGTGCTGCTCCTTCTTGAGAAGTCCAAATGCAAAGCATGAAAGAACGTTTGATTTGTCTGGGCCATCTTACTATGCTGGTGTCATACTGACATGATTGTGATTTGGCATTTCAGCCACTTAAAAGTTGCAATGCGCACTGACTTGGTGAGGCCATGGGTGAAAGGACTGTATTATGTGGATAAAAGCAAAATACTGTGGATGCTCAAAATCTGAAGTGAAAACAGAAAATGCTGGAAAAGCTCAGCAGGTCTGACAGCATCTGTGGGCAGAGAAACAGAGTTAACGTTTCGAGTCTGTATGACCCTTCTTCAGAGCTAAAGAGAAGTAGAAATGTGATGAAATTTATACTGTTAAAGGGGGTGAAGCAGGTAAAGCGGGATAGAAGGCCAGCGATACGTGGGGGCAGAGGAGAGATTGACAAAGATGTCATGGAACAAAAGGACGAAGGGAGTGTTAATGGTAGTGGTAAGGGCTAAAGGAGGTGCTGATGGTGGCATCAAGGTAAGAAAGCAGAATGTGTTAATGGCAGAGCAAGGGTCAGCGCTCTGTGAAAGGACAACATGGAACAAGTATCAGATGGCCCTTTTGGGGGTGGGGTGGGGGAGGGCATGGTGGTTGGGGATAAAAGTATAGAAAAGGGATTGAAAAGGGGCAATTAAAAAGGGGGGATAAAGCAATGAATGAATAAATAAAAAATCTGAGTAGATAAAAAATAAAAATAGATTTTAAAAAGGGGATTAAAAAGGAGTGAAGATAGAGGAGAGAGTTCATGGTCTGAAGTTGTTGAATTCAGTGTTAAATCTAGAAGGCTATTAAGTGCCTAATCAGAAGATGAGGTGCTGTTCCTCCAGTTTGCATTGGGCTCCACGGGAACATTGCAGCAGGCCAAGACGAACACGTGGACATGAGAGCAGGATGGTGTGTTGAAATGGCAAGCGACAGGGAGGTCTGGGTCATGCTTGTGGACAGACTAAAGGTGTTTGCAAAGCAGTTACCCAGTCTGCGTTTGGTCTCCCCAAGGTAGAGAGGACTGCATTGGGAGCAGCGAATGCAGTAGATCAAATTAAAGGAGGTGCAAATGAAGGAGGGAATGGTCCCTACAGAATGATTACGGGGGCTGAGGGGAAGATGCGTTTGGTGGTGGCATCATGCTGGAGTTGGCAGAAATGGCGGAGGATGATCCTTTGAATGCGGAGGCTGGTGAGGTGCTTAAGAATGTGTGCTAAGGGAGTGCCAATTACATGCCACAGTGGCTACATGTTGCCAAGGTTACTCTCCCTTCCATGGATGACCCCATTGTTAGGGCACAGAGCGACTAATACTATTTGCTTGATCATTCCTGTTGTAAGGCACTGGTTATAATTCGGTAGGTTTGAAGAAGTCTTTGTAGTCATACGTAGGTTAACTGTAAGTCTTTATTGACTCTTAAAACTATTTACAAATATACAGTAGGGGATACAAGCTAGGAGCTGTCTCCATGCTTGATGGTGCACACTGCTCTGTCCAACACTGGACTGACCCTGGGTGCGGGTCATTTGCTTTCTTATATCACTATGTGGGCGGTACTGTACTCAGTCCCACATTAGCCCTATATGTGTCAGACCCTTATACTACAATTGTGAGATTTCGGACCTCATGAGATGTTCAAGCTGAGAATGAAGGTGTTGGTGTGTCCCCTGCATTCAAGGCTGAAGGAAATTTTGATGATGAAAATTTGTCTTCAAATTAATCTTCCCGGAATCTTATAGTTATAAGGTTGTCAGAAGCATGTCTGCTGCATCATGCCCGTGCAATAGCATCCTCATGTGGCTGCTCTGAATCCTTGCCCTATTTCAGAGCCATCCCCTTCAATATCCTCGTCATCCGAGGAGGTATCCAGCTCCCCAAGCCTCTTCAGGCAACATATCTCCCCTTTGCAGAACAAGATTGTGCAGGGTGCAGCAAACAATGATAATGCAGGACACTCTGTGGTGAGTATTGGAGAGCCCCACCTGACCGGTCCAAACATCAGAAGTGTATCTTTAGAAGGCCAATCGTTTTCTCTATTAAGGGCCTTACCCTTGTGGAGGAATATGCTGCAATGTATCTCTCCTCAGATGCACTATGTGGATGACAAATGGACATCATTAGCCATGCCTTCTGGGACTACCATTTATCCATGAGAAGTCAACCCTCTAAGTGCTGAAGTCCCTCAAAGGTCTGTGGCACCTGTGAGTGGGTCAAAATATAAGAGTTGTGACAGCTCCCTGGGTACCTAGCACAAACATGCTGGATCTGCTTTCTGAGATCACAAATTAGTAGGGCGTTCAAAGAGTGAAATCCTTCTCTATTTATGAATCTAACTGGCTGCTGCCAGGGAGCTCGCAAGGCCACAGGTGTGTAGCCAATGGCATCGTGCACTTGCAGGAAACTTGAGATTGCAGCGAATCCCACAGCTCTTACAGCCTGGCTTGCATCATCTATGTGGAATTCAACGTAATGGTGAGCGTAATTGAAAAGGACATCTGTCACCTCCCTTATGCATTTGTGTGTCGCCAATTGGGATATTCTGCAAAGATCCCCAGTGGAGCACAGGAAGAACCTGCTGGCAAAAATGTTCGGTGCAAATGTTCAAAGCAACTGGCATGGGATGCCCTCTAAGCCCTTGTGGCATGAGTTCCTCATGGACAAGGTGGCAAATGTGGACTACCACATCCCTAAACAATCCAAGGTACCTGCAGCATTGTCTTTCGCTCATCTCCATGTATGAGCTGTGTCTTCTACAGACCCTTAGTTGCATCACACATCTTTGTGGATTTTGCCTCTCTTTGGCAGCATCTGGGACTTCCTGAGGCCCTGCTGCCTCTTGCTCCTCAGGCTGATGGTCTTCCCGGAGCTGTGCCAATCGGTGATGAGCCCTTCTCATTGTAATCAAAGTTATCAACAAAGGCAGTGTTGCCTGCAACCTGCATTCTCCATTCCTCTTTATACCTGTGAACGAATAGAATTGAGACTTCATTGTCACTTCCCCTTGAGTGGTCTCCCTCCATGTCCAATCCAGAAATCCAGTCTCAAACCCTTGACCTGCCCTCAGTTTAGACATGGCATCCCCAGGCCACCGCTTGCAGGCTAATAACATCCTGGAGCCTCAGACGCGGCTGAGTATCCCCCTCAGCCATGACTGCACTATCAAAGTGAGGGTCTGTTATAACCCTCAGTCAGCCTATTGTAAGCCCACTTCCAGTAGCCTAGACACTATCGATACCCTAGCCTTGTACTTATGTCATGAATGTAAGCTTGGTGCTTTGTAAGCCATGACCAGTACACTGGGAATATTGAAGCTTGTAGTCTTCATTTAGCTTCTATACAGCACCCATAACCCTTGATTGTTTGATCGTCCTTCCCTTTTCACTCTATCAGGAACAGATGGCCAGTAAGACAAACTGCACTGCAGCACCAAAACGTAGTGGATTGTCACCTGAAAGTGCACCATTAGTAAAGGAGCAAAGCTCGTTCATTGGGCATTTGACCCTCAAATCCAGCGCTCAGCTGTTCTCCATGGCAGGAAATTAATAGGGTGCCCCTTCAATCAGCCCAAAATAATTGTGCTGAACTCCTCCCACAGACCGCTCCCATATTGTTTTTCTCAAGCTTGTTTTTCCAACTGCATCATTGATCCCTGAAGGCGAACATGGTGCTCATTAGATTTGTGAGTGCGACCAGCTTCCAACCTCCCTCATCACCCACCAAGTTCCTCTCATCCTCCTCCATACTCACCGCCTTGAAATTCCCATCCCTCCTGTAACTATCCAACTTCCCCCTGTTACCCTTGACGCCATCATTGTACAAGTTGATACCCCTGTTCTCCTCCCTGATCCTTTCAATGTTGATGTCCCCAAGCCCTCTCCTTCTCGAGGCCACATGCAACCTTACTTTTCGAAAAACCCCCCCTGAGGCCATCCAATACCCTACCATGACTTTTCAGCTGCCAACCTACAGAATACAGATGCCTCCACTGGATGTTACTGTACCCTCTGTTTCCCAGTACTGTAACTCTAACCCCCAGAACCAGATGCCTTAGCTCACTGGTCACACCCTGCAAACTATTCTCTGCATGACTGTCAATGCCCAGAGAGGCCTCCCCCTGGCCAAGACCGGGACCAAGATATGCGTGCCACGCAGAGCCCTCTAACATGGCCCGTAGAGCCACAGGACAACCTCTTAAATATACCTCTGACAGCATGGTCACAGCCCCACGATAGTCTCTTAAATATGCTGCTGACAGTGTGGCCTCAGCCCCAGGACAGTCACTGAACCTGCCCTGGACAGCCTTTTAACTTTTACCCACAGGCAGTCTTTCTCTCTTCCCCTCTGTTCCATGCTTCCCCATTCCTGCCCCTGTGTCACCCTCCCCTTTGTTCTTCCCGCTCCAATCCTACCTCTGTCTCACCCCCTCTCATCACACTCCCCCAGTCCTGCCTCCATCTCACCCTTCCCCTGTCAACATTCCCCGACTAGACCTGCCTCCATCTTACTCTCCCTCTCATGCCTCCTGTGCCCAACCTTGGCACAGCTTGTGCTAATGGCACCTGATATGCAGCAGTGATGGTACAAAAGGGAAGCAAAAACAGTGCCTACTAACCTCCAAGTCGTGGATGAAGTGAAGCTCACCAGGTACGTGCCACTTATATACAGTTGTAAAACAGACGGTTCTAATTATCCACTGGTGGGGCACTTAAATTGGAGGGGTATTGTGATTCCGGCCAGTTGGCCTTTTAATGAGCATTCACAAGATGCTAATGCATGCAGAGGGTGTTCCTGACACTGCTTAGTGGGAAACTCGAATGCCTTTTATCCGCCTTGAAAGCTGGGAGAACAAAATTCCAATCTATTTTTCTGCCGGCGGGAAACTGATTTTTTTCATTGATGACAAATTAAGTCGGTCTGCCACGAGTCCCACTGCTGGTGGCAGCGAAAGATTCCACCCAATATCTTTTTGCCTGTATATTTTTCTTTAAGGACGTTTGGGGTCGAGTAAATGTTTTTGCAAAGTAAAGCTGGCCTAACAAAATTGATGACCACTAAACATGAACATTTAAAGCATTTATTGTGCTGCTGTTTAAATTAATTTGTTGTTAATTTCTGACTTGTATCTGAAACATACTTTCACTAAATTAGAAGAAATTCTGGGGAAGATTTCTTTTTGCATGTTTAGAGTTAGAGGATCACTTATAAGGAGCATAAACAGGAAAATTGGAAAGAAGACTGAGGGCAGAATCATCCCAGATTTGCACAAATGCGGTAGCGGGCAGGAAAAAGGGCATTTTACCCACCGGCTGTAATGGTGGCTTTTCACACCGTGTCATCCCATTCCCAGCGTGTCCCACCTCATTAATAATGCATTCCTGGGAAACACGCTGGGTCATTGGCAGGGCAACCTTTGATTCTCCCATCCCACTGTCACCTCAGGCCTCCAGTAATCCAGGCGCCATAAGGGATCAGAAGCTGCTGCAAAGTCATGGTTGCCAAAGGGAGGAAATATGCTGCCCCCAAATTTAGCGACGCCTCCCTTGGGTGCCTACTGGACACTGTGGAGACCCGCTGTGAAGTTCTCTACCCCCACTCTGGGTGAAGACCAGCAAGAAAGGCCACCAATCCAGCATGGGAGGCAATGGCAGTGGTGGTCAATGCCAATGCCCTGAAAAAGTGGACGGCCACCCAGTGCCCTAAGAGGATGAACGATCTCCTCAGTTCCGCCAGGGTAAGCCACTCTTTTCAACTCACAGACTCACAAACCCATCACACATCCACAGGGATCTCACTCACAGGGTTGCAGATTCTTGAGGCACTGGGACCGGTTCTGGGGAAGATAGGACCTGTACAAACCGGGCAGGCTGCACCCAGGTAGTGTCCTTGCGGGGGCTTTTGCTAGTGCTGTTGGGGAGTCTTTAAACTAGTGTGGCAGGGGGATGGGATCCCAGGAGTAGGATCAGATTGGTCAGATTCAGATCAGAAAAATGGAGGTAGAACATTAGCTAGGGATGTTGTGATAGACATGGAGTTACAGGAGAAGCAAAGTTTACAAAGTGTCCAGCAAGGGAAATTGATGAGGTTAAACTGTTTATACTTCAATGCAAGGAGTATTACAAACAAGTTAGATGAGGGCACAGGTAGACACATGGCGGCAGGATGTCATTGCCATAACGGAGACCTGGCTAAAGAAGGGACAAAACTGGCAGCTTAATATCCCTGGTTATAGATTCTTCAAACACGATAGAGTAGGAGATAAGAAAGGAGGGGGGGGGTAGCACTAATGGTTAAAGAATCAATCCCAGTTGTGAGAAGGGATGATATACTAAATGGGTCAACAAACGCGGCTTTATGGATTGAGCTTAGAAATAAAAAAGGGGCAGTCACACTACTGGGAGTATAGTACAGACCCCCAAATAGTGAAAGGGAGATAGAAGAATAAATATGTAGCCAAATTTCTGCTTGTAAGAACAAGAGGGCGATAATAGTAGGAGACTTCAACTATCCTAATATCAACTGGGATTCAAACAATATAAGGGGCACTGAAGGAGAAAAATTCATGCAGTGTGTCCAGGAAAATTTTTTCAACCAATTAGTGACAAACCCAACGAGAGGAGATGCAATTCTAGACCTAGTATTGGGGAACGAAGAAGGCAAGTGGGTGAAGTGACAGTTGGCGACCATATCGGGAACAGTGATCACAATTCAGTTAGATTTAGCATTACCATGGAAAAGGGCAGAGATAGGGCAGGAGTAAAATTCTTGAACTGGGAGAAGGCAAATTTTGCAGAAATGAGAAGGGACTTCGCTGAGGTGGGCTGGACAGCACTGCTGGAGGATAAAACAGTGGAAAACCAGTGGGAAGCACGAAAAAGCGAGATCCTAATTGTACAAAGTGGACATGTCACCTACAAAAATAAGAGTGGTACTGCCAAATCTAGACCCCCCTGGTTGTCTAGAGGAATACAGGGGAAGATCAAACAGAAAAAGAAAGCGTACAATAGGCACAAAGAACTAAGCACTGCAAATAGCCTAGACGAATATAGGAAGTGCAGCACGAAGTAAAAAAGGAAATAAGGAGATCAAGGAGAGGGCATGAAAAAAGATTAGCAAGTAAGGTTAAAGATAACCCAAAATGTTTTACCAATACATTAATGCTGAAAGGTTAGTTAAGGAAAAAGTGGGACCTATCAGAGATGAAGATGAAAACTTGTGTGTGGATGCAGAGGCTGTGGGAAGTGTTTTGAATGAATATTTTGTCTCCGTGTTTACAAAGGAAAGGGAGGATGTGGATATAGTAGTCCAGGAGGAACACTGCGAGATATTGGATAAAGAGAGAGGAAGTACTCGAAGGGCTGAAATCCTTGAAAATTGATAAGTCACCAAGGTCAGATGGATTGTTTCCAAGGCTGCTGAAGGAAGTCAGGGAGGAGATAGCAGATGCTCTGAGGATGATTTTCTAATCTTCACTAGATACAGGGGAGGTACTGGAGGACTGGAGAAATGCAAACGTAGTTCTATTGTTTAAAAAGGGATCAAAGGAAATGCCAAACAATTATAGGCTGGTTAGTCTTACATCAGTGGTGAGCAAATTAGTAGGATCAATCCTGAGAGATAGGATTAACTGTCATGTGAAAAGGCATGGACTAGTCAGGGATGGTCAGCATGGATTTGTTAAAGGAAGGTCTTGCCTTACAAATTTGATTGAATTCTTTGAGGAAGTGACAAGAAAGGTTGATGAAGGTAGTGCAGTGGATATTGTGTACATGGATGTTAGCAAGGCATTTGACAAGGTCCCACATGGCAGATTGGTCAGGAAAGTAAAAGCCCATGGGATTCAGGGTAATGTGGCAAACTGGATAAAAGGTTGGCTTTGTAACAGGAAATAAAGGGTAATGGTCGATGGATGCCCTTGCGATTGGAAAGTTGTCTTAAGTGGTGTTCCACAGGGCTCGGTGTTGGGACCCTTGCTGTTTGTGTTATATATTAACGATTTGGACGTGAACGTGGGGGGCACGATTGGGAAGTTTGCAGATGACAGAAAGATTGGCCGAGTAGTGGATATTGTAGAGGATAGCCATAATCTCCAAAATGATATAGATGGGTTGGTGGAGTGGGTGGCAAAGTGGCAGATGAATTTTAACATAGAGAAGTGTGAGGTCATACATTTAGGGAGGTCAAACAGTTACAGGGATTACACAATAAATGAGAATACACTAAGAGGGGTAGATGAAGTGAGAGATCTTGGCGTACAAGTACACAGGTCCTGAAGGCAGCAGTTCAAGTAGGCAAGGTTGTAAAGAAGGCATGTGGAATGCTCTCCTTCATTGACAGAGGTATAGAATATAAAAGTAAGGATATAATGTTGGAATTGTATAAAACACTGGTGAGGCCACAACTGGAGAGTGGACAGGATAAAATTGTTTCCCTTGGTGGAGAATTCTAGAACCAGGGGACATAGATTCAAGGTAAGTGGCAGAAGGTGTAGGCGGGGCATAAGGAAGAACTTTTTTACGCAGAGGGTAGTGGGTGTCTGGAATTCGCTGCCCAAGTTGGTGGTAGAGGCAGAAACTCTAAACTCTTTTAAAAAGTACCTGGATCTGCACCTAAAGTGCTGTAAACTGCAGGGCTATGGGCCGGGTGCAGGAAGGTGGGATTAGAAAGGGCACCTGGGTGTCCTCAGGCTGGCATGGACAAGATGGGCCGAATGGCCTCCTTCTGTGGTGTAACTTTTCTGTGGTTCTATGAATGTCCTCCTCATTGGAGGAGATGTGCAGATCCTCCATCTCCTCCTCTGCCAGGTCATCCTCCAGTTGCAGTGCCAGGTTGTGGAGCACGCAGCATGTGACGATAATGTGCGACACTCTATGGTGACTGTATTGCAGTGCTCCACCAGACCTGTCAAGGCACCAGAACCTCATTTTCAAAATGCTTATAGTTTGCTCCACCAAAGTCCAGGTTTTGGCATGACCCTTGTTGTACAGTCACTCTGCTGCAGTCTGAGGCCGCTGCATGGGCATCATCAGCCACATCTACTGTGGGTAGCCTTTGTCCCCAAGTAGCCAACCATGTAGCCTCTCTGGACCCTGGAAGATGTCAGGGAACTGAGACCTGCTAAGGATGCAACAGTCGTGGAAGCTCCATGGGAATCATGCGCAGACCAATAGGATGTGTTTATGGTGGTTGCACACCAGCTGAACATTCAACGAGTTGAAGCCCTTACGGTTGACATAGTTGACTGCTTGTTGCCACAGAGATCTAAGCACCACGTGAGTGCAGTCGATGGCATCATGTGCCTGTGAAAAACCAGGGATCTGGACAAATCCCAGTGCTCTTGCTTCCCTGCTTTCCTAATCCCGGGCGAAATGCACCAAGTTCTGTGCCTTTTCGAAGATGGCGTCTGTGACCTCCTGGACACACTTGTGGGTGGAGGCTTGCAAGATCCAGCACAGGTCACCTGTGGAACCCTGGAAGGAGCCACTGGTGTAGAAATTGAGTACCACAGTCATTTCCATGGCCACTGGCAGTCGATGCTCTCCATGTCCCCATGACGCCAAATCCTGCAGCAGGTGATATATGTGACCGACCAGTTCCCTAGACATGTGCAGTCTTCGGCGACACTGGTTCTCAGTCATCTGCAGGAATGACAAGTGCTCTCTATAGACCATGGGTCTATGGAGGCGCCTATGAGTGACAGCTCGCTGTGGGTCTTCAGCTGTGTGTACAGCAGGCCCTGCCGCCCCTTCATCTTGAGAGAGGTGCTCTTCCCTTTGCCGAGCCTGGCACCTCTGCCGTTCTCTTCTTCTTCTTGTCTGGTCTTTGTAAGCCATGAGGCATACTGCTAAGTCACCAGGCTTTATGATCCTGATGTTCTCCTCCTGCAGGATCAAAGAGTGAGACGTGTGGGTTAGCATGGGTATCCTTAGAGCCTCTCTTGGTTAAGTCTAAGGGCCCCTTCACGTATGCAGGAGATTGCTGGCCAACACTTGTATGGCCAGTGTGTTGTGCACTCATTGGCTGTCCGAAACCTCCGCCCAGCTCCACCTCACTCCACTTGACTAATTGGTGGCAGCTTCAGCCACTGGACTGCATGCTGTGCTCTCAGCTCAGGCGCAGGTATTCTCCTAACCCGCAATGCAAGGCTGCGCTGTTAGCTTGAACCATAATGGATACTGGTCTAAACCTTAATAAAGACATTGCAAGGGGCTGTGAGCACCTCCACCAGTGACCGCACCATGGCCACCTTTTGCAAGAGGATTGTATAACTTGCCCCGTTGGCCAATTGCTCTGCTGACCCCTAAAACGCACATTAATTTGCAGTCTGCGCCCAAGGAGTGAAAGTCCCTGGAACATTTGGTGGCACTTTCATGTTTTTGTGTTGCTTGAGTGGGCAGAAAAGCTTCAGTGGCCCGGCTCCAAGAATGTCAATGGAGCTGCAGCTGAACGGTCTCAGCTGCGTAAAAATGCTCACTTTTGACAAGCTTTTCCAAGTGCACGGCTGCTTCCCTCACCATCCCCTCCCCTCACCCCCCCACCACCCCCGGCCCTGGCATGTGCTTGAGTGTTCCCTTTAGTCTGTGTTGCCTTGCCCCCCTCACCACCCCCTGGACTGACCCGCGCTGGCAACCTTGCCCCAGCACCGCACTGAAAGCCAGCTGGGAAAAAGCGACTTGCCTGTGCCCCCCCCTACGAATTTGCGGCGTTTCTTCCTTGATGTCCTACAGGTGATGCTACGCACGACTGTGTGCACTTACCTCCAAGTTCCGCCTGAAATTCAGGTCGCCAGGTGCACACCTTTTGAAGGCAGTCGTGAAGCATGCCATTCTGAGGTCACGCCGACATGGGCGGTAAATTTGACGTGGGGGGAATGATCCTGGTGAGCAGGTCTTATAATTAGATACAAGTATATTAAACTGGCATTCCCGACGCACGGTGGCGGGAAACGCGGCCCAGCTTTTGATGAGCGGAGCAGACGATCACAAATTGGTTTCACGACAGCGTAAAAAATAATTTTGGGCCTTATTGCCATATTGTCCCCCTCCCACCTGCCATATTGTCCCCCCTCCCACCTGCCATGACGCCAACAGGGCTGGAAAATTCTAACCTGAACCTCAGTAATGTAGCCCACCCATATTTTCTCCTACTTAAGTTAATGGGTGGAACATTTGAGTCGCCTGTCTGATTTTTCTCCATGTTGTCTGCGGAGAAGATCCTCTACATGTAAGTGTTATTAAAATCTAATTCGTGATCTACATCCCTCTGAAATAAAAATATATGACTGCATTGTTCATGCATACTGGAGTGACATTATATAATACTGTTCCAACTAATATGCAGATCTCCCACTCCAACAGTATTTTTTATCAAAAATAGCCAGTAAACACATTGGGTCACCCATGAATTTGGATGAATATTTGAATAATCTAATGTGCTTTATTATCTTTTTACATGAAGATAGTCTCCCTTATTGGTTTAGCATCCCTCAAATGTAGTTGAATCTCCTCCATTCCACAAGTGAAGTGACAGGTGTGATTGTAAGCATGCTGTTGTGTGAAACTGGATTAATCTGGGGAGGGATGTGTGCCAACAATTTGCTTCGATAGCTCACATTTGAATCACTGACTGTAACAGAATAGTAGGAGTGCTACTTTACTTGAATGCAATTAGCAAAAATAATGGCAGACATTTTGTAGCTGAAACATAATTATCAGCACAACTCAAATCAGCCAGTGTACAGGAGGTAAGTTATCCACAGAAAGACTTTAATTGCTGCCTTATCACATGATGGACTATATTGTTAGTTCCTACTTTTTAATATGATATTCAGTGTTGTGCCATGTTACTGATTTAGTGGATCTATGTTAATACCTTCAGGATTTTGTTTTTACAGAGGTATTGTGAATTGTGCATCATAAGTAAATAATTAACTTTTTTATATTTTGAAATCACCTACCTAAATGGATTGTTCGCATAGTAAACACAGCATCTTGTTGAACTGGCTACATGAAGTAGATTAAATTTTATGAAACAGATTTTAAAAGGTTTTTGTACTGAATTCCACAGCCAAAGATTGTATACTGAGGAGAAGAAAATCCACCCATTACTCATGAAATCAGGGATCAGTAACTCCCTTTACAATGAAATGGCAGAAACTGAAGAGGTGATTAATTATTTTTATGTTATATCTGTGAAATGTGAAAAATATATCTGCAAATAATGTATGAGTTAATAAGTTTCATTCCAAATTAATTCTGTTGAGTAGACTTATTCCACTGTTTTCCATGTTGTATTTTATCTGCTATTTAAAATACATGTGCATAAAATGCAATTTTAATAGGTATGTCATTTATAAATTTTTACCATAGTGTACAGATCCAAGGAAGTCTAATGGCATAGTGGATCGTGTCTCTCCCTCCAAGCCAGAAGCTCCGGGTTTAAGTCCCCCTCCAGGACTTGATGGCCAAGGAAGCTGTGTTCATAATGTGGCCAAACAGGTTGAGAATCAAATTATCATTTGGTAGTACAGATCTTAAGTATTGTTGAAAAAAGAGACATGCTATAAAAGCTTTTCATTTTGCACTCATCAGGATAGCTTGCAACAAATTACTTTGCCCTGCACACACAAAACTGCTGTCTGTTATACCCAACACAGCTCATTGAATGTAAATTCTCATCACATCACCAGTCCCTTTGAATTCCACCTCTTCTAACAATAAAACCCCTTTCATAGTACCAATTTTATTAGAAATATAAACATTGCTTGGTCTCTACTAGCTAGGTGCCAGAATTCACTCCCCTTCTTGAATGCTCTATTCAACAAAATGCATAAGTACCCTACCTCTCTTACATCTCAAAACTAGTACACATCATAGCACCCAGTCTAGCTGGTTTTAATCCAATTAAGACACACCCACAGACTAACCCTCTATTTTTAAAAAAAAAATAATTTCCAATAATATATGCATTAATAGCTTCATGGCGCATAACTGGACTCCAAGGGTTAAACTACGAGATGAGACCGAACAAACCAAGGTTGTATTTCCTGGAATTTAGAAGGTAAGGGATGATTTGACTGAAGTTGTCAAGATATTAAGGGAAACAGATAGGGTAGATCAGGAGTAACTATTTCCACTAATTGGTGAGTCTTGTCCTAGGGGAAATTGTCAAAAAAATTAGAGACACACCTTTCAGGAGTGAAATTAGGGTAAAACGTATTTATGCAAAGGTTGGTAGAAGTTTGGAACTTCTACAAACAGCAATTGATGCTAGATCAATTATTTACTTTAAAACTGAGATTGATAGATTTTTGTTAGCCATAGGTATGAAGGGACGAGGGGAAGAGATGGGTAAATGGCGTTGGGTCACAGATTAGCCATGACGTAATAGGGCCCAGGGACAAAATGGACTATTCCTGTTCCTATGTTCCTAGTTTAGTGATAGTTTTTGCTACATTGCAAATTTCTGGGCTGTAGCATTAGGACTGCTGCTCGCAAATCAATTAGGTGCTAGATTGACAACTAGTGTAAATGAGCAAATTGGGTAGAGGGTGTCTTTATGAATTGTGAGGACAGGTGGAGAAAGAGAGCATCTCTATAGATCCTATAAAATAGCGGAGGGGGATTTGGTCAAATACCTTCACAAACAATAATCTGTATCCTTGTAATTTTGTAAAATTACACCTTTTCATATTTTGTTTTCATGGTCTTGCAGATTTTCCAAGGTGTGGATAAAACCTGCACAGATGAAATTAACACAATTATTGATACGAATGAGCACAAATCCATTGAAAAAAGATACGTTATGATTTGGCAAATACGAATTTCCTGTGTGCCATGAATGTACCATTTTACAAAGAACTCCAATATAACAGCTTACATTTATATAGCACCTTCAGTGTAGAAAAATATCCCAAGGTGCTTCCTGGAGTCACAGTAAAAAAAAGAGGGACGAGCCAAGGAAGGGATGACGAAAAGCTTGGTGAAAAAACTGGGCTTCAAGGAGGGCCTTTGAAGAGAGGGAGATATGGGGGGCTTGGCGAGGGATGGGTGGGAGTTAGGAAGGGAATTTCATAGATTGGGGCACATATGCCAGAGTCAGATGACGAGAGAGTATGGGGCTGGCTGTAGGACTGGAAGGAGTTGCAGAGATAGAGAGGGGCAGGGTTATGGAGGGATTACATACAACAATAAGAATTTTAAATGTGAAGCATTGGAGGAGCCTGGAGCCAATGTAGAGCAGCAAGGACATGAGTGGGACGTGCTACAGGATACAATGCGGACAGCTGTGTTTTGGATGAGCTGCCACTTACGGAGAGTGGAAGAGGGAAGATTGGTGGTAATTTGACCACCGATAGTGTGAAATAGGTGAAAACTGATTTTCTGCCTGTTCTACACTTCAATAGAAATGAAAATTGAGGGAGGTCTATGGTAGGTCACTGATAATATACCGGCTGTTGAACATAATTATCAAAAGTTAAAATGACCTTTGAGCCTGGGGCAACTAAAGCAAGGATGAAGACGTTTAGTAACTGAAGGGCTGAGATAGGTGTGGAAGCAGGTGCGTTTCAAACCAGAAAAGCTTTTCGTTAAAATTTTACAAAATTGTCACGTTGTTGTTCTGTTCACAGATTAGATGATGGGCAGGATTTTTGGGTCATCAGGCGGGTGTGGTGGACGGGCCCGGGAGTGGCCAGGAAACGGCCTGCTGCCCATGATCGGCCCCCCCCCGACCGTGATTTCACGCTGGCTGGCCAATTAACGGGCAGCCAGCATGAAAGGTGAGCTGAAAGGCTCAGCACTGCCGGGGTGGGGGGGGCGAGAGGAGAGCGAGCGCTGAAGTCAGCACAGGTGCGGAGGAGTGTGCAATGAAAGCTCCCTGAAGGCAGAGAGCTGCCTCCGGGAGCTGAAGAATATAAAACCATCAAATAAAGATTTATAAATGCAGAAAAAATATCCACACATCAGACTCGCTCACCTAAATATATGCACTATAAAAATTCTGCCCAAACGTTTTAAATTTTTCTAAATTTAATTATGGAAACCTCATCCCACCCTTGGTTTCCTGAAAATGCAAAGACCACCTGGCCGATTCGCCTGCCTACCAACTGTAAGGTTGGATGAGCAGTGAAAAATCGCTGTTAACTAATACTTTAATAGCCTTAATAGCCTCTTAATTGTAGGCGAACGCGCTGCCGACTCTTGCGTGTGCCCACTGACCGAAATGTTGTGCAAGTGCGCGATGACATTGGGACGTTCCCCCGACGTCACAGCGTGCTATTTTATGCCTCATCGGGTTGGGCGCACGCGGGATGTAAAATTTTGCCCGATAACCCAGAGAAGATAAACCAATTGTGGCTAGAAGGACCAAGTTGCAGATGAATAATTCAGTCACCTGCTGGCATTGTGCTGGTGTTAGGATTGCCCCTGAGTCTTATAAATTCTATTTCATACATATATATCAATAACTCTGCAGTGCATTTGCGTAGTGCCTCATTCTGGTGTACCTTTTAATAAGCTCTTAGCTTTTTGGGGCCGATGACACCTGACTCCTCCACCTGTCTGATTTTACAGTTTAAATAGATTCAGATTGGTCACAGAGATAGCAACAAATGTTAAATGAAACATATAATCCTAAAAACTGTAATTTAATTAAAACAGTTCTGAAAATATATTCTGCCAAGAAAATTTATAATCCCTTAAAAATCACAAATGGAGCTTTGAGTCATGTTATTACATTATTTGAAACTTTGAATGTTTTATTTTTTAATAGAATTTATTAACATTATGTTAACATGTTTCCTTTGATTTTTTTTTCTTTTTAAAATGTTCTGGATGCTAACTCTTTGTGGAGGTAGATGTTTTCGAGATCACCTACTGAGTAATTGAGCAATACAGACCTGGAAGGTACATTGTTGTATGTGCTGAGTTAGACACCGTACAAATTCTACAATTAGTTTCCATAGCCTGTGTAGGGAGGGGCACTAAACCAGAGATCTTGCTCCTGATTGTTATCCAGTGACCCTTTCTGGAAATGTACATTTGCAGGTCATTTGGTGGAGCACACAAGTGGGCTTAGCTAATGCTTCTGTAGTTGAATAACCTGCTAAAAACTCAGCATCTAGGTTCAGTGTGGTAAGGGAGCAGTGGCACCTATGGAACTGTACTGCAGGTAGCAGTCAACACATTTAGGGGAGAAGGGGAGAGGAGAAAATAGGTGGCACCTATGGAACTGTACCCCTGGCAGCAGTCAACACCTTCAGGGGAGAAGGGGAGAGGAGAAGATAGGTGCAAAGCGGAAGGAAAATTATAAAAAATGTAAACAGTATTTTCAAATTAATGGTTTTCGGAAGGAGCAAATGTTTGAGGCAGTTGTAAATTATTCTGTCCCACCCGCTGTTATGTAAGTTCTCTACTCAAAGTATTGTCAGTAAGGATGTTGTATCGTAAATAATTGAAGTACAGCTCAGAGGCAATACTGTTGATTTTTTTTTAAAGTGAATAACAACTTAGGCCTGGCATGTGAGCCTAATTAAAAGTTTATTGTACACTTACTTGCTGTTGGAAACAATCAAAGCAGTTACGACAGAACTACTGCATTGTCCAAAAAAATACGCTCTGTGAAACTTGTTCAATGTATAACATTGACTTTCCATCCAGTTTTTCCACAGGCATGTGTACTAGAAATAATATTAATTACATGAGCAAAGCAGCTTCAAATATGCAAAGCACTGCTTTTTTTAAACCATTTAAAATAACAGATCTGCAAGGGAAAGTGAAAAATTGCCAATTGTGAGGAAAGAAATGAAAAAAGGGAACAATTCAGTAAAATAGCATATGAGCATTGCTGAAAAAAGTCTTAAGTTTTTTGTCATGCACTCATCAGGATACACACAAGAATACCAATATAAGGGTGACGACAATAATTTAAGCTGTATGTGAAGAGAGTACTGATTGGTTGGCAAGTGGCATTGCCATGGAGAATGCACCACTGAATGGTGACTGACAGTTAATTGCCAAGCATTGTTTGAAATTTAAACCAGGCGGCTTGACCCTGATTGGTCAAGGCATTGTCCTGAGGAATGAGTCAGCGAATTGCTGTCACTTATTGTGTTTAGCTGAAACAGGCACAGTGTTTGTACATGTTCTTTCCATCTGCAAAGAACAGGCCCCACGCATTAATATATGTAGCTTCCAGTACACATAAATGCACCACATTGTGAGCCCAACTGACAATCTTAAATTGGTTGTCAGTGTAAATCTTAGCACAATGAGGATTATTTAGCAAATGTTGTCCAATCGCGGAATTACATCTAATGTTGGACACTGTGTTTTGAGTTTTGCAAGCACAGGTTGGTTGGGTACGGTCTGTATCCTGCCCATTGTGAACAGCAGCTGGGATATGCTGTTTGATACGATCTGCCAGTCTTTGGGATGTAGCACATCACCTGTAGCATTGTTCCTGGATGGTCTCTGATCTGGAGGTTGGCTCTTAAATTTAGTTGCTAAGCTACAGCTGTATTTTACTTGCCCTGAAAGTTAAGGCCACACTCAGGTACTCCATGAGAAAATGGTCATTCTCTGAAGTCAGCCAGAGGCTTATTGTTGAGGGAGGTTGCTCTACATTTGTAGCTGTATGTAAATCCTCAACTCCTTGTTGAGGAAGTCAGGCTATCAAGGTTAGATTTTTTTTCTACTTTTTAATATTTTTGACAATTTTAACATGGTGTTTTATGTATCACAAAAGCATGCTAGATGCAAATATGTGTATGTATATTTTTGTGTGTGTATATGTTATAGAGCTCGACAGTGCAATCCACTGAAACTACATTTTGGATTATGATATTTCTGCTTGGAGATAGGATTGCTTTATAATTGCTAAAGAGACCTGGGTTGTGAAGGCAATTCCATCCTAACCTACAAATGGGAAATTGTAATAAAAACAAAAAGCTACTGCGGATGCTGGAAATCCAAAACAAAACCTGGAAAAATTTATTAATTTTGCTTCCAATCTCCACCCCTCCATCATTTTCACATGGTCCATCTCTGACACTTCTCTTCCCTTCCTTGACCTCTCTGTCTCAATTTCTGATGATAGACTGTCCACCAATATCCATTACAAGCCTACCGACTCCCACAGCTACCTCGACTACAGCTCCTCACACCCCGCTTCCTGTAAGGACTCCATCCCATTCTCTCAGTTCCTTCGCCTCCATCGCATCTGTTCTGATGACGCTACCTTCAAAAACAGCTCCTCTGACATGTCCTCCTTCTTCCTTAACCGAGGTTTTCCACCCTCGGTCGTTGACAGGGCCCTTAACCTTGTCAGGCCCATATCCCGCGCATCCGCCCTCACGCCTTCTCCTCCCTCCCAGAAACATGAAACATGATAGCGTCCCCCTTGTCCTCACTTATCACCCCACCAGGACACCCTGGTCCACTCCTCCATCACCCCCTACTCCTCAACCCCCACCTATGGCACCTCCCCATGCCCACGCAGAAGATGCAACACCTGCCCCTTCACTTCCTCTCTCCTCACCGTCCAAGGGCCCAAACACTCCTTTGAAGTGAAGCAGCATTTCACTTGCATTTCCCCTTAGTCTACTGCATTCGTTGCTCCCAATGCGGTCTCCTCTACATTGGAGAGACCAAACGCAAACTGGGTGACCGCTTTGCAGAACACCTGCGGTCTGTCCGCAAGAAAGACCCAAACCTCCCTGTCACTTGCCATTTTAACACTCCACCCTGCTCTCTTGCCCACATGTCTGTCTTGGCTTGCTGCATTGTTCCAGTGAAGCCCAACGCAAACTGGAGGAACAGCACCTCATCTTCCGACTAGGCACTTTACAGCCTTCCGGGCTGAATATTGAATTCAACAACTTTAGATCTTAAACTCCCCCTCCCCCCATCCCCACCCCGTTTCTTCCCCCTCCCTTTTGTTTTTTTTTTCAATAATTTATATAGATTCTTCTTTTCCCACCTATTTCCATTATTTTTAAATCTACAACTAATACCTTGTTAGTCTTTCCACCCCACCCCCACTAGAGCTGTACCTTGAGTATCCTGCCATCCATTCTTAATTAGCACTTTTCTTAGATAATATCACCACTGTCAACACCTCTTTGATCCTTTTGTCTGTGACATCTTTTGATTATCTGCTCCTATCACTGCTTGCTTGTCCCCACAACCACCCCACCCTCAACTTCTCTCTCCCCCCGCCCCCCACCTTAAACCAGCTTATATTTCACCTCTCTCCTAACTATACTTCAGTTCTGTTTAAGGGTCATGTGGACCCGAAACGTCAGCTCTTTTCTTCTCCACCGATGCTGCCAGACCTGCTGAGTTTTTCCAGGTAATTCTGTTTTTGAATGGGAAATTGTAGTTGTTCAAATGGCCACTAGATGGTGATATTGTCAAATATTAAAAGGCATATAATTGGAGCAGCAAATTCTAAAGGTTTGTTTTAGCAAAAGCACTGTAGAGAGATATTAGTTTGCAATATAAGTTTTAAACCAGTTTATTCAACAGAGGATTTTTTAAAGAAGTTTTCATTTTCAGAATAATTCACTAAGATTAAAAGTTAAGAAGGGAAATATATTTAAACTTACTGTCACTATTATTGAATGTAATACATTGTGCATTATTATTTAAACAAAGCAAAAACAGTGTTCCAGGAGCAGTTTTGAAATTGGCTCCGTTTTGTTCAATGTTCCTCTGGTCTTTTAAGCCTCTGGAATAGTAGCCTATTAGTGATTTTTCTCCAAAGAAATGTATAAAAATACAGTATTCTGTCAAATGTGTGCATTAAAATGAACTTAGAACCATCCTCAAAATATCGACGAATGGCCAAACTTATTCTTATTAACCAACAGAGATTTTAAAACATTCAGAGTGTTTTATTAACGCGTATATAAATGCTGCTTTAATACCACTCTACATCAATGTTTCCACAGAAACTCAAGCAATTAACAATCATTTCATAATAATAAGGTTTTTCGAATCATATGACATTTTCAAAAAAAGTAGTTGAATTTGAAGATTAATTGCCCAAAGGAATCATGTAGAATGAAGATTTGTAGCTCAATGTCTCAATTATTAGTGAGACATGAATCACACTAATTTGAGACATCCTAAACTGACAGCATGTCTGGGGTTCCAAAGTTTAATAGCAATAACACAGGTCATTAAAATAAGGTATATCATCATAACAATACATGCATTTCAAAAACGATGGTATAAAATTTAGAGGTAATGTTATGACTTTGTGCTCAGTGGAAACATGGGCAATTCTGGCAAGCAGTATTTCCTGTTTGAGTACCAAATCAGAAACTCTTAAAGTGACATCATCCTAATCTTGAGTACATCAAAAACTTCTATAGAAAACAATTACTGCCTCAAAATAGTATTTGACTTAAAGCTTGTTAATGTAATCCAAGGTTCGTCATTTTTATCTAGTCAATTTCTTTGACTTTAAAATGATTGTTTAACCTAAGTCTTTCAATTATGGAATTTTTCAAAAGCTGCTCAAATACTTTGTAACTTTGTAAAACTTAGCACACATATGTGCAATAATAATGTTATTAAATTACAATTGAATAAAGATTGGCTGTTTCTGACATGAATCTCAACCAGTACATGTTAAGCAGCAAAAGGCAATAGGTTACTAGATTTTGTATGAAAATATTAAAGCTCTATAAATACAACCATTGAAACAATCTGTTTTACATTTAATCTGTTTATTGCATAAAATGTTGATGAGTAGAAATGATCATCTGTTGCAATTGTAAACTTTTTCATGGGTTACATGTGGAGTTCTTAGTTCAGATTTCCGAGAATCATGGTCATCCCTATTTAATGTTGTACTTGCAGAAACAGGAATCATGAACCTCAATACACGCTACAGTGAAAATTCCAGCTGTTAGGGAACAAAGCTGGGGCATAATTCCAAGGGAGAAGGCCAAAGTTGAAGTGGTTTTTATCCAAAATATCTACTCAGACAAATTATGAGGGGAATTGGGGGAGGTTGGGGGCAGTGAGAGGGGAGCGGGGCAAGGTGTTGCATCGAGAACCAATTTTGGAGCTGTGAGGACATTTCCAAACTACCAACTTATTCTGGTTAGCCTCTGCAAGGCCAACATCTGTAAAAAAGAGATACGACTTTTATTGGAGGCTTATTAAAGGAAAAACAATACAAGGCTATCCCTCTGAAATGGGGGCAGGGCAGGTGGGCATTTTATAAATGAAGCAACCTCTTTTTGCTTAGGTGTGACTAGAGCCTTGGGTGCCCCCATTCCGAACTGACAGATGCTGCTGTGAGCATTGCCTCCATCAGTGGTCCTCCTCAAAGGGACTGCAGAATTTTCACCATATTATGTACAATGAATGGCTAGGGTAAATTATAGATTTTTAGGTATTCCTGGGTTAATTCAGGGTCTGTATTTGTTGTGCCTTGCATTATACGCACATCGACCTTCACATATATTTCTCAGTTTTTAAGAAAATGTGTTTTAGGCATCCTGGATTATTGATTATTTTGCATAATAAATGCATTTTTAAGTACCTTCCTACTTCATGAAGAATCCCTAATTTCCCCAAGGTGGTGAACTGCTTACAAATGAAGTAAGCATTGGATGAAAAACAATGCAGAGACAGCATCACAGTCAAGACTTGTTGGTTATGTAAGGTTCCTCCCCCCACCCAAAAAAGCACTAATTGGAACATTTTTGTGTGTATATATAATTCATTGGAAAAACATTGTAATTATTGCACCTTAAGTCAAAGTGGCACAGTGCTTTAGTGCCTGACTGTACTGTGGTGTTGCACCATGCTCAGTTCCTGGTCTTAGCTGTGCTGTTTTGATAAAGTTCCAGGTAGAGACATATTTTCCTGCAAGGAGGGGAGAAAATGAGCAAGAATCACCATGAAAAGCCTTTCTGCACTTCTTGATGGCTTCTTTTAAATTGGGAGAGGTGGAGGAGCAGACTGCTTACTTCCTCTTTGATGATGTAAAGTTCGATGAGACTTAAATGCTAGGGGAGGCAAAATCCCTTAAATGTCGAAGTCTTAGCTTTGAAAATTAGAACTTGGAAAGCAGCATGGTCTTTCAATTACAAATTATCCTCCAGACATAATGCTATTGGTAGTTAATATGAACAGGAAATTGCACGAGAATTTAATGTCCTGTATTGAAACTGCACATTCTCAGCCCCCTACCATTCCTCTGACAGAGCAGCCAATCAATATAAAGTAGTGCATCTTTGGTTTTTTTCAAAGTAAACTTGTGACAGAAAAAGCAATTATATGATTAGCCATGATCTTAAATAATTAACATTAAATGTTACGGACATGATGACCAACACTGGGCCAGTAATATCTGATCAACAGCTGTAAGTTAACTCTTTACAGACATGGTCAAAAGCGAAGGAGAATGGGTAATATAGTATATGGAGGATAATATAATTGAACAAAGGCTAATTGTGCCCAAAGGAAATATAATCAGTATAATCTTTACTCTGAATCACCATATTTTATAGTAAATCATACAATAGTACTGTATTAAGGAAGAACAGGCCAATGCACTTCTGGTCCAATCTAAAGATGAAGTCAATTCTAACAAACTACATGTATCAAAAGCCAGATCTACGCAGTAGTGTAAAAGACAGTGGATAATTTTTTAAAAAGCAGACTTCTTACAGTGTAAGTGGTAACCATGGTATAGCTCTTTTCTTATTTGTTCATGGGGTGTGGGCATCAATGACAAGTCCAGCATGTATTCCCCATCCCTAATTGCTCTTAAGAACAATCTTTGCATTTCTGAAAAAAAAGTAAGTTTATATACGTTGGCCTGGATTTTTCCTATGGCAGGCGGGCTGGGTGGGGGTGGGCGCGGAGGCAATCGCCGCCCGCGATTGGTTGCGCGCCGCCATTTTACGTGGGCGGGCCAATTAAGGCCCACCCAGTGTAACGCACGGCTGGTAGTGCTCAGCACTACCTGTCCAGGCAGGGGGGAGGAGGGAGAGTCGGGGCCTGTGCTCTTTCTCGCATGCGCACAAAAGAGCGCAGCAATCTCCCTGAGGGTCGGAGCTGCATCGGGGAGATTGAATATATTATAAAACATTTTAATAAATTTAAGTAAAAATTTATTTAAACATGTCCTCTCATGTGACAGTGTCACATGAGTTGGGACATGTTTGTGAAGCTGGGAAAATTTATTTATTTTATGAAAGCTTAACATGAAGGCCACTTGGGCTTTTCGCCTGCTCGCCAACCCCAAGGTTGGACAGGCAGAATTCTAAAGTATTTAAATGAATCCATTAATGGCCTTAATAGGCCCTTAACATTTCAGCGGGTGTGCAGCCGACTCCAGCCGAACGAAATATCGCGATGATGTGGGACGCAATCGCGACGTCATCGCGCGTCATTTTATACCTCAGTGTGTCGGGCCTGCCCCCACACGCAGACCGGAAGATTCAGCTCATTATGGTGTATGTTCTTCACATCTACCACCTAAGTATCGTATTTAAATTACTTAATTTGTACTATCTTCCTAATGAAGGTCTAAAAATTCAGCACCGCAAGGTAATTTTCATCGTTACTGACTCTGTTATTTCAAAAGTGGTTGCTTGCAGTGCATTCTTTTAACATTATCTGGCCTTCTTTAAGATGGAAATATGTCTGACCAATAGATAAATTCTCCCATGATGCTAATCAGCACACTATCATGAAGGGTTACATACAACACTCCAGGGGATAATTTTGATACCCACTCATAGGGGAGCAATTAATGGAGGCAACAGGGGTCTCACCTGCAGGCTAAAGAGCCAGCAGGAGCCATGCTTAGTGAAGGCCCGCCACATTAACTGCCACTCAGGCACTTAACTGGACAGCAGCAAGTCCGCCCCAGGATCAAGGACCCCAGGGGCAAAAGCCCAGCCTGCCGGGAGCTCCTGGCCAATCAGAGGTCGGCTGCTCTATTGAACAGCAGCACCACTGGGGAGGTGGTGGTTGCTGCTTGTTACGATACCCATCTAAGGCTTAGTATCGTCGCTGGATCTCAGGCCATGGGAAGTGAGGTGGGGTTGCAGGGAATGAAGTGGGTCAGCAGCAAGGGCAAGGGTAGTTCTCAGCAGTTCCCCTTCTTATCGATGCCGAGTCCCTCCATCAGGCACTGAGAGTCTTTGAACAAGGGACCCCACCCCAACCCCGGGAATACACAAGCAACCCCGCATGGATTTGCTTGTCACGCTCCCCACATGGCGAGATCTCCCCACCGCTGGGTTAATAACAGTGGTGGCGGGGGGTGAGGCATCAATTGCCCACTTCAGGGCCTCTACTGATGGTGAGGCCATCCATAGGCCTTCCCAACACAGGCTTAATTGGTGAAGGCAGGAAGACAGCCACCAAAGGGAGGTATTAAATTCCACCCATAGTTTAGCTTGTGATTGATTGGCAGCTCTGGGTAGCAAAACAAAGTCATTTTTTCATATTTTCCAAAGTCTTTGAATTTTTCCACCTTGTTTGGTCCCCTTGCATATTGTTATTTTAATACCAAACATTCTTCACTGCCTTCTACTCTTTATGATCTTCCATTTTTCCATTATTTTCTTTTTCAACTTATAGGATCCTTCGAAGGTTCAGTTATTTTTAGGTGCCTTTAAATGTTTTCATATAGTATGCAACTTCAAAATATTAGATTATTATTTTGCAAAGGTTAGCAAGATGTTTTAGCTACTTATGATTGTTAATTCATTTGCTTTTAACAATGATGTTAAGTTTGTAACTTACATTTCTTCATTTTAGATATGAAGTGTGCCTTTTAGAATTCTTATTTCCACTGTTTTATCACAGCCTGACTTTGAGCACACAAGTACAAAGATCTGTAACCCTCCTGCCTACAATACTACCACAGTGATGCAAACTACCAGTATAGCTTAGCCTCCCCTGCCTGTTTTGTCACAGCATTAGCAAGGCTGATATAATAGAGACAAAGTGGATTTCAGTACCTAAGCTCTTCCACTGCAAATAAATTATCATGATGGGCTAAGATGGTTATTCAGTTTTAGAATGTTTGCCATAATACCTAATTTCCAAAGGCAAAATACCATTTATTTTCAAGTTATGTTGGGCAATTTCATTTTTGCATGGCACTGTACAAATAGGCTTAAGACTTATAACACAGAACATTTCAAAATTCACCCCTAAGTGTGCCAATCACCCAGGCTACAATTTTCAGTTGATGGTACAAGAAAGCACAGCGTCAAGCTGCTTTGTAATGATATGAATGCTGTTACTCTGTGTGGGAAACAAGCATGACTCTACAACCCATATGCTGGATCATATACATCTTCTAGCACACAACAAAACATTTCACCCTTATCTCCTCCTCAGAACTAAGCTATAGATTGTTCTACCATATTAAGGTTTTGTGCGCCACAGGATAGTGAAACACGCAGACATTTATTATGTATGTTTAACATTTAATAATCTTTTAACATTTGTGGTACAAAAAAGTGCATGATATAATGTGTGTTTTCTTTTATCATGATTTCCTCTTAGGTCAGTGTTTCAGTATAGCTTTTCAACTTTCCGTGAAAACTATCCAGTGTAAAGTTCCATCATTAGGACATTCACAACTACCACACTTCACATTGTTTTCCAGGATTCATTGGAGACCCCATGGGACAACTGAAATGTTCAGCAAAGTCTTTGGAATTTGATAATGTTCCAATAACCCGAAATTTGGCTGGGCTATGTGGGTCTGTAATAAGGCCTTCATGTGCACTCTCTGGTGTACGCACTGAGCACCACACCTGTTAGGGTAACAGAAATTAAATCTATCAGAGTTACATATCTATCACCTAAGAAATCAAAAAGGCAAACAAAATAATATAAATACCATCATCGTGCATTACAAATCTTTTAACATTGATCATTTAAAACAATTTCACAGCAGAAATATTATAACTGTCCATTAATTTTAATTACTATCATATTGGAATTACACTACATGATTGTGATTTTACAAAGACTCAGGTATTTCTCTATTTGCCAATTGCTTTTAGCCATAGTTTACATTTCTTACTTCACTTTGGACAATATTAAGTGTGCCTCAGTTTTTCACTTAAATACAGCTTTGCTTCTGTTTTTAATCAGGATATTCAATGTAGCTGGAAATGTCAAAGCTTTTTCAAACCCCTTTCCCTCACAGTTGAAAATGGTAAGTGCTCTATAGATACCTCTTCAACTGATCCTTCCTACCCCTGTTAGAATAGTTGACAGAACAATTGTATACATTAGACAGCGTAATTGTGAAGTGGTGTTATTTTTAAACAGGGTTTCAAAAAAAGATACTCAGGGTGGATTTTTAAAACATTCAATAAGATGATTTAAATATAGAGAATAAAATAAGTAAATCTTGTAAATTTATTGACTTTTCGCAAAAGTAACTTCATGTTGTTATGATCCCGGCTGAGGTTACCACTGACAAGCCTGATCCCAGGGTGGAACCCTGCTTGATAGATCCTAACTTTTATTTGTTTGTTTAGATATGTGGAGAGGGGATACTGAACAGAGTCAACTAATGAACTTTTAACAAAAGAATAAAACTTATTAAATAAGAAAAGATGAACTATATTACAATACTCCTTCACCCACAACTATACCTTCACAGATATATATAATTTGTAAGGATAACCCAAGCAACATACTTGTGCAAACCCTACAAAAAAGAGCTGGTGGTTGGTCAAGTCAACAGCAGGCAATACTTTTTCTTCTCCATTCTGTTTCACCCATGTTTTGTAAGCCTGAAATTTGTATGGAACAGAGGTAAGCTTACAAGCAATTTACAAATTTGTCAAACAACATTGAGAATATGAACACGTACAGGAATGTAAGTATTTAGGAAATAAAAGCTAGATCCATACTAGATTCATTCTCCCCTATTCAAAAATGCACGCTCAAGACATCTGCCCTCTCCACTGCCAACTGTCTCCCATCTCCATTTATCCTCTAAAATCCTTGGATATCTCCAAGCCCTGTGCCAATCTTGCCCAAAACTCCCTATTTGAATTCCTTCAGTCTGGCTTCCAATCTGTTCACAAGTCACTATATACCAAGCTGCTGACTTTGCCATTCTACTATGTGGATCAGGGTTGTCAATTTGCCACTGCCATCACATCAAGTGACTTGACCTTTTCCACCTGTGCTATGACGATATCAGTGGTATCAAGTTTCAAAACAGGGTGCATAACACTGATGGCTTCATGTTGTTATGATCCTGGCTGAGGCTACCACTGGACAAGCCTGATCCCAGGGTGGAACCCAGCTTGATAGATCCTAACTTTTATTTGTTTGTTTAGATATGTGGAGAGGGGATACTGAACAGAGTCACCAGAGTCAACTAATGAACTTTTAACAAAAGAATAAAACATTTATTAAACAAGAAAAGATGAACTATATTACAATACTCCTTCACCCACAACTATACCTTTACAGATATATACAGGTTCGTAAGGATAACCTAAGTTACAAAAACTATCATATACTCTAATGTTCACAGTAAGTACAGCGACCTATGGTCAGACACCCTACACTCTGAAACCAAGTGACAGATGCCACCCCAGACAGTTGCTATGGCTCTCTCCAGACACTTGTGACACTGTGAGCCAACTAGTCTCACTGAACTCTGTCCTTCACACAAGGGTTTCCACTTTCCAAGAATTCGCCTTGGAATCTTCTTCAAAACTGGCGATTTCTCTCAGACAACTTCTGCAAGGGTTCACCTCCAGGGTTTCGAGCTCTCCTTCCGATGTTCCTCTCCCCTGGATCACCACATGCATTCAAGCTGTCTTCCACATACTCTCTCTCACCGACTCAGCTGTCAACAGTACACCACTTCTTCTATAACTGTAATGCCCTGTCAGTCTTTCCACCCCACCCCCACTAGAGCTGTACCTTGAGTGTCCTGCCATCCATTCTTAATTAGCACATTTTCTTAGATAATATCACCACCTTCAACACCTCTTTGTTCCTTTTATCTGTGACATCTTTTGATTATCTGCTCCTATCACTGCTTGCTTGTCCCTACAACCACCACCCCCCCCCTAACTTCTCTCCCCCCACCCCCACCTTAAACCAGCTTATATTTCACCCCTCTCCTAACTTTACTCAGTTCTGCTGAAGGGTCATGGGGACTCGAAATGTCAACTCTTCTCCGCCGATGCTGCCAGACCTGCTGAGTTTTTCCAGGTAATTCTGTTTTTGTTCCAAATCAAACTGCTGTTTTTAGTTTCTAATGTGTGTCTGTGGGAGTGATCTGCCTCTCTGGACCCTTGTTGCTAGGCAACAGCCCGGTTTCTCTATTCTTGTTTGTTTAACTTAGCTGCAACAGTTGTAAAACTCATTAGAAATGCAGGCAGCTTTTAAAGTGAAACTAAAACTCAATTTGACCTTTTCTTAACACAGAGATACAGAAATACAAATCAAACTTAAACACTAAAGCTAAAACTCACTCCTAACACCCACACAGACAAATATATCTTACTTTAACATAAAGATTCAGTTTCACCAGTGTGGACATGTGATTAACATGTCTGATTGTAGAATCCTCAATATTTCAAGTTACAGTCCGGATATCGTAACAGAGGTGGGTAAATGAAATGCAATAAATTCACATTAAAGTCACCCAAGTATCCTGAAATATTATCCTGGATACTTGGGAAGGTACAACCACCGACAGACCACGAAGGCATCATGCCTACCAGGTCGGTTTGAATTAATCTGAGGCTGAAAAGTTGAGATCTGGCTGCGGAATCAGCTGGCATACAAGACACCTCATCTATCCACCATATTTGGTTTGCAATGCAATGTGTATAACATCCAGGAGTGAGTTCTAACCCCATGAACAAACTCTCAGCCATTAAGACTAACTTATCAACCTGATTATTGTCATGACAGTGGGTTACAACACTCCTAATAGCTCCCACAACTTTTGTTCTCCTAACCCATTTTGGAAGGAATCTTCCTCTGGAAAGGCAGATGATGGGGGAGATACAGAAGGCAAGTGGCAATTGTAGTTCATTGTTGCATTTAGCTTCACTTCCTTCTCAGCCTGATGCATCGCATATAACATGATAATCAAACCATAATGTTATTCCTACTCCAACTTATTTTCTCACCAACCCATTTTATCTCTTTTTGCTGTAGATATACTAACCCAACAGATGTTTTCTATCTGTACTTCCAGTTTTAAAGAGTAATAGGCCAGAAATTTGTCTTAGGTGGAAACACTGAGCAGGTGGCATCACATCAGCTGCCTGTTATATGCTGCGTTTGATATTCAGCTCTATTAATGCAATGGGAGTGAAGATTGGGTGAGCAGTAAAACAGACAGGTGATTTTGTGCCACGGCCCAAAAAGAATTTCCACTCTTGTGTATCTGCTCTCTTGGCTAGATCAATTTCACCATGTTTACTGTTTACTTCCTTTCATTGGGCAGAAATTGGGGGGTGGTGGTGGAGGTGGTTGTGCGGGGTCGGGCGCAAACCCGATCAGCGCCCCTGATCGGGGCTGCGCTGCCATTTTACATGGGCGGGCCAATTAAGGCCTGCCCAGCATGACAGACACCCAGAAGCACTAAGCGCTCTCTGTGCAGGCGGTGGGGGGGTGGATTCCCTGAATCGGGGCCTGCGCTCTTTCACGCATGCGTTAGTTTAAGTTTTCTAAAAGCTAAATAAAGGAAGGAAAATATTTTAAGACATGTCCCCTCATGTGACAGTGTCACATGAGCTGGGACATGTCAAGGAACATTAATGAAAAACTTAATTTAATTTATAAAAACTTCATGAAACCTCACCCCGCCCGTGGATGAGGTTCCATGAAAAATGCGAAGGTCGCCTGGGCTCTTCGCCTGCCCGCCAACCTTAAGGTTGGACGGGCAACTCATTTAAGTATCTTAATTAGTTTTTGAACAGGCCTTAATGGGTCTTTGACAGTTCAGCGGGCGCGCAGCCAAGTCGGCTGCGTGACCGCCAAACTGGAAATCCAAATGACGCGCAGTGACGCTGGAACGCACGCCTGAGGTCACCGCGAGTCATTTTATACATCTGCAAGTGGGCCTCACCCCCGCTTGCTGACCCGAAAATTCTGCCCATGAGCTGGGACATGTTCATGAATTTTGATAAAAAATTTTATTTAATTAATGAAACCTTCATGAAACCTTACCCTGCCTGTGGATGAGGTTCCATGAAAAATGTGAAGGCCGCCTGGGCTCTTTGCCTGCCCGCCAACCTTAAGGTTGAACAGGCAGCCCTGTTAATTGTTTTAATGACTGTTTAAATGGCCTTAATAGGCCTTAGTCGGCTGCGCGTCCGCCGAACTGAAAATCTAAAAGACGCACGGTGACGTCAGGACGCCCGCCCAATATCACCGCTGGCCCTAACCCCGCTCGCCAACCCAAAAATTCTTCCCTTTGTTGTTGATTCTCCCAAACATTTCCTACTTCACATTTCTCTGTAAAGAATTATATTTGACACCTATCTCACCATTCATTTAAACTGTCTGTCTGCTTTCATAATGGATTAATGAATGCTTAGATGGTACTTTATTAAACACTTTCAGAGAATGAATTTTATGTAAGCAATAGGTATGTTTACAAGGTATCAGTTGTTTCACATTTTTAAGTGTAAATATATATATATATATATATGAAAAAATGATCAACCTACATGATAAGCAGCTTTGAGGCCACCATTGTCTGCAATGTTTTCACCCAATGTCTGCTTTCCGTTGATATGTTCTCCATTTACTGTATACTGGTTATACTGGTTGACCATACACTCAGTTTTATTCTTAAAAGTTTCAACTGAAGAATTTTGCCACCATGGTTGTAAATTACCATCTTTGTCATATTCCCTGCCTGCACAAGAAAAGTTAAGAACATAAGAGCATAAGAAGTAGGAGCAGGAGTAGGCCATTCAGCCCTTCGAGCCCAATCTACCATTCATTGAGATCATGGCTGATCTTCTACTTCAACATCATTTTCCTGCACTATCCCCATTATTGTTATATAGAAGACATCAACTTAACATCACACAATCAACATCAACAAAACATCAACTTAACATCACACAATCATTACAACAAAATGCTGCCACCTTGCAATTCTGTCCTTTTACGTGTCAAGAAATTGGGACAGAAAAAATTCCTGCCAGATTTTGCTCCTTGCTCACTAGTGAGAGCTTCTGATGGGAAGAAATTTCTTCCACCCACATCCTCTGTCCCAACATTATATTTATAATTATCTCTGTTGGGATCCCTGGCTTCCCTGTCAGTTACACCTCTCATACAGCAAACAACAAGGATGTTTCGCACAAAGATGTACTTGTCATTCAAGTTTGCCTATGGACCCCAATGCTTTTTAAAATGGTGATTAATTCCAGATGGATCAATTGCCAATTTGAATATGAGGCCTACCTACAAGGGAGCAGCAGCAATGGATGATTTTATTACATAAATCTTTTGTGAGCTTAGCCTTTGCTATCCACTATGGAGAGGCGCTGTGCTGCTCCAATATTATTTGGGGCCAAAGCGCCATGACTAGCATGGGTCTCCACCCCTAATACTTAAATAATCCCATTCTTGGAATTTGGGATGGGGTCATGGCAAGGCCAGATAGGCACCACAAGTTTATGCCTGCAGAGTTAATACCATTATGCTGTTGGAATTTCTGGGCTTGTATCTATTGTGTACCTTGGTCATCAAAAGCATGTGTTAATTCATGACCCATCACCACTCCAATGCCTCCAAAATTCAAAGATCTATTATTAAAAAGAAACAAAATATTGGTTATTTGATCTGATCTTTATGTGATTGACATTAAACAAAGATACCAAGGCACAGTAAACACAAGGGGAAGTACTTACTTCGGACTGCTTCTGGCATAGAACGGTGCTTGCAAAATACCAGCAGGAAAGACTATCTCATTTTTTGTTGGTAGGTAATATGCATTTACTGTAGGAGGTGTCATGCTCCATCTATAGTCAGAAGGAAAGTACAGGAACCACTGTTAATTCCTGAATATTAATGTACAATACCAGTTACTTTCAAAGAAGAAAGCACTTTATTTACATATTGCTTTACTGCATCTTTCAGAAATATTCCAATTGCTCTAGAGAATTAATTACATTGTGCAGCGATCATAATTTTGGTAAATTTTGTTACCTTTCTTTAATGAACATTTTGAGAGATAAAATTTTGTATGCAAGGGGACTTTTTGATTACATGCAAAAAGATATAAAAATCTTATTTTTAGAAACGCATCTTTATAAATCACTCTCAGGGTGCATCCTGAAAAAAAAAGTTGCCTGAAGTTCAGTCTTCTAATTTTAGACACTTATTCCAATGAACAAATTCTGTCAAAACATCTTTATTTATTTCCAGCTCATATATTTGTTTAAATGTTAATGCAGAACGTAAAACAGTACTGATGTCATAACAGTAAAAGTTTCACAGAAAATGTATTCAATATTTAAATTGCTTCAATAAACATGAACACTACTTAAACCCCTGACTTATATCTACACCTTACAATATATACATGCAGGTGCAGATTTTTATGAAACTATGCTCCTTGCCCCTGGAGTGCATACTGGAAATTTGAGTGTGCAGGTCAGTGGGCCCTACAGTAATTTCTGGCCTTTAAAACATACAGAAAATCCTGCAGGGCCCACTGATCTCCAGAGCTCCACAGTGCTCCCAGCACATGAATCTGTCAAATCTATTCCTGTAATATTCTTCATAGACAAACAGCATATGGAAATACCTCAGCAACTTTGAAAATCTTCAATTTTATCAGAACATTTTCTACAGAAAAATTACAGATATTACTAAATGTTCTGTACGTCACATTTTCTTGGTTGCAGTATTATTCAAGCAATTTAGTTAATTAGAACACAATTTAAAGAAAAGATTACAAGCAAAAAGGAACCTCTTTACTGACAGCATTCCTTACATGTTATTTTCTCCCATTTTTACACTTAAAGAAATAGTATTGTCATGGAAGGTGAACAGAAATTTCAGAACACCTACTGATCTCGGTTAGGTGTTTTCCGAAGCTGGTCAGCCATAATCTTGGCTGAAAAGTTGTAGAAATTCAACATATTTTGAAAGAACGAATCCTCTGATACTTCATACTGGTGCAAAAATGGAAAGATGCAAATTACTGGAAGATGATAAACAAATTTGGAGAATGATGCATGTTAAATTTAAATAGGAGTAACCTTCATTCGTAATTCCCCAAATATCATTGACAATTCTTAAATAGTAGGGCAGATAATGTTGTCCTGAGTGGGGCCACTGAGACTGTTGGCTCCCCAGGTGCTGCATACACCTTCATCCCAATGTTGATCTTGCACATAATGAGCAATTAACTCATTTGAATATTTTTATTGCACTTTGGTGTGCCATGGTGGTTGGGGCTAAAAAGTTGGGCACTAGCTGACAGTGCAACACTACCATTTGAGAAAAATACAGTTAAGGACATACATGTCCTTTCAGAGTTAGGCATTGATGGCTGTGTTAAAGTCGAGGTAGTAAAGTGCTCCTATAACAAAGGGAAGGCTCCAGGTCTAAAACTGCAATATGTTTAATGCAATACTTTACCACCAGCCCCTGCCCTGCATAGTCATTCAGCTGCACACAGTTCTTGGTGGAGCATGCTATTGGGATGCTGAAACAAAAGTCTTTATGTGTTGAGTTTTGCGTACAGTTAATGTGCAGGGTATTAACATCTTAAGAAGGGAAAATTTGTTTGCACATTGCCACTTCAGCAGTCCATGGCAGTGCTTGCCCCGGGGAATTGACATAAATCTGGGTGGCGCTGCTACAAAAAAAAATTCTCCCCCATAGTATTTCTCAAATATTTTTCATTGCCCCAATCGGACAGTAAGCTTTAGGCCTTCAAGCTACATAATAAAAGGACCTTGGTACTCAAAGTACTGAAGCTTTGTCGGATTCACTGTCCCTTTAACTAGACAGAAAATCTTGGAGCACAATGAACATTGCAATGTTCCTGAAATTTGAAAAAAAAAGCATGCAGAAACAAAGGGACTACTTCTGAAACATAAAATAGTGTTTCTCACTTTTGTCGCGATTTGTACTCAAAGCTTGGCTTACCTGTGGTAAGATGACGACAATTTTTAAAAAATAAAGCTATTTACAAGGTGATCAACACTGTGCAATTCTGGACGTGCTAACAAGATACTTGGGTATCAATTCACACGTAGGTTGGTTTAACATGTATAAATGCAAATTGATATTCTACTTCGTGCTGATAAAGTTGAATGGAAACGTTCATATGTATGTCAATTTCTGGCAGTTTTTTTAATTGTACGTTTAGAAAGTTGTAATTTTAAAACATTATCAAGTCAAAATTGTGGAAACATTCAATAAATGTGGTCATTTTCAAAAAAAATTTTTTGCCCATGGTTTGTACAACCACCTGCATTTACAATTGGTTGTGAACCATTGTTCAAGGTAGCAAGCAGTATTCTATATATAAAAGCATAGCTGCCATCTAATTACAAATCTCACAGAAACATTACATTGGTTCTGACCTTTCCCCATTAGCCAATGTCCATTTTGTTTAGTGAGATTAAGTTAAATATTCCACATTCCTAAGGGCCATCAGACTGAATAAACGCTGCATTATTTACATAGAAATCTTTTGTGGACAAATTGAAATGTTTTGAAGACAGACTAGTGCAAAGCAAAATAACAAATAAAACCAACAATGAAAGAAATTGGTTGAGTATCTCAGTCCTTTTAGGATATATTTACTCACGCCATCATAAACTTCATCCAGCTCCTTTGTATCTAAAATAAAATCTGGAAAACCTATCATGTCATAGATGGCATCAGCCTAACACAGAAGAGAAAAAAAAAAAGCAAAAATGCATTAGTCAAGTCCTTGATGACATACAATGAAGTGACAATTTAAAACAAGTTGCAAACAAGTTCCAAAGTGTAGGAAATTATTGATAGCATTTGTGCCGTCTGCCTTTATGAATAGAAAGGGCTACCGTTCCACCTATGTACAGCCGCATTAAAATTTTTCCATCACTGGGTTCTTCTAAGCGACAACAGGTATTAAATGTTCAAGCCTGAAATTTGTATGTGCAAAATGCAAGGGCCTTGCATGAACACAAAGAATCACACACATTAATGCTTGCTAACCTGGCAGCTCTCATGATTTGTTCATTTTGTGATAAGCAATGAAGACCCCATTATTTGAAGGGTTAGTAAGACTGGATTGGTGACCAACAGGAGACAACTGTTGCCCTGGCAAATGAATTATTTGAATGAGGCACATGCAGCACTCAGGTCTTGATTTAGCATACTATTGGGATGCTTAAACAAAGTTTTATATGTGCTGACATATCCGAGGATGTATACAGTTCAGCCTGACCAAGGTTTTCTGCTTTATTGTGGTTTGCTGGGTTTTATACAGCTTCACCCTGCAAAGGAGCACTACCCAGGAGCAGAATTAAGAGGAGAATAAGGCTGAAGTAGTGGCAGAAGAGGAAACTGTCCAGGAAGCTGTTGCAAAGCTTGAACAGCCATCCATGCAAGGGCAAGAGGAGTCTCAGTTAACAGAATACCATTTCATTGGTACACCTTGGAAATTTAACAAAAACGGGGGCCCTGATCTAAATGCCAGCCGATACTCTGTAAATTACAAGAGCCTACACTTATATAGCATATATAAATTTCCCAAACTGCTTCACATGGAATGGTAGGTTGAAGGGCATGCTATGTGACAGAGGGGATGGTTGAAGGAGGAAGCAATGTTAGGCCCAAGAAGAGAATATTCAAATTCTCTTAATGATGAAGCGGTCAGGCGCTTGGGAAAAGTTGCTCGAAATCAGTCCAGGCATCTCCCAGTGACTAGTATTCTGCATTGTCTGTCTCTTTTCCAAGCTAGCAAAAGCAATTCCATGCACCTGATAGCTAAAGGTTCATTCACTCGATCCATGGCCAGAAATTTTAGGTCGGCGGGCGGGTGTGCGCCTGACCCCATCGGGCATGAGATGGCGTCAGACGAGTGTCCTGATGTCATCTTGCGCTCGCGCGATATTTTGGTCGGCAAGCGTGTGCAGAAGTCGGAAGCGTGCCCGCTGACAACGAAAAGGCCAATTAAGGTAATTAAAATTGCAATTATCTTTAGTTTTCCATTGCCCGTCCAACCTTGTCGTTGGCAGTTGGGTGAATCGGCCAGGGGGACTTTGCTTCAAACCTCATCCACGGGCGGGATGAGGTTTCCGTGATGAAATAAAATAGAAATAAATTTCTGTGCACAGCATTTTCAGTAGCTAAATTTTCAGGTGATTTATAATGATGCATTGACACTTTCGTTCAGCTTCTGAAACCTTTATTTTTGATTTTTCAGGTCTTCAACTCCCTGAGGCAGCTCTCTGCCTTCAGGGAGCATTCATTCAGCGCTCATCCAACCTGACGTCGGTCCCCACCCCGGCAGTGTTGAGCATTTCAGCGCGCATTTCACGTTGGCTGGCCGTTAATCGGCCAGTCAACGTGAAATCCTGGTTGGGGGCCAATTGTGGTTGGCGGTCCATCCCACGGCTTATCCCGGACCCGCTGATCCTGCTCGCCTGCCCACCTAAAAATTCAGTGCCATATGCACACCGGCATGTAAAGCTAGAGGATGTGATAGGGATAGAGTGGGATGAAGCATTCAACACTTAGAAGCTTTTTAAAAACTAGTAGGGCATGTTTTTTTTCCAGTGAATCGTCAAGGATAGAGTCACTTTGGGAAGAATTTTCGGGTCGGCAATCAGGGGCGGGGCCCGCTCTCCAACGCGTTAAAATGACATGCGGTGACGTCGGGCGGGTGTCCCGACATCACCGTGCGTCATTTAGATTGGCTGCGCGCCCGCCGAACTGTCAAAGGCCTATTAAGGCCATTAAGAAAGTAATTGAAGTAGTTAAGAATGCTGCCCGCCCAACCTTAACATTGACGGGCAGGCGAAGAGCCCAGGTGGCCTTCACGTTTTTCATGAAACCTCATCCACGGGCAGGATGAGGTTTCATGAAGGGTTTATTAATTAAATAAAAATTTTTCAAATGTTTGATAAACATGTTCCAGCTCATGTGACGCTGTCACATGAAGGGACATATCTAAATAATTTTTCTCTGTCTATAATAAAAACTTTCATTCCGAACTTAATCTCCCTGAGGCACAGATTTTTGAGCTCTTTCGTGCGCACGCAGGGCAGGCCTTAATTGGCCCGCCCACATAAAATGGCGGGCCCCAATCAGGTTCATGCCCGCCCCCGCACACAACCCCCTCGACGGGAGGAAATTTCTGCCCTATTGGTCTTACTGAACTTGGAGCATTCCTCAAACTTTCTGCAGGTTCTAATACAATAGTTCAAGGCTACATGTGTTATGGCTAATTATTTGGTAAGCCATTTTTAATTTTGCAGAAAGTTATTTTCCGCAAAATAGATTTACAATCCTCTTTCCCCTCGTACAATCGTACAATAGTTCACTGAATAATAACCAACTAGTTTGTTTAAAGAAACAGTCTTTTATAAGTTCAGTATTAGGGTTGGATGTAAATAAAATTGGGGAATACTGACTTCAAATATCTTTTAAAGCACCTAACCTTATCAAATGTTTATCCTCTTAGCAGTACTATTAATATGAAGGGTAGGTGAGATGCAGATTTCAGGTTACTATCAGATCATATTAAGTGGGGGAGCAGGCTCAAGGGGCCGAATGGTCTACTCCTGCTACTTGTTCGTATGTTCGAATGTATTTTTATACAAATCAAGCTGTACAACAAACTATGCTAAATGGAACATTCTGAAACAAATTACAATTGTTACAAGTTTGTCATTTTTTGTTGCAGTCTGGAGATTGAAAACAACGCGAGTGGAGAGGCAGTTGGGAGATGGAAAACAGTGCGAGTGAAGAGGCAGTCAGGAGTCTGAAAACTGCGTGAGGGGAGAGCAGTCGGGAGAGTGTAAGCAGAACGAGTAGAGAGGCAATTGGGAGTCTGAAAGCAGCACGAATGGAACGACAGTCGGGAGCTGAAAACAGTGTTAGGAAGTAGAGACAGTTTAAGTAAGTTATATTGGTGTTTGTGTTAGGAGTGAGTTTTAGCTTTAATGTTTAAGTTTGATTTGTATCTCTGTGTCTGTGTGTTAAGGAAAGTCAAATTGAGTTTTAGTTTCACTTTAAAAAGGTGCTTGCATTTATAATGAGTGTTTTTACGACTTAAGTTAAGCAAACACAAGCGTAGAAGAATTGGACTGTTGCCTAGCAACAGGGGGCCAGAGAGGCAGGTCCCTCCCCCAGACACACAGAAAAACTAAAGAAACAGCAGTTTGTTTTGGAAGCTGTTTGAGTGCAGTTGGTTCTGAAAGTCGCTGCCAAACAGAAGCAACTTGGAAGGGACAGATAGCCAGTCCCAAGCTAAAGAAAATACCCCAAACTTCCAGGGGAGTGGAAGAGGGGAAAGCCCCAAGAAGACAGTCTAGTCAAAGGAAGGACAGGAACCTGGAAAAGGTCCTGTTAAGTGAAGTTAGGAGTGAGGGTCAGAGAGAAAGGCTTCAAGCTTCAGATTTAAAGAGACAAAAACTGCAGAAAGCAGAGTTAAAGTGAGAACAGCTTGCAAGAGGCAACAACGTCCAAAGAGACAACTGAAGGTCTCTTGTGACGCAGTGGTGTACTGTTAATGCTGAGTTGATGAGAGAGAGTGCGTGGGAGACAGCTTGAATGCATGTGGTGACTCAGGGGAGAGGAACATCAGGGGAGTTCAAACCCCTGGAGGTGAACCCTTGTGGAAGACGTCTGAGAGAAAACGTCGATTTGGGAGAAGATTCCGAGGCAAGGTCTTGGAGATCGGAGATTGGAAACCCTCGTGTGAAAGACAGAGTTCAGTAAGACCGGTTGGCTCTCATTGTGACAAGTATCTGGGGGAGTTGAGGAGAGACCCATGAAATCCGGTTGAGGTGGCATGTGTCACTTGATTTCAGAGTGTGGTGTGTATATATATATATATATATATATATATATTAAACAGGGTGCCTATTGGTACATGGACTATATGCTTTACTGTCCACAGTAAGTACATCATTGCTCTTGTAACTCGTGTTATCCTTACAAATCTGTATATATCTATAAAGGTATAGTTGTGGGTGAAGGAGTATTGTAATATAGTTCATCTTTTCTTGTGAAATACATGTATTATTCTTTTGTTAAAATTCATCAGCTGGCCCCTGTGACTCTGTTCAGTAGCTACTCTCCACATATCTAAACAAACAAATAAAAGTTAAGAACCACCAAGTGTTTCTCAGTGGGGGATCATAACAACAGCAGAAGTGGACACCCAATCGGTGTTACTCACAATAAATACTTGGAGTAGACAAATGAATCCAAAGCTCGTTATTTTTTTACTTCAAGCTGGTTTATTCTCCATACAGCTTTCAGTGCTACAGACTTCCTAATAACTTCCACCCAGAGTATTCCGGCTGTATCTACTAATACTGTTTGGATGGGAGAGCCAATGCCCATCACCTGTTTTAATTAGCAATTGTCTTTAACAAGGTAATAGCCATGCAATGTGATTACTGATACATTGACAGGTTGCCCTCTTTTCTTTTTAAATTAAAGCTTTGAAAAATTAAAGAACATTATTTTCGAAACAATCAGAAGGAAATAAATTCATGTATTTTCACATTTATAGATCCAACATTTCCTTTACCAAATATATGTATAAACAATTATAAAGCATCATTATAGCATAAGATGCCCCTCTTCCAACACTTTTAGTAAGTTCTTAGAGCAGGCATTTATTTTCGTATAACAGCCTGATTGTTGGTGACTTGTGTCAACCCATCGTATCTTAGAGATCTCTCCTGTCTAACAATTCTTTTATGCTAGCTAGGTCTATTCTTAGCCTTTTATCAGTGACACTTTTCATTGAATGAACATTATCCCGGCATTATCCCAAAGAGACCGATTGTCAACATAACATTCTATGGATAAACTTTCCTCACATTGCCCCTTATATATTTCTGTCAGTATATTGGATAAGCAAACCCCCATATCTATCGCTTCTACTAATGTCAGCGTTTCAGCTGCTAAGGTGCTTTTCACTACCCTTTTTATTTTCTTGGCCGCCCAAGCCAGCAGGCAACATTTATCATTCTTTCCTACCAAGAATATGATAAACCCTGCAGTGCTAGAATACCCATCTGGAAGATTGGCATGTGAAGCATCATTAAAAATGACCAAACTCATATCTTCTAGTCCACCCAAGGTTGGAAACTTGAGTGTGCATCTTTCAGAATTTAATTTCTTTAATGTTTTCTTTACTCTCAGAACTTTCTCAACTGTAGCATGTTTCATCATAGTTCTCAGCTCCAACACATCATAACTAGCATCAGGTATAGTCTGAGTGCACAACCAGTTCAACTGCCCAATCAAACTTCTCAATTGTTCTGTTTCTTCTTTGGAAGCAGGATCCTTTTTTTGTGAGGTTCCAACCTGATTTATTGGGGTATGATTAACATTTTCTAGATAAGATTGTTGATTCAATGTCACTCCTAATTTGCTCTGCTTAATGTCTAAACCAATGTATTTAAAGGCTCCTCAACCCTGACTTCTGACCTTGAATTCCTTCTTTATCTTCTCAATTACCCATTGCTCAAATTCTACAGAGCCTCCCCCAGGAAATCATCAACATGCATGATAAAGATTCCAGCTAGTTTCTCCTTATGGGACCAGTAGAACATCGCGGGCTCTGCCTTTAACTGAATGTAACCTGTTTTCAACAGGACAGACCTCTTGATGCATCATTCAATCCATGAACACACTTTGTTCAATTGCCACAGCTTTCCTTCTACATCACTGGCTTCTTTGGGTGGTTTCAAAAAAAACTTTTGAAACTTCTCCCCTATAAAAATGCAGCCAATATGATTCCAAAATAGCTTTAAAAAATCTTCAAACTCACTTTCCCTGCAGTAGGCGAGTCCATCCTAATCCCAGAGTCTTTCTTCAAAGCCTTGGGCTATTAATCTCTCTTTAGCCTTATTCTCTTGGAGTACCTTTTCTGTACAGATCCACCTGTGAGATAAAGCTGGCTTGTCCTCCATCAGGTATTTCAATATTCCTTCCAACTTGCCAACTCTTTGGTTTTCCGGTTTATTAGCAGCTACTAAAATCTCTTGGTCATAAGAACTTCTATTTCTATTGACATTCCGAGCTTGCTGTCTAGTCCTCGCTAAGCTACGGCCCTACTCCCATTCCTCCAACTTTCTGAACTACTTCCAAATGATCTTTCTTCCATGTGAGCAGAACCCCGTTCTCAAGTCCGTGAATTTTTTCTGGGGTCACGGCCACTTTCTGGTCCACTGTCAGAGCGTACACTGCGCTTCCTGAATTTCCACATCTTTACCTCCCAGTTTGCTAATCGATATGTCTTGTTTCCTGTCCTTCATCCTGCACATTTAGCAAATGTTTGTATTTACCAGTGGCTTTTCCTGCTCTCCCTTTGATGGCGGCATCCCTGCACACACTGGTCCCTTCTGACATGTATGTTACCTTTGTTCCTACTTTGGGTAGTTGTCCTTTTGGATGAATAGCGTTATCCTGTACCTCAGTGTTATTTTGTTCATCATCAGTCAACCCTGTCTCTGCCATAGTTTGCTCCTCGTAACTGCCCAGTGTGTGTGTGTTTGTGTGTGTGTATGTGAAGTGCATGGTGCCTCCTCGCTTCCTATGTCCTGTTCAGCACCTGTAAAGGTATAATCAGTGCCAATTAACCTTGAAGAATATACCCTAACAGTATGATGCCGTATTGCACAATTACTACTTTTCCATCACTCCCTAGTACCTTGCCAGGTCCTTTCCACTCTTTCCGGTCTTCCTTTTTGTAATAGACCATGTCTCCTTGTCGAAACTGTATTCCCGATGGTCTTATGCAGTGTCGTAGGGCTCGCCAAATTTTTTCCGAAGCTTCAGCTTTAATGAAAGCTTTTCTGCCTGCATGTAGAGCATTCAGATGAGCAGAAAAGGTGGAGCTAATGCTAGTCCCTTCTAGAGCAGGGGGACCATCTGACAACACCAACGGCAACTTCGGATTTCTTCCGTACGCCAACTGGTAAAGACTGTACCCCTCTACTATTTGCAGAGAGTTCTTTGCGTGCACCACCCATGCTAGCGCCGTTTGCAATTTGCAATCTAGTTGATCAGCCAATATTTTATGTAACATGTCCTCCATTACCGCATGGTTCCTCTCACAAAGATCATGGGCTCTCAGCTGCTGCGTGCATTACTATGATGTTTAAATTTTCGCACTGGCAAATTCCCCACCATTATTTGTCAGAAACTTCATTGGTGTTCCTAATCCTATTCCTACCCGTTTCTCCATGACCTTATCGACAATGGTACTTTTGTCTTTACTATGTATTACAGTGAATAGGCTAAATCTGGTTGCCATGTCTATGAAGTGTAGTAAAAAAAATCCCTATCCTTGTCCCAAACTTTTAAGTCCATTGCCACTACATCGTTAAATTCCCTGGCTAGTGACAAGCTCACAACAGGACGCAGTGGTGTCTTGCAATTTTTAAGACAAATTTCACACTGAGCAGTGATTTGCTCAATAAGGTCATCGTATCCTTTATCAACCACTCCCGCATCTCGAAATAGAGTCTTCTGTTTCTGTGGCACCGGATGTGCAAACTGTCTATGTAACTTCCAAATGATCTTTCTGTCCACCAAATTCTTATCCCCAGCAATTAACAAAACTTCATGATCTTCTTGATGAGAAATCTCTGGCATCCTTAGGGGCAGACAGTAAAGACTTGACCAAGTAAAATGTAGATCCACATTTTTCCCCGCACATGACCGCTCCATCATTCTTCATGTCTAGTGTCATTTGAGCCTTTTTCAATCGCAGATCGACTTATCAATAGCGGTATCTCGCTAGAAACCACATCAGTACTGATAAACAGGCTGATCCCTGCAGTCTTACAAGGGGGGAACCACCCTTTAGGAGGATGTTAATATCTTATCATCTCGGAACCTGAAGCAGGTAGAGCTTTCATATTCCGTGATCTTCCACCGGTCTGCCTCATTGAGACACCCCAGATAGCAGTTAAGCCAGTCTACGCCACACACCGTAGAAGTGCAACCAGAACCGCACAGTTGAAGGAATTGACCATCAAGATACTCATCATTGGATCTAAACTTTCAGTGATCAATACAATTCCATCATGGCAGTCACCATCATCATTTCAGTCTCAGAAGAATCAGCCTTGTGGGTCACTTCAAAAACACGATTTTTTCGCTGTGGGCAGTTCATCACGTAATGATACCAGGAATCACATTGAAAACACCGATTAATCATTCCCCGTGCATTTTTTGGGTTTAAACGCTCACGGTCACCATCCCAGATGGGTTTTGTCCTCGCTCTCAAATTGGCTGGGGTTACGACCATTTTCAGATCTCCTGTCATTAACCCCGTCTAATATTTGGTTGATCTTGAAATTTTGTCACCATAGGATCCTCCATCCTTTTGTTTCACGGGATAGCTGTTCGTATTTGCTAAGAAAGTGGCTGGGTACGACTGTTTCCCCAGAAATTTTTATAGGGCAGCAGCCATTTGATCTAGGGAGAGATTCTTTCTCCTGGAATTGTACCCGTTAGTACTAAAAGACAATCAACGTGGGAAATGCGAGCACAGTCCAGTAATTTAAATGCCAATACTGACTCCAGAATTTCAAGTTCAAATCTCTGCAGTCTCCTGTACCATTTATCAAAATCAATGATATATTCTTCCATGGACTGATCATCTAATTTCCTAAGTCTCTCAAAGATTGTCCAAGTTTCATACGCTTCCAATAACTCACCCTTTTTGTAAAACTTATCCAAAAATTGTAGCAGAAGTACCAATCCCTCCATGATCCAAATCATCCACTTTCCACTCTGAAAATACCTTACTCCTCATCTTACCTTTGGCTGGTAATGATAACGCCAAAGCCATACCTTGCTTCTTCCAGAGTATGGAAGTAACCCAAGTCTACATCTCAACTTCAGTCTTCCATTGCTGATATGGTTCAGAGTCAGAAAAAATTGGTGGATAGTCAAAGCTCGCAATTTTGCATCGTCCTTCTGCTATTCCGCAACTTAAATTGTCAGCAACAGTACATTTCTTTTCCCTCAGGGGATTGAGACAAAAAGCTTCATATACAGCAATCAATCACCAAAGCTTACAGTTCATCCTCTGCTACTATGTATAAATGCTTATGATGGATGAATGAATCCAGAATAAACGCTTACGGTGGATGAATGAATCCAAAGCTGTTTATTTTTACTTCAAGCTAGTTTATTCTCTATAACAACTCCTCAGTGCTACAGACTTCCCAGTAGCTTCCACCCAGAGTGTTGCAATTGTATATTTTTATACTGTTTAGATGGGGGAACCAATGCTTATCACCTGTTTTGACTAGCAATTGTCTTTAACAAGATAATTGCCATGCGGTGTGATTACGGATACATTGACAGTCGGGAGCCTGAAAACAGCACAAGCGGAAAGGCAGTCAGGGGTCTGAAAACAGCGGGATTGGAGAAGCAGTTGTGAACCTAAAAACAGCGCGAGTGGGAGAGGCAGTCGGGAGATTGAAAACAGGGTGAGTGGAGAGGCAGTCGGGAGATTGAAAACATGGCGAGTGGAGAGGCAGTCGGGAGATTGAAAATACCGCGAGTGGAGAGATAGTCGGGAGATTGAAAACAGCGCGAGTGGAGAGGCAGTCAGGAGATTGAAAACAGCGCGAGTGGAGAGGCAGTCGGGAGATTGAAAACAGGGCGAGTGGAGAGGCAGTCGGGAGATTGAAAACAGCGCGAGTGGAGAGGCAGTCAGGAGATTGAAAACAGCGCAAGTGGAGAGGCAGTCGGGAGATTGAAAACAGTGCAAGTGGAGAGGCAGTCAGGAGATTGAAAACAGCGCAAGTGGAGAGGCAGTCGGGAGATTGAAAACAGTGCGAGTGGAGAGGCAGTCGGGAGATTGAAAACAGTGCGAGTGGAGAGGCAGTCGGGAGATTGAAAACAATGCGAGTGGAGAGGCAGTCGGGAGATCGAAAACAGTACAATTTTTAAAAAGTGACATCACAGCAAAGAAGCAATTTGGTTGCAGAAGAAGCTAGCTGTCTGATGGTTAAGGTTTATTCTGTTCCTAGGATTTAAATTAATATAGGCACTGTACTTATGTAAGTTGATAGTAATTTGATTGGCCGATAAGTACTTAGTCTTAGGGACAGTGTTAATAGACAGCTTAGGACACAGGAGTTAGGGTAGATCTATAAATGAAACAGAACTAAACTTTAAAATAAAATAATTAAAGTAAACACCTAAAACGCATACTAGTGTAGTTAAGAAATGGGTAACTTTTAGTTGTCAGTGATACTAGCATTTATTAAGCACAGCAAATAGTAGCATACATAGGAATTACCCTAAGTTAATCAAGAAAGTAATTAAATTAAATTAAATTAACCTAATAACATAAGTAACAAGGGCATGAAAGCAGAGCTAATGAAAGTGAACTGGCAATTTAGGTTAAGGGATAGGTCAATAGAGATCCAGTGGCAGACAGTTAAGGAGATAATTCAGAATACTCAGAATAGATACATTCCAACAAGGAAGATCCACCGTCCGTGGTTAACTAAAAAAAGTTAAAGATAGTATCAAACTTAAAAAACATAATTGTGCAAAGATGGGTGGCCGGTCAGAAGATTAGACAGAATATAAAAAATAACAAAGAATGATTAAAAGATTAATAAGGAGGAAGAAATTAGAGTACGCGAGAATGCTGGCTATAAACATAGAGACAGACAGTAAGGGTTTCTATCGATATTTAAAAAACAGAAGAGTTAACAAAGTGAGTGTCGGTTCTATAAAAAGTAAGTCTGGGGAATTAATAATGGAAAATAAGGAGATGGCAGATGAATTGAACAGGTATTTTGCATCGGGCTTCACAATAGAGGATACAAGTAACATCCCAGAAATAGCTGTAAATCAGGAATTGGGAGGGAGGGAGGAACTCAACAAAATTACACTCATCAGGGAAGTGGTACTTAGCAAATTGTTGGAACTATGGGTTGACAAGTCCCTGGGTCCTGATGGATGTCATCCCAGGGTCTTAAAAGAAGTGGCTAGTGAGATAGTTGATGTGTTGGTTTTAATTTTTCAAAATTCACTAGATTTGGGGAGGGTTCCTTTAGATTGGAAAATAGCTAATGTAACTTCTTTATTCAAAAAGGGAGGGAAACAGAAAGCAATAAACTATAGGCCATCTGTCATAGGGAAGATGTTAGAAGCAATTAAAGATGCTATAACAGGGCATTTAGATAAATTCAAGGTAATCAGGCAGAGTCAACATGGCCTTGTGAAAAGAGGAATCACTGGCTATGATGGATAGATAAGAATGGAACTAGGTGAGTGCAGCTGAATGACAGTGGAGAGACATTGGAAGAGGATGATGCAGTTAATCGTGTTAAAAGCTGCAGACAGGTTGAGAAAGGCAAGGAGAGATAGTTTGCCGCTTTCAACAAAAGAACTGGAAAACGAAGAAAACTACCTTTTATTCTTTATTGAAGGTAAAGTGCCATTAGCAAGGTGCCATTAATACAAAGTATATAACAGATATAACAGGCTATTATTTCTGTAGGTTTTCAATTACAACATACTAGTTCTGTGTTTCAAGAAGTTTGAATTCTCTAGGAAAGCTGAACAATTTAAGAAACATGAACCTTTTCCTTAGCAGCTTGTCGGGTCTTGTCATCCATCCACGTAAGCTTTTCCAAACCGTCTTTAAATGCTGTTCGAATTTCATTGATCATTTCTTCTGCCTGGATGTCAAAGCAGGGAGACAATTACACAACAGGCTAAATCATAGAATATTGAATGGTTACTGCACGGGAGACCATTCAGCCAATCATATCCATGCCAGCTCTCTGCAAAATCAACTAGGATAGTCCCACTTCCCAGCCCTTTCTCCATAGACCTGCACTTCTTCTTTCTTCAGATTCTTTTTTATATTTGTTCACAGAATGTGAGCACGGTTGGTTGGGCCAACATTTATTGTCCATCCCTAATTTTGCTCGTGAATATGTTGGTGAGCTGCCTTCTTGAACCGCTGCAGTCCATGTGGTGTAGGTACACCCAGAGTGCTATTAGGGAGTTCCAGGATTTTGACCCAGCGACAGTCAAGGAACGGCGATATATTTTCAAATCAGGGTGGTGCATGACCCGGAGTGGAACTTGCAGGAGGCGGTGTTCCCATGTATTTGCTGCCCTTGTCCTGCTAGATGGCCGAGGTTGCGGGTTTGGAAGGTGCTGTCAAAGGAGCCTTGGTGAGTTGCTGCAGTGCATCTTGTAGATGGTACACGCTGCTGCCACTGTGCATTGGTGGTGGAGGGATTGAATGTTTAAAGTGGTGAATGGCGTGCCAATCAAGCAGACTGCTTTGTCCTGGATGATGTCGAGCTTATTGAGTGTTGTTGGAGCTGCGCTCATGCCTTTATTTATAAAGTCCAGAGTCCTGCATGCCTCTTTAACTGCTTTCTTAACCTGTCCTGCCGCCTTCAACGATTTGTGCACTTATAGCTCCAGGTCCCTCTGCTCTTGTACCCACTTTAGAACTGTTTATTTTATTTATATTGGTCTTTTCACATTGTTCCTAACGAAGTGTATCACTTCACACTTCTCTGCATCAAATTTCATCTGCCACGTCTCCTCCCATTCCCCCAGCCTGTCTCTGTCCTCTTGAAGTCTATCACTATCCTCCTCACAGTTCATAATACTTCCAAGTATTGTGTCATCTGCAAATTTTGTAATTGTGCCCCACGCAAATCTAGGTCATTAATATAGATCAAGAAAAGCAGTGATCCTAATACCAACCCCTGTGGAACCCCACTGCATACCTTCAGTCCAAAAAAAAACTGTTCACCACTACTCTATATTCAGCTAATTTTGTATCCATGCTGCCATTGTCCCTTTTATTTCATGGGCTTTAATTTTGCTACTAAGCCTGTTATGTGACACTTTCAGCTTTCCTACCACTTGAGGTTAAACTAACTGGCCTGTAGTTGCTGGGCTTATCCTTACAGTTTTTTGATCAAGTGAGTTACATTTTTATTTCTCCAGTCCTCTGGCACCAACCCTGTATCTGAGGAGGATTGAAACATTATTGCCAGTGCCTCCCCAATTTCCACCCTTACTTCCCTCAGTACACTCGAATGCATCTCATCTGCCCTCAATTTAACAGCTTAGCTCAGCTGACAGTGGAACTGAAAATCCAGATGGCTTGGACTAAAGCTGAAAGTGTAAATAGGACCTGAGCTATTTGTGTTGACCCTAAGTCAGTCAGTTTGAAGTTTATGCAACAATTTAAATCCAACTAAATATTGCTCTAATTGGCATAAATATAGTGCAATCTGTCTACTGCAAATCCTTGTCACCTTTTGGCCCAAGTTGGATGCAAGATCCACAGCTGCAGCGTGCTCATCAACCTTGGAACTAAACACTATGCATTGCCTTAACAGGGTCATGGCAAAAGTATATATAGAGGTATCACAATTAGGTTTGAGTTATTTGATTTCCTGGAATTTGATTCCCTTTGGTAAAGATGCGGATCTGGATCCAGATCGTGGAATTATTTAATGGATCCATTAACATTGGGGCACAGGGAAAATTGACCATTTTTTACGAATATTTTGGGTTGTTTTATTTAGAATGTTATTGATCGTTTTAGAAAGACTCACATTTATGGGACAAGAGATCAGCTAGAAGTGCATAAATGTTATAATGTAGTTTAAAGTTGAGGTAACACAGAGTAGCAAAGGTATGCACTCTATTGAGTACTCCTTTCACATGTTCTTGAATGTTAATGAGGTTTGTTTGATGGGTAATTTCCAATTTGCCATATGGAATAAAATAGCAAATTTGTTTATAATGTTTATGTTCCTTTAGCTCAGAGGGAATCTTTGACTGACGAGTGTTAATTAAGTTTGAAACATAAGAATACTTACGATTACTTTGCTGTCTTTGTCAAAAGTAACTTTTACAAACAAAGCTCCCAAGGCAAATCCTAGGGTGTCATCTGTGTTTCCAATACAAGTCTGCCATCGAGGAGTACAGGACTGAAAGAGATCAGGTTTTAGTATCATTTGTGTTGCTTTAATGTATTTATTGAACGTAGCCTGAAATGTTTGTGGTGTTATATAATATTTGAACTGATTCCTACAAAAATACAATTGTGCCATTTAGAATAATTTTAGAACAATGCTGATATCTTCTGATGATAAAGATTTATTAAGATTTGTCTTTCCTTTTGGACCAATTTACTAACACAGCTTAAATATTTTGTGGTTCCCAAGTAACTCCACAAAGCTTTTCATTGTGTTGTTTGTCAGTTTCCAAATAACATATTTGCTTTTGTAAGACTGCTGTGAGCAGATATCCTGTGGAAGACATTCCTGTCCACTAATTTTAGTTTAAAAAAAAATGGACATTCAATACTGCTTTGGGCTTATATTTAATTTTTCACTAAAGCAAGTAAAAACAGGAATTCAAGTCCCCTTAAGCAGATAAGTCACCAGCAATGACATCAAAGTTTCCCTTCTGTATATTCAGGAGGTCACCAGAGGCATCTTCTCATAAATGGGCCTCTTATGGATTAGCTCTGAGCAGTTTACAATGTAAGCAAAGAAATGCATTGAAATGCAGATAATAGATATTTAACAGATATCATTCATAATATTCATTTCAATTCTGATTAATTTAGTTAAAAACAAAAAACTGCGGATGCTGGAAATCCAAAACAAAAACAGAAACAGAAATACCTGGAAAAACTCAGCAGGTCTGGCAGCATCGGCGGAGAAGAGCACAGTTAACAAGAGTCCTCATGACCCTTCAACTCGGCGGAGAAGAGCACAGTTGACGTTTCGAGTCCTCATGACCCTTCAACAGTTCTGTTGAAGGGTCATGAGGACTCGAAACGTCAACTGTGCTCTTCTCCACTGATGCTGCCAGACCTGCTGAGTTTTTCCAGGTATTTCTGATTAATTTAGTTCTCTGTATGCTATTGTAAAACAATAAAGGTCAATTAGCCTCTAAAAGATCAAATAAATTTTCACTAAATGTATGATGGCACTTTAAACAGGCTTTGTATTCATAGTTAACGTTTAATTAAGCTGATAACCATGAAACAGGGCATGAAAAGATGTTATAAGCCACCTGGGTTTAAAACTGAAATATGGATGGGTTTCTGCTATAACATCCTGTTCTGAATTTTTTGAGGCTATGATTGTTTCTATGCAACATCAGACAAGTGCCTCATGGTATCATAATCCAAAAACTTCTTTGAGGCCGGGTCAGACATAACATGAAATGCAGTGCATTATCTCTAGAGAATTTGTAAACTCTACAACCAGCAGACAAAACAAGGCAACTAATGGGAATGTTTTTCATCTAAAAACAAAGAGAAAGTAATAATATGGCGCACTTTGTAGCTTAGTTCTCCAAACAGTTTTTGCTTGAGAAATAAGTAAATTTACAATAGATTATTTTGAATAGTTTTAAGTTTCAGTGGTTATTCTAATGAATGTCAATTTTTTTTAGGTGCATAAATAAACTAATGTTCAATTTAATAACAGGCTCGCATCCCGTTTCCAGAAGTAGTATGTGGGTGGTCTATCATATCCTTCAAAGTTTTGCATTGTATAGAGCAGATTTTGGAGAATTCTGGTCAATTCTGAGTGTTATCCTGGATGCTTCCGCACAAAGTGTTCATTGTGGTAATGTTCAATAAATGTTAACGTTCCAATTTTTTTTGAAAGCTTGAGTGTGAACAAGTACCAACACCAATTAATTACCCCACATATATGAAACTCCATTCAACTGGATCAAACTGAATCATAACACACTTGAAAATCAAAAAGAAATTTGTAAATTAATGCTGTGATTTTGATCCAGAATAAATGTTAATTCATGGGGACTATGTACATAATACCATTGCCACTAGTAGACACAGTAACCAAAAAGTAATATAAAAGCAAAAAACTGCGGATGCTGGAAATCCAAAACAAAAATAAAAATAAAAATAACTGGAAAAACTCAGCAGGTCTGGCAGCATCTGCGGAGAGCAATACAGTTAACGTTTCGAGTCTGTATGACTCTTCAACAGAACTAAGTAAAAATAGAAAAGAGGTGAAATATAAGCTGGTTTAAGGGGTGGGTGGGACAGATAGAGATGGATAGAGGGCCAGTGATAGGTGGAGATAGCCAAAAGATGTCATAGACAAAAGGACAAAGAGGTGTTGAAGGTGGTGATATTATCTAAGGAATGTGCTAATTAAGGGTAGAAAGCAGGACAAGCAAGGTACAGATAGCCCTAGTGGGGGTGGGGTGGGGTGAAGGGAAGGGATTGAAATAGGCTAAAAGGTAGAGATAAAACAATGGATGGAAATACATTTAAAAATAATGGAAATAGGTGGGAAAAGAAAAATCTATATATATTATTGGGGGAAAAAAAGGGGGGATTGGAAAGTGGGTGCGGATGGAGGAGAGAGTTCATGATCTAAAATTGTTGAACTCAATATTCAGTCCGGAAAACTGTAAAGTGCCTAGTCGGAAGATGAGGTGCTGTTCCTCCAGTTTGTGTTGAGCTTCACTGGAGCAATGCAGCAGGCCAAGGACGGACATGTGGGCATGAGAGCAGGGTGGAGTGTTGAAATAGCAAGCGACAGGGAGGTCTGGGTCATGCTTGCGGACAGACCGAAGGTGTTCTGCAAAGCGGTCACCTAGTCTGCTTTTGTTCTCTCCGATGTAGAGGAAACCGCAATGGGAGCAACGAATGCAGTAGACTAAACTGAGGGAAGTGCAAGTGAAATGTTGCTTCACTTGTAAGGAGTGTTTGGGCCCTTGGATGATGAGGAGAGGGGAAGTAAAGGGGCAGGTGTTGCACCTTCTGCGGTTGCATGGGAAGGTGCCGTGGGAGGGGGCTGAGGTGTAGGCGGTGATGGAGGAGTGGACCAGGGTGTCCCGGAGGGAACGATCTCTGCGGAATGCTGCCGGTGGGGGGGGGGCGGTGGTGAAAGGAAGATGTGTTTGGTGGTGGCATCATGCTGGAGTTGGCGGAAATGGCGGAGGATGATCCTTTGAATGCGGAGGCTGGTGGGGTGATAAGCGAGGACAAGGGGGACCCTATCATGGTTCTGATAGGGAGAGGAAAGTGTGAGGGCGGATGCGCAGGAGATGGGCCGGACACGGATGAGGGCCCTCTCAACCACTGTGGGTGGAAAACCTCGGTTAAAGAAGGAGGAAGACATGTCAGAGGAACTGTTTTTGAAAGTGGCATCATCAGAGCAGATGCGATAATGGCAAAGGAACTGAGAGAATGGGATGGAGTCCTTACAGGAAGTGGGGTGTGAGGAGCTGTAGTCGAGGTAGCTGTGGGAGTCAGTAGGCTTGTAATGAATATTGGTGGACAGTCTATCACCAGAAATTGAGACAGAGAGGTCAAGGAAGGGAAGGGAAGTGTCAGAGACGGACCATGTGAAAATGATGGAGGGGTGGAAATCGGAAGCAAAATTAATAAATTTTTCCAGGTCCAGACGAGAGCATGAAGCAGCAACCAAAAAGTAATGCCTTATTGCATACAGACCTCAAATCATATTTTCTGAATATTTGGCATTATTTTTTCCATAAAAAAGCTGTCTTTCTGTAATATCCCATTTAGAATGACATCATTGCAAAGGATGTTGTTGCTTAACAATTTCAGCAACTTGTACTTACATTGTAACAGTTCCAAAGAACAGTCATGTTGGGCTCGAAACATTAACTCCGTTTCTTTCTCCACAGATGCTGCCAGACCTGCTGAGTTTTTCCAGCATTTTCTGTTTTTATTTAAGATCTCAAGCATCCACAGTATTTTGCTTGTACTTATATAGTGCCTTTAAGGTAATAAGTCGTCCCAAGATGCTTCATCAGGAACTGCTTCTCCAGTTCATGTTCAAGGCGTGCATATATGTCTGGTTGGGGGTGCATTGTGTTTGGGCTGATTATGCAAGTTTCTATAATTGACAGCCAGCACTCACTATATAGGTTCATATTTGGAAATCAGTCACATGCACAAGGTATCTGTGGCTGTTACAAATATAGTTGTATCTCATGTGAATCACCATCTTCAGCAAAAGACCAGGAAGAAAAATCTTTAAAGGATACATCACAATGTATGTCTAATGAAAATATACAAAGGCAGGAATCGTTGCGGGCGGGATAGAAAATTTGATGGACCAGCAAAAGGTCTGTTGACTTCAGATGGGACAGAAAACTCCTGGCCAAAGTATTAAAAAAGTATGAATTTGTGTATTTCAGTCAATTTTCATATGAAGTCCCAAGTACAGCAAAAGAAAATCAAGTCAGATTATTTTGCGAGATGCAGGATTTAAGAATATTGGTAAATTGACATAATGTTCTTAATGCTACTAACCATCACACTGTGCAGACTGTGATAAGTGTGTGGCTTATTTTGCTGAATTCATACAGTTAAACATTGACTAGTGACTGACCTTGTAACTTGTACTGTGAGGCAAATAAATTATATTATAGAAGAGGAACAAGGGCCCCAAAAATTGCAACAATACTCCAAAGATAGCAATAAAACCAGGACAATGGCAAGATAGCATAGTCAAACAAAATGACAGTCTTATAAAAATTCCTTTCAAAATGTCTTGTGTGAATGAATGTTAAATAAAATGACCATCTTGAATTCTTTGGAAAACAACTTATAAATAAAGATCTAATGAACAACAACTCAATGCATAGCATTAGGTTCCCACCAGAGTTGGGATGGAGCTGGTTGGGGGAGGTGGCCCATATAAAAACCTAACAACATTTGAGTTTGTGGCAGGGCAACAGTGAAGACTATCCAACTGTTAGAAGAACATCTAACTGTCAGAAGACAATGCAGCACTTTAAAAACATCAAACTATTGGAAAATTGCCTAGCTGTCAAAGAACTTGAAGTGACCACACCATCAACTTCTGCTCTGAGAGCAAACAGGGAAATATTCTTTCAACCTCTAATATTGGTGCAGGAGCTGAATATTTTTTTGATCTCTGTATTGTTATAACTGAATTCTAATCTCCTGATACTTTTTTATATTTGATTTAACTACTAATAAATGAGACATTGATTATCATTTGGTGTCATGTCCGAACCTGTTACAAGAGTCAGCAGACATCTAGCAATTGTAAACAGTTGGAAAGAACATCCATGCCAAACATTCATGCATGCATCAGAAATTATACTTCCAAAAAGATATTTGCTACAAACACCAAAGTGGCCATGTAATTTAGTGCTGTGGAACAGCAACTCCTACGCCAAAATATAACAGCTTACATTCCAAACTGATGAACATGACAAACAGACTCAATTGACAAGTTCTGGGACATTAGACCACAGTAACTAACTTTTACTTTCATATTTCAAATATTTAATCTTGACTTCTTGATCATTTGCTTTTCAACGAACAAATTAAATCTCACCTTCTTTGTACCATAAAGAGTTTCCAGAAGCTTTTCCTGCGCATTTTCAAACCGCTGATCCAAGTTGGATGCTGTCTTCTGCACTAAATTCCATATCATGTAATTGTTCAAAATGCTAAGTGATGTAAAACATTGTTAAACATTTAATGATTTAATCTTTAGATGCAATATTTAATAGCACAAACTAAATCAGATAGCTGATTGCTAATTTTCTAAAGTATGTCAAAATTTTAATCTAAGACTGATGCACATAGGTATTATTTAAATATCTAACTTGAAATATAACTGTTTTAATTCAGTTGTTTTATTAATGTAAAACTCAAAATTCACATGACTCCTTCACTATTTGCCTTAATGAGAAAACCAGACACACAGACCATGCTGAGATGCAGAATCCAAATTATATTTATGACATAGCATTTACTATCATGTGACTTGATAATCTATTTACTGCAAAACCCAATAAAGCAGCAGTTATTTGCTAATGTAAACTAAGAAAACATCTAACATGTCATAAATAAATGTCTTGCATATGTGTTTGAACAGTGTAATATGAAAAAAGTCACCCTTCCACAAAAATTCAGCAGAGATTCTTTACAGGCTGCTAAACTGCAATCCTCACTGTGTTTATCATCAACATTTATAATTAGAAGTAATTTAATAGACTAGGCTCTTGAGCAGTAATGGAAAAGTACAGTTTGCAGATGTATCTTTAGTTCATAGTAGATGATGCCTGGCAGACTGTGAATAAGCAGTTCAAAGAAGGAATCTGAGAAGATTCAGACCCACTGGGAAGCACAGTGCAGAGTAAATTACCTGTTCCTCATTGAAGTCGGAGTTTAAAATCAAACTGGGCCAATAAGCTCATCAAAATTAAGTGAATATTTCACTCCAGAAAATATCACAGAGTCAGCAATAGAAAAATGAGACAGGACTGAGCTCAAATGTTACATCCTCATGTTGAAAAGCCTTCTGGGACCTGAACCTTGACCTTAATTGCAACTATCCCTCAGCACCTCACTGCTGCTGAGGAAAGTGTTGGGCAGGCGTTTAAGATCACAAAAATCTAAATTCTGCTGCATTTCTAGCCAGTCTAATATTTACCGCACTGATTCAGGCCCTGAATGAGGCTTACAGTAAAAGAAGGCAGACTGTGTCTCCCAGCCCCTCACCACTTGGGGTTCCCTAACCCCTACATATCCTAATCTTCAGGGAATGTTCAGCCCTCTGATCCTCCATCACAAGGAAGAATTCCCAGCTCTTTCCAACCTCTGATTGCATTGCGAAGGAGTCTCCAGTGCTCGCAACCTCAACACAAACAGGGATCCCCCAGCTCTTATTCCTAGGTTGAAGCCAAGGGAATCCAATGACAACTGGGGACTGTTTCAACATGGCTACATTTTTGCTCCCATTCACTGGACAGTAGTTTTATTTAAATGGTTTTAATTGTAGGTCCTACACATTACTGATCTGGCTAAGTGTGCCACCTGGTACCAGGCCACCCTCCCAACCCCATTAAAAATTGAGGCCTTATTGGCTGAGTATATTTTAGAATGTATTAGCAAACAGCTATGGAACTGTAACCCAATGTAATTAACTGGCAACTGCGAGAAAGTCAAAAAAGACAAGAAAAGTTCAAGGAGACAACTGTGCGTATATAAAAGAGCATAAAAGCGCACAACTCCAAATTACTGAAAACAGGTACTGTAAAGAATAATCAAGGAGAATATACCCTCTGATAGAAAAGGGTTAGTAATGAAAAATGTGCACCATATACACTATTTTATACTTTGAAAGGGAGATTAGTTTGGTTTCATTTTTATATGTATTATTAAAATTGTTTCAAAGCTGAGTTCTGAGGAAGATTAAGAACAGTCAAATTACCACTTTGCTTTGGCTGTTTCAACTCCACTAAAACCAATAAAACTACATGGCTCAAAACTGGAGCAAGTCTGCACCATCTGTTGTTTATAACTGGAGCTAAGATAGCATCCAAGAAATCAATGCAGATGATGGCATCAGAGTGAGATTACATGCAGTGAAATCATTTTCTATACTTTAGTTTGAGAGTCTGACCTCAGATAGGCGAACTTTTACAGGTAACAAGTATGTTAATAATTAAAACAGGCCACACTTCAGGTGCTCTGGCTGATCTAAAACCCAGACGCTATTGCACAGGTTTGATGCAGCAGAAAATATGTTAATGCAGGCATAATCTGTGTCCCCCAATCCTCCAGTGGCAAATTCATGCCATTATTTTCTGGAAAGACAATTAGAATATGCTGCAGCTATTTTAACAGCTGATCGGGAGTTGCATGGCCAATGTCTGATACACGTTGAAAGTACCAGGGCCTAAACTCAGAACACGGCAACAGGTTCTTTAACAGGTACACATTTAAGAGCAATGGTTTGGATCTGATAATGTGGGGGTGGGTTGCAGACTGTACGGGCAGAGTGTCCAGGTTGGATTTAATCTGAGTTATGAGTCTGTCCTGAAAACATAGTATAAATGACATAGCAAGTGCCCCGTGTGATTAGGGTTGTCTTCCCAACTGCATGCATTCTTCATTACCAATGGTCAAACAAGGTTAGCACACAAGCTCAAATGTTAATACAATAATACTATAAATTGGGGGGAAATCAAAACATGCTTGGCTATCAAAATATTTATTTTATTACTTAGCTGAGGTTAAGATTTCAATGAAGTTCTCAAAACAAGTAAGTAAAATGTTACCCTTGGGTATCTTGCTGAGCAATAGAATGCTGATTTTTAAAATTGCATCTGAGTTTTGGTAGCAAGGCTGGCATTTATTGCCCATCCCTATATGCCCTTGAGCAGGCGGTGGCAAGCAACATACAACTGAATGGTTTGCCACCACCTGGGCAGTGTCAACCACATTGCTGTGGGTCTGGGGTCACATATAGTCCAGGCCAGGCAAGGCCAGCAGATTTTTTTTCTCTTTAAGGACATTAGTGAACCAGATGGATTTTTACAAATATCTGGCAGTTTCATGATCATTATAAATGAGACTGGCATTTTATTCCAGAATTATTGATTAACTGAATTTAAATTCCTCCAACTGCTGTGGTGGGATTTGAATCATGGGGTGAATTTTACAGTCCCCCACTGGCGTATTTGAAGGTTGGGGGGGGGGGTGAAATAAAACGGGTGGCCTGCCCACCACCTTCCATCCCACCCCCAGCCTGTCTCTCAATGTGTCAGGCAGCCTGCCTGCCCTTGGGCAGTTGAGGCCGTAAGTGGCCAATTAATGGCTGGCCGCTTAAGGGCCTCATTCTGCCTCTGCTACAATTTCACTTGCAGCTGGGGAGGGCAGAAGCAAGGTGAGTAGCCCGACAGCTTTCACTGCAAGGGCTGCTGTCAGGTAGAAAGGGGGACAGCTCCTTTGGACGGGGGTGTTTGGTGGGGGGGGGGGCGGAGAGCGGTCTCCTGCGCCCATAGGGGGCACCACTGCTCCAAGATTGTAACCACGCCCCCCACCCCCCCAGCACCCAAATGCATTCTGGCCTCTAAAACCCTTCCCTGCAACCCCCACCCCCCCTATCCTTGCTGGGGTCTGCCCAGACAGCCCAACCAAAATCCCTGACCTACCTGAATTCTGGGGTCCGTCACTTCTTCATCTTTGTGGACTGCCTGTCATCTGAGCAGTGGCACTACTTGATTCTGGCGCTGTTGCGACTACAGAGCTGCTTGCCAATCTAATTGGCCGTCAGCTCTCTAGGTCATGACTTGCTCCCAGATGGGGGTGGAAATCCCACCCTAATCCAAATAAGACTGCCCCTCCCCCCGCATATTATCGCTATGGGGCTACCGGTTTCTGGTTGGCACAGCGTCAACAGACTTCTTGGTCAGGGGTGCGGCTAATCCGTCCCCCCATAAAATCCACCTCCATGTCTTTAAAGCATTAGTCCGGGCCTTTGATTTACTAATCCATTAACATTACCACTATGCTACTATACCCCTCCAGTGCCATTCTGTACTGATCTAAGGGGCTGAATGATCACAATGCCGTAAATTCAGCAAACTCAATGTCACCATTGATGTTATTGGCGGGGGAGGGGAGGGTAGCAAATTATGAATGGCACATGTAATGGCATAAGTCACTCACACCATTATGTGCTGGCATTTCTGCACTATTACTAAGGCATGCATTCTCAGTATTTTCAGACCAAATGCCTCTGCAAGTTTCAGTGTCAAATAATTGGTGAGCAGTTACATTTAAGCAAAAGATCGACTTACTGCCCTGTTCTTGCCGAGCAGCATTTTAACTCAGCGGATTCAGGTGACAAATACACCCATTGAAAACAAGTGAGTACTGCCTCAATATATTCAAATCAGGGTTCTGTGATGTAGTGGTGTATTTTTAAATGGCTCATTTTGAAGTTCTGCCAATTGGGACACCCAATGAGGAAAAAAAACTTGTATTATTGGCTTCATAACGACTGATGGTACAACTGGAAGTTGCATGGAATGGTTCTGTCATTTGCAGGCACACGGGTCATTAGGATCTGTGTGCTATAGTGAATAATGTGCTTCAGAGGCAGTTCTGAGCTTGAAGTTCCCTCTGATTTTTTTGTCCCTTTTAGTTACCTTCATTAAGCACTCACTGCTCATCAGATGCGTTTCATTTACTCCTTTCTTAAGAACATGGGAACAGCAAGGGACCATTCAGCCCTTCGAGCCTGCTCCATTCTTCAGTTAGATCATGGTTTCTGCATTTTACCTCCATAAACCTGTCCTAGGTTCACTATCCCTTAACACTTTATCGTAACAAAAATCTATCATTCAGCTTTGAATTTTTCGACTGGCTCAACCTCAGCAACATATTGAGTATAGAGTTACAGATATCCATTCCCCTTTGTGTGAAGGATGCTTCCTGACATCACACCTTAACAGCAGGGCCAGGCAGAGATATCATGGGCCCTGGTGCTTCTCCCATTTCTGTGCCCCTCTTATCACCCTGATTAACCCTCCCCCTCAATTGTGCATATTATTGTTTTACCCCCTTCAAGTTTCACTCATGAATTTTCTTTAATTTAAGCTCTTCATGCTCAATCATAGCCTCCATGTATTTCAAACATGCTTCCTCTGCATACTTCCAAGAAACGTTTGGTATGTGCCACTATACCCTCACCAATGGGGCACCTGACACACTTTACATCAGAAGCATGTGCTGCAAACTCCATTCCGGAACTTTAACAATCCAACTTCAGCCCCAGCATTTGTTCCTTTCTATTTGTGAATCTTGCTAAGTGAAAACCGGGTGTCAAAATTCCCTACACAACATTGAGTACAAAAGTACTTCACAACAGCTGAGAGAAGCACTCTTGTGGGTTTCTGAAAGGCACTTTATAAACCAAATGGCAGGCAAAGTGGAACCAGGGCCACACCGTCGAGGGAGGAGAACAGGAAGGGCCTTTTGGGTTAAACTTAACATAGATGCACAAGGCACTATACCTTACCTTGCCCTCCAGCTGTGAAAGACACCCTACTGGCAGGTAAAGTGGAACCAGGACCACACCATTTGTTGGGGGGGCGGGGGGGGAGGTCAGGAAAGGCAAGAGCTAAAGCCGCCATCAAGAGAGGAGAGGATGGGAAGCCCCACACCATGGAGGGAAGCTATGAAGAGACAGGGTCACAGCCTCCATCGAGGAAGGAGTTCGTGAAGGGCCACACAAACAAGGGATGAGGTTGGGAAGGGCTACACCAGGGGCAGGAGGTCGGGAAAGGCTTTATAGGGGTAAAATCTAATGTCGACGCACTAGGCGCTTTACCTTACCTTGTGCTCCAGCCAGATCTGAAGAGTGAATAAAGTAACTTCTGCCACAACGCCCAACAGAAACAGAACAGTCCACAAGGTAAGCAAGAAAGGAGGAGCTGGGAAATCTGGCGTGTCCAACTTGGCCTTGTTCAGAACAACAGCAATCACTGGCTGAGTAGCCTATCAACCAGGATGGTCTATGCGTCAGATTGACCACTTTGGTCAGTGTCCTAGAGCATGGGCCCCAGTGTTTTGCAGCCTGAGTACTCCCTCCTCCTGAGCCCTGCTTAACAGTCAAGCTCTATTTTTAAGGTTATGCCCCCTTGTTCTGGACTGCACACCCCCAACCGCCCCCCCAACCTACCAACCCTGCTTTCACCGCCTATATTTCTACCTGTAGTGCTAAAACTCCTTGGCGTCCCAATGCTTGATGTAACTGCTTTTGCGGAGCAAGCAATTTTCTTCTCATGGCTGAGCCTCTTAATTCCATATCTTCATCTTGCTCTGTACAACTGGGAGGGGACCGCAACCTTCAGCGGCTGCATCATGGGCTGCCCCTGCCACCAGTAAATGCTGCTGCTCACTATTTGCAGATACCTCCAACTTGGAAAAGGGAATGCAAATTTGCTTTAAATAGGCCTCTGGCTGACACATCAGAAATTGCATTCTTAAAGTGGGCAGATTTTCCATTATGTCAGCCAATTGGTTGGGAAGTCTATATGTGAGATTATAATAATGTCTGGGAGTCCCAGATCTGTTTAATGGAGAAGCAGCTGTGTTTATTCTCACCTGTTATCCACCCCCCAAAAACCTACCTGCAGTTAAAATCTTAATCTCAAATGAAAACCTAAAGATGCTTTTTGGGGGGCGATTTTACTTAGCAAACTTCAGCTTTCAAAATCTAATCTGCACATTTTATATGTTAGCAAATAATTACACAACTACTTTATTAATTTCTGTTGTCTTAAGTTTGACTCCCTCTTATGCAAATTACACAATCGCGCAAAGCACTATGTACCAACTAACAAGCTATCTGCAATTACCTCTTGTCAGTATTATTAATAAGATCAGACACCAACTGCAGATATTCCTTGGCATAGACAACAACTGGTTCAGTTTCATTCAGGTCCAGAGGCGCCAGTCCAAATGATAAATAATCCAACCAGTCAATGGTGGGTGCTAAATTCTGAAGGGGAAAAAAACACAAGGAAGCTCCATCATTGAAAAACTGCAAAATATAAACAAGTTCCGTTCCATTTTGCCAAATTACCAAGTTGGTCCAAAGAGAAGTGAGTTTATTGGAGATAACAACTAAATAATTTGAAACTATTCACTCTATTTTTAATAATTATTGTTTAGTTAGTTTCCATTAATATACTGCAGTTATAAACAAATCTTGCCAACTTATCCAACATTACCCAAAACTCACCTTATTCCCAACTTCAGTTTGATATAATTCCTCTTTGATGTATTTGGGGACCATGAATTCCAATAGTGCCCCAGGGTTTTCTGTTGCAGCCATCAAAATATCAGTAGAGAAAGTCAATGAAAAGACAGTCCCCTTCACCACAAATAATTACAGGTACCATGGCAATTTAGTGAACATGCATAGCAAGAGCTGGCATACATTGAGCATGACAACCTGCACTGCAGTGCTACTAAACTGCTAATGCTTATAACACAGCTACATCTATCTCTCATCCCTCTCTCCTTTTTCTACATTAATAGGACAACTCCTAGATTATTGAAATAAAAACAAAATGCGGAAAAACTCAGCAGGTCTGACAGCATCTGTAGCGAGAGATTACTGATCTCCTAGATTATTGATCTGACCGACACCAGAGTTCAAATTCCACTGCAGCAGGTGGGGAGTTTAAATTCAGCTAACTAAATGAAACTGGAATAAAAAGCTAGTATCAGTAGTAATAACCATGAAACTATTGGGTTGTCATGAAATCCCATCTGGTTCATTATCATCCTTCAGGGAAAGAAATCTGTTATCCCTACCCAATCTGGCATTTATATGATTCCAAACCCACAGCAATGTGGTTGCCTCTTAGCTGCCCTCCGAAATGGCCTAGCAAGCCACTCAGTTGTATCAAGCCACTATGAACAAGTCTAATACCACCCAGTTGGGCCACCAGGCATTGAACTAGGCACTGGACATGAAAAACACCAAGCTCAGTCAGTCCTGCAAAGTCCTCCTCACTAACACCTGGGGACTTATGTCAAAATTGGGAGAGTTGTCCCACAGACTACTCTGCGTCTCTCTCTCCACAGATGTTGTCAGACCTGCTGAGTTTTTCCAGCGTGTTTTGTTTTCGTTTCAGATTTCTAGCATCGGCAGTATTTTGCCTTTACTCAAGCAACAGTCTGATATAGTCATACTCACCAAATTATACCTTTCAGCCAATGTCTCAGACTCCTTCATTACCACCCATGGGTATGTACTGTCTGTCCAATAAGACAGATCAACTGGCACAGCGGTATACTGTCAGGAGTGAGTGGCCCTAGGAGTCCTCAATGTTGGCTTCAGAACCCTTGAAGTCTCATGGCATTAGCTCAAACTTTAGGGAGGAAATGTGCAGATTACCACCTAGTCCCTTCCCTCTTCTGATAAATCAGTACTCTTCCATGTTGGACACCACTTGGAAGAAGCGTTTAGGGTATCAAAAGCACAGAATGTACTCTGGGTAGGGGACTTCACTGTCCATCACCAACAGTGGCTTGGCAATATCACTACTGAATGAGCTGGTCATGTCCTCAAGGACATAGCTCAGACTGGGCCTGCAGCATGTGCTGAGAGAACCAACATGAGGGAAAAACCTATTTGACTTTATCCTCATCGATCTACCTGTCACAGATGCATCTATCCATGACAGTGTTACTGGACATGATCACCAGACAGTCCTTGCAGAGACAAAGTCCCATCTACACACTGAGGACACACTCCACCATCTTGTGCGATGCTACCACAGTGGTAAATGGTATAGATTTAGAACAAATCTAACTCCTCAAATCTGGCCACTCATGAGGTGCTGTAGGCCATCAGTAGAAATAGAATTGTACACAACCACAATCTGTAACTTCATGGCCCAGTACATCCCTCACTCTAACATTACCATCAAGCCAAGTGATCAACCCTGGTTCAATAAGCAGTATAGAAGAGCTTACCAGAAACAGCACCATGTAGGTATACCAAAACTGAGGTGCACACCTGATGAAGCTACAAAGCAAGATATATGCATATTAATCAGCAGAAGCAGCATGCTGCAAACAAAGTTAAATGATCCCACAACTAATGGATCAGAGCAAAGCTCTACAGTCCTGCCACATCCAGTCATGAATGGTGGTGGACAATTAAACAACAAATGAGAGGAGGCTCCATGAACACCCTTAATGATAGGGAGCGCAACATGTGGGGACAACAGACATGGGATCATAGGACTTAGGAGCAGGACTAGGCCATTCAGCCCCTTCGAGCCTGCTCCACCATTCAATGGGATCATGGCTGATCTGGTTGTGGTCTCAACTCCATTTTGCCATTTACCCCCCCATAACCCTTGACTCCCTTGTCTATCAGAAATCTGTCTAACAGACAAGGCTGAAGCGTTCGTAACCAGCTTCAGCCACAAATAACAAGTGCATGATCCATCTCAGATGCCTCGTGGATTCCCACCATTTCAGAAGCTAGTCTTCAGCTAATTTGATTCGCTCCATATGATGTCAAGAAACGGTTGAGTGCACTAGATATAGTCAAGGCTATGGGCCTCAACAACATCCCAGCTGTTGTGTTGAAGACCTGCACTCCATAACTAGCCCTACCATTAGCCAAGCTGTTCCATCACTGGCACCTAATCAACAAAATGGAAAATTACCCAGGTATGTTCTAACCACAAAAAAAGAGGAAAATTAAAATCCAGCCACTTATCACCACATCTGCCTACTATTAATCATCAGTAAAGTGATAGATGTCATTGACAATGTTATCAAGCTTCTTTTACTCACCAGCAACCTGCATATTTATACTCACTTTGGGTTCAAAAGGACCATTTGACTCCAGACCATATTATAACCTTAGCCCAAGCATGGATCAAAGAGCTAAATTCCAGAAGTGAAGTGAGAGTAAGAACATAAGAAATAGGAACAGGAGTTGACCATTCGGCCCCTCGAGCCTGCTCTGCCATTCAATAAGATCATGGCTGATCTTCATGTGTTTCGATCTCCACATTCCCATCTAACCCCAATAACCTTTGATTCCCTTGCCTGACAAGAATCTAACTACCTCTGCCTTAAAAATATTCAATGACCCCGCCTCCACCACCTTCTGAGGCAGAAAATTCCAAAGTCGCACAACCCTCTGAGAGAAAAAAAATTCTCCTCATTTCTGTCCTAAAAGGGTAACCCCTAATTTTAAAAACAGTGCACCCTAGTTCTAGACTTACCTACAAGAGGAAACATCCTTTCGACATCCACCTTGTCAAGGCCGTTCAGGATCTTGTACGCTTCAATCAAATCATCTCTCACTCTTCTAAACTTCAGTGGAAACAGACCCAGTCTGTCCAACCTTTCCTCATAAGACAACCCACTCGTTCCAGGTATCAATCTAGTAAACCTCCTTTGAACTGCCTCCAATGCATTTACATCCTTCCTTAAATAAGGAGGCCAAAACTACACACAATATTCGAAGTACAGTCTCACCAATGCCCTGTATAACTGAAGCATAACATTCTTACTTTTATGTTCAATCCCTCGTGTAATAAAGGATAGCGTTCCATTTGCCTTCTTAATTACTTGCTGTACCTGCATACTTTTTGTGACTTATACTAGAACACTGGATCCCACTGCACTTCAGAATTATGCAGCCATTCTCCATTTAATTAATACTCTGCTTTTTTGTTCTTTCTGCTAAAGTGAACAACATCACATTTTCCCACATTAAACTCCATTTGCCAGATCTTTGCCCGCTCACTCAACCTATCTATATCCATCTGCAACCTCATGTCATCTTCACAACATACTTTCCCACCTATCTCTGTGTCATCTGCAAATTAAGCTACCATGTCTTCACTCCCCTCATCTAGGTCATTGATGTAAATTTTAAAAAGTTGAGGCCCCAGTATAAACTTCTGTGGAACTCCACTCGTCACATCTTGCCAATCTTAAAAAAAACCATTTATGCATACTCTCTGCTTTCTGCCAGCCAATCTTCTATCCATACTAATATGTTACCCACCACACCATGCACTTTTATTTTCTGTAATAATCTTTGATGCAGCACCTTATTTGGAAATCCAAGTACAGTGCGTCTACAAGCTCCCCTTTATCCACTGTGCATGTTACACCTTCAAAAAACTCCAATAAGTTGTTTAAACATGATTTTCTTTTCACAAAACCATGCTGACTCTTCCCTATTGCCTTGAGCTCTTCTAAGTGCCCAGCTATAACCTCCTTAATGATTGATTCTAATAACTCCCCTACAATAGACATCAAGCTAACTGGCCTATAGTTTCCTGTTTTCTGCCTCCCTCCCTACTTGAATAGAGGGGTTATATTTGCTACTTTCCAATCTGATGCAATCTTTCCAGAATCTAGCGAATTTTGGAAAATTAACACCAGCGCATCGACTACCTCATTAGCCACCTCTTTTAAGACCCTAGGATGTAGTCCATCAGGACCCGGGGACTTGCCAGCCCGCAGCTCCATCAGTTTGCTCAGTACTGTTTCCCTGGTGATTTCAATTTCACCAAGTTCCTTTCTCCAGTTCACCACCTGATTTGCAGCTATTACTGGAATGTTTTTTGTACCCTTTATGGTGAGCACAGAAGCAAAATATTTGTTAATTTCTTCCGCCATTTCCTTATTGTCTACTATTAACTCCCCACTGTCACTCTCTCGAGGACCAACACTCACTTTACTTACTCTTTTCCTTTTTAAGTACCTGTAGAAACTCTTGCTATCCGTTTTTACATTTCTAGCTAGCTTCCTCTCATACTCTAGTTTCTTTCTCCTGATTAACCTTTTAGTCATTCTCTGCCGTTCTTTATATTCTGTCCAATCTTCTGTCCTGTCACTCATCTTTGCGGAGTTGCATGCTTTTTCCTTAAGTTTGATGCTTTCCTTAACACCTTTAGTTAACCACGGATTGTGGGTCCTCCCCTTAGAATTTGTCCTTATTGTAGGAATGTACTTATTCTGAATACTCTGAAATATCCCCTTAAATGTCTGCCACTGCTTCTCTATCGATCTATCCTCTAGCCTAGTTTCCCAGTTCACTTCAGATAGCTCAGCTTTCATCCCCACATAGTTGCCCTTATTTAAGTTTAAGATACTAGTCTTAAACCCACTCTTCTCCCTTTCAAACAGGATGTAAAATTCAATCATATTGTGGTCGCTGCTACTTAAGGGTGCCTTTACTCTGAGGTCATTAATTAATCCTGTCATGTAACACAATACCAATTCTAATATAACCTGCTCTCTGGTTGGTTCCAGGACATGCTGCTCTAAGAAACTCTCTAGAAAGCATTCTAAGAACTCCTCATCCAGGCTACTACCGCCAATCTGATTTTTCCAGTTTATATGTAGATTAAAATCACCCATGATTATTGCCATCCCTTTGTCACAAGCACACATTAATTTCTCTTGAATACTTTGTCCTGCACTGTGGCCACAGGGGCCTGTAGACCAATCCCGCTAATGATTTTTTCCCCCTATTCCACTATTCTTCATCTCCACTCGAACCAATTCTAAATCTTGATCTCCTGAACCAAGTTCATCTCTAACTATTGCACCAATGCTCTCTTTGATTAACAGTATTACCCCTCCACCTTTACCTAGCTTCCTATTCTTCTTGAATGTCATGTACACTTCAATATTAAGAACTCAATCTTTGTTGCCCTGCAGCCATGTCTTCGTAATTGTTATCAGATCATATTTATTTACTTCAATGCAGGCCATCAAATCATTTACTTTGATATGAATGCAACGTGCATTCAGATAAAGTGCCTTCAGTTTTGTCTTTTAGTTACCTTTGTAACATCTAGTTTTGATTGTTGATGTATTCTTAGGTTTTTTTCTCTCAGTGACTGTTCTTAACATCACAGTAGCATTTGACCAAGTGTAGCATCAAGGAGCCTGAGTAAAAGTGAAGTCAATGGGAATCAGGCTTAAAATTCTCCATTGTCTGGAGTCATCCTTCTCAAGTAGGAAAATGGCTGTGTTTGAAGGCCAATTATCTCAGCCCCAGAACAATGCTGCAGGAGTTCTTCAGGGCAGTGTCCTAGATCTAACCATCTTCAGATGTTTGATCAGAAATGTTTCTGCTATCGTCAGGTCAGAAGTGAAGATGTTTACTGATGATTGCACAATGTTCAGTTGCATTTGCAATTCCTCAGATAATGAAGCAGTCTGTGCCCACATGCAGCAGGTTCTGGGCAACATTAAGACATAGACTGTTATGTGGCAAATAATATTGTGATACAGAAGTGCCAGAAATGACCATCTCCAACAAGAGAGAATCTAACCTTAACTCTCCCTTTGACATTCAAGGGCACTACTATCACTGAATCCACTACCATCAACATTGTGGAGAGGGTTCACCATTGACCAGAAACTTGTCTGGACCAGCCACATAAAAACCACCAGGGCTGTGATGGAATATTCTCACATTCCCAAATGTGCAGCGTGCCAGTAGCACTCAAGAATTTAAAACCATCCAGCACAAAGCAGCCTGTTTCATTGGCGCCCCATCTACCACATTAAACATTCACCCCCTCCACCACCAGCAAACCATTGCTGCAGTATGTACCATCTACATGATACACTGCAGCAACTCACTAAGGCTTCTTCGACAACACTTTCCAAACACTTTATCTCCTACCACCTAGAAGGACAAGGACAGAAGGTGCATGGGAACACCACCACCTGCAAGTTCCCCTCCAGGTCACACACCATCCTGACTGGAACTATGCTGCTACTCCTTCATTGTCACTGGGTCAAAAGCCTGGAGCTCCCTACCTAACAGCACTGTGGGTGTACCTACATCACAGGGACAGCAGGGGTGCAAGTAAGGGGTTCACCACCACCTTCTCAAAATAATTGGAAATGGCCTTGCCTGCCACTCCCAAACAAAATGGATTAAAAAAAAACTCAAGTCACTGAAGTCAGACAGACTGATGAAGATAACCATCACTGCATCTTACCCGGCCAAGCTCCACCGCATGACTTATATAGTGAGTTCAAGGGGATTCCATTTTTTTTTTATTTGTTCATTCGAATCGAATCGTTCATTTGTAGGCCAGCATTTATTGCCCATCCCTAACTGCCCTTCCCCTTGTTCAGAGGGCATTTAAGAGTCAACCACATTGTTGTGGGTCTGGAGTCACATGTAGGCCAGACCAGGTAAGGATGGCAGACTTCATTCCTTAAAGGGAATTAGTGAACCAGATGGGTTTTTACAACAATCGACAATGGTTTCATGGTCATCATTAGACTTTTAATTCCAGATTTTTATTGAATTCAAATTCCATCATCTGCCGTGGTGGGATTTGAACCCATGTCCCCAGAGCTTTACACTGGATCTCTGGATTACTCATCCAGCGACAATACCACTACATTATTACCTCCCCTAATTGAAGGGCCATCTCATGTCCTTTTGAAGAGAAACAAGAATGCAGACTTCTGCATCCTAGCCAATAAAAGAAAGATGACTGCGGCACACCAGCAATTGCTGAATTCATCGGACTGTCAGCCAGGGAATTTCCAAAACATTTCAGAGGCTATTATGAAGTCCATTGCCAACTTGTGGTTTCAATGAATACCATCAACACTCTGCAGTCAGCCATGGAATGTATCATCATGACAATGGACATTACCATTTACCCCCACAAATCTCATGCCAAGGTTATATAGGGAAATTTGGATAATCCTTGCAGAATTTCTAGGCCCAAGTATTTTACAGTGCTTTCAAATCTGGGTAAATCATCTACTTCAAATACATCCTGAGGCAAGGACAGACAGGTTTTACAATGGCTTGTTTCTGACAACCCCAGGAAGCATCTGTAACATCATGCAGTTTGCAATGCTTATGTATCAGGAAAGGAGCAAACTCCATGCTTAGAAGGGGCAACATCTTCATCACTTTCCCTGCGGAAAGGACAAAACAGAGAGCTTTCACAGAATGCCAGTGTTCCATGAAGGCAAAAATGGTATTCACGTGGGCATCAGGGTTTTTTTAATCAATCCTACAGCCGTTAAGAAGCAAGGACAGTTTGCATCAGTTAAATGAGGTAGTAGTTGTCCACAGAAACATTATTTTCTAGGTCTCTTGTTGTTATCCAGGAAATAGCCATGATGTTTTCAATGTCCACAGTATCCTACATTATTTGAAACGAAAACACTGAAAGGGTGGTTTTAGGAAATGAGAGGCAATCTTGGCATCCATGGCTCCTGGCCCCACTAAGAAAACCCCAGAATAGCAGAGCACCACCTCAGTTTGGAACCCCCTAAGAAAAGAGGCCAGGCACAATTAAAGAACGTATCCAAAAGAGCAATGGTAGAGTGCAATGCTTGAAAAAGTATCTTTCAGAGGGTACAACAGTTACAAGCATAGGTTTGGGCCCCACAAGAAATGTGAACAACATTAATGAGTATAATTATGCTCACCTTGCTCTTGATACCAATAAATTTCTTTCTCATTTGCAGCCAAGTATGATGGGCCTGGGTAACTGCATTGACTGCACGAGCAATCTCCCTCCATGGCAGCTAGTATCTGTGCTTTTGCTGGAAGATGTCCTTCAGCCCAAATAGGTTGTCTATTTCATTGCACCTCCTACAGCAAGACTTCCAACTCTTCAGCATCAAATAGAGTTTTACCCACATATCACTACTGAACAATTAGCCAACTTTCCTGCCATTACCACAAATTCCCACTTTTTATAGCAAGCTGCAGCATTCAAGAACTTCTTTTAAATCCAAATATTACAGGGCTCCTTTGCCAAAAACACTGATATTTGGAGCACATGACATAACATGGTTTAATACAATTAAACTGAAGCTTTGGCATGACAAATGCGGAATAACAGTTTCATTGCCACACGAGAAAAGTTTTAGAATTGCGTTTCAATTTCCCAGTAATTTTATGGTGTCAATATGATGTAATTGTTTCTTAAATTTCCAACTTATTGCTGTTGTTCAGAAATGCAACAGAAAATATCCAATTTGAACCAAGGCCATTGTACTTATGTACCTGCAAATCTGTAATGGTCATCTTGTGGTATATTTTCTCTTCGTCCCTACGTTCATCCTGTGGAACTGTGATATTTGCAAGAATAGTTTCAAACTCCAATATTTGCTGCATCTGAGTGTAGGTTGAATTACGTTCTCCTCCCAGAAGTACACACAGTTCAACCATATAATCCAGGTATGCGTTCAGTACCTACAAAACATTTAAGAAAGTGCAGTACACAAGATAAAGCACATCGAACAAAATCAGGACATCTATAAATGTCCAAGACAACAACTCAATTGGCTACTATACAGGCTTAGATCTCCCCACTGGGTAGAACTGTAAATGAGCTTGCCTAAAGTGAAGTATAACATTGGTAGGGGCTTCCATGATGCCAATGCTGCCATAGCATCTAGGTCAGTGTGTACAGTGATATCAAAGTATACAGCAGAGCCGGCCGGGGGGGGGGGGGGGGGGGGGGGGGGGGGGGGGGGGGGTTCTTCCTCCTACTCCCCGATAGTTGACGAGGAAGCAGAAGGCAGGCAGGCCCTGACCACCTCTGCTGCCAAGGTTCTATGCTAATAGAGACAGGAGGGAGAAATTCCACAAGACATCATCTCAACATCTGCTCCAACTGTACTGGCAAAAGGGGTCCAAAATAAGGGCAATTTTGCAGCAGCTGATTTACATTGAATTTCAAAGTCTGATATACAACGTCAGTGCCTGAACACTAAAATCAGGCATATGATGTTTCGTTGTAGTTTCAGCTCCCAATAGTGCTCTCCTCGCTACTTAATGAAATTTCCAAATGGCACAGTTCATCTGGAAATACCTCTTCAGCTAAATTTTACAAGTCCAAGTTCACATCACTTCCTAAAATTATGCATACAATATATTTGCATACATAATCAAAAAAATGGACCTGTTATTTGACACAAGGGTTTTTAAAAAACTTTCCATTCACTTGCTTACATATCGTAAAAATCTTATTGAATTTGGTCAGTTAGTAAGCAATTGGAAACTGCATGTCAAATAGTCACAAATTAAGGTAGGTCACCAATATATAATTAGACATATGTTCAGATCTACATATAGCTTACACATTTAAACTAAATCAAAATAATTTTTACTACTCCTTGCACCCGCCATCTCCTTTCCCCACTGCAAAAAACCTTTAAGATGAAAAGATATAAATAGAAATAAATTTGCACCTTAATTTTGCTATGATACATTACCTTTTCATTAGCTGTTTTGTTTAGGTAGTAATCACGAGATGGAAGAAACAAGCCTGATTGATCAACCTGAAAGAGAAAATAAAAGCCACAATTTTTTTAAGTCATTCATGGAATGTGGGAATCAATTTACTAATTGCTTGTCCCCAAGTGCCCTTGAGAAGGTGGAAGTGAGCCACTTTCTTGAACTGCTGCAGTCCATATGGTATAGGTACATCCACAGTGCTGTTAGGTAGGCAGTTCCAGGACTTTAACCCAGAAGATGAGGGAATATTTCCAAGTCAGGATGATGTGTGATTTGGAGGGGAACTTGTAGGTGGTGTTCCCATGCCTCTGCTGCCTTTGTTCTGCATAGTGACAGAGGTCACATGTTTGAAGCTGCTGTCAAAGACTTGGTGAGTTGCTGCTGTGTATTTTGTAGATAGCACACAGTGCCACAGTTACAGTGCCATAGTTGTGGAGGGAGTGACTGTCTAAGGTGGTAGATGGGTGAAAATCAACTAGGCTGCTTTTTTCTATATGGTGTTGTGAGTGTTGCGTTCATCCAGGCAAGTGTAGAATATTCCATCACACTGCTGACTTGTGCCTTGGAGATAGATGGTGGAAAGGATTTGGGAAGTCAGGTGGTAAATTACTCACTATAGAATATTCAGTGTCTGACCTTTTCTTCTAGCCTTAGTATTTATGCAGCAGTTCCTGATCAATGTTTCTGATCAATGGTGACACACAGTGTTGATGGTGGGAGAATTCAGCAATGGTAATACCATTGAGTATTAATGGTTGGTGAGTAGACTCTCTCATGTTGCAGGTTGTGACTGCCCGGTATTTGTATGGCATAAATGTCATTTGACACTTCTCAGCCAAAACCTAAATGTCGTCCAGATCATCTGCATGCAGACACAGATTGCTTCATTATCTGAGTAGTTGAAATCATCAGCGAATATCCATACTTCTGACCATACGATGGAGAGATGATTGATAAAGCATCTGAAGATGGTGGAGCCGAGAACACTGCTCTGAAGAAGTCTTGAGACAATGTCCTGGAACTGAAATGATTGGCCTCCAACAATCATAATCAGTTTCCTTTGTGTTAGTTATGACTCCAGCTAGTGGAAAGCTTTCCCCAACTCCCACTGATTTAAATTCTAATAGGACTCCTTGACTCACACTTGATCAAATAATGTCAAATGATGTCCTTTATATCAAGAACAGTCATTCTCACTTCACCTCTGGAATTCAGCTCTTTTGTCCATGTTTGGACCAAGATTACAATGAGATCAGGGGCAAATTGATCTTAGCAGATCCCAAACTGAGCAGCAGTGAACACTGTTGGTGAGAAGTACTTGATCGCACTGTCAGCTGCACTTTCTATCACCTTTTCATGTTTGAGATAAGACTGATGGGGCGGTAATTGGCTGGATTGGTTTAGTCCTGCTTCTTGTGGACACGACATATCTGGGCAATTTTCCACTTTGTTGGGTAGATGCCAACATTGTAGCTGTACTGGAACAGTTTGGTTAGAGGTGTGGCTACTTCTGGGGACCAACTGTCCAGACAGGATATTGTCAGGCCCCATAACGCATAGCTGTTTCTTGATATCATGGAGAGTGAATTGAATTGGCTGAATACTGGCATGTGATGGTGGAGACCCCAGGAAAAGGCCAAGAGGCATTGTCCACTTGGCACTTCTGCTAAAGATGGTTGCAAATACTTCAGTCTTGTTTCTTGCACTCATATACTGGACCCCATCATCACGGAGGATGGGGATGTACATGGAGCCTCTTCCTCCAATTAGTTGCTTATTTGTCCACCATCATTCATGGCTGGATGTGGTATGATTGTAAGGCTTTGATATGATCCATTGCTTGTGGAATCACTTAGCTCTATTTATAGCATGCTGGCCATGAGATAATATAGTGGAACACTATTCTCCTGCTGGTGATAGTCCACAGCCTCCAAAAGGACTGTACGGTGTCACCCTACTAATACTGCCATGGCTAGATGCATCTGTGACAGGTAGATTGTTTAAGATGAGGTCAACTAGATTTTTTCCCTTGTGTTAGTTCTCTCACCATTTGCTGTAAGCCCAGTCTGGTGGCTACATCCTTGAGGACTCTGCCAACTTGGTCAGTAGTGGTGTTACTGATGGACATTGAAGTTTCACACAGAGGGCACATTCTGTTCCCTTTCTATACTCAGTGATTCTTTCAAGTGGCGTTCAACATGGAGGAGTACTATTCATTAGCTGAGGGAGGGTGGTAGGTGGTAATTACCAAGATGTTTCCTTGCCCATGGTTGACCTGATGGCATGAGAACCCAGAGACAATAATGAGGACACGCACAGTTACTCCCTCCTGACTACATACCCCTGTGCCACCACCCTCTAGTGGATCTGCTGGTGAGACGGGATATACCCAGGTATGGTGATGGAGGAGTCTGGGACGTTAGTTGAAAGATATATTTATGGAAGTATGACTGTATTAGACTATTGCTTGACTATGCTGTCCGACAGCTGTAAAGGCCCCTCTAGTTCACTAATGTCCCCCAGATTGGGCACAAGTCTCCAGAAGTTAATGAACAGGATTTTGTAGAGTTAACTGAGCCGGTTGTGTCTTTGACGTGTAAGGTGTCTAGGTTGATGCTGAGTGGTCTGTTCAGTTTGATTCTTATTATTTTGTAATAATTTGAATCAGCCAAATGACTTGCTAGACCATTTCAGAGGGCGGTTAACAGTCAACCACATTGCTGTGGGTCTGGAGTCACAGGCATGCCAGACCTGGTTAAAAAATAATGGCAGATTTCCTTCCCTAAAATACATTAGTGAACCAGATGGGCTTTTACAGCTGTCCGGTAGTTTGACATTGTTACTGATAGGAGTTTTTATTCCAGATTTATTTAATTAACTTAATTTAAAATCTCCCAGCTGTCATGATGTGATTTGAACTCACATCCCTGGATCAATAGGAAAGCCAATCGATTACAAGCCCAGCAAAATAAATGACTGTGCCAACATATCCACTCTACTGCTAAAAGTGTATTTGTGGAGGCATAAAAACAGTGTGAAACCAGGAACCAGAACACAACTCATTGTGATTGGTCTTCCTATGATGCCCTTGCACATCTCTTAATTCCCCCATAACATGTTATATTTATCCTATGTTGAGCCGTAGATGGAAACTCACGGTTCAATATAATTATACCTACTAATCATCATCATTCACTTACTAATTGTACTTGGGCCAGGATTTTTAAGATGGTGGGGTCTCCCTTCCTGCCACCCAAAGAGTCAGCGGGAAACACATCCTTCCATCTCTCACTAAGGAGTAAGTTCCGCCTTAAAGAGCTGCTGGTCAATCTGATTGGTCGACAGCTCTCTAGTCCGTGCAGTGCCAGAAGCTGCAGTGGCTAGAACTGGGAATGCAAGCAGTCCCTGGAGCCAAATGGCGGAATTGTCCCAGATTTGCGATTGCCGGTTTTCACACCATATCGCCCCAAACCTGCCGCATTAATTATGCATTCTTGAGAAAGTTGTCATTTCCACAACAGGGGGGGGAGGCGGGGTCTCTCATTCGCCCACCGTGCCTTCGCCACTTAATCATGCCGGGTGCCATATTTAAAGTCCAGCTACGTGCACACCTCTGTTTCCAGCCCAGGACTGTTGCACAGAAGATAGGATGGCCCCGAAAGGCAAAAAGACTGCAACCCCCAGGTTTGGTGACATGTCCCTCGAGCACCTTTTGGATGTCATGGAGACTTGCCGTGATGTCCTCTACCCCAGCTCTGGCCACAGGAGGGGCAGCAACATTACCACTCCAGCTTGGTAGGTGACGGCAGTGGTGATCAGTGCCAGTGCTGCACAGAAGAGGTTGGCCATCCAATGCAGATAGAGGATGAATGACCTCATCCGTGCCACCAGAGTAAGGCAACCATTTCATCACTCTAAACTCTCACACTCAAGCCCATCGCACATTCACTGGCATCTCACTCACTGCCAGCTCATGGGACATCACCACTCACTCTCTCACACACACCCTCACAACTCCATCTGACCTCATCTGGAGACTGCATCCTCAATCCTCACCATCTTGAGGCCACTTGAACAGATTAACTTGTGCCCCCCCCCCCGCCCACACACACCCTTGGATATCCCCCTTCCCCAGTACAGCCCTCACCCTGCAGCCTCTTCCCTTGCTGAGGCCATTTCTCCCTATTCCCCAAGCAAGCCCTAGCTCTGCAGCCATACAAAGCCTTATGGCTGGTCTGGTAGGCAGAGACCTGCCATGAGCCCCCTTAAAAGTGGTGTGGTGCAGTCTGCGAAGCCTAGTGCTGATGACTGAGTGCTGCCCGAAATAAGGTAGGCAAACAAACTTCAAAGTCCCTAGCGAAGTGCAGCTTGCCAGGTGCACGTTGCTCATGTGCTGTTGTGAAACACGTCGGTGTGATAGGGTGCACAATCCAGCGTGGGGGATGAGTCCGGCAGGCTAGCCTTATAATGATATGCAGACGTAATAACAATGAGGTTCCCAACGTCCAATGGTGGGAGATGCAACCCGCCATCAACAGGCTGAGTGGATGATCGCAAACTGGTTTCATGACATTGTGAAATCGATTTTTGACCTTCTTGCCATATGTCCGCTCCCACCACCAAATATGGCTAACGCCAGCAGGCACGGACAATTCCGCCCTAAGTCCCGGGATTCCAGGGCCAGGTAAGTTTTGGGGGTCTCAGGGTGGGGAGGGTAGGGGAGGTGGCTGGACTCCTTCCGCCAGCCTTAAAATTGAAGCTGGGCAAGTGATGACCCTAAGTCGTCAATAATTGGCCACTTAACAGCCTCAATTGGGGCAAGGGCAAGCAGGCCTCGCCCATCCGAACATAAAATTGCAGAGAAGTAAGGGGGGCCGGGTACCTGTCAGGAAGGCCATCTGACAATTTTATGCTCATCAACCCCCCTACCCCCCAACCCGCCTACAAACCCACCGGCGAGGGAATATAAAATTCTGCCCTACAACTGAAAAGTTATCAAGATATCTTGCAGGGATTATACAATTGATAGAAAGTGCTCTGAAATAGCTATTACGGGCAATAAATTCTTCCATCCTCTCTCTTAAAATGAAAAAGTTATATTTCTTGAAGTGATCAAGATTTATCAATAGACAAGTTATTAGAAATTGCTGAAATAGGCATACAAGAAGCAATTACTGTGATTAAGAAATTCAAGTTAAAATCCCTTGAACCGAGACTCACACTTGGTATTTCCCATCAGCCGCGTTTGACAATCTGTGCCAGTTTACATCACATGGAAACAATTGGTCTTTATTCAATCAACCATTGACATGAGATGTGCATTTATGAACACTACATTGCTTAATGCAATCTCCTTCTAATGAAGAACCAGTTTTGAGAGATCACCTTTTCACAGAAGAATGGGTAGTCTTAAATGGCAGATTCCATCGTATATATTCATAAGTAAATGTGAATAAAAACAAAATACTACAGATGCTGAAAATATGAAATAAAAACAGAAAATGCTGGAAAAATGCAGCAGGTCTGGCAGCATCTGAGGAGAGAGAAACAGAGTTAACGTTTTGAGTCTAATACGACTCTTCTTCAGAACTGGAGAGAGGTAGAAGTGTGATGGGTTTTATGCTGTTGAAAAAGTGGGGAGGAGCAGGTGGAGCAAAACAGAAGATCGGGGTAGCTTAGAGGTCAGGAAAGATTAAATGACAAAGCTGTCATGAACACAAGACAAAGGGAGTGGTAATGGTAGTATGAAAGACTAAAGAATATTCACAACAAATGTGAATATTTACACATTTTGCACTGAGTAATTTTGAACCGTTTCACACATTACTAGCCTACATACCTGGATGACATTGCTGTTGGAACTTTTGGAGTCTGCACTAACATAGACTGTGAAAAAGGGGACAGCTCTGTATGTCCCAGAGACCACTTTCAGCACTTCCATGAAGTTGTCTTTATCCCAAGGACCTGTGATATTCCAGCCACCTGTCTGCATTAGAGAGACAATGTTATGAACTTGATTAGTATAACTGATTTCTCTGATAACTGCCAATTCTTTCTATGTTGATGAGCAACAATGTAAGGTGTGGGATTTAAAATTAACAAAAAAATTCAAGATATGTGCAGGGACACACATTACATGTCATGCATCTCATGATTCATTCACCACAGTTGCAGCTTGCTGCCGTCTGAGCACAGGTGAATCTTATTTAACGCCCACCACCAGAATGCAATTAAACACCCAATTAATATTCCACTGGAGGGCATAAGAACTATCAAGAGAAATGGGCTCACCCACTTGACTGAAGTTTATTAAAAGCTGTAGTAGCTGAACACTTTGGCAGAGTACTTGTTCTATGTGGATTTTGTATAATTGTTAAACTATTTTAGTCCTGCTATTGGTGGAAGAAAGGTTCCAAGGCCTGCTGAATATCCTGCCCTACAAATTGGCAAGCTACCAGTGAATGTTGTACAAGTGCAGTCAGCTTGCCTATGAGTGTGTGCCTCTCTCTCTCACGTTGCCTAAGACTCGGACTGAGCCGGAAACACACACCATGCCTCCCTCATCCTCCCTCCCTCAAAAAGCAGCTCGGGAGAGGAGTAAAACCCAGGCTGAAAGTCAACCTGCTTCCGACCCTGCTTTCAAATGAATTCCGCCACGGCTGACATGCAATATGTGCTGCCAGAGGCAAAAGCAAGGTCGGTGTTACATAATCCCACCTCCTTAGTTTGGCCCTGGTCCCCACCCCTTTTCCTGGTGACCCTGGGGCCTAGTCTGTCTCTCTCTAGCTCTGCTTCTTAAGTGAAAGGGCAGAAAAAAAAAAGTTTTATTCGTGAAACCAGCTGTGCATTTTCATGGGCTTTTTTATTAATTACTCTTTTCTGAAGTGTACTGCTTTGAGATTCATGTTTAATGTAATATGAAACCTTATTTTACCAAAATTTTATCATTGGCCTCTTGACTGAGAAAAAATATTGAAATGTGGCTCCCCCCCTCACCCTCCCAAAAAGATTGGTCAAGCCTGAGCTAAAGGAATCCTATTTACATACCTCAGAAAGGTGTCTGTAAAGCAATTTATCTACTGCATAGTAATTAAACAAACACCATTTTTGGGGTATTTCATATGATGCAGACAAAAGTTCTATCACAAAAAGCTTTCAGAATCAAAAATCAAAGGTCTCAAGCACCAAGCAAAATATTTACTGATGCTAGGAATTAAAACTACTTTGACATTGGAGGAAAAGAAAAACAGGATGTGTTGCGTTGGTCTTTCAGCAATAGGATAAAAACGTTGAAATTTACATCCAAGAATGCCTGTATGCAATAGTGGGATAAAATTCCACTGTGCCCGCTCCTGCCCTGTTTCAGGAGTGCATTTCACAAAAATGAGCACTCGGAGACCATAATTTCTGTCAATTACGGCTCCAAAATTGCAACTGGAAGTGCATGGTTGAATTTTCACTCCAAAACTTTATTGGTTGACTTTCCCTGTTGTTATCAACAAATGAATCTCAATGACTCATTTTTGAAATGGTCAAACTGGTCAACTTTGTGTCAACTGCAAGAAGGGCCAGAAAAGAAGTCAGGTGTTGCATAATGTAAACTCAAAGATAAAGCAGCTGTCCATATGCACGTCATGGAAAGGTGCAAGGTGTGAAACATATATGCAACAAATGCTTTCCAAAGAGACAAGTTAATAAGGCAAGGAGAGGATTACAGTCAAAGCAGGGTTATGTAAATTACATTATACTTAAAATAACACAATGTACTGCAGGAAGCAATTTCCTTTGGTACCATCTGCTGCAAATCATCTTCTACTTAACTCGCTGTGCACTCCTCTTCTTGCTCTGCTGCAATATATCTAATAATGTCCACAAACCAATGCTGACTAATATAAACAGTTACACTATTCACTTCTTCACATTTCCTAGTCACAAGGCTTAACAACAGCAGGTTTGACCTAACGTCAAATGTTCACTTTTCAATTTGTCACCCTCCACTATTGTTCTCCACTATCCTCCTTCTGAGGATGTCAAATAAGGGGATTCCCCCAGGAAAAACCCATTGGCACTAGTGCAGTGCAGGGCAGGGGGAGCAAATAAAAATTGAACAATGGACACAAAGGCTCAAGGAAATCCAAACACCAGAACAAAAAACAAATCAGGAGAGGAGTCTTTTTTTTTGGAAATAGATTTAAAACTGCAGAATCTATTTACTTACTTTGTGCTTTAAATCAACTACCACTTACAGCTGATTCCTCAGCAAATATCCTGGACACTCATTTGGAGCTGACAGCTGCATGTCAGAATCTCAGAAAGCAGGATGCAGCCATAGTTGCTATATTTTTGCGTGTTACACCAAATATTCTACTTGGGCATCATTGATCAGTCCCATAGGCTGGCCGTATCCTCTTTTTTCCACACTGGGTTTACACCTGCCCAGTACCTAGGTAAGTGACAGTGAGGCCCAAAGATCAAACATACAACTCAGCAAAGTGCACCACTCGCTGGCTTGTAGGCAGGTTGAGTAAATATTTTCTTTAACAAAGACTAGGTAAATGTATTCGCTACAAATTTAGAGGAATTTCAATATTTCTCTATTCTCCATGATGCATCAAAACAACAAAGATACTTCTTCTTAGCTATCATTCAACATAACTTGATCCCTGAAAGTATGTTATATGGGAAAAAGAGCACCATATCAGTCAAACTGGTTCAGGAGCTCTGCTGGCTACAGGCTGTAGACTGACTACTTGGGCTCAGGCAATTTCAAATACATTCACAACCAGAGGCCAAGGCCAAAGAAAGCCACAGCCTTCTCAAGACCTTCAAATGGGTTTCAGATACAGCTTTCAATCAAAACTATCACTCCAGGCCTATCTTAGTTCTTTGATTTATGCCACATATATTTATATATCTATTTAAGAACGTATGAAGACATGTCAGAGCAAAATAAGGGTAACAAACTGATAAATTTAATTACATGAACAAACTGACTGTCATTTGCGGTATTAAAAATATGCTTGCAGAACAAGTTTAGATTTGCCTGCAGTTCTCAAGCGTTGAAGTAATAAGTTTGGCCATTTAAACAATTTACATATTAACTTCTCTGTTATCCAACACTAGCGGAAACTCAGACACATTTGCCTACCAACTTCCAGACTAAGCCGTATATTCTCGCGCCATAAACAAACAGCCCACAGAAGCCAATCTTAGCCCTATGTCCGAGACCTGAGAGAAGGTCTTACGAAATCTGTGACCCTCTGTGGCTATGGCCTCTGGTTGTGGATGTATCTGAAATTTCCCCAGCCCAACTAGTCAGTCTACAGTCTGTAACCCACAATAAAAAACTCAATTCATAACCTAATCAAGTAAAAAATGCTTCATAAAAGCAAAAAACTGCAGATGCTGGGAATCCAAAACAAAAACAAAAATACCTGGAAAAACTCAGCAGGTCTGGCAGCATCTGCGGAGAGGAGCACAGTTAACGTTTCGAGTCCGAATGACCCTTCAACAGAACTAAGTAAAAATAGAAGAGAAGTGAAATATAAGCTGGTTTAAGGGGGGGTGGGACAAGTAGAGCTGGATAGAGGGCCAGTGATAGGTGGAGATAACCAAAAGATGTCATAGACAAAAGGACAAAGAGGTGTTGAAGGTGGTGATATTATCTATGGAATGTGCTAATTAAGGGTAGAAAGCAGGACAAGCAAGGTACAGATAGCCCTAGTGGGGGTGGGGTGGGGTGAAGGAATCAAAAAAGGCTAAAAGGTAGAGATAAAACAATGGATGGAAATACATTTAAAAATGATGGAAGTAGGTGGGAAAAGAAAAATCTATATAAATTATTGGAAAAAAAAGGGGGAGGGAATCGGAAATGAGGTGGGGATGGAGGAGAGAGTTCATGATCTAAAATTGTTGAACTCAATATTCAGTCCGGAAGGCTGTAAAGTGCCTGGTCAGAAGATGAGGTGCTGTTCCTCCAGTTTGCATTGAGCTTCACTGGAACAATGCAGCAAGCCAAGGACGGACATGTGGGCATGAGAGCAGGGTGGAATGTTGAAATGGTAAGCGACAGGGAGGTCTGGGTAATGCTTGCGGACAGACCGAAGGTGTTCTGCAAAGCGGTCACCCAGTCTGTGTTTGGTCTCTCCAATGTAGAGGAAACCGCAATGGGAGCAACGAATGCAGTAGACTAAATTGAGGGAAGCGCAAGTGAAATACTGCTTCACTTGAAAGGAGTGTTCATGTTTTCCTGTGTACACCCTAAGTCAAGACTTAAATTAAGCTCCAGCCTGTCGAGAGTAGAGATCTTACTGTCAGCATTCCTCACCCACAGAAAATTGTATGCAGTACAAAGTGGGAGGAGATCTAGTTTGATGGAACTCTGCCCATTTTTTTGTTTGGAAAATGCAGGCTTATTAATTCACTGACAAATGAAATGGTTTCATAGCTATAATTTTAAAGCTATCCTTTTTTACAGAAGAAAGTCAAATTTGCCACCCACCAGTCCTTCAGCACAATTTCTCTCTCCAATTTTGTAAATTGCCAGGTGGTGGTAAATTTCAGGATTCAGGTTAGGGTAAAAAAAAATGTTTTTTGTCTTTCTTTATTACTGTTCTTTAGACAGTTTTAATTGTGGCACCTGATTCGTACTGGATATTTTTAAAACATTTATAAAAGTACCAGTGAATCTCCTGAGGCAGTACTTCTGATTGCAGGGCATACACTATATTTTTTTTAAGTAAGGGAATATTTTACCATGTAAATGCAATGTATTATTCTCTTGCCAAAGTATAAGTGTTTGTCCCTTTAAAGCTACAAAACCTAACTGACAGTTAAACAGCAGTGAGTCTACACATTAGTAAATTAAGAGGCAACAGAAGTTGTGGCTCCAGCATTTTCAAATAGTTCCAAATTATTTGTGCATTCTAAATAATTTATAGCTTTATATTTTTATTAATTGCGACAGAGAAATTTAAATAATTTGTTGAATAAATAGATTTTGTTTTTGTAAAATACACTGTTTGACATGAGTACTGCCATAAGTCCCACACTATCTGCAATTAATTGACTGACACAGTACAACTCATTAGCTCACTCTCTAGATCTCCACCCCAAGTCTTCCTTGAAGGAAGATAAAAATTCATTGCAAAAGCTGGTAACCTGTCCCACAGGTCCATATGATCTGGGAAAAGATGAACTGCCTAACATCCCATCTAATTCTGTCCTTACATAACTTGCAAATGTGATCCCTGGTCCTCCCTAAACTACTAAAACTAATCACATGAAGTTCAATAAGAAGGATCATTTCAAACTCCTATGATTTGAATACTTCCTGGGCGCATATAAGACAAGGAACAACTCTCCTATTGTACCTAATTGCTATGGATGACATTAACAAACCCAATCCTTTCTTTGTCAGTGCACCCAGTACATGGCTGTAAGGTGTTTTTTAAACTTCTATGATCTCATTTTTATTTAAAAATAGCAGTTTAACATAAATTATATGAAATCCTTCCTGTGAAAAAATAATTGAAAATCATAAAACACAACACAATGAAAGAAAATCAACCTTAAAATGGAGCTCACTTCAGGATATAAAGCAGTCAGAAAGTTATAGTTATACAATCTTTTCACAATAACAGAATTAAATCAATACTTTCAAAACCTTTTGTTAACATTTTAAACTGGAAGGAAAGTGTGTTTTGCTTGTAAAGTTATAACAGAAACTAATCAAAGTCTTAATGTTTATGACCTTTCTAATACTCCTGAATAAGGCTTACCCTATTAATGAGATCAATCAAAGGCTGTGCACCCAGCTCTTCAATTCTTTGCTCGTTCAAGCAGGACAGATAATAATGTTGGGCTTTCCGTTCTGCCTCACTGCTGGAATTAAAGGTGGAATTTTCTGTAAAGATAAAAAGGAATTATCATCAATCTAAGGAATGGGCACATAATTGGGTATGCATATATTCTGTCAGAAGGATGACAGTTTCCTGAAAATGTTAATAGTTTTCAGAAACGGAATAGTTCAAAGCTTGAAAGGGAATTTTAAAACTACAAATGCCAAGTATGCAACAATCTAATACATTAGCATTAGAAGAAACAATATAGCAATTTTGTTCATACTCCCAAAATTGCTTTACATACCAAATTTATTTAATACGCATTGATATTTGGATAGTCTCAATATATTTTTTCGGCACCAATTTAAGGTGAACATGCCCCCATAATAAAGCTGCCAATAAAGCAACAAAGGTCCAGCAAGGTGCAAAACAAGAGACAATGTGAGGTGCAACACAACTGTTTCAGTCCACATTCATATATTGTATATCTCTCTAAAAGCAGAGATGGGCCAGAGATGCCTGAGTTTATAGGAGCAAGACCGCTAAAGTCTTTAGGTACTGCAGATAACAGAGCTATACTGACCTCAGTAAGAGCAACATGTGAGAAGATTACATATGCCCAAAGAAGCCACAGGTAACTTGTGTCAACTGTACCTGAAAACTAGGAGCAACATAAGCAAGCACTGTTAAAGATTATCAAGACACTTTGCATTTTTGCCTCAGATCCCTCATAAGCAACAACAGGAGACTTGACAAGAAGAATGCCACTGATGATATATGTGATTCTTCAAGTACTTGTGCAACATCTAAGGCATTCATCAGCATAAAAGGATACTATCCTATGATTATCTAAAAGGTCTTCAACCACCACCAAATATTAATGCTCATGAATATATGGTTCCTAGGGCTACTTGTTACAGCTCTATAAGCAATCATGGTAGAGAAATTGAATGGCTTCTAGATTGACTCAATATGTGGCTCAGGAAGATGATATGCCAATCTCAGCACCCAGCTAAGAGCAGGACAAACTGCATTTAAAAGGCAGAAACATCTATCTTAATATTTGGAATGTACGGGAGCAAAGGTGTTCTGCAACATGATTTTTGACAGTTAGCAGAACAAGTGCATGCTACATGCTATAAACACAGCCAAAGAAGCATAAATCTGCTTGTGGAATAACAGCTGCAATAAGTTGAATTACATGAGAACCAAGAGGAACAAGAGGTGCTAAAAGCTCAGTAATTACTCAAAGCAGCAGAATGAGCACCAGGCTCGAACTGAACAGTTCTCTGCTTGAAACCTCTCTTTATACTTAACCCGATAGCCTTTCTTTTTTTCTAAGCTAACTATTCTTCAGTAATTCATTTCATCTGGAAACTATTCATTCTGAAGGAAAGCAATGCCTGTAAAGTTGGAGGTGATGTGTCATGCTTTTATTGATGATAAGAGTGAAGATTTAGCATATTTTTTGTTTTGTGGTGTGCATGCCCCTTATGATATCTGAACCAAAATGCCACAACATTTCTACTCTAGTACTCCTACATGGGCGACTGAAGGAGTAGGAGTAATAGCAGTATATTGAAACTTCCTGAGAAGATTGTTATGAAGCTGCCTGGCACTTAGCATATCCAGACCATCCTGCTTTATACCATGAACAACTTGTCCTATTCCTATTGTAGGGGCCAGCATTCATTTGGGTACTTCTGTTGGCAGTTACAGGCAAGAGACTACCAGTAACTGAAAGCCTCCTGTCTGTTTTTGTCTCCCTAGAGACCACGTCCTCATAGCAGCTACGTGTGCATTCAACATATTGTTGCAATGCAAAGCCTTAGAATCTTTCCTTCGTGATTGTCTGGATTCTATCTTCAAGCATGCAGAAGTTGACTTCTACATCATCATGAAACATCAATATCAAATGTCTCAAAATCATTATGAAAGTATTCCCGAGACGTTCTAATTGTGCTCATTAGCCAAATGCCCCCAGGCTCTCTTGCTGATGCCACTGCTGCTTCCAGTTACCAAATGGCAGTCTGCAAAGCATAAAGTCTTTGCTCCATGACAGAATCTGCAAACATACAGAATAGTGTGCAGTATGGCCTGTAGAAAGGTGACTGAAGTACTGAATAGCTGAATTGATGCTGGAATCACAAAACAACTCATCAGGATCGAGAATGAAGCAACGTCTCTATTCAGTGGCAGCCAGTCCTTCAACTTTTACTTCTGCCAGGTCCACACCCAAGTGAGTTGACTCACCCGAAATCCTCCCCTAAATGTTTAATATCTTCAAGAGTGCTGGTGCCTGCTTCAGTTGGTGATTACGCTGAGTACTATGATAAAACTTGTTAGCAGCTGCTTCTTGGGTTTATGATATATCAGTAACAAGAGGATGGCACAATATAAGTGTATGTTGTTGCTGTGCACACAGTACAATGATTATTTCACACTGCAAAACAGTCTTTGCCTTATAACTACTGAAATACATTAGAACAGAGAATGCAAGTATAATAATTCTAACTTGAATGTGTATAACTCTTCTGTAGTTTATGCATTATCCATGTCATTCACAGCAAGCAAACCCCATGATAGCATCTTCAAAGTGGGTAAGAGGTCTATACTGCTGAGACCCTCAAACCTCCAGGGAGGGATGGCTTACTGTTTAGGTGGGTTATTTTGGTAAAAGGATAAATATGTTCCAAATGAGTGAACATCTTGGGCTATGTATCTTACCAACAATACTGTCTTAAAACTAAGTGTGAAGAACTCTCACACTTCTTTGTCATTAAGATTGAGACCATTAGTTCAGCTCCCTCTGCTGCATCTTTCCTTGCCCCTTGCCCACCAAGACAAACTTTCTCAAAGGCCTCCCCCTACCCCCAAGTTTTAAACACACATTGCTTTCTTCAGTTTCCCTTTCCTCTCTCCCCATGCTGTGCTTTTTTATTCTTTCATGGGATATGGGCATCCCTGGCAAGGCCAGCATTTGTTGCTCGAGGAGGACGTGGTATTAGGACACAGCCGACGGTAAAGGCTGAGTTGTTCAAATCCTGGAGGGAAACTTGAAACAAATGTCATAATCCATTTTTGCAATTTGTATGTTTCGAGATGTGGGCTTTGAATTCAGTAGTAATAAGACCACTGAGTCTCAAGAGGTGTTTTATGAAACTAAATTAAACATTTATTAATGCAAGAAAAATTATAAGCACATACATATCTCTACAAAATTACTACTATAATAACTACAAAAATCCCCTAATTAATCTGACTCTCAGTTACACCCCCGTTAAAGTAACAGTAAAACTCATAGATTTTAAAAGACCCCAGGCAAAGCACATTTGGCCTCATGAATTCAAAATGAAGTTCCTTGCAGACACAGTTGCAGGCGTACAGGCTGGTTAAATCTTAAATGCTTCTGACAGGTGGTGAGCTACCTCCTTGAACCACTGCAATCCACGTGGTATAGGTATACCCACAGTGCCATTAGGAAGAGAGTTCCGAGTTTTTGATCCAGTGTTAGTAAAGTAACAGTGATATAGTTCCAAGTCAGGATGGTGTGTGGCTTAGAGGGGAACTCACAGGTGATGGTGTTCCCATGCATCTGCTGCCCTCGTCCTTCTGGGTGGTAGAGTTTACAGGTTTGGAGGGTGTTGTCAAAAGAGGCTTAGCAAGTTGCTGAAGTGCATCTTGTAGATGGTGCACACTGTTGCCTCTGTGCTCTAGCGGTGAAGGGATTGAATGTTTAAAGTGGTGGATGGGGTGCTGATGAAACGAGTTGCTTTGTCCTGGATTGTGTCAAACTTCTTGAATGTTGTTGGAGCTGCACTCAACCAGGCAAGTGGAGCATATTACATCACACTCTGAACTCGTGCCTTGTAGATGGTGGACAGACTTTGGGGAGTCAGGAGATGCCTGTCCACAAGATCCACCTCCTGCATTCTTGACCCTATTCCAATTAAAATACTTAACAGCTAACTTTTCTTCTTGGCTCTGAATCTGGCTGGCATTCTAAATGGTTCTCTTTCTTCAGATGCTGTTCCTATCATTTCAAACCATTTGTCACCAACCGCTCCTCAAAAGAATCAATCTTTAGTCCAAGAGTTCATGATCTTATAAACTACCGCTCCATTTCTAACCTCCCTTTTCTCTCCAAAGTCCTTGAGTGATCCAAGTTTGAAGTCCTGTAAATCAGATTCTGCCCCTTCCATAGCATTAAAATGGCTCTAATCAAAGTCACAAATTACATCATCTATGACAATAGTGCACTAATCTTCCTAGCTCTTCTTAGTGACCCTGTTGTCTTTGACACAGTTGACTACACTTCTCTCTGTCGCTTGGTTGAGTACGACCATCCTCATTTGGTCCCACAATTTTCTATTCAATCATAGCTAGAGGATCTGCTGCAATGGTTCCTTTGCCCACCCCACACACTGGGCTGAATTTTCCCCGTTAGGGGGGAAGTTGATGGGGGCACGTACAGGCACACTTCCGATTGGCGCCCCCGATCGGAGGCGCGGCGCCATTTTACATGGGCGGGCCAATTAAGGCCCGCCCAGCGGGACGTCCGCAGGGAAGCACTATGCGCTCCCTGTGCGGGTGGTGGGGGGGGATTCCTAAAATCAAGAGTGCGCTCTTTTGCGCATGCGCACGAAAGAGCACACTCATCTCCCTGAGGCTAAGTGCAGCTTCAGGGAAATAGGCTCTACATGTAAAAAATATAAAAAGTAGAAAAATACAATTTCCCTTACATGTCCCCTCATGTGACAATGTCATATGAGTTGGGACATGTCCATAATTTTTACACAATCTTTATTAAAAATTTTTAAAGCCTATATGAAATCTCATCCCGCCCGTGGATGAGGTTTCATGTTTTTTCTAGTTCCACCGGGGCTCCTGGTCTGCCCGCCAACCTTAAGGTTGGACGGGCAGGTCCTTTAATTGCTTAATTGATTGCTTAATTGGCCATTGACAGGTTGGCGGGCGCGCAGCTGATTTTGCTGCGCTCCCGCCTTCCTGAAAATTTAAATCGGGCACGGTGATGTCGGGAGTTCCCCCCGACGTCATCGCGCATCATTCTAAGTGTTGGTGAGCGGGCCTCGCCCCCCGACTCGTAAAATTCAGCCCACTATCTCTGGAGTGCTCCAAGGATCCTTCTTGCCACCTTCTATTCCCTAACTGCGTGCTGACCCTCAGGAAATTCATCCCAAAATATGGTGTTAGGTTCCACATGTACAAGATGACACTCAGTTCTACCTCACTACCACATTTCTTGACCCTTTCACTGCGTCTGTATTGTCAGATAATCTGAAATCCAGTCCGTGATTAGCTGCAATTTCAACAACTAGAAATCAAGAAGGCCAAAGCCATTATCTGCGCCTTCAGTCACAAACTCCGTACCTTTTGACACTGATTGTGTTCACTCCTTCGGCCACTTTCTCAGGCCAAATCCGACTGTTTGCAGCATTAGTATGCAGCAAGTGGTTAAGGGCTGAAATGTCCTGCCTGACAGTGTGATGGAGGCAGGTTCAATTGAAGCATTCAAAAGGGAGTTAGACTGTTATCTGAAAAGGAAGAATGTGCAAGGTTACAGGGAAAAGGCAATAGAATGGCACCAAGGGAATTACTCACTTGGAGAGCCTGTGGAGACACGGTGGGTTGAATGGCTACCTTCTGAGCTGTAAGAATTCTGCGATATGACTTCACCTGTATGGCCTGGGATGGAGGGATTATCTTATGAAGAAAAGTTAGAGAGCTTGGGCCTGTAACCTTTGGAGTTTAGAAGAATGAGAGGTTATCTTATTGAAACATATAAGATCCTGACAGGGTGGACACTGAAAGGACAGTTCCCCTTGTGGGAGAGACTAGGGGACATAGTTTAAAAATAAGGGGTATCCCATTTAAGACAGAGATGAGGAGGAATTTTCCCTCTCAGAGGGTCATGAGTCTGTGGAATCTCTTCCCCAGAGAGCAGTGGAAGCAGGAGTTATATAAATTCTTGACTGACAAGGGAGTCAAAGGGTACACCAGGTTGGCAGTAGAGTTGAGGTCACAATCAGATCAGCCACGATCCTATCAAATGGCAGAACAGGCTTGAAGGACTGAACGGCCTACTTCTGCTCCTAATTCATATGTACAGTCGTATGTATGTTCATGCTGAGCCTCCAAATCCATTACTTTCCCATCACAAAGACAGTCTACTTCAGTCAAATCTGCCTCATATCAACTGCTGTTTTTGTTAACTACATAATCCAATTGGTCTCCTGTTGACCTCCGTACTCCACTGTTCATTAACTTTAGCAAAACTTTAACATAATTCTGCTGTACATATCCTAAACTGCACCAAATCCAGTTCATCAACCACTCCTGTGCTCACTGATGTATTTTGGGTCCAGGTCCTCCAATGCCTAAAATTCTAATCCTCGTCTTCAAATCCCTTCACAGTTTCATTCCCCCATATCTCTGTAACATCCTCCAGCTTTACAATACTCCAAGAACTCTGTACTCCTCCAACACTGCCATTATATGTATCCCTGTTTAACTTTACCTCACAATTGGTGGCCATGTTTTCTATCATATAGACCCAAAGCTCTGGAATTCTCTCCCTGGGCTTTTTTCTCCTTCTTTGATATCTTCCTAAAATGTACCTTTTTGGCCAAGCTTTTAGGCAGCCCTCCTATTAGCTCCTTATTTGGTTCAGTGTTAATACTTTGACTGATTACACTTCCTATGTAAAATACACTATATAAATGCAAGTTGTTGCCTTATACATAGTTTACTCAAATATAAAATATCTTGGGCTAATGCTCGGGAACTAGCTGAATGCATTATAATTGTCAGGTATATGAATAATTATAGTCAGCCATTAATCTTTAAGTGTACTAAGTAATGCTCTTTAGGACCAGCTATGTTAGTTCTCAACTTTCTTTATTACTTCCCTTTGTATTGTATTACTAGTGCATTAGGACACAAAGCACTCAAGCAAATACAATCGACCCCAGTGACTTGTTTTGATTGCATCATTATCTACCTACATGTAAGGTTACCTCAATAGATGGCATGCCACAATTACTCAAGCTCATCTCACATTAGCAATTTTCTTCAAAGCTTAAATCATTTACAGCTTCTGCTGGTACATGTTCCAGTGCTGGCCTCTAGTGTGATGACCTTCCATGCTTAGATTACCAAGATAAAGTGCTGCCACATGCTTCATGATTAAAACATTGCTTACTCCTTGGAAAACACGCAGGGAAATTATATTTTTCTGGCAGGATTGTATACCACATGCATGATGATGGAATAATAGTGCTTTTGATTTTGTCAATTAGAGGTTGAGAGTGGATGCGTAAATGACAGTGTTCTCCATCTAGGGGAAGCCCCAAATTTAGTTTAACTGTTGCTACTTGTGTTGCTGTTTGCTGCTAAAGCTCATGTGGCAAGTGCATGGTAAAATAAGGTTCATTTAACCTTCTGCCTGGAGATTTATTGTTGTATAAACAATGAGCTCAATGGTGACCTTCACTATCATTGTTAAGTAAATTGTGGTTGGTTGACTCTACATGCAAATCCTCTTGATTCTGATGGCATAGCAACAGCCTTCAAGCAGAGCCTAAAGCTCCTTGTGTACTGCTTCTCTGTCATGTTGTAATAACTAACTTGTTACAGATCTATCGTCAAACTAATACAGGTACAGTGTCTCAAATCTGGCTGCCTAGAAACAGGAATTTTATGACAACTTTATGCTTTTATAATGTTCCATGCATCAATTCTAATTGACTAAAATCTTTTTAAAAACTAACCTGAACAGTTTAGCTATTGGCACAGTGCGGCTCCAGGCTACTTATCAGTTTTGCGCAGTGCTTTATACCCTGCTCCAAGTGACCCTTGACCCCACCTGGCCCAGTTTGACCCGAACTGTCTACAGTCTGAACTGCCCGAACTGAAATCCAGCACGGCCTCGAAACCGGGGTTGCTGGATTTGAGGAACTGTATCTGTACCTGCTCCAGTCCAGAGCTTTCTTCACTCCTTGTGTTTTTGAACCACCATCTCCTTCTCGTCGTGCGCTGCAAGAACCATGGCCATATCCACTGTACTCTTTCTCTTAAACAGAAACCTCACTGTTCTATTCACTTCTGTCTCTCCTGTTTTCCCTTCAATAAGCTGGCAAGATATAATAATTCTCATAACGTTATTGGAATTTATTGTAAAATAGAGTAATAGTGGGATGTGTCTATGTGTGTGTGTGTGTGTGTGTGTGTGTGTATGCGTGAGGCTTAATTGAATTAGTCCGGGTGCTTTGATCTAAGACGAGAAGTTAGGTTTGAAATGTTAATTAGGTAAACATGGGGAAGTTTAGAAACAGGTGTCAAGGGAACATTTGCATTTTGAAATAAGCCAGACTAGATTGTTTTCAAAGGAGGGGTGTAATGCGTCACCTAGCCAGGTGAAGTTCAGAAACAGTGTGTATATTTTTCCCAAAGATTACTGATAAAACTTAGTGCTATGAGAGGGTTTTATTATCAGGGAGATAAAGTCCAAAGACATAGTGAAACAATGGGTATTTGCGTTCAAATGGAAGATATATATAAAGAAGAGAAGACTGTTTGTAAGGGAAGGCAATTTTAAGATCTTAAAAGTGTGTGAAAAGCCTTCAGCATCTATGCCTCAAACTACTGTCCTCAAAAGACTGAAGTTAAGAAAACTCACTTGGAATTCGACTTGTCCAGGGTATCATGTTTCTTTGCGTGGGTCTTTTAAAATCTGTGTGTCTTACTGTTGCCTTAACAAAAGTGTAACTGGGAGTCAGATTGATCAGGGGATTGAGAAGTTATCATAGTAGTAATTTGTAGATTTATATATGTATTTAAAATCATTTCTCTTATAAAACTAGATTAAACATTTATTAATAAAAACCTATAAGACTTTGTGGTCTTATTATTACTGAATTCAAGGCACACATCTCAAATTTTATACAAATTGAAAATTAGTTGTGACAGTTGTTTCAACTTTCCTTCCAGGACTTGAACAGCTCAGCATTTACCATCAGCTATGTCATAACATGAGCACACTGAGATAGTGCAACTATCTCTCACAGCTTACCAAAATATATTTTAAGGGTATATTTTTAAGAATTGTTCCCTCTTTCAACAGTCCTTCCCACTTCTTGGGCAGAATTTTCTGCCTGTTGGGTGGGCGGGCCTGACCTAATCTCCGGCGGGCGGGTAGCCGATCCCCGCCAGCGAAGCAGGCCGCACCGCCATTTTATGTGGGTGGGCCAATTAAGGCCCACCCAGTGTGATGTCTGGCAGGAAGCGCTACGCACTCCCTGTGCACTCTTTCACTCATGGGCACAAAAGAGCGCACATCTACCTGAGGCGAAGTGCAGCCTTAGAGAGATCACTTCCACTTTGAAAAATATTTAAAAATAGAGAAAAAAAATTCCCTAACATGTCCCCCTCATGTGACAATGTCACATGAGATGGGGCATGTTCATAATTTATTCATAATTTACATAAAACCCTGCATGAAACCTCATCCCGCCGCTGGATGAGGTTTCATGTTTTCTCTATTTGCCACTGGGGCTCCTGGTTGGACGGTCAGGTCCTTTGATTGTTTAAATGATCCTGTCAATGGCCTCAATTGGCCATTGACAGGTCAGCGGGCCTGCAGCTGATTTTGCTGTGGGCCCACCTTCCTGAAAATTTAAATGGGTCGGGATGACATCAGAGGTTCCGCCCGACGTCATCCCGCGTCTGCAAGTGGGCCTGCACCCTGCTCACTGACGGCAAAATTCTGCCTTACAACCCCTACAAATTAGAAGTTCCAGCATCACATTTACCTCCTTAAGAATTCACATATCCCTTGATCACTAGTGCCCACTGCACTGTATTTCTCCTCAAGCCTATCTGGAAGGCCATAACATCAGTACATCATGTTTGTGCTTGAGCTAGATTTCCAATTTACTTACCAGAATTACCTGCAGAAATTAAACATGTAAGATACATTCAGAATGGCACAAACTTATGTACAATGACAGCCATAATTGGCCTGAACGGTAAAACTATACTTTGGTTCAATAGAAGAAAGGATTTATTAAAACTATTTCCAATGATCTGTAATAAGCTAGAATTTGCTTTGATTCTGTTTCAACCAGTCCTGCCCTGGTTCAATCATTTACACTTTTTTCCAATCTCTCTCGTCAAAACATGGTAATGTTCCATTAGCATTTACACAGCAGCTTTAATTTTATACAGCAATGATGCACCCAATATTTGTTAAAGTCAGGTATTTATTTTGGTTTTCTTAATTGTTTGACACTGTTCGAAAAGCAATACTGTAGCAAATATGCTCTATACTGAAGGAATCTGGTGAAGTATTTCCAAGTCACTCAAAATATACAAGGTTTCATTTTTCTTAGTACTGGCAGGCCTGCACAACTTTATTCAGGTCTCCTTCCAATGCATAGCTGAAAAGCTAATCGGAACATATCTGAAACAATGCTGCCGGACCACCTTTTAAACTGACAAATGTGTGTTTAATAGGCTCAAACCAACAAATGTTGGTACGGTTGAAATAATATGTGCCTCAACAGGCGTCGTTAGGAGTGAAAAATATCTACTCTGTGGTACACAGGAAATGCAATGAAATATTTGAATGGAAAAGTTGCAACTGTTGGAAATCTGAAATAAAAGGAAAAATGCTGAACGTACACAGCAGTTCCTTTTCATTTTAAAAGAGGTATAGGGTGCGAAATTTGGATCCCTGGTGTCAGTGGAAACAGCTCTGCAGAAACCGATTGCCCTCCTGGGATTGAGTGTGGTGCCATAAGCCACTTCCAGCAGAGCCTGTGCAACAACTTGAGAAGGGTGCTCATGTGGGCATCCTGTGTGTGCGCTAGAAACTTTTGAACTCATCCTTTTTGGGATGATGTTGGTTGCAGAATGTGTTTGTGTTAACAGCAAGTCTTTATTAACTAATTGTAACTATATACAAATATATAGAAAAGGGTACAGGCATGGAACAATCTCCATCCTAAGGACAGAATTTTATGGCCCCATTTCAGCGGGGACGGGGCCGTAAAATGCAGTGGGCCGTTATAAATCCCATTGACGACAGCAGGCACGTAAAATCCCGCTGTCGGAAAATTCTGCCCTAAGTCTTAACATGGCTCTGGTCAACACCACACTGACCCTAAGTCTAGATCATGTGCCTTTTTTCATCACTGTGTGGGCAGTACTGTACTCAGTCCCACTTTAACCCTACATGTACCAGACCCTTCTACTACAGTCCTATCATGAGTCACCTGCATCTCCTGTGCTCTACAGATAATTCTCCTCATCATAGAACCAACTGCATTGGAGTCCGTGACATTTGGCGTCATTGAGAACATTCAGGATGTTGGTATGTTCCTGTCTTATGCCCCTTCTCAAATACCAGCTCACCCTCAACCTGCTATCTGGCAGGATGAGCAAGCTGCAGATGATGTTAACATGGACCTCTTATTTCCACTCCCAACCTTCTCTCATAGCAACTTTTCCCTACTGAATTTCTGCTTTTAGACACCCAAGAGCTGACACCTGCCCAGTCACAACTGCCCAGGAAGCAAAACGGCAGCACCGATAAAGAGGCTCTGTCACTTGATTGGACACTCGCAGCCATCAGTTCAGATACTGGCACTTAAAGGCACCATGCAAGTCCTTGGATGAATTCACTTGTGCCTCACCAAAGAACATGCATTCAGCTGCAAGAGGGCTCCCACACTAGCATTACTTAAAGGGTCAGGCATCCAAGTTACAAGCAAAAGCAGTTTTGAACAACTTCTGCTATTGCAAAGCCTCTGGAAATACAGTGGACTGTTTTTGAAGCTTTTGTGGTGAGCTACTGGATTTGACAGGGAGTGTTGCTGCATCTTCAGATGGTGGACAGAGAATTTAGTGATCTGCCCACACAGAGGCTGACACAGATATGGGGGCTGCACCAACTATGCCTCTTGGTCTGCAGGATAGCAGTGATATTGAGCAAAGGCTGTGGAGAGAGCAAGCTCGGCACGATGCCCTCTGTCAACTTGGAGCTTGCATGTTTGTTGACAGTGGTGGGAGGCTGTCTCACAGGCCATCCAATGCACCCAGCATCTTGGTGTCCATGCTCACCAGGTGTATGCTGCCCCATCTGTCCTCATCCAAGTTCCTAGTAACAGAATTAATTTGCGCCCTTCTGTGAGCTGGCAAATGAACCATCCTTTCCTCTGGTCTGGTTGCAGCCTACTCATGCCCAGTGACTCACTACCAATCCCAACTCTATACCAGCCTCCAAGGTACATAATGTGGAGAAATGTGAAGTTTTCCATTTGGTAGGAAAAAGTAGAAAAGCGGACTATATTGTAAATGGTAAGAAACTGGGAGATGTTAGTATTCAGAGAGATTTATATGTCCTTGTACATAAATTACAGAAAGTTAACATGCAGGAATAGCAAGCAATTAGAAAAACAAATGGTAAATTAGCCTTTATTACAAAAGGATTGGAATACAAGAGTAAAGAAATCTTACTGCAACTGTGTAGGGCCTTGGTGAAACTACATCTGGAGTACTGTGTATAGTTTTGACTTCCTTACCTAAGGCAGGATGTACTTACCTTCGAGGGAGTTCAATGGAGGTTCTCTACATTGATTCCTGGGATGTGGAGACCATCCAATGAGGAAAGATTGAGTAGACTAAGCCTATATTCCGAGTTTCAAAGAAAGAAGGGTAATCTCATTAAAACATGTAAAATTCTTAAGAGGCTTCAAGGGTGGACGCTGGGAGGATGTTTCCCCTGGCTGGGGAATCTAGAACTAGGGGCCATAGACTCAGATAAAGGAGTTGACCATTTAGGACAGAGACCAGGAGAAATATATGCATTCAAATGATTATGAACCTTTGAAATTCTCTAGCCCAGAGAGCTGTGAATGCTCAGTCATCAAGTATATTCAAGTCAGAGATTGACAGATTTTTAGATAGTAAGCTAATCAAGGGATATGGAGATAGCACTGGCAGGAAGGTGCAGCTGAATAAGATCAGCCATGACCTTACTGAATGGCGTAGCAGGCTCATGGGGCCAAATAGCCTACTTGTGTCCTTTTTTAAATTTTCTCATGTCCACTTAAGTCAAATATTGATTCCACTACACAGATTTCCTTGGATCAATTCAGGGTCAAGCTTTAATATACCTTAGAATTACCGCCTACAAGTGGATTCAAAGGATGGGGGTTTATCTGGTTCACTGGAATGTAGGGATGCAAGAGCTTTTATTAAGCAGCAAATAATAGGCCACATTTGAAACAACGTGCTCCTAAGATTTTTTGTTAACTTTTCCAAGATTTGAAACATCCCCTCTGCCTGATCCTGAAGAAGTTGTTTCCCATCAAATGCATAATTTAAAAGCTTTACCTTCAGCTTGGCAGGTAAACCAGAGATTCTCAGTGGGCACTTCTGATGAATAAGATGTTACCTCAGACTGTAATTCCAACTTGCAAGAATATGTTTCTACTTGCTCATCAACTAAGCATGGTTAGATCTTGTTGACCTCGAATGGTATAGACAATGAGATAAAAATAGTATGTCAGAGACCATTGTAATTGAGTGCTTCGTTGCCCTCGAAGCAGATGTGGTTCTCTGAGATCATAGGGAAACTATAACTTTTCTATTACATAGCCTTGGAGAGATTCTAGTATTAGCTATTACTCTATCTGTAAGCTAATCAAATGTGGTTAGCCAAGTTAAAAGCAAAATATTGCGGATGCTGGAAATCTGAAACAAAAACAGAAAATGCTGGAAAAACTCCAGGTCTAACAGCATCTGTGGTGTGACAGAGTTAATGTTTCAAGTCCATATGGCTCTTCTTCAGAGCTCTCCACAGATGCTGTTAGACCTGCTGAATTTTTCCAGCATTTTCTGTTGTGATTAGCCAAGTGTTGAGTACTTTCCAAACAGGTGGATATCATACACCGACCAGAGGTTTTACAAACTAAAATGATTAATTACTTTTCAAATTACTTATCAAACTATATTTGTATCAAATGCTTATACACTTTTCACTCAAAAGATGTAATGGTCTTTGCATCGACCATTCCCTGTGACAAGTCACTACCATTTTCCATCAACACTCACATGTATAGAAATTTCTCCCAAAATCACTCTTCCTTGACCTAGTGACAGATTTAAATTAATGACCCATTATCACAGATTCATCAAACAGAGGAATCAGTCTTTCATGTTTCTCCCATAAATTAAGTAGAAATATGAAAAAAAATCTGGCAAAACAGAAATAAATTGAGTAATATCCATAATGTCTTTGGATATCAAACTTGGATTGGTAAATTCTGCCAATTTTTACTTTCGCACCCCTTTCAGTCTTGGCGTGATTGAAGTGAAATGTTAAGTGTTACACATGCTCACATCACTGAGTCCTCTGTTTTACCAAATCCCAGAATTAAGAATGAATTGCTAAACTTAACCTGTTTTTTAAAATAAGTTTATGGTTTATGTCCCTGGTAAACATATATCACTCAATGATGTTATACTTTAAAAGTATTAAGGACGCAATCAATAAATCAAATAAATACTTAAGCAACTGTCAGCTCACAGATTTCTAGACATCAACAACAGATAAACTATTAGCTCATTGAGAAAATAGGAAATACTCCTGTTTTTCACCTAGTCAATATTATCAATCATAAGCACCAGATTAACTTAATTTTACAACAGCTTGAGTAAGATCTATACTTTTGTAACAAAGATCCTAACTTCCCATAAAAGATGCCTGAACTCAAGAGTTAGAAACTAAATAAATTTGCTGAATAAAATGGCAAAGCAATATCTAACATAAAAAAATCCACAACATGAAATTAATTTTATGAAATGTCAGTGATGTAACAAGCAATTTAAAGAGACAGCTGGCTAGAAGCCTCGTTTAAAGCATCTGAGTATAAATTAAAAAGAGGCGTTCAGTAAGGATCACATTTTTATTCAGACACTGGAAAAATAGTCATTTTAACTTTATATCTGCTATTTTGTCCAGCTTCTCACCCTGCCTCTATTTTATTTTAAATTGCAGTAAACAGTTCAAGTTTCTTTTTAAAGCTCCAAGAGATAATGTGAGCACAATCTCCAGAGGACTGGATTAGCACCATGGCAACGAGCAGTGAAGATTTCTTTTAAAGCCTAACAGAACTGCAATTGTCATCAAAGCAGGAAGCAACATGGCCCACCTGGCTCTCTTTCACTGTGTTGTATATAAAAAAGGATGAGAACACATTCACAACATTAAGTACACCATGCTTAACAGTTTCTGGACAAATTGAGAAATCCATATCACAGTGTTTTCATTTGCTTGATATAGAGTACTCAAACTTTCCTCATCAGATCAAGCACCAATTGCCTCAGCCCAGAATGCTTGTGCACAGGTTAGGAATAGTTAAAGTTAAACAAACATGAAAATACTGCAGTAAGAAAAAATACTGTGTTTACCAGTGTGACCAATGTTTACTTGACACACGGGTCTGAATTTTCACCAAGTCAGGATAACTCAGAAGCCCTTTGAAAATAGCGGGTGGGTCCCAATTCAAGGGTTCCCGACCCCAATCCCGGGCTGTCTGATTTTCAGGAGTGCCCTTAAAGGGCATGGGCTGGTTCCTGTCAAAAGCCCATATCCAGCACTCCTGACCTGGCCAGCTCCATTGCAGAGACAGGTCCTACTTCTCTGCAACCTTCACTGAGTCGAGCCAGGTTTTTAAAGAGTCATGGTTCACGGTCTCTCAGAGCAGTCATGAACCCTAGTCTGCATGAGGGGACCTTTTAAAAGCTAAGTTTAAGAGATCCCCCTTATTCCCCCCAGGTCAAGCTATGCCTCCCGTCCACCCACCCCGGCCAGCTCCTCATCCCTATATGTCAAGCTCTGCCCTTCCATTCACCCACTATGTTCCCTCATGCTGGATATGCCAAGCTATGGGACTTCCATGTCCATTGACTCACTATACATTGTCTAGAACCAATGAACCTTATAATGTAAAGTGGTATCTATAAAAGAAAGCTTAAAAAATGTAACTCATTCATAACATTTTCCTATGTTGAAAAACATGTCATTTCACTGCAAGTGAATAAAAGTGTCAATCATCCAGACCCTTTTAAGGATCAATAATGAAAACCATAAACCACTGAAACCACAACTTGTGTAAACAAAACATTGCCAAATCAACAGCAGAGGTCAGAGAGCCTGAGCTATCAATCAAGCAATGTTTCCTGTGGGGCACAGGTGTTTTAGTACTCTAATGGTTGTCTGGGCTCACAGCCAAGCATATATAAGAGGGCTTTGCTTAGAGCCTAGACATAGGGTTCGGTGGTTCTAGACAGTGTATAGGAGTCAAGGGATACAAGTGCCGTAGCTTGGCATAGGGAGTGGGGGAAGCGCAGAGCTTGGCACAGGAGGCATGAAGGGCCATGGGGGAGTGGGTGATAGGCATGAGGTGGCATCGATGGGTTAGGGCGTGTGAGGGCTGGAGGGTTTTTGTGTTTTTATGTTAACTAGGACAAAGTCCCACAGCACCAAGGTGGGCATTTTAAACAGCCCACCTGCACATCCGGCAGCCCCGTGACTGCCTTCAGACTTCTTCCCGGGTCGGCTGGCCCGACTCCAGCCCACACCCACCCCTTGGGGATGAAGATCCTGCCTCTGCGGGCACTTTCGCTTGAGGCATGTGGGCCAAACTAGGAATTTTCCCAACTCCCACTACCTGCCTCAATAATGAAAATCCTGGCGCAGGATAGGTATGGTTTGCGATACAGTATATAAAGTGTGAATGATATCAAGGCAAAAAAAAAAATCAATTGCAACATACAGAACAATTTTAAATCTCAAAAACATTTTTGGGATGCACATTATTGAGACAAAAGAAATTACATTCCAAACTCTACTAAATACAGTCTAAATATTTGCAATTATAGTTTTATGAACCAAGTTTCGTTATTAAAAACACATTTTATTTGAGTATAATCATTTCTACAGTAGCATATATATGCCGGAGTTTTATACAAATGTATAATATAAATGCTGCTATTAAAATGACACCTGCATAATTATTCACTTTCATTTTATTTTCATGTGAACTTAATGTATAAGATTATATTCTCAATGAAAATTATTTGCTGAATTTTGGTGTTTTAGCAGCCTACATTTCTGGCTTCAGAACTTTATGATCACAGTGTTGCCACTTGTTAATACAACAATAATTCTGTAATATACTAAAGCAGTGGAGTAAGCGGGCAACACAGTTGTGTTCGAAAAATTCACGTTATTGAAGTGCTGCATCTGCAAAATCAAAACGTAAGTTCCACTGGAATGAAACTGATCTTGGATGATAGTAAGTTGGCAGCCCCTTTTTCACACCTGGCTGATTTTATTTTTCACTGAGATCGCATATACCCCTAGGATCACTGCAGTAAACTGCTGAATCCCATTGTCTCAGTGAGCCTGTATGAACCAAAAAGTTAGGGGCAGAATCTAATGTGTTACCTTTATGCCTTTTATATCATTATCTAGTCCTGAAGCCAATGGTGGTGGCAGCCCGTGATATTTTAGACTGACTTTCAAGTGTCATTTGATTAATTGAGCGGCTGCTGTATAGAGATTCAATGGTTCATCTTTTATTTAGAAGTCAAAATCGCAAATCAGCTTAAGAAGCATTGCAACGAAAGAGCAGGAGTAGGCCATTTAGCCCCTCAAATCTGTTCCATCATGCAATAAGATCAATGGCTGATCTGCAACTCAACTCCATTTAAGCACAGTAAAACAAAAACAACTTGCATTTCTATAATTGGGGATGTTTAAGGGCCAGAATTTGAGGTGAACAGATATCACAAAGCATAGTGGGGCGAGAGGAGATTACAGAGGTAGGGAGGGGCAAGGTAAGGAGGAATCTGGAAAGAAGGATGACATTTTAAAATTGAGGCGTTACTTCACCAGGAGCATATGTAGGTGAGCGAGTGCAGGGGTGATGGGTGAGGAGGACTCGGTGGTGGTAAGGACACAGGCAGCAGGGTTTTGGATGACCTCAAGTTTATGGAAGGTAGAATTTGGGAGACCAGCAGGAGTGCATTTAAATAGTCATGTTTAGAGCTAAGGAAGGAATGGATAAGGGTTTCAGCAGCTGATGAATTGAGGCAGGAGTAGAGCCAGCCAATGTTATGGAGGTGGAAATGGGTAGTCTTAGTATTAGCGTGGATATGTGGCCTGAAGCTCATCTCAGAATCAAATATAACACTGAGTTTGTGCACAGTTTGGTTTAGCATCAGACAGTTGCCCAGGAGAGGACTGGAGATGGTGGCTAGGGAAAGGAGCATAGAAACACTCATAAGTACCATCTTAGGTTACACCAGACTTATTTACATAAACCTTTGAATTTTCTTCGCTGACAAAGTAAATCTATTTATTTGAATAAAACATTGTGTTGTCCATTCATCATCATAAAATATCAATGGAGATGAAGGCACAGGACACATCATGAGTTTTTGCAATAAACAGACCATATCCACTTTTTGATCCAATTAACTTCAAGAACCAAAGAAATGTATGATAACTGCTTCTGAATCAATAAAAAGCGAATCTAGTAAAAAGCTCCTCTTTATTCTGTAATCAAAGCTATTTAGTGGCTTCATATCAATTTGCCAACATTCACTGGTTAAATATAAGAATTGCTGGAGTGTTGGCATGACGAGTGCAGATCATCAGTGCTAAGCAGTACACATGCCTCAATTGCTCAGCTCAAATGAATGGTGTAAAAGCGTAAGACAGTCACAAGAAAAATTTTTCGATGTTACTGACTCCAAGATGTAAGGAGCACAATTTTCAAAATGCCAGTCACCCCACAAAAAGCCTTCCTTTGAAGCTTCCAAATTTGAAGGGTGATGCTTAGCCTTGCAATTTTGTTGTGATTAATCTTAGGAAAAATAATGACAAGTCACAGTAAAAATACCAAAGGTCAGGAAGATCATAGTAAAAAATCAATAGTCAGAGATATGTTTTATGAGGTTGTTTTCCCTGGTGCTGTGTTTGGGAGAAGTGGATCCTGCCCTCTGAGATTCATGTTGGTTACAGACTAATGCATCTAAGGCTTGGTAGTTGTGGGTTGCTGCATATACATTCGTATATTGAGAATGAGGAGAGCCTTATTATGTTCCAAGGTGGTTAGATTCAGAGGAAGGGGATGTGGGAGTATTGCCAGCATTCAGTTTAGCAGTGCTACACAAATCCTGCCAGTGATTTCTGAGAGCTACATTACTTCTGAGGTAAATTCAGTGTATTTGATGCCTCTTTAGAGCAGTGGGAGGAGGGAGGAGGCAGAGGATAGCTACACAAATCAGAAGCTAAAGGCTTCACTGTGCATGCCTATCATAGATGGCAACATTGCTTGAAATGGGCTTATTCAATTTCAAAAGCATAATACTTGGATGCTGGAAATTTGAAACAAAAACAAGAAATGTTGAAAGTATTCAGTGGATCGGGCAGCACCTGTGGAGAGAGAAATAGGGTTAACATTTCATGTCTGTAACCTTTTGAAAGATTATTCCCCTGAAATGTTAACTCTGATTTTCTCTCCATAAATGCTGCCTGATCTGCTGACTACTTCCTTCCAGCATTTCTGTATTCAAGTAACCTTGCTTTGTCATAAATATGGATGTGAATTCAATTCTTTGGGTACAATTTGGATGTACTCAGCATTTCCAATTATTTATTACAGACACACATGCACACTAACATGAGCACGCCTTAACATGAATACCACAGCCTCAGCCAAGTACTACAAATGGGCAGCTCTTGGCTCATAAAATCCCAAGCAGCTTTAAATTGTATAGAATGAATTCTGTGTGAATGCAAAATTACAAATGTACCCCAAAAGATGCAATCTAAATTCAATGCTATGTCAGAGTTAGTGTACCCATAGTAGTACTACTACAACTAGAAAGGCTGATTTCAAATCTGCTTGAGAAAAATAAAATGGAACTAGAGAGGTATGAAGATCACAAGAGTTTGAAAATCATAGCTTTCTGAGACCCATGGCAGAAGTCTTGGGTCATGCCACAACAAACTTCAGTGCTGCTTTATAATACACCAGATCCGTGCCACGAGGTGGCCTCATGCTGAAAAATAACTGATTACAATGCAAAGTACTTTCTACAACGGAATTCTAGTACAACTGAAGCAGTTCATGTCCAAATGCAGCAAGGCCTGGACAATATCCAGGCTTGGACTGACAAGTAGCAAGTAACATTCGCACCACACAAGTGTCAGGCAATGACCATCTCCAACAAGAAAGAATCTAACTATCGCCCCTTGACAGTCAATGGCATTACCATCACTGAATCCCTCACTATCAACATCCTGGCGGGGGTTACCATTGACAGAAACTGAACTGGACGAGTCATATAAATACAGTAGCAGGTCAGAGGCTAGGAATTCTGTGGCGAGTAACTCACCTCCTGACTCCCCAAAGCCTGTGCACCATCTACAAGGCACAAGTCAGGACTCTGATGGAATGCTCTCCACTTGCCTGGATTAGTGCGGCTCCAACAGCACTCAAGAAGTTTTACACTATCCAGGACAAAGCAGCTCGCTTGATTGGCACCCCATCCACAAACATATACTCCCTCCACCATCGACGCACAGTAGCAGTGGTATGTACCATCCTAAAGATGCACTGCAGGAATTCACCAAGGCTCCTTCAACAGCACCTTCCAAACCCACGACCACTACCGTCTAGAAGGTCAAGGGGAGCAGACACATGGGAACGCCACCACCTGGAAGTTCATCTCCAAGCCACTAACCACCCTGATTTGGAAATACAAAGCCGTTCCCCTTCAGTGTCATTGGGTCAAAAATCTGCTACTCCCTCCCTAATATCACTGTGAGCGTACCTACACCACGTGGGCTGCAGCAGTTCAAGAAGGCACCTCACCACCGCCTTCTCAAGAGCAATTAGGGATGGGCAATAAATACTGGCCTAGCCAACAACACACACATCCCATGGATGAATAAAAAAATACAACTTTTTGTAACTTAACTGTTTCAGTGACAAATATCCAGTATTATGGCAATGTGATAAAATTTGCAGTAAGTATCCAGTGTCAAGAAGATCTAATAATGTTATTTTAAAATAGAGTTCTAGTGGGATCTATGTTTATGTGTGTGTCCGTGTGTGTCTTAATTGGATTAAAGCCAGCTAGTCTGGGTGCTTTGATGTATAGTAGTTTTGGGGTGTTAATTAAATAAACGTAAGGAGGGTAGAAGGTAAAGTGTAAATTTGCATTTATTAAAAGAAACCATCCCAAGACTGTGGGTGAAATCTTACACCTAGCTATGAGACGCCAAGCAATGCGTTTATTTTTTTTCACCTTACTAATAAAATTGGTGGGATAAAATGATGTAATTGTTAGAAGAGGTAAAGTTAAAAGCCTAGTGATACAATGGAAAATTTACATTCAAAGAAAAAGATATGTATAAAGAAGATTGTGTGTAAGATACAGGCATTTTAACATCCAACAAGTGTGAGGAGCATCCAGCCTGTAAGCCTCAATTCTGTCTGCAAGAACCCAGAGCTGAAAGAAACTCATTTTAAATGCGACTGTCCAGGGTGTGCTTTGCCAGAGGTCTGTTAAATCTGTTTTATACTGTTGCCTTACCAGGGGGTGCAACTGAGAGTCAGATTAAATAGGATATTTTTGTAGTTATTATAGTAGTAATTTTGTAGATGTATGTATGTGTTTACAATCTTTTTTGTATTAATAAATGTTTAATTTAGTTTTATAAAAACCTCTTGAGACTCGGTGGTCTTATTACTATGAATTCAAAGCCTGCATCTTGAAACATACAAATTGCAAAAATGGATTATGACAATTGTTTCAAGTTTCCCTCTGGGTGTTGAACAACTCAGCCTTTACCATCAGCTGTGTCATAATATCGGTCTTAAGCTGATAACTGGCAAGTAAAATTTAAGTCAACAAAAATGCAAGGCAATGATCATTTCCAGCAATAAAGATGAACCACGTCCCCTTGATGTATAATTACATTATCGCCAGGTCCCCCACCATCATCCTGGAAGTCATGACTGACCAGAAATTCAATTGGGCCAGCTGCATAAATGCCATGGTAACTGGAGACGTCAGAGGCTGGGTCTTCTGCTACATAGGCTCACCATCTAAGCCTCCCAACCCTGCAAGGCTACTCCACAATCTGTAAGGCACAAGTCAGGAGTGTAATTCTAGCTGAGGCCAGAATAATGTCCATTTGTCTAAATTGGTGCAGCTACAGGAACACTCAAGAAGCTTGACGACATGCAGGACAAAGCAGTTTGCTTGATCATCAACCCATCCAAGACATGCTGCATCATGGGTGCAGTGTGTACTCTCTGCAGGATGCATCACAGTAACCTGGAATTTGGGAGCATCTTTACCTCCCGGTGGGTTCAACAAGACCCACCACCACATTCTCTGGGCAACTAGAGATAGGTAATAAGTACTACCTTGACAGTGACGCCCACATCCCAAGAATTAATGTTTTTTTTAAATCTTAAGAGAACTTTTTCATTGTTCAAAGTGAAAAGGAACAAAAAGGAAAGGCTGATGGGAAGTTTAAAAAGTTGAAGAAGAAAATTATAGTCAAACAAATAAAATGAAAATGTATTCTTTCTAAATGTAGCCGGAAATTTCAAACTTTTATTGTAACCTTACAACCAATGACTCAGCAACAATTACTTTTCAAAGGCATCCCTCTTATCTGTTTGATCCAATCATACCTTGCTCACTCATCAAAATGTCAAAGATGAAACAGCCTTGTAAAGTCATTCATAATTTGAACAATGTGGGGGATACTTTTAAAGTTTTCTCAATACACCAGTATTTGTTGCCCATTTCTAAATGCCCTCAAGAAGGTGGTGGTGAGCCACCTTCTTGACCTGCTGCAGTCCATGTGGTATAGGTACACCCACCGTGCTGTTAGAAAGGGAGTTCCATCCTCATATCGTCAGTTTAATTTTCCATGGAGCACACAGTTTAAGTTAAATTCAACATCTCCCTTTAGGAGCTGTTGGATTTCAGGGAAAAACTTGGGCAAAACCTATTTAAGTACAAACTTGATGAAAAGTAAACAATGGACACCTTCCTTTCCTCTCCAGAGTTCTTGAATGTCTTGTTTCCTCCAAAATACAGGCCCAAACTTCCCACAACCTGAAATTTGAATCCCTTCAATCAAGTTTCCATCCTGCAACAGTGCAGAAGCAGCCCTTATCAAAGTCACAAATGACATCTGATGTGACTTTGACCGTGGTTAGCAATTTCTCCTCACCTGTCTGCAGACTTTGGCATAACTGATCACATCCACCTTATCAAACATCTCTTCTCCGTAATCCAGGTGGGCGATCACATGATATTTTGTTTAGCGGGTGCACGTGGGAGTTGGCAGCGTGCCCGCCAACAATTAACAGGCCTATTAAGGCCATTAAAGTAATAATTAAATGTAATTTTTTGCTGCCTGTCCGACCTTACAGTTGGCGGGCAGGCAAAAAGGCCAAGCGGCTTTTGGATATTTTGCAAAACCTCATCCATGGGTGAGATGAGGTTTCGTTCGGTGCTTAAAAAGATAAATAAGATTTTTTCGAACTAATTTCTAACATGTCCCTGTTCATGTGACAGGGTCACATGAGGGGACATGTTATTAACATCTTTAAATTCTTTATTTTTAAAACTCTTCAGCTTCCCGAGGCAGCGTTTCACGCTGGCTGGCCGTTAATTGGCTAGCCAGCGTGAAATCGCGGTCGGAGCCTGGTTTGCAGGCGGCTTCCCAACCACTCCCAGACCCGCCCACTGAGCCCGCCCGACCACCAGAAAATCCTGGCCTGAAATCATTTAGATGAGAGGTGTGTAGGATTATTCAGGTTGGATACATTAAGGTGGGCTCAATGGTCTAATACATCCCTAAGTTTCTTGTAAGACAGTCAAAGAAATGAAATGCAGACAGAAAAGATAAATATTAACTTCCTGTTAATGGTGGGAGCAGGAAGGAAAATGAGCCTCAGTCCTCCTTAGGAAAGAAATACATCAAATCACTAGTGTTTCACTAACTAAAAGATATAAGCACCAATTTGAGTTAAATCTTCCTTTCTCAACATTGTCTCCTGATCAGCCAGAAATTATAGAAGGTAATGGCAAACCACTGCAGTACCTTGCCAAGCATAACCATGGACCAACACATGGAAGTCCATGGTCGCAAACGCCCTCTTCAAGCATGGTACCTGAAGAGAGAGAGGGATCTCAACGCTTCAACATCCATCATGAAGATAAATACACTAAGACAATTTAAACAAAAGTCTGCTTCAGGTATTTTTTTCTCTTCTCACTAGGGAGAAGACGACAAATTTACACATACCCTGAGAATTTCACAAAGTGCTGTTTTTCTCCCCTTGCCAAGGCAAAAGTCAGCACAAAATCAAATACAAGACCCAATTATACTTTTGAGTATACCACAACCCAGCAAAAGAGTAGAACTCCCTTAAGGAACTCAGTTACATCTACACTGTGAGGCATGTACTACAATTTAGATAATTTCCAAGAAATTGCAGATTGAAGTACCATTTGATTTCAAGGAAGGCTGCATACTTACAAGGAGTTTCAGACAGGTGACCTGCATTGCAACATTACCCAAGATATTCCACACACAGAGACTAATCATATGCAACATTATACTCATGCATCCCACATTAAGTAAGCCACAAGTGAGCAAGTGTTAGTTGAATTAGAAAGTACTAAAAGCAATTTTCTATTTGCAAAAGATTCTGTGATAATGAATTGCAGCCAGACCATCGTGCACTCTAATTTGACTTCTGCGAAGCTTATACATTGGCTGAGAAAAGTATATTCAAAGGTCTGTTCAGTGATTTAGCAAAATGAGGAGCTCATTTGCACTTTACTGCTGCTAAATTACATCACACCTACAACAGACATATTTGCTTTCTGTCTTATTTATGCTTAAAATGAATTAAATTTGTGAAAAGTAATAACTTTCCAGAAGGGCCCACATTGGTACACAATCAAGATTTACAAACTGCTGACCCCTTGCTTACTGGAGTTTGGGATCTGCATCTGGCATGATCAAAGATTCCTGTTGCAAATAACAGTTGAAAGGAAATTGCAACAGTGGCAAAAAGGGAATAACATGGATGTGAGCCAAAACAATACAGCACAGACAACGGTAAGACTGAGATATTAATCAGAACAGTTGGCACAAGGCATGAAAATGAAGTCAAAACATAATTTATACTGCAGTTCACAGCTGAGGCTGCTATATTTTATGTTTAAAATAATAATTGTTGAAAAATGTTAAACATGCTATGTGTCAACGGTAGTCCAAATGCATAATTGGACAGTTTATAACTGACTGATGATATTTTCTTAGGAATAAAATTTTGAAATAATTTTCTTGCAAGCCTGAAGGACGGATTTTTAGACACTATATCACCAACAAGAACTCACATGCAGCAGATGATTCATCAGAAAATGACAGGAGCTGGTGATTTCATAAGCCATATGTAATTTTCCAATGTCGCCCACTACATAAGGTCTCCAAAAGTTCCATGTATAAATTTTACCATTTAGACAAACAATGCAAGTAACTACAGAAAAAATACATGCTTAAAAATAGTAAGATTTAATACTAAGAGGGTGCAAAAATCCAAGAGTCTTTTGGGGTACAAGAACAGTAGAGTTCTGTGTAGGGAATTGGAATTTTCCAGAATTATCTGCTCTTAAGTACATGAAAAATTCTGGTAAGGCTGGCTGCTTGCAGATGTGGATCAGGTGTGCAAATGTTAGGGTAATGAGGGTAAAAGCTATTGTCCCAGGAATTCTGTCATTTACAACAGAAATGCACCTGATTTATGTTATGCTTCTGTAAGAGTGGCAAGGTACCTGTATGACCTTCAAAACCAGAATACCAAGGTTCATAGGTTCTGAACGCCACAAACTTTTTGTCTGAGGTTGCAGCTTTAAGTAAACTGATTGTAAAAATATCAGCTTGCTGTTAAAATATGAATGAGATGAGACAAATCACTTTTTAAGAAATGAAGCACTTTGCTTTGAAGTGTTGTAATTTGAAAACGTGGCAATCAATCTGCTGACAGCAAGGTCCCACAAACAGCAATGAGATAACTACCAGATAATCTGTTATGATGGTTTTGGTTGAGGGATATACATTGGCCAGGACATCATGGAGAACTCCACTGTTCTTTTTTGAATAGTGTTGTGACAGTACATCCACCTGAAGGAAGATGAGACCTCAGTTTAACGTCTCATTCAAAAACAGCATCTCTGATATTTTTAACAGTCATGGTTCAAGGTATGTTTGTTTGGCAATTGTCCCTAAGGGACTTGCATACAAAGAAGTTGCTAAGAAAAAAATTTTATTTTCTCCATAAGAAATTTCATGGGAGTGCATGGCTGTCATCAATTGTGGCTGACTAGTAACTATTTTCATTAGGGGTTTCTCTAAAGTTAATGTCTCCAAGATGATGTGACTGGCAATGGTAATATAGCATACATACATATGGCAAACATAATGAGGCTTGGCTGAGAGCCCAGACGATTAGAGAACTACAACACCTACACTCCAGAGAAAACATTATTTGACTGACAGCTCTGCCTCTTTGATCTCTGCTCTCAATTTCACAATGTTTGTTTACACAAGTTAAATGGTTTCAAGGGTTTGTGTTTCTGTTATCGATACTTTAAAGGGTCTGGATGATTGACACTTATATTAGCTTGTAGTGAAGTAATTTTTTTTCAACATAGGAGAAAGTTATGAATGAATTACCTTTTTAAAGCATTTTTTATACACTTCAATATACACTCATTGGTTCTATACAGTACATAGTGGGTCAATGGGATGGAAGTGCCATAGCTTGGCATTGGGGCATGAGGAGCCATAGGGGGTGGTTGGAAGGGCAGAGCTTGGCATGGAGGCATGAAAGGCCATGGAGAGGGTGGGTGGAAGTGCAGGGCTTGGCATAGGGGGCATGAGGGGCCATTGGCATTGGGGGGGGGGTAGGTGGAAGGCATGAGGTGACATGACTAGGGCATGGTGGATAAAGGGGCATGAGGGTAAAGGTTGGAGGGGCCTTTGTGTTTTTATTTGGGGCAAAGTCCCAATGCACCACGACAGGCCTTTTAAACAGCCCACCTACACACCCAGCAGCCCAGTAACTGCTTCTGCACTTCTTCCCGGGATGGTTGGCACAACTCCAGCCCACACCTGACCCGACAATGAAGATCTTAACTTTGTGGGCACTTTCTCTTGAAGCAGGTGAGCCAAGCCAGGAATTTCCTTGACTCCCGCTACCCACCTCAAGGATGAAAATCCAGGCCATGATCTCCAAGTACTAGGTTGACACCAACAGGTTACTCACATCGAGACAGAATGGCAATTGGCTAAATAATAGTACTCCTGCCTCTGAGTCAAAAGGATTAACCTTTACAAGATCACCAACTACAACTGTCATTACAAAGTAACATGAAACAAATAGAAAAAGGGCTTGGACAAAGTTTGTGCCTTTCCAAAAGGCCATATTGTTAAAAATTTACCAAAAAAAAATCACTAATTTACTTTACCATTGGGTTAATGGAGTAACACTCCTGGGATTTGCATAAATGTTATTATTTAATAATGGAGTAAATTAAATGATCCCATGCTCACAGTGCTTGAAAGAAAAATTGTATTCCAGTATTACATATTATCACCTACCCAATGCTCTTCAAACACACAATTGCTGAATTTACCTAATTTCTTTTACCAAATACATTTTTCTGATAATGTAAAATATATGGAGAACTAATGCCAGTTAAGCAATGAAATAATGTCAGCTCATATGAAACCAAAGCTAGACAAAATACATAGGTGTTTAACAGACCTCAAATGATATTAAACCACAAATACATATTGGGCAGAATTTTACAAGTTGGCAAGCAGGGGGGCGGGGCCTGCTCACCGACACGTAAAATGATGCGCGGTGACGTTGGGGGGGAACTCCCGACATCACCGTGCCCGATTTAAATTTTCAGGAAGGCGGGAGAGCAGCAAAATCAGCTGTGCGCCCGCTGACCTGTCAATGGCCAATTGAGGCCATTGACAGGGTCAATTAAGTAATTAAAGAACCTGCCCGTCCAACCTTAAGGTTGGCGGGCAGGCCAGGAGCCCCGGCGGCAACTAGAAAAAACATGAGACCTCATCCACGGGCGGGATGAGGTTTCATGTAGGCTTTAAAAAAATTTAATAAAGATTGTGTAAAAATTATGGACATGTCCCAACTCATGTGACATTGTCACATGAGGGGACATGTAAGGGAAATTTTATTTTTCTACTTTTGTCTTTTTTACATGTAGAGCCGATCTCCCTGAGGCAGCACTTAGCCTCAGGGAGATGAGTGCGCTCTTTCGTGTGCATGAGCAAAAGAGCGCACTCTCGATTTTGGGAATCCCCCCCCCCACCCCGCCCCGCCCACACAAGGAGCACATAGCGCTTCCGTGCAGACATCACGCTGGGCGGGCCTTAATTGGCCCACCCACGTAAAATGGTGGCGCGCCTCCGATTGGGGGCGCCGATCAGAAGCGCACCCGTACGCGCCCGCCCATCAACTCCCCCCCGCCAAAAGGGGGGAAAATTCAGCCCATTAAGAGGGCTTGGGCACACATGCTAAGTTGTTATAGGTACAAAATGTATTCAAAAAAGGCTAATGGCATATTATCTCTATCTCAGAAGGGTTGCAATACAAAGGAGAGGAGGTTATGTTTCATTTGCACAGATGTTGATAAGATCCCCTAAGTTTAGTTCTGGACACTGCACCTCAGGAAGGAGATACTGTCCTTAGAGAGGGTACAGTGTAACTTTACCAAATGATCCCAGAGCTAAAGAGGGTTAAGTTATGAAGACAGGTTGCATAAACTTCATTTGTTTTCCCATGAGTTCAGAAGAATGAGGGGTGATCAAATTGATCAGTTTAAAATTTATACAAAGGTTTCAATAAAAATTAGACCTAGCCCATTCAGGAGCAAAATCACAAAACACTTTCTCACCCAATGGGTGTACAAATAGTCATTTGGTAGTACAGAACTTGAGTATTGCTGAAAAAAAGAGACATCACAGCTTTTCATCTTGCACTCATCAGGACACTCGCAAGAATACCAATATAAGGGGAAAACAACAATTTATACTGTATTTGAACAGTGTGTTGATTGGTTTGCAAGAGGACTCTGATTGGTAGAGGCATTGACATGGAGAATGCACCAGTGATGGTGACTGATAGTAAACTGCCAAACACCATTTGTGGCTTGAAACAACACTTGGCAGTTAACTGTCAGTCACTATCATTGGTGTAGTCTCCATGGCAATGCCCCTAACAATCAGAGTCCTCTTGCAAACCAATCAGCACTCTCTTCACATACAGAATAAATTGTTGTTTTCCCCTTACATTGGTATTCTTGCAAAGTGTCCTGATGAGTGCAAGACGAAATGCTTCGACCTGTCTCTTTTTTCAGCGACACTCAGGTATACAAATTTGGAGCTCTCTCCCCAAAAAGACTGCGGGCAGAATCATCCCAGATTTGCAGTAAATGCAGTAGCGGGCGGAAGGACATTTTACCCACCAGCCACAATGGCGACTCTTCATGCCGTATCGTCCCAATCCCACCTTATTAATTATGCAGCCACAGGAAACACGTCATCTCGCTGGCGGGCAGCCTCTGAATTGCCCACCATGCCATTACCTCACCGTTTCCTTATTTCCAGTGTCATATCTAAACTGCAGCCACCGACACAGTTCTCAATACTTGAAGCCCAGGAGTGCTCCAGTAAAGACATGGCCCGGAAAGCCAAGAAGAGTTCAGTCACCCATCACTGGAATGCCTTTTGGAGGCCCACCGCGATGTCCTCTATCCCCGCTCTGGTCACAAGAGTTCCAGCAATCTCACCATTCTGGCTTGGAAGGCGGTGGCAGTGATGGTCATTGCTAACACTGCACAGAAGAGGTTGGCCATCCAGTGCAGAAAAAGGATGAATGATGTTGTCTGTAAGTCAACCATCTCATCACTCTAAACTCACACACTCACAAGCCCATCACACATTCACTGGCATTTCACTCACTGCCAGCTCAAGAAACACCACTACTCACTCTCTCACACAAACCTTCACATCTCCATTGGCCTCATCTTCTCTGGAGACTGCATCTCAGCCCTCACCCTCGAGGCCACTTGCACAGATCAACATGTGCCCACACACACATACCCTAGGATACTTCCCTTCCCCAGTAATGTCCTAGGCCTGCTTTTCCCTTGCCTGAAGCCACTTCACCCCCTTCCCCAAGCAAGCCATAACCCTGCAACCATTGAAAAGCCATTTGTACCTTATGGCTGGTCTCGTAAGTAGGTACCTGATCGTGAGTCCCCCTAAAATTGATGTGGTTCTGCCTGCGAAGCCTGGCACTGATGATGAGAGTGCTGCCCGAAGCAAGGTAGGCAAACAAGCCTCAAAGTTCCGATTGAAGTGCAGCTTGCCAGGCGCACGTCGCTTATGTTCAGTTATGAAAGACGTCAACGTGATGCCTGGATGATTCAGCATGGGATGGGGGGATGATTCTGGTGAGCAGGGCTTATAATGATATGCAGATGTATTAAAATGAAGTTCCTGACATTCGGCAGTGGGAAACACAGCCCGCCATTGAAGGGAGCGGACAGCAAACTGGTTTCACGATGTCATGAAACCAATTTTTGGCCTTCCCGCCATATTATCCACTCACACCTGCCATAATGCCTGACGCCAGCGGCCACAGAAAATTCTGCTCTGTGGATGTTAGGAAAACTTAAATTTTCAAGTACAACATTGTTATGATACGGCAGGCAGTATTTGCCAGGCTGACCAAATCCACAAGGGAAACTTAGCCACACTATCACAACGATTTTGCAATTTGTGTTTATTACGAGAAGGCTTGTGCACTGAAGTCAGGAGTCCACTACCACCTTTAAAGATTAAATCAAAACATTTATTAACAAAAGAAGAACAAACTTAAACACACACAAGATTGCAGTTACACTGTTATAACAGTTCCCAAAATTTCTACTTAACCAGACTCCCAACTACACACCCCCCTTTAAGGTTACAGTCCAAATAAATACCAAATTTTTTATAAAGTCATTCAGCAATTTTTCCACAAGCGCTTACTGGACAATGGACTTCCAAAGGCTTTTAACAAAACTTTGGTTACTGGAACAGCAAATTTCTTCCAAGTGGCTACAGGCTTTTTCCCCAAGTCTGTTTCACAGTCTCCTTTCAAGATCTCATACAGCCACACATCACACAGCCTTCCACCCTTCTTTAAATATATTTCTATCTTTTTTGATTTGTAAATCTCATTGTTTCAACTTGTTGTTGGAAGTTACTTTTCCCAGAATATAAAATATATTTCATGTTATCATTATGGCCAGCACATTTGGGAAAAATCAACGTAATAACCTTGCCTTATTTATCTTGCCAGTAGTATCCATTTTCCCTGCCCCTTTGAAAATAAAATGAAATTTGCAAATTTCATTCACACCATCTCTGCTGAGACCTCACCCCTAGCTTTACTCATCTCCATTTCAAACGCCTGTTTTACAGCTCACTTCTTTGATAATTTAAACCTTGCAGTCTAACGGTCTCTAGTTTAATTAAATTAGCCACACATGCATGCACGCACACATGCGCACACACACACACAAAATATGATAGTTCCTTGATATCACCAACAAATTTTTATTAAGCAAGAATATCAAGGGATACAGATTAACAAAAGGTGAATGGAATTAAGGTTCAGATCAGCACTACAGAAATTCACCAAGGCTCCCTCAACAGCACCTTCCAAACCCACGACCACTACCATCTACACCTGGAAGTTCCCCTCCAAGTCATTCACCATCCTAACTTGGAAACAGATTGCCGTTCCTTCACTGTCGCTGGGTCAAAATCCTGGAACTCCCTCCCTAACAGCATTGTGGGTGTACCTATTTAACATGGACTGCAGCGGTTCAAGAAGGCAGCTCACCACCACCTTCTCAAGGACAATTAGGGATGGGTAATAAATGCTGGCCCAGCTAGTGAAGCCCACATTCTGTGAATGAGTAATTTTTAAAAATCTAATTAAATGAGGGAGCTGTTGCAAGAGAATGTCAGAGAGAATGTTCACCTAGAAGCACACTGAAAAGTCATCAGTCACACTGCAAAAAAGACATTCATCACTTGCTGATGACATTATGATGCCAAAAAGTATTTTTGATTCATTCATAACCAATTTAACTTAGTTGCCAAATCCCATTATTGTCTTGTTATTTGTTCACCACAGGTTAAATAAGCCATATTAGTCACAATGAATGTGTGATACAACTATCAATCACACTTGTCTTATATAATTAATTACTGGCTAGACAAAAAAGAAAACCATAATCCCTGAAATAAAAACCAAAGAATTTCTCCTCTCCACTTGGTATCCTAAAAGAACTGCTCCACAATGCCTTCAATTACTTTTCCATCGTATCCATGCTTCCATAGTAGATGAATCATGGAAAATCCCATACCATTGTCTGGCTCACTTGAGACAATGACTTACATATACTTCCTATAACCTAATATACAGTATCTGGTATTCATGGTCGTAGTAAGCCCATTAGGTAACTGCAGGTGCACTCTTCACTTTTTCTTTCCCATATCCTGTTTTCATCAATGTTACAATGAAAAACCTTTAACTAGTCCTTTCTCATTTCAGATACTGCCAGACTTGTTGTGCAGTACCAGAAAAGTCTCTACATATTATGGTTGCTACCTCTAGTTGTCATATTCCCTCAATTTTGATCACATGACATATGAACACATACTTTGGGGCAGAGAGTAAGCATGCGGGAGACCTTGTGACCTAGAGTTTGGGAGAGGAAAGCAACTAACATTGGAATAAGAGCAGGAGACTGAAAACTCCTGGGCCAGGATTTCCCAGTCAGCGAGCAGGGGGCGGGGCCCATTCGCTGACGCAGAAAATGACGTGGGATGACGTCGGGTGGAACTCCCGACGTCACCCCGCCCCATTTCAATTTTCAGGTCGGTGGGGGTTCAGCAGAATCAGCTGTGCACCCGCTGACCTGTCAATGGCCAATTGAGGCCATTGACAAACTCATTAAAGTAATTAGTGGACCTGCCCATCCAACCTGGCGGGCATTAGAAAAAGCATGAAACCTCATCCATGGGCGGGATGAGGTTTCATGTAGGTTTTAAAAAATGTAATAAAAGTGTCTTTGAAAGTGATGAAATGTCCCAAATCATGTGACAGTGTCATATGAGGGGACATGTCAGGGAAATTTTTTTTTTCTATTTTTAAGATTTTTTAGCATGGAGCCGATCTCCCTGAGGCAGCACTTAGCCTCAGGGAGATGAGTGTGCTCTTTTGTGTGCGTGTGCAAAAGAGCGCACTCTCGGCTCAGGGAATTCCACCCCCCTCCACCCCGCCCGCACAGGGAGCGCATAGCGCTTCCTGGTGGATGTCACACTGGGCGGGCCTTAATTGGCCTGCCCACGTAAAATGGCGGCGGGCCCCCAATTGGGGGTGCTGATTGAAGGCGCACCTCTGTGCGCCCGCTCTTAAACTTCCCCCCCACCCCCCCGACAGGGGGAAAATTCTGCCCTGATGTTGCAAAAAGGTCAGAAATAAAAGTATTATTCTGTACCAGTAATAAATACCAGCAGCATGACACGGTTTGTTAGAGCACCATCATCAGTCAAGGCATTTAGCCTCTTTTCATCTTCGTGCCCACGTAAAATGGCGGCGGGCCCCCAATTGGGGGTGCCGATTGAAGGCGCACCTCTGTGCGCCCGCTCTTAAACTCCCCCCCCCCACCGCCCCCCCACCCCCCCCCTCCCCGACAGGGAGAAAATTCGACAGGGGGAAAAAAGGTCAGTGCCTTTTTTCAATCAATTCTACCTTTCAAGGTTAACAGCATACACACAAACAAAATCAGGCCTGATAAATGTTGCCCAGAATCACAGGCTTGAATGTCAGTTCATTATTATAAATCTATATTTCAGTTATATTTAAAATACAACAGAACAAATTTCTATCTCAAGGTTCTTAAACTTACGAAAGTAATGGTGAAGGTCCCAGGAGTCTTTTACTTTATACATTATTACTTCACCCACTCAGTCCTTCAGATGTAATTCTCTCAGTAAATCTTATCATGGAACACTCAATTTTCATCCCACAGTTTATGTCTTTCAATGGAGGTGCACCCTATCTAGACTACTTTGCATGGCAGAATATGCTCTATTTTTATTAGAAAAGTCCAGTATTTAGTCATGGTTGAGGTTCATTACTTCAGAAGGGAGATGGAGAATTCATCCTGACCATGTGACATTTGGGCTGATGGACACAGCAGGAGAGATGCATCTGCAGCAGGAGACAATTATTGAATGGCAGAGCAGCCTAAAAGGGTCAAATGGAGAGGGAGAGAGGAGTGGATCTAAGACTACTATTTTAAAAAGGGCAATTATGACGGCATGACGACAGAGCTGGTTAAAGTGAAATGGGAAATTAGGCTAAGGGATAGGTCAGTAGATTTGTAGTGGCAGACATTTAAGAGGATATTCTGGAATACTCTAGACAGATATATTATAGTGAGAAAGAAAGACTCTAAAGGAAGGACACACCATCTGTGGCTAACTAAAGAAGTTAAATATAGTACCAAATTGAAAGAAAAAGTGTATAACTCCACAAAGATGAGTGGCAGTTCAGAATATTGGGCAAAATATAAAGAACAGTAAAGCATGATTAAAAGGTTAATAAGGATGGAGAAATTAGAGTATGAGAGGAAACCAGCTAGAGATAGAAAAACGTATAATAAGAGCTTTTAACGGTATTTAAAAAGGAAAATAATAAGTAAAGTGAGCATTGGTCCTCTAGACAGTGAGAATTGGGAATTAATAATGGAAAATATGGAAACGGAGGATGAACTGAGCAGATAGTTTGCACCTGTCTTCACTGTAGAGGAGACAATTAACATCCCAGAATTAATTGTGAATCAGGAGGTGAAAGGGAGGGAGAAACTTAAAACAATTAGAATCAATAGGGAAAGGGTGCTGATAAAATTATTAGAACTAAAAGCTGACAAATCCCCAGGTACTGATGGGCTTCATCCTAAGGTTTTAGAAGAAGTGGCTGCTGAGATAGTAGATGCATTGGTTTTAATTTTCCAAAATTCCCAAAATTCTGGAAAGGTTCTATCAGATTGTCAAATAGCGAATGTGACTTCACTATTCAAAAAAGGAAGGAGACAGAAAGCAGGACAGTTAGCTTAACATCTGTCATAGGAAAATTGCTGGAACCTATTATTAAGGAGGTTATCGCAGGGCACTTAGAATATCTCAATGCAATCAGGCAGAGTCAACGTGGTTTTGTGAAAGGGAATTTATTGCTGCTCTTTGAGGAAATAACAAGCAACATGGATAAAGGGGAACCTGTGGATGTGCTGTACTTAGACTTCCAGAAGGCATTTGACAAGGTGCCACATCAAAGGTTACTATGCAAAATAAGAGCTCATGGCACAAGGGGTAACATATTAGCGTGGACAGAGGACTGGCTCGCTAACAGGAAGCAAAGGGATAAATGGGTCTTTTCTAGGTTGGCAAAATGTGACAAATGGAGTGCCACAGGGATCAGTGCTGGAGCCTCAACTATTTAAAATTTATTTCAATGAACTGGATGAAGGGATCAAATTCATGGTAGCTAAATTTGCTGATGACTCAAAGATAGGTAGGAAAGTAAGTTGTGAAGAGGGCATAAGGAGTCTGCAAAGGGACACAGATAGGTTAGGTGAGTGGGCAAGCATTTGGTAGATGGAGTATAATGTGGGAAATTGTGAACTTGTCCACTTTGGCAGGAAGAATAGAAAAGCAGTATATTATTTAAATGGAGAGAGATTACAGAACTCTGAGGTACAGAGAGATCTGGATGTCCTTGTACATGAATCAAAAAAAGTTAGTATGCAGGTACACAAATGATTAGGAAGACAAATGGAATGTTGTCATTTATTGCAAGGGGAATGGAATATAAAAGAGGGATGATTTGCTACAGTTGTACAGGGCACTGGTGAGACCACAACTGTGTAGAGTTTTGGTCTCTTTATTTAAGAAAGGATAAAAATACATTAGAAACAGTTCAGAAAAGGCTCGCTCAACCGATACCTGAGATGGGTGGGGGGAGGGGGGTGGTATCTTACAAGAAGCTTAGAAGATTGAGAGGTGATCTTAATGAAACATGTAACATCCTGAGGAAACTTGACAGAGTGGATGCTGAAAGGATGTTTCCCCTTGTGGGAGAGACTAGAACTAGGGATACAGTTTAAAAATAAGAGGTCTCCCATTTAAGACAGAGATGAGAAGAAATGTTTTTCTCTGAAGGTCATGAATCATTGGAACTCTCTTCCCCAGAGAGGGGTGGAGGCAGTGTCAATTAGCATTTTTGAGGCAGAGGGAGTTAGATTCTTGACTAACAAGGGACTCAAAGGTTATCGGGGGTAGGTGGAATGTGGAGTTGAGGCCACAATCAGATCAGCTATGATCATATCGAAAGGCAGAGAAGGCTCGAGGGGCTGATGTCCTACTCCTGCTCCTAATTCACAAGTTCATGTATCCTTCAGTTCCTACTTCTTATGTAAACTCCAGGAGACTTCTGAATAATCCAGGAATATTGGTAACCCTTGGATACTCAGCTGTAAACATCAACCATTTTTCATATAGCACTCGCCTCTTGTTGGTATTACTTCAACACTTTCTCCATCACAGTTTGTTGATAAACCCCTATGGTTATAAAAGCTGCTATTCATTGTGAGAAATGTCATAGGAGATTTGTATTGTATACTCAGTATAAAATCCAGAGATCTAATAGTGAAAGCAGTTACAGATGTATTGATTCAGTTTAAGGTCATGGTCTTTTTTTCCAACAGCTATAAATTGAAAAAACTGAATGAATAACAAGTGTTTTGGAGAGATTGTGAGCATTGGGGTTTATGGTCTATGCACATGCCCATTAAAGTCAATCATAGTTTCCAAGCACAAAAGGAAAACCAGACCATATTCCCATACTGGGAGATAAGGGAAAAAACTAATTAAGAACCCATGCATTATGCTTCATCTTTGAAAATGCTACACAAAATACAGGAGGAAGAACAAAGACTTAACAGACCTTGAAGAAATGTCAAAAACAAAATTCCAAGTTACATAAGACTGCTTAGCCATGAATTAAACATTTGCCCTCACTGGAAGCAATTTTTTATCAAGTCTCATTTCCTTTAAACTAGAATAGATTTCTTTCTCATCTTCTAACATAAATGTCTAGTTTTTTTGGTTTTACTTCAACTTCATCAAAACTTGTTTTCCAAGAATGTTTTGTCGAATGAGAATTTCAGCCCATTTTAGTAGTTTTCCACATCATACTTACATGTATAAAAATGGACAAGATGTCACATTCCTATCAGTAGACAAGTTATTTCAAACCTTTACTTTAAAAAGAATACTTTACAATAAACATATTTCACAGGTAAAAATGTTTTCTTAAATTGAAAATTTAAGAGAAAAAATATATTACGTTACACACAATCTGTAACAGTTAGAAATATTCATATTTAGGCATAATAATTTCCATTAAGCAAAAGAAAATTAACAGGCACAGACATTATATTAAGAACATAAGAAATAGGAGTAGGCCATTCGGCCCCTCAAGCCTGCCCCGCTATTCAATAAGATCATGGCTGACCTGCCGCAGGCCTCAACCTCTCTTTCATGCCAGTTCCTCATAGCCCTCAACTCCCCAATAATTTAAAAATCTATCTACCTCCTCTTTAAATACTTGCAGTGATCTAGCTTCCACAACTCTCTGAGGTAGAGAATTCCAGACATTCACTACCCTCGGAGAGAAGAAATTCCTTTGCGTCTCAGTTCTAAATGAGTGTCCCCCTATTCTGTAACTATGTCCCCTAGTTCGAGATTCCCCCACTGGTGGAAATATCTTCTCAACATCTACCCTATCAAGCCCCCTCAGAATCTTGTAAGAAAATGGGTTAACTTCCAATTGCATGTACTTATTGTTTGAAGCTTGGTAGGAATATATTCATGCAGCAACATCTTCATAGCTGTAATGACATAGCTTTTAGTTTATCTTTGATGTTTTTTTCTGACCTACCAACACTAAATAAAGTGAAAAGTGATGGAGCAGTGTGGTGCTGCACACCTCCTAACTGGAGAAAACTTATGCAGGTGAAAATGAAGTACTGTGCCAAAAGATACAAGGCATACTTTAGTTAGCTAGGGATTCAAAGATTGCTTTAGGCCTCCAGCTTTGGATTGTCACAAACTCTTCACCTATTCCACCAGATATAATACATCAATCAGCTGAGTAATGATATATGAAAAAGACTTGCATTTATGTAGCACTTTTCATAACCATTGGATGTTTCAAAGTACTTTATAGCCAATTAAGTACTTTTTAAGTATATTCATTGTTGTAATGTAGGAAATGCAGCAGACAATGCGCGCACAGCAAGGTGATAATGATCAGACAACCTGTTTATGTGATGCTGACTGAGGGATAAATCTTGGCAGGACACCAGGGATAACATCCCTGCTCTTCTTTGAAATAGTGCCACAGGAATCTTTTACATCCAGCTGAGCAGGCAGATGGGCCTCTGCTTAACATCTCATCTGAAAGACGACGCCCTCTGACAGTGCAGTAGTTCCTTAGTACTGTCAATCTAGTGTCAGCCTAGATTGTTGTGCCCAAGTCCTGGAATGGGACGAATCTGTCACTCAGAGGCAGCAGTGCTACCAACTGAGCCACAGCTGACACCATATCAAATTTTTTCCTCAATTTGTCTATAATTTTTTTTAAATGAGGTTCAGCACCAACAGCATAGGTCCTGAATGGGTATGCCTGGTTAAGAAGCACAAAATGAGTTTTAACAAATCTGGAAAATGAACAGAATTTCATCATGCAAGATTTCAATTCATTTAATGTGCCACCAATTTGACAGTCAGGTTTTGTACTGGCATCCAGTACAAAAGAATACATCAATTTGCAGATACATGAAAATAGGACCTAATGTTACTTTAACATACATAATTTCCTCTTGTTTACACCAACATAACATTGCTATCTACTTGACCACATAAAATGGGTCCGAAGTTCCCAGTTCCGAAGAAGAGTCATATAAGACTCAAAATATTAACTTTGTTTCTCTCTCCATAGATGCTGCCACACCTGATGAGTTTTTCCAGCATTTTCTGTTTTATTTCATATAAAATGGATGTTTGGGCTGTGGGAATGTGCATTTTATGCAAATAAATTAACTTCAGTAACTTCAGACTTAAGCTTTAGCCAGTTTTGCCATTTCCATTTCAGACTTGTCTTAACTCCATCCTTCTTCTTAGGCAGTCCCTTGGGATCGAGATTGTTTTGCTTCCACTCTAGTTCGATAGGCACTCGATAAGTCCAATGCGTGATCTGCAGACTACTACATGTGGGGTAGGTGGTACTTGAAGGGTCTGGCCAATGAGTTGTTGGGAGGTTTATGGGCTCTCCCTGACTCGTCAACTTCACCTCTACGCATTCCTGACGAAGTCTTTCCATTTTTTCAGTGTCTTTCTGAATGAACCTTCTCCATTTTGGTCAGTTACAAGCCAAGGACTCCCAGAAGTCAGCAGGGATGTTTGACCTCTTCAGGGATGCTTTAAGGACATCCTTAAAGTATTTCCACTGTCCTCCTGCTGATTTCTTACCACAACTGAGTTCTGAGTAGAGCAGTTGCCTGGGAAGTCTGGTGTCAGGTATATGAACAACATTTCCTGCCCAGCGGAGCTGGTTTTGAGTGATGGCTTGGGATAAGACACTGTTGTTGTACCACCTTACTTGCCACCGGATTTGGAGGATCTTGCTAAGGCACCGCTGATGGTACATCTCCAGTGCTTTGAGGTGCCTGAAGTAGACTGTCCAAGTTTCCAAAGCACATAGGAGCATGGGGATCACTGCTACCTGGTAAACCATGACCTCAGTCTCAGGTTTGAGATCCTGGTTCTCAAATATTCTTTTCCTCAGGCTGACCTGGCTCAGTGGAGATGATGATGAATTTAGTTGTGTATGTCTGCCTTCGTCGAGGGGAAGCTCCCAAGATATGGAAAATGATCCACATTTTCCAGGATCTCACCAGTAACACCATACTGCCTCAGCTATTCGTATGTTCTCTTAAAAATTTTTAATTTCTTGAATTACACTTTTTCCCATCTTCTGATTAATATTAACAACTGTTTAACATCTACTATTTTCCCTATGAGCCCTTTAGAGATTATTCTATTTCTCTCTTGCATGTGTGTTTTTCCCATTCCTTCTTCATGTTTTTCTGTGCTCTTTATCCTTTTTTTTTCCTCTTTGAGGGTTATATCTTAAGGGTTGATTTGTTAGTTATTGGGTTGCCAACCCTTCAAGACTGTCTGGGAGTCTCCAAGCATTGAAACTTAAGCTCCAGAGCACTGCTTCAAGCAGCCATGGTTATAAACAAATTGGATCTGGGGGAAAAAAAGCTGTTTTACAAACAGTGAAGAATCATTCAATGGATAATAAAGAGTCTCTTCACTTTCCAGTTGCCATGGGAAGGAAATGCACCACGATAGGAACATAGTAACTGTAGAGGAATGTACTGTAAACTGTAGCGGTGAGGTAGTCTGGTGAAACCTCCTGGGATACTTCTAACCAGAGATGAGATCCCTATGCTATTCACTCTATGGATGCTGAATGGATGTTGACTGTTTTTACTACTGAACAGTCTGAATGTGGTTTCAATCCACCTAAGAGCATCCATGAGGCGCTGTGGGCCATCGGCAGCAGCAGAATTGTACTCAACCACAATCTGCGATCTCATGGCCCAGCATATCCCCCACTCCACCATTACCAGCAAGCCAGGGGATCAATGCTGGTTCAATGAAGAATGCAGGAGTGCCAGGAGCAGCACCAGCCATTCCTAAAAAAGGTGTCAACCTGGTGAAGCTACAACACAGGACTAATTGCATGCTAAAGAGCATAAGCAGCAAGTGATAGACAGAGCTAAGCAATTCCACAACCAACAGGTCAGATCTAAGCTCTGCAGTCCTGCCACATCCAGTCGTGAATGGGCAATTAAAGGAGGAGGCTCCACAAGTATCCCCTTCCTCAATGATGGGAGAGCCCAGCACATCAGTGCAAAAATTAAGGCTGAAGCATTTCCACTGATCTTCAGCCAGAAGTGCTGAGTGGATAATCCATCTCTGGAGGTCCCCAGCATCACAGATGCCAGTCTTCAGCCAATTCTATTCACTCCACGTGATATCAAGAAATGGCTGAAGGTACTGGATACTGCAAAGGCTAAGGGCCCTGACAGAATTCTGGCAATAGTACTTAAGATTTCTGCTCCAGAACTTGCTGCGCCCCTAGCCAAGCTGTTCCAGTACTGGCATCTACCCGGCAATGTGGAAAATTGCCCATGTATGTCTTGTACACAAAAAGCAGGACAAATCCAACCCGGCCAATTACCGACCCATCAGTCTACTCTTGATCATCAGTAAAGTGATGGAAGGGGGTCATTAACAGTGCTATCAAGTGGCACTTGCTTCGTAATAACTTACTCACTGACACTCATTTTGGGTTCCACCAGGGCCATTCAGCTCCTGACCTCATTACAGCCTTGGTTCAAACATGGGCAAAAGAGCTGAACTCCAGAGGTGAGACGAGAGTGACTGCCCTTCATATCAAGGAAGCATTTGACTGAGTGTGGCATCAAGGAGTCCTAGCAAAACTGGAGTCAATGGGAATCGGGGGGAAAACTCTCCACTGGTTGGAGTCATACCTGGCACAAAGGAAGCTGGTTCTGGTTGTTGGAGGTCAACCATCTCAGTTCCAGGACATCACTACAGGAGTTCCTCAGGGTAGTATGCCAGGCCCAACCTTCTTCAGTTGCTTCATTAATGACCATCCTTCCATCATAAGGTCTTAAGTGGGGATATTTGCTGATGATTGCACAATTTTCAGCACCATTTGCGACTCCTCAGACACTGAAGCAGTCCATGTCCAAATGCAGCAAGGCCTGGGCAATATCCAGGCTTGGGTTGACAAGTGGCAAGTAACATTCGTGCCACACAAGTGCCAGGCAATGACCATCTCGAATAAGAGAGAATCTATCCATCGTCCCTTGACATTCAATGGCATTACCATCACTGAATCCCCCCACTAACAACATCCTGGGGGTTACCATTGATCAGAAACTGAACTGGACCAGCCATATAAATATTGTGGCTACAAGAACAGTTCAGAGGCTAGGAATCCTGCAGTGAGTAACGCACCTCCTGACTCCCCAAAGCCCGTCCCCCATCTACAAGGCACAATTCAGGAGCGCAATCGAACACTTCTCACTTGCCTGATGAGTGCAGCTCCAACAACACTCAAGAAGCTTGACACCATCCAGGAAAATGCAGTCTGCTTTATTGGCACTCCATCCACAAACATTCGCTCCCTCCACTACCAATGTACAGTAGCAGCAGTGTGCACCATCTACAAGATGCACTACAAGAACTCACCAAGGCTCCTTCGATAGCACCTTCCAAACCCACAACCACTACCATCTAGAAGGATAAGGGCAGCAGATACATGGGAACACCACCACCTGGAAGTTCCCCTCCAAGTCACTGACCATCCTGACTTGGAAACATATCGCCATTCCTTCACTGTCGCTGGGTCAAAATCCTGGAACTTCCTCCCCAATAGCACTGTAGGTGTACCTACACCACATGGACTGCAGCAGTTCAAGAAGGCATCTCACTCCCACTTTCTCACGACCAATAAGGGATGGGCAATAAATGCTGGCCTAGCCAGCAATGCCCACATCCCATGAATAAATAAAAGAAAATTGTGCACAAACCTTTCTGATAAATCGCAACATCATAATCACACTTGAAAGTAGTATAAAAATGAAAAAGGGAAAATAGAATTCTAAAGCACTAGGAGGTGATTTTCTAAGGTTGGGGTGAAGATTTGGTCATGGCAAATGGCAAGACTAACTTTACTTTAAGATAGCTGTGCCAATCCTAACATGGGTATCACTGAAAATAGAAATATAGCTCACATTCCACACAATCGGCACAATTTTAGTCAAACAAAATTAGCAGAAAGTAAAAGGAATTGTAAAAAATAATTAGAAGCAGAGTTCAAATAGCTGGCCAAATATAAAGGGCTAGTTTTCTTGCACTCTGCCAGACCTGTTGGGCACTCAGTGTGTTCTACCTGAAGTCATCTGCATTCCAAGGTTCAAGACCACTTCATACACTCAAGGCACCTGGCACAGGACCATCCTTTAAATGGGAGATACATAATAAAGAAAACACCTTAAGAACAAGTGGTATCAGCAAAATTCCATGGTAGCTTTCAACCTCACCAGGATTCCATTTTAGTAAACTGCTGAGACATTCTGCATATCAAATCCTGGTTCCTAACCTCAGAAAGACAACTTCCACTCAACTCGAGGATCATTACTCTCTCTGCCTTTACCTACAGCAGCTTTTAAGATTTCATCACAAATATCATCCAAACCTGCCACTCTACCATTATAGGGTCTTGATTCTGAATTTTTAGGGAGGGAGGGAGGCAGGCGAGGTATTTCGCACAAGCAACAGGGAGGCAATTCATCTGATTAATGGCCTATTAAGGCCTATTGTTGGAGACCAACTATAATCTTCCGATTGGCCTCCAAGCCCCAAAGGTGCCAGGGAAAATTGCCTGAAGGTGGCCTCTTGGTGGCAGAGCGGGGTTGGGGCCAGCACACCTGGCAGGCTTAGAGGCCCTCCCGGCCTACCTGGCTTCAGCTACAGCCACAGGCTGTCCTATGGAGGGACTGCCCCTTCACAAAGGTGGCCAGGCTGCTGAAGGCTGTTTTAACTTGGAGAAAAGGCACCTCCATCTTGGGGTGGAAATTAATGTTTCAGGTGGTGGATGGGATACTGATCAGCAAGCTGGTTTGTCCTGGATGATGTTGAATTTCTTGAGTGTTGCTGGAGCAGCACTCATCCAGACAAGTGACTTGCGCCTAGAGAGTGGACAGACTTTGAGGAGTCAGAAGGTAAATTACATGCCGCAGAATGCTGCTGTAACTACTGGAGCTGCTCTTGTAGTTACAGTCTTTATATGGCTGGTCAAGAGCAGGTCAAAGGCTGGGAATTCTGCGGTGAGTAACTCACCTCCTAACTCCCCAAAGTTTGTCCACCATCTGCAAGGTACAATTCAGGAGTGTGATGGAATACTCTCCACTTGCCTGGATGAGTGCAGCTCCAACAACACTCAAGAATCTCAACACCACCCAGGACAAGCAACCCACCTGACTGGCACCCCATCCACCACCTTAAACATTCACTCCCTCCACCACTGATGCACAGTGGCAGCAATATGTACCATCTACAAGATGCACTGCAACAATTCATCAAGGCTTTGCAACAGTCTCTTCCAAACCCGCAACCTCTACCGTCTAGATGGATAAGGGCAGCAGATGCATGGGAACATCACCACCTGGAAGTTCCCCTCCATGTCACACACCATCCTGACTTCGAACTATATTGCCATTCCTTCACTGTTGCTGGGTCAAATTCCTGGAACTCCCTAACAGCACACCACCACCTTCTCAAAGGCAATTAGGGGTGGCCAATAAATTCTGGCCTAGCCAGCAACACCCACATCCCATGAACAGTTAGAAAAAAGGTGAACCCACAGGATGTTGATCATGGGGATTCAGCAATGGTGATGCAGTTGAATGTCAAAGGCAGATGGTTAGACTCACTTGTTAGAGATGGTCAATACATGGCACTTTTGTGAAATGAATATTGCTTGCCACTTATCAGCCCAAGCCTGGATGCTGTCCATGTCTTGCTGCATACAGATAGGGACTGCTTCAGTATTTGAAGAGTGTGAATGGTACTGAACACTGTGCAATCATGAGCTACAACCCCACTTCTGACTTTTAAGTTAGAGGGAAGGTCATTGATGAAGGAGCTAAAGATGGTTGGGCCTAGGACACTAACTTGAAGATAATGCTTTCTAACTGTACACGCCACCCACCTCCTGGTCCCTAACTCAGAAAGACGTCTTTTAAGTGAACTGGCAATTTCCTGCATGGAACTAGAGGATCATTGCTCTCTCTGCCCTCTTTACTGACAGCAGCTTTTAAGATTTCATCACAAATACCATCCAAGCCAGCCACTTTATCATTAGCTATATAATACAACATATCAAGTCAAAAGCCATTCAACCACTTGCATCCGGCTACAAAAACTGTCCAATTATGAATGACTAAAAATTTTAACCATTGGAACAATGATTTAGGATAATTTGTGTGGAACAACACACAACCTTGTAGATGAACACAAACCCACTGATCCCATTTCATCTCTTTAATGACTTTGTTGGCTTCAAGGCTTCCTGCATCAGATTTTACTTCCTTTGTTCTGGAGTGGCTTCAAGTACTATTTCAAACGCAAGTCTCCTTTCTTCACCTCCCTACCCCCACCCTCTCTGCTAAAACTCTCCTCTCTTCAGATACTACAACAAGACCTTGCTAAACGAATGAACTGCAAACAGGATCTAGCTTCAGGTTGTTTATGAGTTCAGCTGCAGAGGCATGAAAATTACTGGCAACATCATCTGCCAATGAATCTGTCCTAATATCAGTCATACAGACCAGGCTGTATGTTTAAAATATCATTTTTGTGCCCAAGTCCCTTGGGATGATTTCACTAAGTGGAACCTCATCAGCCTCAACTTGGCAGGCATGCTTGTCACAAGGCCAGAATCTTTTGCAATACGGTTAGTCCATTGCAACTTGAAACGTTGATGAGTTAGTTACTGCTCTGCTTATTCAGATCAACACTAAATGAAGCAGTTTAATAATGCCCGTGTCGTAAGAGGCCTTAAGAACGTCTTTTTATATTTCTGATTGATATAATTGCGCCAATCACATGGGGTGGGATTTTCACTTACAGGACTAAATCCCGTGGCAAGGATGGGGAGGGATTCCCCCCCTCCCCCAGAGGTCAATGGGAATTTACGTGACCCCGGTCTCATTAATTATATAGTCAGGGGTTTTCTAATGTATCACGCAGTGGAGCAAGCTGGATAGCGCACACCCCACCATCATATCCATGCACCATATTTAAAAGGTGCCCGGGCAGCAACTTACTAACAAGGCCAATGCAGATGGCAAGAAGAGGAGAGGGACCTCCAGCGCCAAAGTTTAGTGACTCATCCATGGGCATCATCCTCGATCAGGTGGAGGCCAGGAGGGACGTCCTGTACCCAGCTGATCGGAGGAGGAGGCCAAGCAGAGAAACCAACCCTGCCTGGGGCCTCCAGCGCTGGTCAGCCCTCCAATGCCAAGACAGAATGAACGACCTCATCCACAACACCAGGCTAAGTGAACCCTCAGCTGCTCACATGAACCACAATGAATGGTACAGGGGAAATGGGCCTCAGTGGCAACGCCATAAGGTCATGCCTCATAGCCCCACTGCAGTCCATTTACTCTGCAGGTGGAGAGGCTACTGTGCCTCCCCCACCTTTCCACACAGAGGAAGCTCACATGCTATCTGGAAGGATGGGTGGTGGGAATATGGGTGGGGGGAAAGGGGCTCAGACATTGAACGCACCAGCAATCTCCCCAAATGACATGCCTCTCTGAGCCTTATTCCTATATCTGGATGGTCTCACCACTCTGGAGGGTGGTGGCCTTGAACTTTTCTGAACAACCTGCAGTGCATCCATGACATGCCACACAATCCTTTGGTTTATCTCGAAAACTGGAAGCACGAGAGAAACATGAAATTGCTATGTAAAACTGGGCCCTAAATACAATTTCTGTCAACTCCATCTTCTCTGTTCTCTTTGAGCAGAAGTTAAGCCATAACCAGTGAGAAAGGGAGAAGACAGGAGGGAACAACCGAAGGAAATGGCAAAGCTCGAGAAGCAGGCAGCTCAGCTGCAGTGTGGAATGAGACTAGGCCATTGCAGATGGAGAGATTGGCATCCGGCCTCCAACCAGTAAGGATCCATGCATGACATAAAAACCTCAGGGCCAAGGGTGCCTCTATGAAAGCAGCTCATACTGTCACTCATTCTCTCCTCTCTCCCTTACAAGTGCCACCAGGAAGAGGGCAACATAAAGCCTTGTCCAGCTGCAACGCAAGCCCAAGCCTGGAGTAACTCATGACCTCCCCACCTTCAACCCTTCAACCCTCCCCCATCACCTTCAGAAATGTGCAGATTAATGTCGAGGTGCCCTTCCTCCCCAAGAATCCCATCCCGTTACCATTGACTTGCCCGCCCTCGTCCTGCCCAGCCCCGGAATCCAAGTCCATCTTCGCGTCCCCATCCTTGGTGCCCCTTCACGTGACATTGTCACACCCTTACCCTCCCATCCTTCTGGCTCCCTCAGCCCCCTGTAACCCTCACCATGCCCTTCTACCACAGTTACCTTCAGTTTGTGCCCCGGGAGTTCACCATTGACTCCGCCCAGCCCTCCCTTTGACCCCATTCACACCTCAGCAGCCCCCTATACCCCTTCACATCTCTGCAGCAACCTCCATACCCCTTCTGACTTGCACACGCAATCCCCAAGCATCCCACACCTCCAACAGACCCTCGCCGCCCAATGGTACCTCCTGCAGCCTTCCACCTGCAGCTGGAAGCTCCAATCCCTGGACAAAGTCTCTAGGTGATGGTCCGATCCCTGGGCGAAGTCTCTGGATGATGTTCCGATCCCTGGGCAAAGTCTCTAGATGGCGGTCCGATTCCTGGGCGAAGTCTCTAGATGATGGTCCGATCCCTGGGCAAAGTCTCTAGATGGCGGTCCGATTCCTGGGCGAAGTCTCTAGATGGCGGTCCGATCCCTGGGCGAAGTCTCTAGATGGCGGTCTGATCCCTGGGCAAAGTCTCTAGACGGCGGTCCGATCCCTGGGCGAAGGCTCTAGATGATGGTCCGATCCCTGGGCAAAGTCTCTAGATGATGGTCCGATCCCTGGGCAAAGTCTCTAGATGGCGGTCCGATCCCTGGGCGAAGTCTCTAGATGGCGGTCTGATCCCTGGGCGAAGTCTCTAGATGGCGGTCCGATCCCTGGGCGAAGTTGCCGTGCCAAGAACAACTGCCTCCTTGATGCTGCTGCACAGAGAAAATCCACGAGGTTGATGCTCCATCTACCCAGTGCTGCACGTGTTGTTCCAGGGTCCAGGTTCCAGGGTCCAGTCACTGGAAGCCTACATCTTCTCTTCCTCTACACAAGCTGCCCAAGGCTGTCTTAAGCTAAGTGCTGACTTTTACATGCCACGTTGGTCCAGACAAGTTCTGGACCAGAATGATTTCCCACTGGTGTCATGGACGATCAAGGGGTGCAATTCCAATTGGGTCTTCGTCTGCTTCGCATTAGCGGGATGCATTTCAGTTTCCCACTGGCCTCTGGCAGGAATGGCAACCTGCCATGGTGGGTGGGAGTGGAAGGTCCTGCTGTCATTTTACGCTGGCGAGAAACCGATTTTTCAGCTCCCGTCGCATTGCTACACCCGCCCCCCACCCATCCACCATTAAACCGTCGTGGGGTACTGGAAAATCCTGCCCATGGCCAAATTCAAGACTTCACAAACAACAAAAAATTTAACTAAAAGCAGTCAGCGAAGTTAACAGTGTTAAAATTAGTACAATATTGTGATGATAGCTATGAATACCTTTACATATTCTTTCTGTACTCTCAAATTTCAAATTATTAACTTAGAATTTCTGCTTTGCAGGAAGGTTTTTAACAAAGACTTGCTGTTTAATCATGCATTAATATAGAATCTAGTGCTGAAAGCTGTACTGAAAACCGCGATAGAAAATAGGCCTTTATTTATTATGTGCACTCTAGGCATCTTTTACTGGTTACAAATGTCACAATGATTTATAACCGAAATTGTTTTACATTTAGCAATGCAGAAAAGACTATAATAGCAGATTTTGCTACCATCATAAATAAAGCACAAAGTAATGCTTTAATTGTAAAAATTACTTGCTGTAGAGATGAGCATAAAGAGTAATGGATGCCAAAAACTATCTGCTAATTAAATTAATCTGTAATAAACATACATGCTAACAAGACAAAATTGCATATGGCCACATGTTGCCTTTTCAAAACCACATTCAGTAATTATTGTACCTTTTCTCTTTTACTTACCCAAAAGATGCTTCATGACCGCCTGGTTCTGGTCCCATAAACTATTAAAAGTATTCCAACGTGACCTTCCATCTGGCAATGGATTTTTCTTTATCCATCCACCACAGGCATATTGATAAAAGTCATTACAAGGGTCCACTGTACGGTCTAGGGATTCTGTTATCTTAGCAGCCACCATGATACAAGTTTCTGTCAGACAAATTTTACGTGAAGGATCTGCAAAAAGAAAAATACACATAGGCTACCCTTTCACAATACAAATTTCTAAATGTAAAATAATAAATTAATCTTGAGGTCTGGGTTTTTTTTCTGAGGTGGCATAATTAGATAAAATAAGAAAACTCTCGACATGACTCTCTTGTGATGCATCATTCAACTTAGCTAAGTTGGTTAGGATAGATAGATAGATCTGGGAAAGAGGAAAGCCGAGGAGCAAAAATGATATTTGGAAGATATATTAAGTAGTATTGCATTTTATAAAAAATATTTTGGGGTAATTTTTATAGTAATGTTCATGTTACAATATATATCCAGGCTTAGATTACTGTAATATTAATGTTAGTTTCAGCATCACTTCCGAGCTGCAGAACAACAAAGATTTAAATTTAATTAAAATGCTGAAAGCCAAGGATAAAAGCAAGAAACAAACGAACTTCCATTATATGTAGCATCTTTTATGATCTCAGGACCTTGCAAAGGGGTTCATAGCCAATGAAATGAAGTATAGTCACTGTTGTAAATAAGGAAACACAGTGATCAGTTTTCACACAAGAACCAAAAAACAGCAATACGATAAATGACCAAATAATTTATTTTTAGTAGAGTTGATTAAGGAATAAATGTTTGCTGGGGCCCAGGGCAAACTCCCTTACTCTTCTTCAAATACGGGATGTGGCATCTTATAAATCAAGGACATACTGAGCCTCAGTATAAGCAACCTTTGTCTGCCAGAAATACCAAGCAGATGCCAGTCTTCAGCTAATTAGGTTAATTCTACATGACATACAAAAACAGTTGAATGTAATGGACGTAGCTTAAGTTAAAGCCCCCAACAACATTGCAGCTGTAGTGCTCAAGAACTAGTTACGCTCTCAGTTAAGCAGTGCCAGAGGTAACTACACAATAATGCACAAAAATATCATGTCGATGAAGAGGAGGAAAAATCCAATCCAGCCAATTGCCAGCTCCCAGTCACCAACATGACAGAAGGATTCATCAACAGTGCTATGAAGTGGCACTTGCTCACAAATAACTTCTTCATTGGTGCTCAGTTTGGATTCAGCCAGGTCTTCAACAATCCTCAAGAAGCTTGATGAGCAATCTGTTTGATCACCAACTCATCCACTAGCCTAAAAGTGAAGCTCATTTTTTTTCAAATAAGTCCTCTCTAAAGCATCTAGATCCTTCTTCACCAATCTTACCACTCCTTCCCCTCAAAATTCCCAAGTTGCATTCCTAAAAATGATAACCTAATATGTTTATTTTCCACTCCTGCCTAGTTTGCAGCCAAGTTTCTGTTAGTAGTATTTACCATCCTGCAACATAATAGCTTCTAATTCCCCTAGTTTATTTCCCAACTTTGTACAATGTATCATTTTTAGTTATTTTTAAAACTGCTAGTTTTCTTCTGTATTTTTGTCCAAAATAACATCTGTTCTTATTTCAATCATGCCTCTGTTTATAATTGTTCAATTTTATTTTTCTTTTCAACTTCTTTTATTCTAGCTGCATGCTATCCTTTTTGCTAAATTACTTTTATTTGTATATTTACCTCACCTATTTCAATATTTTCTACTTATTCTGAATGTGTTTATGTTCCCTTGTACCTGAATTTAAATAACCCTTCACCTCCCCATTTATCCCTTTTACAAGTTGATTAACTCCCTGCTTATTCAGATGTACTCCCTACTATAGTACTATATACTACTTCCATCTTTCCTAGAGCTACCAACACCCCATAAAATGGAAATCGTCTTTTTGATACCACTCTTTTAGCCACATGTTGCGTTCTCTAATCCTGCCACAATTTCCTATTGTAGCACATAGCTGATATAGTAATCCTTGTAGTCCTGTTCCTAATCTCTTGAATTTCTTTCGCGGGACTTCAAGCTTTCCCTTCTCTATATCGCTGGTTCTCACATGATGGCCATGATGACCAGCTGCTCTCCTTCTTCCAGAACCTTTTTCAGTCTTGCAGATGTGTTTATCGAGTTATCATGTGCTACATAAAGCTCCCATACCCTCCAGGAATTTGTTGCCATTCTTTATCAATTAAATTCCAATTGAACTACTCTGTCTTTTCTACTCTGAATTTCCACTCTGATCAAATTCCTGTTTTGGAAGTACTGTTTCACCCTGTTCCTGTCTTAATCCATTATCAGTTAATTTTGTGCTGTGCTCTCTACCCAACATCAAAGCAGAAGCTTTTGTCCCAATAATATGCAAATTTAACAAGTGCATCCTTAGTTGTCAATTGCTATTTCTTATTCTAGCCATTCTGGAAGTTTAATTTCCTATAGTAGTGCGATGATTAACACATTTTTAAAAATTCAATGCCTGTTGTTTTATGTAATTATTACCCTGATTAAAATACATGGGCTAATGAATCATAAAAATTACAGCACAGGAAGCAGCCTTTGGCCTATCTTAGCAGTGTCAATACTAACACAAATTTTCATCATAAATTATAGCCTATTAAGCACTGAGTTGGGACAGTTCAACCCATTTCACTTAGGATCTTCAGGCTGTATTATAAAGTATACACAGTAAAAGTCAGTTTTACAGAAATGTTCATATACATCAATGATAATTGACAGAAACCTACACCTACCCTCCCATATGGATGTAGAAAATCTCATGGCACATTTTGAAGAGGAATAGGGGAGTTGCCCTGGTGTGCTGGTCAATATTAGTCCCTCACCCAACAGTGCTAAAACTGATCATCTAGTCATATCTCTCATTGCTATTTGTGGGACAGTGCTGTGCTCAAATTGGTTGCATATTTCCAACTTTACAACAATGACTACACTACAAAGCTACTTCATTTACATTTTAGGATGCCCCAAAGTTGTGAAAGACACTATATAAATGCAAGCTTAGGATTTGTTTTGCTTTTTAAAAAAGCATCCAGGATTTTTTTTAAAAGATGAATTTTAAGAGTAGAATGAAAGAGGAACAAAACTAACGCTCCCAATATGCAGTAACAAATAGATTGTCACTCAGATCGATAATCAAATAAAACTGAACTTAGACTAATGGTTTACTGAGTATTAGCTTACCTTGGGCATTTTTTATTACCAGAGTAATAATGCAACCAATGAGTGCCATGACCACAACCAAGAGGACTGCTAACAAGGTCAGTTCCAACTGTGTTCTTGTCCCAATTGATCCCAGAGAAAGCGATTTACCTTTTCTGAAACCAACCTATTGGAAATACAGTTAAAAAATTAAAGACAAGTGGTGCTTTTCTTTTCTATATAAATTGAGTGAATGCCGTAGGACAACGAGCCTTGAACAAAAGAAGCACTAAGAATAAACATTATTATAATTTAAACTAAAATTTACTTGTGAAAAAAGAATCAACGTGTGTATTTACTTCACCACAAAGCCCACCAGAGAGAAAAAAAAACTTTACTGAAATTCCTTAATCTTAACCTGTCCACCAGGGAAACTCCCAAGTAGATAAGTAGATTTGAGGGAACAAAGAAAATTAAAAACTACAATATGAAAAATATTTCATTGATCATAAATTTAAAATTTCTGTTATAGTTCATTTTAAGCCTATACTAAAAATAATTATTAAACGATGTTAGTACTTAACAGTCTATCATATTACAGGCTATTGAGCTTAAACCACTCCTCCCTTCAGCTTGTGTATTCAACTCAGAAAATATATTGTCAAAATGAGCAAGTGGAAATTACATTTATTATTAGTAAAATTATTTCAAAATTGGAAAAAAACACATCACTGAGCACCAAATATCTTGAAATTTCAAGGGAATTTCTGAATTGGGATGAGATTAAAATGGCCGACATGCCACATTTTACCATCCGTTAACTTAATGTCATCCAAAATTCTACTGTCAGTGTCCTAACTTGCACCAAGTCCCATTCACCCATCATTCCTTTACTCACTGACCTACAGTGGCTCCGGATTAAGCAAAGCCTCAATTTTAAAGTTCTCATGCTTGTTTTCAAATCCCTCATGGCCTCCCTAGCTCTGTAATCTCCTCCAGCCCCTCCAAGATGTCTGTATTCCTCTAGTTCTGGCCTCTTGAGCATTCCCAATCTTAATTGCTGCGGCACTGGTAGTCTGCAGCTGCCTCGGCCCTAAGCTCTGGAATTTCCTCCTTAAACCTCTCCATCTCTCTTTCTTCCTTTGAGACACTCCTTAAAGCCTACCACTTCAATCTAACCATCAACCACCTGCCCTATTATTGCCTTATGTGGCTTGGTGTCAGTTTTTTCTTTGTATGAGGCACCTTGGCATGTTTTATTATGTTAAATGAGCGATATAAATACAAGTTGTATGTTTTACATTAAATCTGAATTCTGTTTCTAGTGGATAAGCCCCTAGTACCAAAATGCCCATTAATCAGCACTAATTTGACCGGCTCAAGCAAATGTGTCAAGAATGCCTGGCATGCAGAATGGAGGTGCCACTGGCACACCTGGTGTTCTTCTGAGGTTGGGGTACTATAGATCAAGCTTAAGCAAGCTTCTAATTTATGCCTGACCTGCACGTGATTGTGCTGTTACTTGGTGCATAAGACAATTTCAACATAAGAACATCAGGTATAGGAGAAGTAGGCCATTTAGCCCTCGAGCCTGTCCGCCATTCAGTAAGACCATGGCTGATCTCATTGTGGCCTTAAGTCCACTTTCCTGCCTGAACCCCAGCTCCCCCGAAAACCTCAACTCCCTTGTAGATCAAAAACCTGTCTAACTCAGCCTAGTCTTTATTTAATGACCAAGCCTCCACTCTCTGAGGTAGAGAATTCCAAAGGTTAATGACCTTCAGAGAAGAAATTCCTCATCTCCATCTTAAATGGGAGATGCCTTTTGTGTCCCCTATTTCTAGATTCCCCCACGAGGAGAAACATCCTCTCAGCCTCTACCCTGTTAAGCCTCCTCAGAATCTTATATGTTTCAATAAGATCACCTCTCATTTTCCTAAACTCCAATGAGTATAAACCCAACTTGCTCAACCTTTCCTCATAAGACAACCTCTTCATCCCAGAAAGTTCAATTCACTAGCAATGAGATTTTCATGTTAATATAAATCCCACCTGTGGAACTCCAAAGTAGTAAAACTGAGAGCGCTTTATAGTAAAATGACGCGCGGTGACATCAGGTGAGTGTCCCGACGTCACTGCGCGCCATCATGATATTTCATTGGGCGGGTGAGCAATGATCTCCGATGCGTGCCCGCCATTAATTAACCAGCCACTTAAGGCCTTTGAGGCGCCAATCGACCGCGATTTTTCGGCGCCTGCGCAATCTTCGGGTCGGCACATGGGCACAACGAGCAGGCGGGTAGGACACATTTATATAAACCTCATCCATGGGCTGGATAAGAGGGCTCAGTGGGGTCACGAGTGTACACTGTCAAATATTGATTTTTCAAAGTCACTGATACTTGCCTGTGTGATCTGCAATACTTCAAAACGCATAGCAGCTGCTTGGTCTGGACTCACAACCTTTGGGTCAGCACTCTGCAGTGAGGATTCTTTTTTGGGCCTGCATGTTTCAGGAAGCCTTCCCTCAGCCTGGGAATGGGAGCTGAACTGTCAACTGGGGGCATCTCCTATGAGGAGGAAGGGAGGGCTAGAAGGGGGAGGAGGCCAGGAGTGCACATTCAGTCTCCAGGGAAGCCACCTTTGGGAGTTCAGGCACAGGCACAAGGGGTAAATGGCCAAGAGGCAGTCCAAGGTGGAAGAGGCCGCAGAAGACGCCACTATCCTGCTGCCAGGGTTTACAGGCGGTGATCAGCTACCTCAATATGTCTGAGGTGCAGTGCCAAAGGAGGCTCCGTCTCTCAAGGGAGACAGTCAATTATATCTGTCAGATGATTGGGCCTGAGATCTCCGCGACTGTGTGGGTGGACACCCCATGCCAGTGGCTCTAAAGGTCACAGCTGCCCTCAACTTCTATGCCTCTGGCTCCTTCCAGGGGTCGGTGGGTGACCTTTGCAGTGTCTCCCAATCAGCTGTCCACACTCGTGTCCAGAAGGTTACAGACACTCTGTTCAGGCGTGCATTGACCTTCATCCTTTACAGTTGGGACCAGGCAAGCCAGGCACAGCGAGCCAGAGGCTTCGCAGCCATTGCTGGCTTCCCCTGTGTCCAGAGTGCAATAGACTGCACACATGTGGCCATCAAGGCACCAGCAGGTGAGCCTGGTCCCTTCGTCAACAGGAAGGGCTTCCACTCCATGAACGTGCAGATAGTGTGTGATCACAAGATGCTGATTCTACAAGTCTGTGCAAGGTACCCAGGCAGCTCCCATTTCACCCACATCCTCAGACACTCCCAGGTGCCGGGGCTCTTCAGGGCTCCAGCCCGGCTTGATGGATGGCTGCTGGGTGACAAGGGCTATCCCCTCAGAAGGTGGCTCATGATGCCTCTCCGCCATCCAAGAACAGAAGGTGGCAGCGGTACAATTGGAGCCAGGGCACCACAAGGCTGGTGGTGGAGAGAACCAACGGTCTTCTCAAAATGCGCTTCCGATGCCTGGACCGCTCAGGGGGCGCACTCCAGTACCCCCCAGATCGTGTGTCACTGATAGTGATTGCATGCTGTGTTCTCCACAATCTTGCATGGGAAAGGCGGGACGCTGTGGACAATGAAGACATAAACACATTGGCTGCGGCTGCGTACGATGAGTCCAGCAGTGAGTCCGAGGATGAGCACACACAGGGAAATGCTGAGGGGGTAGACGCTGACCCGGGCATACACCAGGGAGGTAGGGACACCCAGGAGGCTTTAATCCAATGAACCTTCAGCTAGCACACCACATATGGACCTCCAGGACAAGCCTGGGCTGTATGCTCCATATTCAAGACCTAAGTGCAAAATCTACCTGGTTAGGAACATTAACTAAGGTCCTTGTTCATAAAGCTGAATGTCCCACAAAGCACACATTACATTATTGGAAACCATCCACTTGCAGAACAAAAGAGGCAACCTCAGCCATGGTGACATGACTGAATTTATTTTTGCAACCAAAGAAACTTAATGGAACAAAATGAAAATGGTGTTAAAAATCACACTAACTCATAAAAACCTCATTGCGGGCCACCACAAAAGCACCAGTGATAAACCCATGGTGTGCCTAAGGTGCCTTATGTTTACGTTTTCGGGTGCTACGTCTTGATGCTGACCCCTCGCTGGGAGTGGCATCTGAGACAGCCTGCTGACTCTGCTGTCCTGTTGGCCTCGATGACCTTGGCAGTCATCCTCTGGCCCGTGGAGCCTGCGCTGGCCCCGCCTGGGAGGGAGCTGCCAGTTCCACAGCTGCCATCTCCCTAGTTGTTGCAGCCTCACCGGATGCAACAGTCAGTGGCAGAGGGGCGGAGGAGCTGCTGCCCTCATCCGGAGCGCCCTGAGAGGAGCCCATAGAGACGCCAGGCACCTGCTGCGCCAACGTGAGGTCGCCTCGGACCTCCCTGCTCGCCATGGATGGGCACCGAGCTGGGAAACTTGGTGCCCAGACCATCTCCCACACTGACACTGACCAGCTGAGGTCAATGCCAATGTGAGGGCTTGCTGGTCAGAGCGCATCCCCAGGAAGACCTGATGGGCCTCCTGGAGGAGCCTCTCCACAAAGGTCTCCACTCTCTTCATGGAGGACGCATGGTGTTCGGAAAGGAGGCTCATTGCTTCAGCGATAGTCCGGGTAGACTCCTCCACCATGGACACCAAGCCAATCATAGCCTCGTGTATCTCCCCCAGATGCTCCCGCACACCCAATTTCCTGCGCTTGCTGTGTCACAGATGACTCCAGAGGCACATCATCAGGCACCGACTGAGCATACGCCTGGTCTCCTGCAGTCCTCCAACTCCTGGCACCATGGGCACTCTCTGTCTCTGCCAGCTCCTCCAGTGACTGTGAAGTGCCCTCACCACTGTGCCCTGGGACACTAGCCGATGTTCTAATTCCCACCAAGGTGCTAGTATCTGCGCTGGTGCCTGCCTGGCGGAGATGGTGTGATGCTGGTGAGACTTCAGGGCCCTCAGGTGTGATAGGGGGCCTCTGCTGCTCCTCCTCCCGGCCCTGCTCCGCTGATGCTGAAAGGAAGAACAAGGACATTGGATCAGTTAACACGGAGACAATGCCAATGTGTATCCCTGTCTCCTGGATCATTATGCGCTCATCCTTCCATAAGCAATGGTCAAGCCATGTTGCAAACTTCAATCACTGAACATTCAGCACTGCCATGGCTGCTGGGAGAACAATGAAGACCTCACTGCTGGGCAAACATACCTGCCTGTGGCACCCCAGCCTCATCGGTGGATCTGGGCGCATGGCGCCTCTCCAAATCTAGAGCCTCCTGCTCGAAACGGCTGAGAATTGCTAACTGTGCCGGCCCTCCGCCAGTCCTCACCCACTCGGTGGCATTATGTGCATTCTTCTCCTGAAAAGAAGAGAAGAGCATTGATTAGTGCTACTTGTACCTGGACTCTCTTCGCGGATGGCCCACCCCAACCAGAGTGGGACATTGCAGGGCTCCTGTGTCTTCTCACCCCGCTGCTGTCTAATACTCACACAAAGATGATAGGCCTGTCCCCTCCCCCCAACCCCCTTGGCCAAATGCTGCCTACATCACATCAGACACCACACAGTCTAACCTTCCATAGCAAGGAGGCGCAAGCACATGGAGTGCAGAGGACAGCAGACTGATCGGTGCCACGCCAAATTGAAGCTCCCCTCCCAGTATGTCATCACCCTGACTTTGGCATGTCCTGGAGTTCCAGCCCTGCGCCTAGGTGCAGCTCCTCCAGGTTGCCCCCAAAACAGTGATGTGGGTCTCAGTGTACCACTTGCTGTGGGTGCAGAACCCATCTCATCACCACCCTCTCAGGGTGACCTCAGCATGGCCAATACCTGCCGGCCCACCCAGCCAAGGACACATGCCATCAATGATTCGATGTAGTCACTACACTCAGATTTGGCTGGGGTAGGTGTGTGCGTGTGTGTGCCGGGGTGGGGGGAAGCCTAGCTGCTGGGTTAAGTGACCAATGCCAACATGGCACTCACCCTTCCTGAGCATAACAAGTCATTGAAGCGCTTGCGGCACTGGATCCAGGTGCGCCGCACCACGTCGCGGGAGCTCACCACCTCCTCCCAGGCACGTTTGGTGATGTGGGGGGGCCTCCTCCTCCTGTCCTGGGGTACGAGGACCTCCTGCCGTGCTGCCACCTCCTCGAGGAGGGCAGCAAGGCAATCATTGGAAAAACGTGGGGCACATTGTGCCCCCCCTCCCCCCCACCCAACCCTCTGGGGAGCCCTTCCACTGGCCACAATTAGCAGCCTTTGAAAGGCTGCAGCAACTTTTTAAAACCATTGGACCCAGCCGTTGTTGCAGACCCGCCTTAATCGGCTCACCCGCGTAAAATGGCAGCGCGGACCCAATCGCGGGTGGCGATCGAGTCCACGCCCACCCCCGCCCGCTCAGCCCCTCCCCCCCCCCCCAAGCCAGAAAATTCAACCCCACGTTTTCAGCAGGGGTCACCAATCACAAAAACACAGTGAGAGACCTTGAAGCTTCAGCCCATTAAAAACATCAGCATATCCAGAATTTAGCCAATTTCAGAAGCGGATAAGTAAACACTTCAAAAGATTAGTTTCTCAAAGTGAACACGCACACCGCAGAAAGAGCCCAAAATATAACAGCGATTAGGGTCTTCATTTTGCTTGCAAAGAAACATAATAAATTGTTTTCTGTTTACTGTTTTCTCCACTCATTGCATTAGACATCACAAAGAAGAAATTGTTAGTCACTATCTTTTAAAACCAAAAGAAAATGTATAAACAAAGGATACAATGTGGCTGTTCTTGATTATGCTGTAGCAGTAACAGCACTTTCCTGTATACATTGTTACTGAAGAAACTGAGATAGCGTGCATACCATATCATCAAACAACTTCCTAAACATTCATCATGTGTACAAATAAAGGAAATGAGTGCTGAGTTCAACAAGAAACCATGATTTAATGAAAATATCAGTTTAAATCAGTCAATTCTACAAACCTCCACACTTTCTGGTGAGACATTTCCATCTGCTGCAGTATCTGTGGGATCATCATCTTCAAAAGTTGCACGCTTATAGTTAGACATCTGTGAGGTTAAGAATAAAAATTAATTTCTTGGTTAAAGGTAAATAAGTTTTAGTTACCAGAAATATTATATATGGCTGCATTTTTTTATGCAATCTATATATAGTATTCATGAACCATGGTCAAAAGCTTTGCAAACAACTGACTGATTATTAGAATGATAGAGTTAAATTGAAAATCCTTCTTACATTCTTATATTCATAAAGGGTTTAATTTCAAATAAGACTGCTCAAAATCAAAAATGCTGGTCATATGCAGCAGGCCAATCAGCATTTGTAGAGAGCAAAGATAAGCAAACATATTAAGTAGAAGTCTTCTTTAGAACAGAGAACAGAAAGGGAAACAAGTGCAAAATGCCTGAAGAAAACTTGCTAATAAAAGGAGCAACAAGTCACTTAATGACATAAAAAATAATCTGAATGAGGTAACCGAACAGCATTGAAACAACAAAAGAGCATGTGAAAAGCTAAGGTAGCGAGTGGCACACCCAAGGAAAATGGTACCAAAATTATAGAATCATAGAATGGCTACAGCACAGAAGGAGGACATTTGGCCCGGCATATCCGAGCCGACTCTCAGCGAGAGCAACTCATCTAGTCCCACTCCCCCCGCTTGTTCTCTGTAGCCCTGCAATTCTTTCCTCTTCAGGTAATTATTCAATTCCCTTCTGAATGCCACAATTAAACCTGCCTTCTTCACACACTCGGGCAGTGCATTCCAGATCCTAACTACTCACTTTGTAAAAAAGATTTTCGTGTCACCTCTGGTTCTTTTGCCAATCACTTTGCCCTCTGGCTCTCGACCTTTCTGCTAATGGGAAGTTTCTCCCCTATCTACTCTGTCCAGACCTTTCATGATTTTGAACAGCTCCATCAAATCTTCTCCTAATCTCCTCTTCTGTAAGATCAGTTCTAGCTTCACCAATCTTTGCAGGCACCTGAAGTCCCTCATTAAGGAACCATTGTCAGAAATCCATTCTACACCTGTTCCAATGCCTTCACACCCTTTCTAAAGCGTGGTGCCCAGAATTGGCACAATACTCCAGTTGAAGCCAAACCAGTGTTTTATGAAGGTTCACCGTAACTTCCTTACTTTTGTAATATATGCCTTAATTTATAAAGTCCAGGATCCCATATACTTTACTAACATTTTCTCAACCTGCCCTGCCACCTTCAATGATTTGCACACATATACCTACAGTCCCTTTGTACCTGCACCCACTTTAGAATTGTATCCCTTATTTTGTGTTTCCTCTCCTTGTCTGCCAACCTAAATGTATCACTTCACACTCTCTGCATTAGATTTCATCTGCCACATGTCTGCCCATTCCACCAGCCTGTCGATATCCTCTTGAAGTCCATCACTATCCTCCTTACAGTTCACAATACTGCCACATTTTGCATCATCTGCAAATTTTGAAATTGTGCCCTGCACAGCCAAGTATAGGTCATGTACATGGATCAAGAAAACCAGTGGTCCTAATACCAACCCTGGGGTACCCCACTATATACTGTTCTCCAATCCAAAAATAAACATTCACCACTACTTTGTTTCCTGTCACTGAATGAGGGAAATTGAGGAATGGAAAACCGACAAAAAAAACTTACAGATGTATGTCCAAAATGAAAACTGGAATGCAGGCACACCAAGGTTATATCCCCCTCTCAATACTCAGCTTACAGTGATACAGAACATTCAGGAGAAAAAAATGAGATTTAAGGGACGTTTTCCTAAGCAGACACTCCCAAAGAGGAACAGCAGTTGCAACGAGTACTTCTGGAAATGAGAGAGTTAAAATCGGGATAATATTTGTAAACAGAATGATTATATTCAAAGCAGATACCCAATTTGCATTTGGTCTTCCCACGGTATGGGAAATCACATCAAAGACAGCAAATTCAGCACACTAAATTGGGGGAAGTACAGGTAAATTACAGGTCTCACATGGAAGGGGTGTTTAGGGCCCTGGACAATGGTGTGTGAATGAGCAAGTGTTTCATGAATGAACAAGGAAGTATCCAAGAAAGAATAGCTGTATGTTGAACAAGAATATCCTGTACGAGTAAACTCTGCAAAAGATAGGATAGGGACTATAACCAGCCCCATCGCAGTGGGAACAGGGCCGTAAAATGCGGCGAGCATTTTAAACTCCACTGACTTCAGCAGGAATGTAAAATCCTGCTGGCGTAAAATTCCACCCCATGATACTGCGCTATCAGTGGTAGCTAAACATCAATTTTCAGCTTTTTAAAAAATTCATTTATGGATGTGGGCTTCGCTGGCTAGGCAAGCATTTATTGCCCATCACTAATGGTACATGACTTACATTCCCTCCTGGAAGTGGGGCAGAATTTTGCCTTTGTCAGGCAGGCTCGGCGGGGCCAGACGTCAATTTCATGCTGACGGGTCAATTAAGGCCCACCCAGCATGAAACGTGTGCTGCAGCGCTCAGTGCTACCTGTTCGAGGGGGCAGGGGAGGAGGGTGAGCAGGGAATTTTGTGCATGTGTGCGGCTGCGCGCTGGAAAAGCTCTCTGAGACACCGAGCTGCCTCAGGGAGACAAAGCGTTCTGAAAAACAAAAATAAAGATTTTTTAACTGTTGAAAAATATGTCGCTCATGTTATGGGACATGGACATGTTATGAATGAAATGTAGAAGTTTTTATTTTATTTTTATTTGCTGCTGGAAACCTCATCCTGCCTGTGGATGAGGTTTCCTAAGAAGTGCAAAGGCTGTTTTGGCCTTTTCACCTGCCCGCCAACTGTAGGGTTGGATGGGCAGCGAAAAATTTAAGTTAATGGCCTTAATATGCCTTCTAATTGTCGTCAGGCGTGCTGCCCATTCCCACTGACCGAACTATCGCGCGACTGCGCGTTGAGGTCCGGATGCTCACCCAACATCATCACACGTCATTTCATACTCAAGTGGGTCAGGCACGCACCCGCCTGCCAAGGCGAAAATTCTGCCCGTGGAGCTTTGTGGCTAGAGAGATCTCTATACATGGGCGCTTCTGTTAGTGCATAAAGCTTCTCTCCCACCTGGGAGTATGGGCAAGAGTGTACTCATTTGCAAAACCTTTTCTTTAACTCTTTAGGTTATAAAGTGCTCAAAAGGTCAAACAGCACTTTATTAATTTCACTTGGCACAGCAATAGAAATGCACTCCAAAACAAAGTGGTGTGAGATTGGTTACAGCTGCTTTCTAGAGTCAGATCAAGACCTAACTCTGGAGTTAGCCTAACATTGGCCAGGATTTTCCGTGCCTGCCGGCATTGGGCGTGTTCGGTGGCATGAGCAGACAATATGGTGCAATTGGATTCACAATGGCGTGGAACCAGTTTACGATCGTCTGCTCAGCCCACCGATGGCAGGCCGCATTCCCCATAATCAGGGATCAGGAACCTCACTGTAATTTATCACCATATCATTATTAGGCGGAGTCGTCCTCCCCCGCTGGATCATCCACCCACATTGGCTGGAAAACACGCCAAGTGTGACGTGCAGAAGTTGGGACTTACCCGCCAGGGCCTTGTTCACATCGCGGACATCCAAGGAGCAGAAGATGCTGGAGTCCGACAGCAGCAGCGCACTAGAAGAACGTCCATGGCATGCTGGGTGGGTTCTCAAGGACCTGGCTCTGCTGCGAAGCAGCTCACAGAAGTTGGATAGTCACCATTGATGCTCACAATGGATGATGGTTGAGGGGATAGAAGAGGAAGGTCGGGAAGAGGAAGAGGTGTCGGGGGAATGAACGTGTAGGGGTGGTGAGGTTGGGATGGGGGGAATTAAGGCGTTGGGGAATGAATTGGGGGGGGGGGGGGAGTGAAATTGGGGGGGGATTTAAGGTGTTGGGGCGGGGGGGGGGGGAAGGGAGAACAGGGGAGAAGACAGCAACTGTGGACGTAGGTGTAAGGGTGTGGAAGGTGTAAGGGAAGGAGTTTGGAGTGGGGAAAGAGAGTGCGGAGAAAGGAGGGTGTCCGGGGGAGGAAGGGGTGCGGGGACGGGAGAGAGTAACAGTGGAGGGAGGAGTCAAGAAGGGGGTAGGAGTAAGGCTGGAGGAAGAAGTGAGGCTGGAGGAAGAGGTAAGGCTGGAAGAGCAGGGAAGGACTAAGGGTGGCGAAGGGGTAAGGGTGGAGGAAGGAAGGGGGAGGGACTAAGCCAGGGTGGGTGGTGCGGGAGATGGGCTAGGGGGATTTGGTGGTGGTGGTGGTGGTGGGGGGGGGGGGGGTGCAGGTGAACAGGAGGGATCAGATAGGTCCATGCCTGCCTCTTGGGTAACAAACTGAGGGTGGGCGTGGTATGGAGGAAGGGTAAGAGTGACCGAGGGCAGAGTGAGGCGGTGGCGTGGGAGGGTGAGGGTTCGACAGTAGTGATTGAAGAGATGGTGAGGGTGGTCGGTGGGGACCCAGAGGCAGACATAGACCCTGGGGGTGGGAAGGAGGGGGTTGGGGTGATGAATGTAGATGGGAGTGGGATTTTCAGGAAGGAAGGGACTGTGCACGTTCACCTGGACATCCCCAAAGGAAAAGGATTGTGGTAGGTAACAGAGGAGAGGCGGAAGGTGATGCCAGGAGGGTCAACTGTGATGGGGAGAGGAAATGGGTGACTGGGGGAGGGGAAAAGACAGGGGAGCTGACGAAAAAGTGAATCCAGACCATGCTGTCCAAATTGAAAGTGAAACGAGAGTCGTGGTGGGCAAGATCAGGTGCTGCATGGGAGTGTGATCATTGGGTGGGCAGAGATGCAAGTCAGCTCAGATGGACAACTGAAAGCGAAACCCAGCAGGCAGCATTCAAAATGCTCAGGACATTGAGATGAGTGTGAAACGTGAAGGATCCATGTGCGTGAGTGTGCTTGCACAAGGCTCCAAAAAGCCCTGCCACACACGCAATTTTCCCTCCAGAATCACTCGTGGGCCGGCTGCTCCCTCTCCGGTGACAGAGGATGAGGTTGAGGGGGTCACAGGTAAAGGGGACTCAGAGAGAGAGGACAACCTCTAAGATTCCTCAGTGGATGACCCAGGGGCATTCAGTATAACTCCTCCTCCCCTCAGGTGCCCGAGGACCCTGGCCTGACTCCTTGAGGGGAAGGAGGGACGTTAAGGTGCCCCGTTTCCCTCTCACGTTGCCAATGCAGGAACTCACCCATGGTCACCACGATGGGAGTGCAGGTCTGCGTGTATATCTGCTGGACCAGGATCTCCATGGCGTCCGCCATAGAGACCTCCATACGCACACACATGGGCACCACTGCATCAGAGCAAGCAGACGCACTCCTCCTGCTCACATGCCACTCTGTTGAGGGCTTCCAACAGCTCTGAGTGATGGCCCCACACCTTTTGCTGACTTTCCACAATGAGTTGAAAGGCCAAATCCAGTGGTTCGTCATCTGATTCGGACCTCACAGATGCCTCCTCCCCAGCAGTTCTCCAAATGCCGGGGAGCTCAGCTGAACCTGCCTCCTTCTGCTGCAGACACATATCTATCCGGTGACCACCAGATTGTGAACCCAAGCCTGCTCTAGATCTAGATCCCACCATGGTGTGTGTCTCTGTGTTGGTGGAGGGTGTGGGTAAGTGCTGTGATGGGTCTTCCAGGCTGCTTATTTCCATCTCTTTACTGGAGGAGGTGTCCTCTTGGCTGCAGAAGAGGATGTGGATGAAACTGAGGGACTGGCTGGCTGAGGGTGTTGGTCCCTTGGCAGAGCTCCCTGTGAACCAATGTAGAGATCATTAGTGCATGGCAGCAGAGTCAAAAGCAGGAGAGAGAGCCCTCACAGTTGCGTTGAGAGAGGGATGACGTGGTGCAGGATCCTCAAATGGGAGTTCGCCGCCAACTTCATCGTCGCCGCAGGCAGGGACCACATCCTCACCAGTCAGCACGATGCACACTCTTCAAAGTGAGTGAGAGGCCTAATGTGGGCCACTCCACCTCCCGGTCTGGGGCCTCTTCCTGCTGATATGAGCCAGCTTCTCCTGCATGGGAGCAGATGGAGGGAATGTGAGCAGGACACATGGCACTACATGGAATGTTTGTGTGGTGAGCGGAGCCATGAACAGGATGAGGACGCAAACTCGAGAGGGTATGAGGCTGATGGAGATGTGAGGGTGTGTGTGAGAGTTAGTGATGTTGTCCCTCAAGGTGTGAGATCCCTGTGGATGTGTGATGGGTTTGTGAGTGTGTGAGATGAAAGTGATGAGAAGAGTGAGTTACTCTGGGGGAACAGATGAGACCATTCATCCTGTAGCGACAATGGTGGCTGTCCTCTTTTGCAGGGCATTAGTGCTCACCATTGCTGCCACCACCTGACATGCTGGATTGGTGATGCCGCTGCCCGTCCTGTGGCCAGAGGACATCACGCCAGGTGCCCAAGTGGCATTCCGGTGATGCATCAATAAATCTGGGGGCTGCAGTCTTTATGTCTTTCATGAACATCTTCCCTGCAGCAGTTGTGGGCTGGAAGCACTGAGATGTGGTACACGCGGCTGGACTTTAAATATGGCGCCAGGCGTGCTGAAGCGGCGAGGTGATGGCATGGCAGGCAAATGAGAGCTTGCCCACCATGGAAACGGCATGTTTCCCAGGAATGCATAAATAATGTGGCGGGTTTGGGACGATACGGCATGAAAACCCGCCATCGTGGCCAACGGGTAGAGGCACCCGCTACTGCACTTAGTGCAAATCTGGCATGATTCAGCACAATGGGCTGAATTTTGTGCTGATCGGGCGGAAATCGCACAAGATTACGTCAGGCGAGCGTCCCGTCGTCATCCCGTGCTCGCATGATATTTCAGTTGGCAGGCGCACGCAAAAGTCGGAAGCGTGCCCGCCCACAATTAAGAGGGCAATTAAGCCCATTAACGGCACAATTGTCTGTCATTTTACGTAGCCCCTCCAGCCTTACGGTTGTCAGGTGGGCAAATCGGCGAGACGGCCTTTGCAATTTTCATCAAACCTCATCCCCGGGCAGGATGAGATTTCCACGATGAAATTAAATGTAAATAAATTTCTGTGGAAAACCATTTCATAAGCTAAATTTTCAGGTGACTGATTATGATGCACAAACATTTTTTTTCAGCTTTTGAAACCTTTGTTTTTGCTGTTTCAGATCTTCAGCTACCTGAGGCAGCTCTCTGCCTTCAGGGAGCTTTCTGACAGCGCGGGCCTGCGCCCGCGGTGACATCATCGCCCGCCCTCTTCCCGCCCCCACCACGGCAGTGCTGAGCTTTTCAGTGTGTTTTTCACGCCGGCTGGCCGTTAATTGTCCAACCAGTATGAAATTGCAGTCAGGGGGGCCGATCACGGTCAGCAGTCCATTCCCCAGCCAATCTCCGGCCCACCAATCACACCTGCCAACCGAGCTGAAAATTCAGGCCATTGTTTCATATCTGTAAAGCAGCTTCCATGTCACATCAGTGGAAAAGTGTCACTCTGACTGCATTCTAGCACAGAGACATTGGGGTCAATTTTTCTGGCTGGGAGCTTGAACAATACCTAAACTTTAGGTAGAACAGGCAAGAAAAAAAGCTTAGAGAATTGTAATGCAAGATCTCTTCCACCTGGAGTTCCTGGGCTTCATGAAAGATGCTGGCATGGCCCTCCAATAGATGGTCAAGTGTTCTGGTGGAAACAAGGTAGGAAAGAGCATTCCCAACTAACTTTCCTGTAGTTTCTCTTTTCATGAGCAGACAGAAGAAACAGCCTAAAGACCTTGCACCCAACACTTTCCAATCAGAGAATCCAGCAGAAACATGCAGTGGTGTGTAGACAAGTCCCCTTTATTTTTAGGGATGTCAGATTTGGAATGAGCTGGTTGTCTTCTACATTTTGTTCTTTTTACAGCATCCAGGAGATACTGACACTCGCAGCAGCCAATTTTCTTGTCCACTTCCTGGCATAAGGTCCTGTCAGTAGGATCGTAATAACATAATCCACCAAATTCAAGGTTCCAAAGCCTCAAACAGGTGCAAGGCCACCATGAAAATTGAACTCTAAAATTTACAGGAGTACACAGCCATTCTTCATTCCAACAATTTTGCAGCAATCTCTACTACCAAGTCCCTTGAACACAATGCACTGATTCAGCAACAGAAGTACATTTTTTGAAACAATTCACAGTTTGCAAGCGTCAACAGAACATGCAAGAAAATGGAAATCCAATGTATGAAAAGCTTATGGGAATAAAACCTACTGGAACACCGAAGGTCCAAGAAGCACCGACAATAGCATTGTGGCTTTATGCAGGTACACACTGCAAACCTGTTGAAAATGACTTGCTTGTGGATTAAGCCAAAAACTAGCAAGAAAGGAAGTTAAGAGTCAATTCTGCCTGACTGCAGCTCTCTTTGGTTTTGAATGCAGAATTGATAGCAACTGGAATGTCGGTTGTGCTGTCAAGCTTCTGATAACAAAACATAACTTAAGATGTAAAATGTACAACTGAATGAAAGTGCAAGCTTTTTTATTAAAATATTTTAAGTGTATTTGAGTATGAAAATTAAGAGTACGTTACTGTATTTCCTGTATCATTTTTCAGTAGACAGTATTCCTCCACTTTTTCTTTCTTTATTGGATGTGTTTTTTTCTGATGTTTTAAAATTAGTATTTGTTTTAAAAGCAGAGAGTGGTTGATTTTGTTTGGCCTAAAGATTGACTTCACAAGGCTTTCTAATGTAAATCATGAATCTTTTATGATGATAGGCTTCAGCAAGTTTTTTTTTCACAAGACTTTGCTGGTAAGGATGTTCTGGAACATGTAAATCATAAATCTTAAATAATAGTAGGCTTCAGCAAGATAATTAAACTTGCATTCTCTTTTCAAATTTTTTTATGGGAGGGGTCAAAAAGAGTATTTAATTTAGTTCCTCACTCCAAAGACATTTGTTCTCCTGCAGACTTCCATAACTTTGATCCAGCAAATTGCCAACATAGGCACAATCATTAGTCGTCTTTTTCTGTGCTCTAATTTCACATGCTTATCTATCCTACTTTCCTCTAGCCATGAAACTGAAGAGTTTAGGTTGCAGATTTCTCTACACAATGAAAACTTGCATTTATATAGTGCTTTTAATGTAAACAAAAAAACCAAGCCATTACACCTCTGTGCAATCAGACAGAAATGGATGCCAGGCAGTGTCCTAGGCCCAACCATCTTCAGCTGCTTCATCAATGACCTTCCTTCCATCATAAGGTCAGAAGTGGAGATATTCACTGATGATTGCATAATGTTCAGCACCATTCACAGCTCCTCAGAGAGGTGAAACAGTCCATGTCCAAATGCAGCAAAACCTGGACAATATCTAGGCTTGGGCTTACAAGTGGCAAGTAGCATTTGCACTACACAAATGTCAGGCAATGATCATGTCCATCAAGAGAGAATCCAATCATCACCCCTCGATGTTCAATGGCATTACCATCGCTGAATCCCCCACTATCAACATCCTGGGGGTTACCATTGACCAGAAACTGAACTGGACTGGCCATATTAATTGTGTGGCTACAAGAGCAGGGCAGAGGCTAGGAATCCTGCGACGAGTAACTCACCTTCTGACTCCCTAAAGCCTGTGCACCATCTACAAGGCACAAGTCAGGAGTGTGATGGAATACTCCCCACTTGCCTGGATGAGTGCATCTCCCACAACACTCAAGAAGCTTGACACCGCCCAGGACAAAGCAGCCTGCTTAATTGGCACATCCACAAACATTCACTCCCTCCCCCACTGACGCACAGTAACAGCAGTGTGTACCACCTACAAGGTGCACTGCAGGAATTCACCCAGGCTCCTTCAACAGCATCTTCCAAACCATGACCACTACCATCTAGAAAGACAAGGGGAGCAGGTACATGGGAATACCACCGGCTGGAATTCCCCTCCAAGCCACTCACCATCCTGACTTGGAAATATATCACCGTTCCTTCACTGTCGGTCAAAATCCTGGAACTCACTTCCTAACAGCACTGTAGGTGAACCTATGTCACACAGACTGCAGCGGTTCAAGAAGGTAGCTCACCACCAACTTTTCAAGGGCAACTAGGGATGAGCAATAAATATTGGCCCAGCCAGCGAAACCCACATTCCATGAATGAATTTAAAAAGTCAGAAAAGGAGCTATTAAGAGGGAAGACTAAAAGCTTGGACAAACAGAAAGATTTTCAAGAGGATTTAAAAAGAAAAGGGAAGTCTAGAGGGTAGGAAAGGGGAAGCAGAGGAATTTCTGCATTTTGAGTCCAGGTAGCTAAAAGCATCACTGCCAATTGAAGGACACAGGGGAGGTTACACACAAGAGGCCAGCATCAGAGGAATGAAGAGTTTGGAGTTGGGAGAATTGTAGGGCTGGAGGAACTTGCAGGGATAAGGAGGAACAAGGTCATAAAGGATGAGAATCTTAAGTTGAGATGTTAAGGGACTGAGATTTAGGGCAGGATTTTTCCGTTGGTGTGTGGGGGCAGGCCTGACACGCCAACGCGTAAAATAACACGCAATGACATCAGGCATGCATCCCAACGTCATCGTGCTGAGTAACAATGTTTCAGTCAGCGGACACGCGCCAGGGTTGGCTGCGCGACCACCAATATGTAAACGGCCTATTAAGGCCATTAAGGATTTAATTAAGGTTATTATAAATGCTGCCCATCTAACCGTAAGGTTGGCCAAGGAAAGGCCAAGTGGCCTTCGCATTTTTTAGGAAACCTCATCCACGAGTGGGATGAGGTTTCCTAAAGCTTTTATTAAATTTTTAAAATTTCATTAAATATAAAAACATGTCCCAACTCATATGACACAGAAACATAAGGGGACATGTTTAAATCAATTTATAAACTTTTTATTTAATTTTTTGTACCTCAATTCAATCTCCCTGAGGCAGCTCCATGCCTCAGAAAGATTGAAGCGCTCTTTCGCACACATGTGGGAAAGAGCGCTGGCCCCAACTCTCCCTCCTCCCCCCGCCTGCACAGGTAGCACTGAGCGCTACCGGCCGCGTATTACGCTGGGCGGGCCTTAATTGGCATTGGTAAAATGGCGGCGCGGAGCCAATCGGGCAGCAATCGGCTCCATGCCCACCCCCGCCCGCTCCCACCGAGCCTGCCCACCATATGAAAAATCCTGCCCTTAATGTAAATCATAAAAGACCTTGCAAGCCTTCCTGGTAAGTACGTTTCTGATCAAATAAATCTAGCAGTAAGCTATATTTATTTCACAAGCATTCGCTGGTAAGATTTTGGGCTAGTAGAATTTAGTGTGGTATAGGATACAGTCAGCAAAATTTTGGATGAGCTGGAGTTTATCAATGTGGTTTTTCAGTGAGTAAATGTGCAGCTGAACTCAAGCAGCATCAGCCATGGATTTGTCCCTTATCCAAAATATGACTGGATAACTTTGCTTTTATGTAGCGCACCATCAAATAAGTTAGTTAAGCAAGTTTTCTCAATTATTACCACCACCAAATAAGACTGTTTTTATCATCCTTGTGTCAGCACAGTGAAACAATTTTTCAAAAAAATGAAATATACTTCTCAATATTATGATCCACAAAACAGGAGAGAATAATAAACGCCATGCACACCACATTTCAACAAATTCCCAACAAAGATCATATGGTCACAGACAAGGTAAGAGTTTTTATTTTGCCAGAAGCATGAGCAAAGAAAAAACACGCACAATTGTCAAATAAATAAGTTGCCCACCACCTGCAACAAGAACAAATTGTGCTATTGTACAGGAAAGTGCTCAATGGCTACAGCTTCAGACCGGTGTACATCTATTTGAGATCATCGCTAGTGGTCTGCTAATTTGAGTTCCTTGGAGCTGAAAATGCCGTTCAGCTCATTAGTCTTCCATTTTGCATGTCTGTAATTGCCTCCAGCCCTACAATCCTGAGATTGCTGCACTCCTCCAATTCTGGCCTCTTCAGCATCCCCAGTTTTAATTGTTCCACTATTGGCAATTGTGTCTTCAGCTGCCAAAGCCCTAAGCTCTTGAATTCCCTTCCTAAAATTTATCTCTCTGACCAAACTTTTGGTCATCCACATTAGTATCTCCTTACGTGGTTCAGTGTCAAGTATGTTGAATAATTCTCCTGTGAAACGCCTTGGGATGTTTTAGGTGCTATATAAATGCAAACTGTGGCAGTTATTATTGTTGGTGGCCTTAAATTGACCAGACTATTCGAACTCCATTTTCCAGAATGCACATGTTACATGGCCAGGCAGAATGTTATCCCGTCCATCACCGTTCTTGGAAACGAAATGTTGGAAAGCTGGACCAGGTGATTCATTGTGGGATTGATTCTTTAGCTAGCGTTTTACTGGAAGATCTAAAATAAAATCCTAAAGATTTGTATTCGCACTTTAGTAAGAAAACATTACGTTTGCCCTTTTGAGATTAAAATATCATCAACCCACGCGTGCTGTTAAATTATAAACAAAAGGCACCTCCCCAACTAAATTAGGAGCGCGATACTGTGGTATCTTGACTGTTTCGCAAACAAAGCTGGTGCACTTTTAAAAACTTTTAAATATCATCGCAAAACGTCGGCAGCAGAGATAAGAGACCACATCTGATTTGGGATTTCAGAGCATGGTATCTCTGCTCGAGATCGAAATACGAATGGGATCATCTGAACGATTAAAAGTTTTATTACCATAAGCGGTGTGACAAAACTTTCCTCCGAAGACAGATGCATCCGGAAGACTGAAAGGCAGAGCGAGGAGCGATGGACACCGCACAGCCCCTCATTAGCCCCTTCCCGCCGTCTTCATTGCTGCCTGTCGGCCGGGTTGACGGAAAGCATTCGGTGAGGTGGCCGGAGATTCCGGAACCGTCGAATTATCCTAAACTGTCTATCGCGCGACGAAGGCAAGTCCTTTCCCTCTCACCGCACCAGGTTTTCCGAAAAATGAAAGACAGCCCACCAGGCTGGTGTGTGTGTGTGTGTGTGTGAGAGAGAGAGAGAGAGAGAGGGGGGGGGGACGGCCGATCATTCGCTGCTGCCAACAGACGCCTGCAGATACTAACTGCATTCCATAAACATCCTTCCTGTTACCGCATGTTTACACAGAGAGGGGAGGGGAGGGGGTGGAATAACCTGTGCAATCTGGCCCAGCCCATCGCCATCCAATGCTTGAGGATGCATTTCGCATGCATGCGGCGGGCTGTACCCCCCCCACCCCGGATTGGGTGGGCGAGTGTACCGAAAACATGGCACTAGCATGACATTCGCAAACATAAATAAAGCCTTCAGCAGCCGGCTAGGAAAAGATCCAGGCAACGCGCGCTGCTTCTCCGTCCAGATCGGTCACTCCTGAGAACTCGACACAATTCGGGGAATTTTAAGATTAATGCAGCCGCTACTGACACCGAGGGGGGTGGTGGGGGGTCAGATGTGGCCGGGGGTGGGGGCTGCTTTTTTTTATTGTTTCCCTCTGGAACGAAGCACGCGGCTGATCCCCCCCCCCCTCCCGGTGGGTGGTGGGGGTGGTGGAGAGAGAAGACCGATTCATGGGTTGTAAGGCATGACCCGCAACTGAGGGTATAAACAGACGGGACAATAAAAACATGTTTAAAGTACAAGCAGCAGACCCCTCGCCCGCTGACATGTTCGGGACTCCCAGGAAATAGGAGAACATGGTCCCGCTCTCCGGGTTATCTGCCGAGGGAGTCAGCCTGGGAAACCAGGACTGGGTGGGATTTCTTTACAATCCATCCTCTGCCTGATAATCTTCAGTACAGCCCAAAAGATTATGTCGACGAATGTTAAATATCTTCCGAAAAACTACGCTCCCTCTGTAAAGGAATGTCCCCACCGTGTTTTATTTTAAAAACTTGCACAGATGGACAATTCTGCTGTTCATGTGAAGGCTCGACCCTCATTGCATTACAGTGCTTTATTATCTTGTATAAAGGTGGCAAGTTATCAGTTAATGTACGAGAGTGAATGTTCCCAGTGACAGATAGGAGATGATCGCTCCACTTAACATCTTGAAGTGTCAGAGGAACTCCGGGTGCAACAAATATTGTACTCCAGGTACCGACACGAGGGGGAAAAAAATCAACAAATTCCTCGCACCCAGCTCTTATGTCGAAATAAGTCACACTGGTCCCAAAATATTGTGTGGGTTTGGTTTGGCCCAATGCCTTTCATTAACTTGAAGCAAACAACAGTAGGAGAGGAAACCCTTCCCTTTTCCCGGCTCCTCAGACTCATCCAATGGGCTGCAAAGCGGAGCACAGCACCCTGCAAATTATTTCTCCTCTTCAAGGGCGGATGCCCTCAGTAGAGGGAAGTACTAGACACGGTGAGTCCTTGTTCACTTGAACAATGGGTAATTCGACCACAAAATAAGTTAAAACTTCAAAACTCTGAGTAAAATTTTGGAGATTGTGCCCATTAAAATTGTCCAACTTGGGAGGTGAATTTAAATGTGAACATTTAACACTATTATTCTATTCTACTGTGAACTTTATTTTAAGTGTTTATTTTAAGTGGGTTAAAGTCTCTGCTGACACCACAAAGAAATAACTTTCATGCCAGCATTGGTACATTAATACTACCACAGTCCTTTAGGGAAGGAAATCTGCTGTCCTTACCTGGTCTGGTCTGGCCTACATGTGACTCCAGACCCACAGCAATGTGGTTGGCTCTTAAATGCCCTCTGAACAAGGACAATTTGGGGCGGGCAATAAATGCTGGCCCATTCAGTGACACCCACATCCCATGAATGAATTTTTTAAAGAGTCGATTCCGTAACCATACCTTTTGTGAGCTTATGGAGGAGCAGATGAGCATGAAACCCAGACCATTCGCGATACTAGGTTTATGGGAATAGGGCTTCCAACCTGAAGAGAGGGGGTGAGAAAAATACTGTAGAAGTCATAACTGTGCTTAACACAGAGAATATACCGTGAGGAATGATACAATACTCAATTCAGTCCATCCAAGGAAAGACAAACAGCCAACTAGAGAGGGAGCTCTTCCCTCCATCATGTACATTGATAATTATTTTTGATAAGTGCTCTAATGGGAATCATGACAGTACAGGATATCTCCCAAAGCTCACTGCTACCAGTATGATGTACTGCCACTAAAACGAACAGTAAATTTTTATTCAGCATTCTAAAAGGAGGAAATAGTCCCACTGTTAATGCATGCAATCCTAAAACATTTGATAAGCTTCAATGTTGAATGGGCTGTATCCAAAAAGTGTTGTGTGTACGAACATAAGAACAAGGAGCAGGAGTAGACCATTCGGCCCATTGAGCCTGCTCTGCCATTGAATAAGATCGTGGCTGATCTGATAGTAACCTCAAATCTGCATCCCACCCACCCCCAATAACCTATCACCCCCTTGCTTACCAAGAATCTGTCCACCTCTGCCTTAGATATATTCAAAGACTCTGCTTCCACCGCCTTTTCAGGAAGGGCGTTCTAAAGACTCACAATCCTATATATAAAGTCTTTCAGACTACAGAGCTAATTTATATTTACAGTAAAATCCCGATGAGTCGAATCCCAGGAAATCCACCCATAAATTTGTGTTAAGTGGAGCTTTGTGATAGCCGAGATGGCCCCATTCCCACATGAAATGCATCTCTATGTGAACTGAAATAAGCATAGAAAATGTTGGAAAAACCCAGCTGATCTGGCGGCATCTGTGGAGGGAGAAACAGAGTTAACATTCTGAGTTCGTATGACTCTCCTTCAGAGTTTCTATGTAACCTGATATGCCTACAAATGTGGTCATGTCAAAAACAACAGATTCAAATACCAAATAAAAACACATAAAGCAGTAAGTGTGTGAAAAGACTTTATTCAATTTGTTCACACCTTACAATGATCTGACCTTGTAAAGGGCCAGAATTTTGTATTGATAGTTAGCTCTGGATAAGTTCTGTAATCTTTTTCTACATAGTGTGCTGCCTTCAGGCATGACTTGAAGCACGTTAGCAGACATTCCTCAACGTTGGGATTGGCAGCTGTTCTCATCTACTTCCTTGCTGGAGAGAATTTCTGCTTGTCAGGCTGTTCAAGATGTTTGCCTTGTGTTTCATAATGGTGGACAAATTTGGTGGTGGTGTCCAATTTCCACTTCACGTCACAGTTTCCCACTTGCTGTATCAACTTCACCTTCTCTCAGATCAACAACACTTTCAACTTTCTCACAGTATTAGCCATACTCACAGGCGTTGCACATCCTTTCACAGGGGGATCTCAATGTCAAATGATGGCTTGCCCAGCAGTCCATGATTTCATGCACTTGTGTTGTCTAACTCCACTCTGATTGGTCAGTGCTGTCATATGACAAGCTTAGACAAGTTCATCGAATCCGACGTTAGGAGCGTAGGATTTCAGCTTATCACAGGCATCATTCTATGAGATTTGCTATTCTGCCGATGGGAATGGTTGATGACTTTGACATAACCGGAATTTCTTGTCGTCCGAATTTGACTCATCGCGATTTCAATGTATATAGCACCTTTAACAGATACATGTCCAAAGGTGTTGGAAGACTATTACATTACATATGGTTAACAAATTGTTTTCACTACAGACCTTGTGTAAACAATAGCCTTTCATAAGAGGTATTTATGGGAACACACCAAGGCAGTTTAGCTTTATATTATGGAATGAATTAAGGTTGTGCATTCAAACCCTCAACCCTGGGCTTTTGTTGTTATAATAAACTTATTTCTGTGATTTGCAGGATGACAGGTTACTATTGCTGCTCTGAGCTGAAAGCTTCATTGGGTTTAAACTATAAGAAATCAAATTTGTATTTGTTTTTGTAAAATATTTTAGCATATTGAGCCTGCTCTGCCATTGAATATTGATACGTAGCAGGAAGATTATCAACAGCTTTACTAAAAATGTGGGGCAAATAAAAATGTTGAATATTTTATCTTATGCTTATCATTTCAAACCCTTAAGAGTAATTTGAACCTTTGTTTTCAAGATGTTGGAGCAGATTTTCAATTCATGGTCACCCTTTAGTTCTGGTAAATGGGTGCCAAACCTTCATATTTTGCATAGGGATCTTTCGTGCCTGATGTCCACTGGTAATGTGCCTGATGCCATTTTGAGTTGCGCACATTTTTGACTTCCAGAAAGTCCATCTATCTTTTCTAACTTTCTGAGCACTGGATTCACCTATTCTAAAATCGTCTTTAAATCCTGTTTGGAGCAGTCATGAGCAATATTGTGCCAGTGTTCTTTAAGGGCATCTTCAGCTGCAGTTGGGTAAGTACCTGATTTTTTTTGAAAGCAGATGGGCTTTCATATTTGTTTCTGGGTGTGTTGGCTGCTGCAGATAACTGCAACAATTGTGGTAAGTTTGCTTTTGGAGCCAGGGGACAGTTTTAGCCTGGGCTCTGTACAAATGTCCTTTAGCAACATGAGTGTGCTACTTGGCTTTCCATGGTGATTCGAGGGCCAGGAGCAGAAAGAGAAGCAAGCAAGAGTGTAGACCTGCAGTAGCTGGGGAAAGAGGGAGAATGAGGGGATGACACAGGAGATCTTAAGCCATATGAGTTTAAGGAGACAAACATTGATTCTCATTTAACTGGACATCCAATGTGCCCAGTTGATGCACTTCACCAGAAAGATTATTACAGTGTTATGCAGCATCAACTGCAGCCCAGCTCCAGGTGACACATTTCATTGTCAACGGCTCTGAAGGTGACCAAGACCCTGAATTTCTACACCTTGGAATCATGCCCGGCTACAGCAAGTGGCATAAGCAACTTGCAGTGGATGCACTCTTCACCAAAGCATATGACTTCATCTCCTTCCAAATGGAGGCAGCAAAGCAGGAAGACCTGAGTACAATTTCTATCCCAGTATTGCAGGATTTGCCTAGGTGTAGGGTATAGATTGTACCCACAGCTCTTGCATGTTCCATATAATCATTACATGAATTATAGTCATTTGGTAGTACAGAACTTGAATATTGCTGAAAAAAGAGACATTTTTGTCAAAGCTTTTCAGCTTGCACTCATCAGGACAATTCGCAAAGAAATACCATATTTATACTTTATGAGAAGAGATTGCTGATTTGTTGACAAGTGGGCTCCTCTGATTGGTAGAGGTGTTGCCATGGAGAATGCACCAGTGGATGGTGACTGGCAGTTAACAGTTGAGCATTGTTTGATAATTAAACCAGGCAGCTTGACTCTGATTGATCAAGAAATTGCCCTGGGGAATGAACCAGTGAATAGCTGTCACTTATTTTGGTTAGCTGAAACAGGCACAATATGTGTACATGTGCTTTCTGTCTGCAAAGAACAGGGCCCTGTGTAAGCACAGCATATAATATGTAACGTTGTGTTTAAACTTAATCATGTCCTGTCTAACGGTGTGCTTTAAATAAGAGCTAATAACTAACAGAGTAACCTTACGATTAGGGGGTGACATCGAGGTTAAGGGTAAAGTTCAGAAAATTGCTGTAATAAAGAGAATGTAATTATAACTTGTGCAAAACATCTTGTGTTGGTTGACTGGAGTTGAAAACTAGAAACAGAGATTGAAAGAGGAAGGAGTGGTTGAACGTTGGAAAAGAAACGGATAAAAAATAAGGGCACCAGACATATGTGGTAACATGGACCAGGTTTCTCTCTGAGCAAGGCTGCCAATAATAACGGTAAGAGGCGATGTAAGCAAGTGAGTTCAGCAGAGCCAACCAGCTGTAGTGGGGACGCTACCCACGCGCCTTCCGCCCCCTGCTAGGTCAGATGCCAGTCAGGGAGGACCGGCTGCGAAAGTGAGGCTCAAGTCACATACGCAGATAGCTGGAAGTCGAAATAGACATGATAAAAATCTGCAGCACACGAGGGATAAGCTAGCTAGCTCGGAAGTGGTCTGATCCACCACTTGGAGACAGAGACAACAGACTGATCGTCCCTCTTGCTCTGTTCTCAGATAAGGTTCCCGACAACCAGAACCGGTAACGATTGTAAGTATAAGAATTTGCCGATGAGCCAATAAAGTTCAACGTGATTTTATTCAAACCTGCTTAATTTAGTTGAATGGGATTTGACTTTGGGCCATTGATATCAAGAGTAAATCTATGAACCTGGGAGGGTACTGTCATAAGGGGAGGATAGCTTACGCCTGTGTATTCAAATATGTAGCTTCTAGTACAAGCAAATGCACCACACTGGGAGCCCGACTGACCATCTTAAATTGGTTGTCAGTGTAATTGTTAGCACATTGAGGATTATTTAGCAAATGTTGTCCAATCGTGGAATCATATCTAATGTTGGACGCTTTTTAAAAATTCATTAATGGGATGTGGGCTTTGCTGGCTGGGCCAGCATTTATTGCCCATCCCTAGTTGCCCTTGAGAAGGTGGTGTTGAGCTGCTTGAACCGCTGCAGTCCACATGGTGTAGGTACACCCAAAGTGTTGTTAGGAAGGGAGCTCCAGGATTTCGACCCAGCAACAGCAAAGGAATGATGATATATTTCCAAGTCAGGATGGTGAGTGACTTGGAGGGGAACTTCTATGTGGTGGTGTTCCCCTCTATCTGCTGCCTTTGTCCTTCTAGATGGTAGTGGTTGTGCGTTTGGAAGGTTTTGTCAAAGAAGCCTTTTGGTGAATTCCTGCAGTGCAAAACTCAAAACTGTATTTTGAGTTTTGCAAGCATGGGCTGGTTGGATACGGTCCATACCTCGCCCATTGTGAACAGCGGAAGGGGCATGCTGTTTGATATGATCCATCAATCTTTGGGACATACGGTCTACATACCTAGCATCACACTGGCATTGAAATTCATACACCGCGTTACTCAGGTGAAGCTTGCTACTATGCAGTTGCAACACGTGTTATTTGCCACTAACAGGATGCGGCTGTCAAGCCAAAAAGACGTTCTGCCTATCATACAACTGAGTAATGTGGTGTATGAATTTCAGTGTCAGTGTGATGCTAGTTATGTAGGTCATATGTCCCAAAGACTGTGGATCATATCAAACAGCATGTCCCTTCCACTGTTCACAATTGGCATGGCATGGACCATATCAAATCAGCCCATGCTTGCAAAACTCAAAGCACAGTGTCCAACATTAGATGTGATTCTGCAATTGGACAACATTTGTTAAATAATTCTCAGTGTGCTAAGAATTACGCTGACAACCAATTTAAGATTGTCAGTTGGGCACTCAGTGTTGTGCATTTGCAGTGACTTGAAGCTATGTATATTAATGCACAAGGCCCTGTTCTTTGCAGACAGAAAGAACATGTACACACATCATGCCTGTTTCAGCTAAACAAATTAAGTGTCAGCCATTCGCTGGTTCATTCCCCAGAGCACTGTCTTGACCAATCAGAGTCAAAATGCCTGGTTTAAATTTCAAACAATGCTTGGCAGTTAACTATCAGTTACCATCCACTGTGCATTCTCCATGGCAATGTCTCTATCAATCAGAGTTCACTTGTCAACCAATCAACACTCTCTTCTCATACAGTATAAATATGTTGTTTCCCCTGACATTGGTATTTTCTTGCAAATTGTCCTGATGAGTGCAAGACGAAAAGCTTCAACAAAAAATGTCTCTTTTTTCAGCAATACCTTGGATTATACACAAACAGGCTTCCACTTGCTGAATGTTCAGCTAGCATGCAACAAAAGGAAATGTATTATGCAGGTCTTCATGTAGCTTCCTGGAAATTGTCATGGTGTCTTTATCCTACCGCAGTTCTCAATTCCCCCCTCTCTTCCATACAGAACACTGAGTATCTGGCTGGCTGCTGAAGAACAAGGGATATCCCTGAACACAAGGTTCATGGCACCTGTCAGGAACCCAAGCAGACACAGAGAAGCAATGCAACCAGAGCCATGGCTCTTCCAGAGTACTGATTGAGCAAACCGTAGGCACCTTGGAATAAAGGTCGCATTGTCTGATCAGTCTGGAGTCATCTGCAAAGTAGCCTTGAGAGATAAAGTTTCACTGTCATCTGTTGCATGCTCCATAACTTTGTATGGCCAAGGAGGAAATCTGAGCCCCATCTATGGCAGAAGATATAGAGATGCAGAGGCAGGAAAAACAGTGAGACGCTGAGAGGAAGTAAGGGCCATCAATCTTGCCAGCTGCCAGCCTTGGTATTTCTGTCAAATCACATGGCACGGTTAACAAACACCTAAGAAACTAGGCATAACAAGAATTTGGTGTAAACAGTGATTTTAAATTATATATAATTATATAAGCTATAGATCACACTGTCTTGGGTGCTTTTGTGCTTACTGTAGTGCTCCCATCATTATCTCAGTGGCTACAACATGGTAGGTAGAAAGCTGGTATCCATTCACTTGAGATGACCATAGTGGGTGACCTCAAAGATACCTGGCCTGAGAGAACCTGGTTACAGAATGCAGCACATTAACTGGGGAAGTCTAGCCCAGCTAGTTTTCTGGCAGCAGCACAGGCATTGGTTGAGGGCTTGGAAGGGGAGCTGGAATGCAGGCATCCCGAAAGAGGATAGTATATGCCTTACTCATGGCAACACTGCCAATCACATGGAACTGCACCTCAGTTCTACCATTTTATGTGAGAACAGAGTGTAGAATAATGTGACATTTTGGAAGACCTATTCTACGCTTTCCTTTCCACAGAGAAAGCTGGAGGAGATGATGCAACCCATCACAGTTTGATCTTCCAAGGCTCTCACCACTATCTTGCTGCAATGTGCATAGAAGTAACCACGTGTTCCATGGTTCACAGTTTTGATTCAATATGATACACACTATCCACACGTATGTTACAGCTGTGGACTCCTTCACACTGCGCAACATTGAACGCAACCTTCTGCAAGCAATGTAATGCGCCGAGCAGCTGGTGCACAGCGATCAGTCTTTTTTTACAGGCTAGCCATGGAAGTTTCCTCAATACCATGTGTCACCCAGCGAGTATGCAAACTCACCCTCTGACAAGTTATTTTCTGGGCCATCCTTTCTTCCTGTCCTTGCTCCTGCAAGCTTGTGCTCAGTATCAACCAGTAAAGACCTGTCTAACTGACTCTCTAAAGTAAATCCCACCCACTTTATTATGAACACCTAGACAATGATGTCAGCTTTAGACATCGGAGATTATCATGATGACTCTTCTGTCTTTCTTTGCTATGTTCCTTCTAGCTCTTCATAATAGACTTCTAAATATTTTAGCACTGCAGCCTCCAAGCCAGGTGACACTTGTCTTGTCCACTGTTTCAAAACAGACTAACTAATAGTATGTAGCAAGATATTATCATTGTATTTGATAGGCAAGAACAATTAATAAGTTCTACTGAAAGTTCAGAGACTTATTGATAAGTTTAAACAAATCAGTTGAGCAGATTTTAAATTAATATTTCTCTTCAATAATCAGTCGGATTTTGATTTTATTCACAAATAACAAATTATAGTGAGGTGCTCATGTTTTTTTCCATTAAAATTGCAGATTTCCAGAGTATTGAAATATTATTTACATTGTAGAGTATCAATTAAGCTTTAATGATTAAATTTGATCAATTTTTACTTCGTACTGCAAGATATGGGGCTCCAGTATGGATATCGGTACCTATACTTTTTTCCACAATAGCCAAGGGTTTTTTTGGCTTGTTTGCAGCTGTATATATGTGTATGCTAATCTCAGGTACAGCATACATAAGGTGGCTTGAAGGCCCTAGCCTATGTTAGTGATGCATGTACTGTAATAAAGGGGAAGAGTTGACTCTAGGCCCTAAGAATGTGATGGAGTGCCAAAATGTGTAATGAGTGGCAGTGTAATTATATGTAATTGGAGGGCATTAATTAGGGTTTCACTTGAGCACATTTAAAGAGACACTTACTAAAATGTGTGATGTGGTTGAATTAGGAGGTGTTTGCTTGTAATATTTCACACTGTAAATTAATGTATGACTGAGTAAAAATTGGCTCTAGAATCATTCTTCACCAGCTGGCTTTCTGGAATAGAACAATAAGCGTGCTTTTTAAAAAAACTATGATCCACGCCTGCTTGGCCCCTATGGGGCAGGTGACGCTGCAGCAGAAGCCGCAGCCCAGCAGCACGTAAGTTTTTGCTGTTTGGTAAGAAATCGTAATGGAGATTAGAGGTTGGTGGGGGAGCAGGGGTCAGATGCAGATGGGGAGGCAGTGATATCGCAGGGTGGGGGATCTGATCATGTGGGAAGTTCTGATCCATGGGAGTGGGGGGGGGATCCATCTCAAGAAGGGAAGCAGGTTTGTTTATGAGACCGGAAGGAGCCAACCTGCTCTTCCTGGCCCACAAGCAGTGCTGGAAAAGCACTTACTTCTTCCACACAGCAGTCTTTGGCTCCAGCTAGCTGTCAGGTTTCCCAAGAAGGCATGCAGCCTCACTAAATTATTAAATAAGCACTTTACCCTCTAGGAGTGGGTTGATTGCCTGCCTCTTCCTGTCCCATTCCATTATAACTGGAAGTGAGCAGGTTGGGTTCAGGTTTGAGACATTTTAGAAATTTTAGATCCCACCCGATCCAAACCCACTGGTTTTGGGGGTTAAAATTGTCTCATTTGAATACATTCTCCTTGTTCATTTACTTCTACTGCCCATTATTGTTTGCCTCTGACATTTCATAATGTTACCATTTTTTTGAATATCCAGGTCACAAATGAAAAACCATCACCATGTCTGAATCCCCAAATGAAGCTACTGAAAAATCCACATAGGTTAAGTTTCAGTTCACTTAAGACAGAGTGATGAATCAATTTTAAATTGGATGCATTGGGGGGGACTGGAAGCTAATATAGATCAATAAGGACGATGGTGAAGGCTAATGGACATTACCCTTAGAACACTGACTGGCAGGATTATTTGGAGACGATGAATATTAGTTTTGTCTGACAGGTCCAACACTTCAGGCTCCATGAATTAGGCTGGTTTGCTAATTTTGCTACATTAGCCTGAATTTCTGCCTACGTGCCTATGGGCCAACTATGGATTATCAGGCCTGAGGATCGATTTAGGTCCAATCTTTCATCAGCAGGTAATTCTTCTTGGACAACTTGGCCCAAGGAGACCTTGCTCCAAGGGGAATTGTTATATGATGGCAACATTAGTAAGATGCAGCAAAAAATTCACAGGCCTTTCTAGGACTCCACTTCGACCTACTACCTGGAAAATTTAATCATCAAAATCTCATAGTGTGCACTTTTTAATTATCCTCAGGATAGTGCAAGATGCATTTTACCTTCTCTTCTTTAGTTTTCAATGACAGCATTTGTGGTATGAGTTATTTGCCAAAGACTGAGTTACACAAATTTAAAGGAAGACTCCGGAATGATGGCCTTTTGGGTACTTGTTAGGAAAGTGATACTAGGGTGGAAAGAAGTGCTGAGTGAACTGGCCAGGGATTGGTATCATGATACCTACTGTTTGCAATTTAATTCAACAACTTCAATTTAGAAGCTAAATGCAAACTATATTTGCAGCTGATACCAAAATGGGGAATAGAGATTGTCTAATCTGAACAAGAAACTAAATCCTACAAAACAAGTTTGACAGAATATGTAATTCAGTGTGGATAATTATAAATAAGTGCACGTAAGAAGAAAAATTATATCTTATATACTTTAAGAATAGTCTTGAGTTAGCTAAAGGGAAGCTAAAAAGAGATTTGAGCCTTGAAATTATGCTGTGAGATACTAATGTAGAACATAAGAACACACGAAATAGAAGCAGGAGTAGATCACACGGCCCATTGTGCCCACTCCGTCATTCAATGTGATCATGGCCGATCTGGGTCCTCAACTCCATTTTCCCGCCCGCTCCCCATATCCCTTAATTCCCTAAGGGGCCAAAAATCTGTCTATCCCAGCCTTAAATATATTCAGCGATGGAGCATCCACAATCCTCTGGGTTAGAGAACTCCAAAGATTCACAACCCTTTGAGTGAAGAAATTTCTCCTCATCTCAGTCATAAATGATCAGCCCCTTAGCCTGAGACTATGTCCCTGTGTTTTAAATTCCCCAACCAATGGAAACAATCTCTCAGCATCCACCCTATCAAGCCCCTTCAGAATTTTGTAGGTTGCAATGAGATCGCCTCTCATCTTTCTAAACTCCAGAGAATTTAAGCCCAATTTACTCAACCTCTCAGCATATGTAATTCATCCCAGGGACCGATTTAGTGAACCTGTGCTGTACTGACTCCAATGCAACTATATCCTTTCCTAAATGCTGAGACCAAAACTGTACTCCAGATGCAGTCTCACCAAAACCCTGTACAACAGTAGCAAGACTTATTTATTCTTGTACTCCAATCCCCTTGCAATAAAGGCCAACATGCCATTTGCTTTCCTAATTACTTGCTGCACCCGCATGCTAACTTTCTGCATTCCTCGTACAAGCACACCCAAAAAGCTTGTATCAAATTCCTCTCTCCAATACTTTAGCAGAAATGTTAAACAATTTGGTTTAAATTGGTCCATGTTTCCCCCAAATTAATAAAGAAGAATTTCAGATGAACACATGAAACATTCCTACGTTAATACCTCAAGGCATAATTTCAGGGATCTGGAATATTAGTACACTCAGCGCTCGATAAGTCTAGTCACTGTGGAACAGTAATCTGCAAAGCAAATGGAATACTAAATAATATAGCCATAACAGTAGTCTACAGGTTTAAAAATGTAATGCTAAAACCGTATAGCTGTCTGGCAATACTGCATCTTGAGTACTGTGTTATATTTCGGTCCTAGAGACATGACTGAGACACTTAAGCCCTGGGAGTGATATAGAGAGGAGCTAAAAATCCATTCCCTATTTTCAGAGGACTCAATTATAAGGAAAGACTGGGAAAACTTAGTTTATTCAATCTGAATGGGAGCAACTAAGAGGAAGCTTCAAGGAGATGTTTAAGTTAATAAGAGAATAGAAAAACTAAGTCTGGAACACAATCTCAAGTCATTTATTCATAGCTTCTTGTCCAAAAACTAAAGCCAGTGTCTGGTGTTATGATTTATCTCAAATAGCTCCTCAGGAGTACAAAATGTTGACAGGAGACGTTGGACAGGGTTTTAGGTCAGGACCCCGAAGTCAGAGTCAAATGGGAGTCAAGACTTCACACTGTGTGGTAAATAGTCACGTGGCAGTGATTTTCAATAAATTGGCCAGCGAGGCTTGAGCAGGCCCGTGAAGCTGGAGGGGCAATAGGAGGTCTTCCAGCACAGAAGGAGCTGCAGCCTGCCATTCAGTTAAGAGAGAGAGGGCACTCCAAACTGAGGTAACCTCTCTGCAACTTTTAAAAGTTTTAAATTAAAAATGGCCATAACAACTGGGTCACCATTGTGAAGGGAAAACCTGTGAGTGGCCTGTAGCCACAGCTGTGGCAAGGTAGACAGTGAGGGCCTCAAAGCCTGCCTGGAGTGCTGGTCCCCTAGTCTGCGGCCGGGAAGCCATCTCTAGGCAGCTGGCATAGCTCCCGACACCTCACGAGACATGCAGGCTAACTGGTAAATTCCAGTCAGCCTCTGACAATGAGCCTTAACAGGCTAGTAACACCTCTTAATTGGCTACCCGCCACTTGCGGGCAAGTAGCCCTTTGGCCGTCAATCCCGCCTAATGAAAAATGGTCGGCCGGTGGGATGGTGCCAGCAAACTAGCATGTCGATGGCAGCATGAATTTTTGTGCACACTCTCCTCCATACTTGCTCCCATATGGGGGCAAAAATCTCGCCCCCTGCATCAGGTAGTGTTCAAGTATGTGTTTAGGCTTTTTGCATTCACATCAGTGAGCAGGGGGCCTTCAGTCAGAAGAGACAGAAACGGGTGTATGGTCCTGGTGTCCCATTGCATGGACATAATTCACCACCCAAAGATCTGAAATCCAGGAAGATCTTTGCACCTGGAAATCCATTACCCCAAATATCACCATTGTAGGCAGTAACAAACGGGCAAGAAATGCTGATGATCTTGGAAAACTTGGTTTCTTTGGGATAACAATCTCAAGTTAAACCATCAGTCAGACAAAGGGCTGAAAATTCAGTTTCTAATAATTTCTTATGATCTTACTAAGTTCAATTTATTAGAGGGCAAATTTACACCCCACTATATAAGGGAGGGAGAGAGAAAACAGGGAACTACAGACCTGTTAACCTTACACAGTAGTAGGGAAAATGCTTGAATCCGTTGTAAAGGATGTGCTAAATGGACACTTAGGTAATAATGAGCTGATTGGGCATAGTCAACATGGATTTATGAATAGGAAATCACCTATTGGAGTCTTTTGAGGATGTTACTAACAGAATTGATTAGGGGAGGATGTACTGTACTCAGATTTTCCAAAGGCTTTCGATAAAGTCCCCCACAGGACGTTGGTTAACAAAATTAAAGCACATGGGATAGGAGGTAATATACTGGCATGGATTAAGGGTTGGTTAACAGGCAGAAAACAGAGTAGGAATAAATGGGTCATTCTCACGTTGGTAGGCTGTGATTAGTGGGGTACCACAAGGATCCGAACTTAGGCCCCAGCTGTTCACAATATATATTAATGATTTGGATGTGGGTTCACGGATGATACAAAGCTAGGTGGGAATGTATGTTGCGAAGAAGATGCAAAGCAGCTTCAAAGGGATTTGGACAGACTTACTGAATGGGCAAGGACATGGCAGATGGAATATAATGTAGAAAAAATGAGGGGAGGAACAGATGTACAGAGTATTTCCTAAATGCTGAGAGATTAGAAAATGTAGATGTACAAAGGGACCTGGGTGTCTTCGTCAATAAGTCACTGAAAGCTAACATGCAGGTGCAGCTAGCAATTAGGAAGATTACTGATACGTTAGCCTTTATCACAAGAGGATTTGAATATAGGAGTAGCGAAGTCTTGCTTCAGTATAGAACCTTGGTTAGACCGCACCTCGAGTACTGTGTGCGTCTTTGGTCCCTTCACCTTAGGGAGGATATTATTGCCATAGAGGGAGCGCAACAAACGTTCACTGGACTTGTTTCCAGGGTGGTGGGTGTCATGAAAGTATAATAATTTTCATAATGTTTTTCTGGTTTATTATAAAGTAGGTTTATAGGGGTCAATAGTTAGGTCTGTCTGTGTGATTTAATTACATTTTGTAGCCAAGCAGACTGCAAGTTGAAGTTATCAAAAGAAGTAAGGTGTAGAGGTGTCTTTAATATGTTAATAGGTAGACATGTTTGGATTCTTAGCATGTAAGGTGTGAAGGGAATTTGCATTTTTAGATAGATGAAGGGGGATTTGAATTTCAAAAAGGTTAATGAGAATAGTAGCAACATGAAAAGATTTATAAGAAAGGTAAAGTTCCAAAGACATATGAAAACAATGGAATTTACATATTAAAAAGGGAGAAACATGTATAAAGGAGAATGAGGATATGTGTCAGGGAAAGGCATTGTAAGATCTAACAGAAGCGTGAGAAGCCTCCAGCGTTTGGGAATAAACCTGCTGTCTACAGGAACTGAAGCTGGAGAGAGCCATTTTGAATTCCACTGTCCAGGGTATTGTGTTAATTTGCTGGATCTGTTTAAAATCTAAAAGTCTATTTTTGGACCATTGCCTTAAAGGGAATGTAACTGGGAGTCAGGTTAATTAGGCATTTTAGGAGTTGTATAGTAGTAATTTGTAGATCTATGTATGTGCTTGAAATCTTTTCTTTTGTTAATAAATATTTTAATTTTAGTGTTTTAAAAAATCTCTAAAGTCTTGGTAGACTAATTACTTCTGAGTTCAGAATATGCATCTCAAAATAAATACAAATTGCAAAACCCGTTGTGATAGCACGATCAAGTTTCCCTCGTGGATTTGATCCACCTGGCGCACATCATCTGCCGCATCATAACAGCGGGACTGTCCTATGAAGAGAGATTGGGGAAACTGGGCACGTATTCTCCAGAGTTTCGAAGAATGAGAGGTGATCTCATTGAAACCTACAAAATACTTAAAAGGGATGGACAGGGTAGATGCAGGTAAGATGTTTCCCCTGGTTGGGGAGTCTAGAACCAGGGGACACAGTTTCAAAATAAGGGGGAAACCACTTAGGACTGAGATGAGGAGAAACATTTTTACTCAGAGGGTTGTGAATCTTAGGAATTCTTTACCCCAGAGGGCTATGGAAGCTCAGTCATTGAGTATGTTTAAAGCAGAGATTGACAGATATCTAAATATCAATGACATAAAGGGATATGGGGATAGTGTGGGATAAAGGCATTGAAGTGGATGATCAGCCATGATTATATTGAATGACAGAGCAGGCTCAATGAGCTGAATGACTTGCTCTTGCTCCTATGTTCCTATTAAGACTTTGGTGTGGCCTCCTTTGAGGGGCATTGCAAAATGTTATGCTCTAATTGATATATCTGTAATAGTGTGTTTTTCCTGATGCCAATCTGACAGAAAAGGAGACTTGTGAAAAGGTCCCTTCTCCACCCCTCTAAGAAAACGCTGCCACTCATCCATAAAGCATAAATCAGCAATATCTTGATAGTTTCTTAATTGATTTGAGCTGCCAAATTTCTGTTAAGCAAAGAAATTCTCAGAGGTGAAAACAGACATCTCAGATATTAATAAATATTTCCCAAAGTCGATCCTTGAGATTGGCAGTAACAAACCAAACCAGAACTTTATTGTCATTACTCTGATTCTGTTTTTTCTGATAACCATCAGTTCAGCCATGCTGCTCTTTACCAAGCCAGTTCCAATTCCTTGCTACGCTAATTTGCCTTCAGCAGGAAATTAGACATTATCACTCACAGATACGTAAATCAACTCACTTACTCAATTTTCTCTTCTCCTATACTGATCTGCATATCAGTAATATACAGATATATTACTGTATCACCTGCTGTTATCTTTACTTTCTTAGCTTTTAGTTTTAAATGTCTTTCCTTGTTAACTCTTTATTAGAAACGTTTTTATACCTTCTGCATTCCTGTTGAACAAACATCAACTACATACTGAATATTGTTAGTTTGTCACCTCCATTTTTCAACTCCAATACCTCAGCGCTAGAAAGCTTGTCGTCACATCCTAAGGATATACATTAATTTATATTGCATTAGGTAGAAGGATTTGTTTCATACCTTTATGAATACTGAATAATTCTGATGCATACATATCTCAACACAACTGCTGTAAGTAAGGGTGCCCAATGAAATAGTCCTGCCACAGATAGGGAAAAGCTCATTTTAAGAAAGATTTTGAAAATGTTCACATGCCTTACAAAATCAGAATCTTTTGGCAATCAGTAAACATTGTTTCATTCATTCCTGTGGTCTTCTCAATTAGTAGCTTTAGGCAAACAATGATGTCTCTTGTCCTTTATCCTCATCTAAATTCTGCTTGTTCCTCCACTTTTACTCCTCACTTTTATCTTCAGATTTCCAAGAATCACATTCATTTGCATTTTGCTGGCATGATTAATCAAGCCAACTGTTCAGTATTTTTTTTTTTGGATTCAGTGCAACCCTTTTCGTCCAATTCGTGTAATACTGTGGAACATCCAAAGGGGTTTCCATCCTTGCAGCTTTTAATTTTTTTAACTAGTACTGCAGCATGGGAAGCGATGAGGAAAATTTATTTTCGCAATTTAAAGGCTTCAACAGAAAGGCAAAACTGCAAAGAGAATAAAAGTGTACAAGATGTTCAATGTAGAAGCAGAGAAATGCTTACTGCTAAAAAATAGACCAGTATTTTATAAAACAACAAGCTTGCTATAAGGGACACTACAGAGCAGGCCAGACATGTTTCTCTGTAATGCATCCATTTACATGCTGGAAGCAGAACTTCACCTGAACTTGTGAAATTCAGTATGAGACCTGATTTATTTAATTTACGTAAGGAAATGTGAAAAATCGGATCCACCACAAGCAGAGACATGCAAAATTTACCTTCCTGTGATTAGTCTGTTGCTATTCCACTGACACAATAAGTTTTCTCTCATTCAGCTTCTATCTGTAAATCTATAGCCAGGAACAGAACTGGTTCCTGACATTTACACATCAGGACTAAACATAGAAACATAGAAAATAGGAGCAGGCGTAGGCCATTTGGCCCTTCGAGCCTGCTCCGCTATTCAATATGATCATGGCTGATCCTCTATCTCAGCACCATACTCCTGTGCTCTCCCCATACCCCTTGATGCCTCTATAGTCCAGAAATCTATCTAGTTCCTTCTTAAATATATTCAGTGACTTGGCCTCCACAGCCTTCTGTGGTAGAGAATTCCATAGGTTCACCACCTTCTGAGTGAAGAAGTTTCTCCTTATCTCAGTCCTAAATGGACTACCCCATATCCTGAGACTGTGACCCCTTGTTCTACATCACCCAGCCCGAGGAAACATCATCCCAGCATCCAGTCTGTCCATCCCTGCCAGAATTTTATATGCTTCAATGAGATCCCCTCTCATTCTTCTAAAGTCCAGAGAATACAGGCCTAGTTGGCCCAATCTCTCCTCATATGACAAACCTGCCATTCCAGGAATATGGCAAATATATCCTTAGGTAAGGAGACTAAAACTGCATAAAATACAGCAGCTGTGGTCTCACCAAGGCCCTGTACAGCTGCAGTAAGACATCCTTGCTCCTGTACTCAAGTCCTTTTGCAATGAAAGCCAATATACCATTTGCCTTTTTAACTGCATAAGGCTCATTAGCAGGCACAGGGATTGCGATGCACAATTATCCTGAGCCTGATGGAAGTGATGTAAGTAGCACAAAAAATGTGTTTTGCCTCCTCATCTGTATGATTGTGGCATGTAGCCCAGTGCAAATATGTGCTGCTAAGTGGCTGCATGCTGAGTAAGGGGCCCAGGCTCGTGCAAGGCTAGCACCAATTAAAGCTGATCTGCATTTCTTAAAGGCAAGGCGCAATCTGATTGCAACAGACACTAGAAGTGGATTGGAAAGACCTTCTGAGCAGGAAGAAACTGGAGCAGCAGGCCAGAGAGAAGACTCCTAGTTTCTCAGATGTAGCGCTTGAGGCCTTAGTGCTGGAGGTGGAAAGAAGGAAAGAGGTCATCTTTTACACTGAATCAGGATGCTCTCCAAACCGACACTATGAAGGTGGTGGGTACAGACAGCCATTGAGGTCAATGACAGCAACCTATTTGGTTGATAAACTTTTGGAAAAAAGTTAAATGGCCTCACACAAGTGGTGAAGGTCAGTGAATACATCTTCAAATAACATCTCCTAAGCACTGCACCACCAACCTCACACAATGGACCATTACCCCATCACTCACCCAGCAACAGTCTCTGGAAGTCAGGGCTGATGCCTAACATGGTATGCTCCACCTCACCCTCACACTTGAAATGCTGCTGCAAGCCTCAAAAACACACTCCACATATTCCTGCTATTCAGCTATAACAGGCACATCACCCAAACACATTGCAACACACTCACTGGCATTCTTCCCTCTCTCTTTCAGGACAAGGTGTCACATATCAGGAGGCAGCAGCAAAGGACTGATGGGGGACAGGAATGCTGTAGGACCTCATCCCTGTGGAAAAGACAATACTCGCATTGCCATCACTGAGGCCATGACAGCTGGCATTGCTGAAGCCATTCAGGTGACAGTACGTTCATGCCTTTTATCCAGAAAAAATAAAAAAGCAGAGTATTTTCTGAATGGTGAGAGACTGAGAAATGTTTGATCTGGGTGTCCTTGTACATGAATCACAGAAAGTTAACCTGTAGGTACAACAAGCAATTAGGAAGGCAAATGATTGTTAGCTTTTGTTGATGAAGGATTAAGCACAGTAAGTCCTGACTTAAAGATGTACCTGTAGTTATGCTCTGTAAAATCTCGACTTTAAGTGAAACAACTTTAAATGAATAATAGGTTTCCATAGGAATCAATGTTAAAACCAGAGTTAGGTTCTTTTGGACATTTTTCGCCCGGAAAAACCTATGTACAAGTTGAAATACTGTACCATACATGTGCAAAACAGTGCATTCCTGGCTGAAATAACTTAAAATAAATCTCAAGTATAAAAGAAATACTGTATAAATACAAATTAGATAACACTCACCAGTATTTCTTTCTTCTTAGGCAGTCCCTCAGGTTCGGGGTTGACTTGCTTCCACTCCAGTTGGATAGGTTCTGTGATGGCGGATAAGTCTGATGCACGATCTACAGCCTCTGCTACTGCACATGTGGGTCAGGTGTTGCTCGGAAGATCAGTTAGATGAATTGTTTGGAGGTTTTTGCACTCTCTACGCCGCACTGATGTCTCCTCTGAATGTTCCCGATGAAGTCTCTCTGGGCTCGGTGACTTCCTGAATGAACCTTCTCCCATTTTGGTTGGCCAAGGGTCGGTGGAAATGTTTGAATTCTTCAGGGAGGCTTTGAAGACATCCCCAAAGCATTTCTTTGGAGATGGCTTTGAGAGATTAGCACCTCGATGCTGTGTGTTGGCTTGCCTCCTTCAGCAAATGCCTCTCTAACTAGCTTTGATATGGCCTCTCTGCCTTAACCTGCTGCAAAGTTGAATAAGACTTGGCACTCCAAAATTACTCAGAACATTGTAGAATCAGGCACTGGAGGGTGAGTGCTGCATGCTGCGTTTTTCACCCAAACAAGCCCTGCGACATGGAAAGCAATTTTACCTGTGTACAAATACCTCTCTCTCACAAACTTTAAAATGGCCTCTCTGCCTTCCAATGTAAAGCTCCACAGCAGGTACATCTGGGGCTCTAAAATTAAAATCAGCTTGCAGAGTCATTTCTGTACAAAAGTGAGCACCCTAGGCTTCAACTTCTTCCTTTCAAAAGAACCTGTTGGTTTGGATATTCTTACTTGAGAACTTTGCTTCAGAGTTGCTTGAAAAAAAAATTGCAATCCCTTGAGTACAAATGAACACCTCCAGTCGCACTCGCTTTAGAATGGTGCCGATTGGGTCATGGGACCTGACATCACATCAACACAAAATGACAAAGCAAAATGACGATGCGTCATGACACACAACGAGGCAAAATGATGGCGTGTAACAATGGTATGTAATGACACAAAATGACAACATGCAATGATGATGCAAAACAATGCAAAAGATACAAAACGACGGTAAATCAAAATTGAAGATGCAAATTGGGAATGCTGGCCCTAAAAACAACACAACATAAAGCAGAACAACTTAAAGTGGAGCAACTTAAAATGGGGGCTTAATGTATAAGAGTAAAGAAGTCTTGGTACAATCATTCAGGGCATTGTTGAGGCCGTCCAGCAATCTGTGCTTTAGAAAATTACTAGAATTGCTGAGGTACTGCCCCGAGGGAGTGGCAGTGGCTGTATGGTACATTGTCCTCTCTCAGGAGAGTAGTCTTTGTGCTCCCAGCTGTTACTGGTTAGCCAGCCCAGACTGCTGTCACCATGCCAAGGTAGTACAGTCCAAAGTTGGGCCTCAAGGCCCAGAGCTGCTTGAAGACATCCTGCAAGGTCATTTGTAGTCCATCAATGAAGGTCAGCAGGCTTCCACCAGCAGTACTGCAGCTACTAGGGTAGCACTGTGTAGGAGCACTAGGACAGACAATGACACTCACAAGACAGGCACTAAAGGAAAGCACAAAGAAAAATATATGTATAGTATATGTATTATTGGATGTGTTGTTATATAAAGTTGTTATGGAATTTTTTTTGTGATGTCTTTTTTTTCAGGGCTTTGTCCAAGAGGACAGCCTATTGGAGCAACAGTGATCAGGGGACCTTTTCAGGGAAACCGGAGTCTGATGCAATGCTCATGGTCAGCCCGTCCAGAGGGTTGATGTCCTGGATATCTCCTCCCTTCCTCATCTTCCTCTTCCTCTTCATACTGGAGTCTGATGAGATGCTCACGGACAGCTATCCAGAGGGTTGATGTCCCAGATACCTTCTCCCTTCCTCCTCCTCTTCATACTCCTCCTGAGGTGGTTGTCGAATGCCTGGTGACAATGGCCGTGACCTCATGATTTCCAGGTTGTGGAGGACACAGTAGACCATCACAAAATGTGAGATATGCTCCAGTGATCACTGGAGGCCACCCTTGAGCTGTTAATTAGCAGAACCATTGTTTGAAGCCAATGGTCTGCTTCCTGAAGTTCTTAGTTTCAGCATGGCTGCCATTGTAGGTGTAATGTCCATGCGTGGTCAGGTTACAGAAGGGAACCCTTGCCACTGAGCAACAACCCTCTGGTTTGACATGGCTCAAAGGTGGCTGGAACAGCTGATTGGTACAAGACGAAAGCATCATGACTGCTGCCAAGATAGCAGAAATTCACCAACATGAGGATGTGGGCATGGTCGCACACCAACTGCAGCTGCGATACATCTCCACATCGAGATGCGGTGCCTACATGTGTGTATAATCAATGGCTCCCTGTAACATTGGGAAGCTCCCTATCCTGGAAAAGCCATGTGCTCGCTTCTCCTGCTTCTCTCTGTTTAGAGAGAAGACAATGAAGTCCAACTGTCCTGGCATACAGGGCCTTGATGATATCATGAATGCTGCAATGGATGGCGCACTGAGAGACGTTAGTGATGTCACTGGCTCCAGCCTGGAAGGATCTACTGCCATAGAAATTGAGGGCCATGATGCTTTTGACAAGCCACCTGCAGCACCATCCTCACCCTGCTCTGCAACTGCAGGTCCGATTCCAGGAGGTGACATGGTACTGTGACCATCTCTTTGATGAAACAGCCACAGCAGGTGCTGCTTCTGGCTGAGGTGGAGATAGCAGAAGTGCTCTGTGAAGAAACAAGGTGGCTAAGGCTTCCTACTCCTTCTCTTCCTCCTCCTTCCGTCTGTCATGCTGCAACCTAGGAGAGACTCAACATTGGCTAACAAGCTGTCTGAAGGAACTGCTGTGAACTTCTCCAACAACATAATACTGTTCTTCCACTAACTCTGCAGCAGCAGTAGAAAGTCAAAAGCATCTCACCTGAATGTGAAATGATTATCCCTTTAAATAGCTCGGTTGGATGGAGGAGGGTGGTTCCTGCAGTGGAATGCATGGCAGCTGTGCATGTTCAAGAAAGGGCATTAATAGGTGGCAAGATCCAAAATGGCATATGGTACACCAAATCTGCATTAGATGCTGACCGATGTCACAATCTGACTACTTTACATGCTACCAGCACATGCACAGAACACCCTTCAAAACATTGCAATCAGTGTGCACCATGCTGGAAATCATCAGGACAGTATTTTTGTCTCCCAACTTCCACAGTACTGAAAGTAGCAGCACTACAGAGCAACATTTTAAATTCCAACTATTATAAAATAAAACAAAATACAATAAAAACATCTGGCAGGCACTGTTGCAGTGTGTTTCCCTGGTTTCTTTGACTGAAGCTTCCTGTAGCAGCAAATCAATAGATTTCCAGCAGGAGGAAAACAGACACTGTTAATTTCACATTCGTACAAGTATACTGACTAATTATAGAACTGCAACAGAAGCAGTCATGGAAAAAACTGGAGCTAAAGGAGTAATTTTATGACTACATACTGCTAGCCCCTAATGATTTATTAATTTGCAGCTGATTTTAACACTGAACCAGTTTTAAGCAGCTGAGCAGAGGTGTGAGTCAGAAAGTCATCTCATAGTCAATGGCATCCAGGTTATTTTAACACCCGGATCTCATTCTAATTCTGCTGCTAGCTTCCCACCTGTTCCGGTCAGGAAATTGGTAGTAAGCAGAGGAAAGTCATGTGGCCTGGAGACCCCCACAGTGCGGCCAAGTGGGATTGACTGCCGAAGCTGTGCCATGGGTTCTTGTAATCAAGAAGAAAGGGTGAGGCCATGGCAATGTTGGCTTAAGCTTTCAAGCTGGGCCTAGAGCATCAATCTTGGTCCTCCTAGGCCCTCAGGTGTACAGTAGCATAGCAAATAGGTTACTGGACAAGTAATCCAGAGGCACAGACTAATGATCCAGTGACTTGAGTTCAAATTCCACCACTGCAGCCAGAGAATTTGAATATAGTTAATTTATTCAATAAATCTGGAATAAAAGGCTAGCATCAGTTATGGAGATCATGAAGCTTTCAGATTATTGTAAAAATCCATCTATTTACCAATGCCATTTAGGAAGGAAATCTGCTGTCCTTACCTGGTCTGGGCGATACCTAACTCCAGGCCTGAAGTAATAGGCAGGACTTAACTGCCCTCTGAAATGCTCTAGCAAGCCACTTAGTTGTATCAAGCTACTATGAGCAACAAGAAAAAGAATCAAACTGTGCAGATCACCCAGCACTGACTTCAGCACTGGATTCAGTGACACCTAAGGCATACCCAGTCGACCCTGCAAACTACTCTTCACTAACATCTGGGAACCTGTGTCAAAATTTGGAGAGCTGTCCCACATACTATTCAAGGAACAGATTAACATAGTCATACTTACAGAACCATACCTTACAGCCAATGTCCCAGGCTCCTCCATCTCCATTACCATCCCTGAGTATGTCCTGTTCCACCAGCTCGAGACCATCCAAGACAAAGCAACCTACTTGATTGGCACCACATTCACCAACTTAAACATCAATTTCCTCCACTATCAATGCACAGCAGTGTGCATCATCTACAAGATGCACTGCAGCAACTCACCAAGGCTTCATCTGTAGCACTTTCTAAATGCACAACCTCTACCATCTAGAAGTAGAAGAGCAACAGTTGCATGGAAACACTATCACCTGCAAGTTCTCTTCCCCAAATCACACACCGTTCTGTCTTGGAAATATATCACTTTTCCTTCATCATCTTTGGGTCAGAATCATGGAACTCCCTACCTAACAACTCTATGGGAGTACTTTCACCTCATGGTCTGCAGCGGTTCAAGAAGGCGGCTCACCACCACCTTCTCAAGGGCAATTAGGGGTAAGCAACAAATGTTGGTCTTGCCAGTTACACACGATAGTAAAAAAATGTACCTTTATGGGCCCGATGCTCCTTGAAGTTGTGTGGGCCTGATGGAAAACTCACTAAAAATTCCTGCTCAAGATGCTGATTGCAAACAGGTCCCAATAAGACCATCTGAGCCGGACATGAATATGTAAAAAAGGATTTCACTGTCTTTGGGCAGGTGTCTTTGCTACCTGCTTGGTTAAGCAAGCTAAAATCATAAACCATCAGGTTTCCAGTGTCTTGAGGACTGATAGGTAACCTGAGCAAATTTATCAATCTACAGTTTCCAGTTGGCAAATAGGGTTAAAATCAACTCCTTGTTTTCGATTTCAGGTTTTAAATCCTAACTCAACAAATGGTATTCAGTCCAGAATGATATAGTTGCAGCAGTCTCTTTTTTTACATGTTCTACACATTAGATGAATAATTCTGCACCCCAAGAGGAAAACCCCACATGAAGAGAACATAGGTTGAAGATGAGTTACAGAAAGAAAAAGTAATCACTTTAATTAAATGGTTTTGTCTTGTTACTTCAAAATTAAAATGGGTTCAGAGTATAATTTTTTATAGCTATTTCTCTAGAATTATTATGGAATCATGGTGGATGAAGTTCAATTCTGGTAGGTGCACAAGTCAGACAGTGGGAAATTTCCTCACCCCCCCACCTCGATACACACACTGCAGATGGTGGGAAACCTATATCATCCCCTCATTACACCAATGCATATGATGTGAAATCTCCCCTTCCCTGTTGTACACACTATCCCATTCTCCTTCCCATTGCTGTCAACAATGAGATAACCATTTATTAGTACATCCTGTCAGCAAATTGTTAACAGAACCGTAAAAGGACTGAATTGACCGACCAATCAATACTTTCTTCGCTAATAGAAAATGGTGTTTCATTAGTAGTCGCTCAATTGAATGTCATGGCTGTTAAACAGTAAATTGTTTTCATTCAGTACATTTATATATATTGGGCATATTGATGTTTTTCCTACGCAGATATATGTTTTAGGCAATAACTAAGGACAATGCATATTGATCTTTCCCTGTGCCATTTTCTACACCTGCTTGAAATGAATTGTTTGTAGCAGATGTAAACAAGACTGCATGTTTCATATATTCTATTACATAATTTTAGGGGATTTTAATTATCCTAAATACATAAGGCCACAGAAAATGTTTAGGGGATTGTCATCCTTCCAGCTTTGATTTCTGTAGACTGGCCTGAAGAGCAGCATTTATGTCCCAAAGCCATAACTCCAGCTCTAGCCTCACTGACTGCATGATGGCCCCACCTCAAGCATTCAAGCAGCAGTCCAGATACACCAACTCAGGGAGATGAAAATAGCAAGAAGAAGGCAATGTCACATGGTGACGCATAGACCATAAGACATAGGAGCAGAAATTAGGCCATTCGGCCCATCGAGTCTGCTCCGCCATTCAATCATGGCTGATAAGTTTCTCAATCCCATTCTCCCGCCTTCTCCCCGTAACCTTTGATTCCCTTACCAATCAAGAACCTATCTATCTCGGACTTAAATACACTCGATGACCTGGCCTCCACAGCCTTCTGTGGCAATGAATTCCATAGATTCACCACTCTCTGGCTAAAGAAGTTTCTCCTCATCTCTGTTCTAAAAAGTCTTCCCTTTACTCTGAGGCTGTGCCCTCGGGTCCTATTCTCTCCTATTAATGGAAACATCTTCCCCACGTCCACTCTATCCAGGCCTTTCAGTATTCTGAAAGTTTCAATCAGATCCCCCCTCATCCTTCTAAACTCCATTGAGTATAGATCCAGAGTCCTCAAACGTTCCTCATATGTAAGCCTTTCATTCCTGGGATCGTTCTCGTGAATCTCCTCTGGACCCTCTCCAGGGCCAGAACATCTTTCCTGAGATACGGGGCCCAAATTTGCTCACAATATTCTAAATGTGGTCTGACCAGAGCCTTATAAAGCCTCAGCAGCACATCCCTGCTTTTATATTCTAGTCCTCTCGAAATAAATGCCAACATTGCATTTGCCTTCCTAACTACCGCGTCAACCTGCAAGTTAACCTTAAGAGAATCCTGGACTAGGACTCCCAAGTCCCTTTGCACTCCAGATTTCTGAATTCTCTCCCCATTTAGAAAATAGTTTATGCCTCTATTCTTCCTACCATAGTGCATGACCTCACACTTCCCCACGTTGTATTCCACCTGCCACTTCTTTGCCCATTCTCCTAACCTGTCCAAATCCTTCTGCAGCCTCCCCGCCTCCTCAATACTACCTGTATTATTATTATATATTATTATATATTTTTATATATTATATATAACTAATAAAATATATTATAATTATTATATAATTACTATGTATTATTACATAGAGCAGGAGGAGTTTGCCGTGCCTCCAAAGATGGCGGTAGGGATGGTGGTGAGATGGTGAAGGGAGTGGCAGTGGGGGGGGCTGAAGGTCAGCTGAGCAGCATAGGTATTAGGGTATCAGAGGCCTAGTTTTAATGATAAACAGAAAGGGAGCATTAACCCCATGTGCTCAAAGTGATTTCCATGTATGTCATGGCAAAAGTGTGTAAATGTGTACAAACTGCACATGCAACACTATGTAAGATGTCTGTAGTAACATGCCGAATAGCCCATACAGTGCAACAGTTAGAAAGTACACAGTAACAAGGCATTTTTGGTGGGGAGGGTGGGGAGAACTGGTCTGAAGGCAATTGTACCTTCCAGTGGCAGCTATGATGTTCACAGATACTTTGAACAGTTTTTTGCATTCGTCTTCGCTATAGAGAATATAAGTAACATCCGAGTAATAGCTGTAACTCACAAATTAGAACGGAGGGAGGAGCTCAAGGAAATTACAATCACAAGGGAAGTGGTATTCAGCAAATTGTTGGATCTGTGGGCTGACAAGTCCCATGGCTTTGATGGACTTCACCCTAGGGTCTTAAATGAAGTGGCTAATGAGATAGTTGATGCGTTGGTTTTAATTTTCCAAAATTCCCTAGATTTGGGTAAGGTTCCATTAGATTAGAAAATAGTGAATGTAACTTCTTTATTCAAAAAGAGGGGGAGACAGAAAGCAGGAAAGCCAGGCCAGTTAGCTTAACATCTGTCATAGGGAAAATGTTGGAAGCAATTATTAAAGATGTTATAGCAGGACACTTAGATAAATTCAAGGTGATCAGGCAGAGTAAACATGCTTTTGTGAGAGTGAAACCATGTTTAACCAATTTATTGGAATTCTTTGAAGAAGTAACATGTGCTATGGATATAGGGGAAATGGTGGATGTACTGTACTTAGATTTCCAGAAGGCATTTGATAAGACGCCATATCAAAGGTTATTGTGGAAAATAAGCGCTCATGGTGTAGGGGGTAACATATTGGCATGGATAGAAGATTGGCTGGCTAACAGGAAACAGAGAGTATGCATAAATGGGTAATTTTCTGGTTGGCAAGATGTAACTGATGGTGTGCCACAGGAATCAGTGTGGGGATCTCAACTTTTTACAATTTATATAAATGACTTGGATGAAAGGACCAAAGATATGGTTGATAAATTTACTGATGATACAAAGATAGGTAGGATGTGAAGAGGATGTAAGGAGGCTAAAAAGGGATATAGATAGATTAAGTGAATGGGCAAAGACCTGGCAAATGGAGTATAATTTGGGAAAAAGAGAAATTATCCATTTTAGCAGGAATAACAAAAAAGAAGCATATTATGCAAATGGTGAGAGATTGCAGAGCTCTGAGATTGAGCGATATGGGTGTCCTAATGCATGAATCACAAAGGTTAGTATGCAGGTACAGCAAGTAATTAGGAAAGCTCATAGAATGTTATTGTTTATTGTGAGGGGAATTGAATACAAAAGTAGGCAGGTTATGCTTCAGTTATACATGCCATTGGTGAGACCACACCTGGAGTATTGTGTATAGTATTGGTCTCCTTATTTAAGGAAGCATGTAAATGTGTTGGAAGCAGTTAAGGGAAGGTTTATGTTATGGCACAGTGGATGGTAAATGCTGAGCTGCTCAAATCCCAGAGGGAAACTTGAAATAGCTGCCAAAATGATTTTTTGCAATATGTATAGTATGAGGAGCAGTTCTGAAATCAGGAAATGATGTCCCTGACTAGTTGTGATGATTTTATAGTAAAGTAAGCATTTATTAAAAGAATAAATAAAAACAAATAAAACACATTTGCACTTAAACACACGAATGGCTTCACACAGTAAACAGTACTTTAAAACAGTTCCACAAATCTATCCTTATAGATTTTAGAATCTATAGAAGTCCAGTAATTTTTACCACACAGTGCTTTTTCCATGGGGTATCCTCTGAGGTTAGCAGCAACTGGTTCTTTCAGTCTGGCCTTGTTCACTCTGTCTTCTGGGAGATCTAAGCAGCTAAATGCATTCCTTCCCTTTGATCTCTCTATTTTCTCAACCAGTCTCTTCAGAAATGCTTTCTTCCCAGAATTGATTAAATTGTTCTTTAGTTTAGCTCTTAGACTTGTAAAAACAAATTTACCCCATCTTAACATTAATTCCTTACACCTTCTTACAACCTGCATATACCCACTTTGAACTAAAGCAACTATTCCTGTTATTGCTTCATGTAAAACTCTGACTGAAGTTCCTCTTGGTTCATTAACATATCAAAACCACTGTTGGCTTTAGACCCTTGCAGTCACTCTAGCTCTTAATCCAATTACCATATCTACAACCCCAACAGCCTGACTTCCAGTACATAAGAAAATGTGCCAGGGTTATTACCAGAAGGAAAATATTGTAATTTCTTGTTTTCTTGACATCTACAAGACTAATACCCTGGAACGGGAGGAGGAAAGGTTGACCAGGCTAGACTGGAGTTTAGAAGAGTAAGAGGCGACATGATTGAAACATATCAGATCCTGAGGGGTCTTAATAAAGTGGATGTGGAAAGGATGTTTCCTTTTGTGGGGGAATCTAGAACTAGGGGTCATTGCTTCAAAATAAGGGGGTCACCCATTTAAGACAGAGATGAGGAGAAATGTTTTCTCTCAAAGTGTCGTGAATCTTTGGAACTCTTCCTCAAAAGGTGTTGGAAGCAGAGTCTTTGAATATTTTTAAGGCAGAGCTAGACAGATTCTTAATAAGCAAAGGGGTGAAAGATTATTGGAGGTAGGCGGGAATGTGGAGTTGAGGTTACAATCAGTTCAACCATGATCTTATTGAATGGTGGAGCAGGCTCGAGGGGCCGAGTGGCCTACTCCTGCTCCTAATTCGTATATTATCGTATCACACATAAATTCCTTGCTAGACACCCTAACAACACCATAGTTTAGGACTTCCAAGACCTATATGGAACTATCTTATCTGGTTTCAAGTGACAGTATTTTGGCAAACCAGGCAGCATGTCAGCAGGCCCCTATTCGCTCAGTGCTGCTCCAACAAAAGACCTGCAGCTAAAGAAAGGGATCCAGCCACTGCATAATCTGGGCCGGGATTTTCTTAAGAACAGAAGTTTCTACAGTATTCTACAAATGGATGTACATCCACAGCAGCACTTGGGTAGTGCTAAATGGAGAGGAAAGTCAATTAAATGAAAATAGGGCGGGCCCTGCAATGGGCAGGCGATCCACTCTGCCAGCTTACCACCCAGGTAGCACAGTTGAAAATTACCACCAAATGTTTATAAGATGCATTCAATCAACAAATTCAAGAAAATTTCAGTCATATCTAGGCCAGAATATGTATTGAGTTTTAACAGAGATTATCAGAGCAACCATCAATTCAGCAGTATAAGCTGTTCTTCCTGTTGGTAACGCTTATTAGCAAATCCCATAGCAACCCCAGTGCTTAAACAGCGTGCAATAGTTTTCCACTGTCAGCCATAGAATGCTGGGTACAGCAAGTCATATTTGTGGATATTTTTGGCATCACTAAATTATCTCTGATGTGATTTAAGCTGTTTTTAAAAAATATCATGCAATATAAATGTATTGCTGAAAAAAGAGACATATAAGCTTTTCATATTGCTCGCTGTTTCATGCTACTACCATGCAGTAGCAGCACGAGTGCTATTCGCCACTAACAAGACGCTGCCGTCAAGTCAAAAAGACGTTCTGCCTATTGCACAAATGAGTAATGTAGTATATGAATTTCAGTGCCAGTGTGATGCTAGGTGTGTAGGCTGTACATCCTAAAGACTGGCAGTTCATATCAAACAGCATGTCCCAGGCGCTGTTCGCAATGGGCAGGGTACAGACCGTACCCAACCAGCTTGTTCTTGCAAAACACAAAACACAGTGTCCAACATTAGATGTGATTTTGCAATTAGACAACATTTGCTAAATAATCTTCAGTGTGCTAAGAATTACTATGACAATTAATTTAAGATTGTCAGGCGGGCTTGCAGTGTGGTGCATTTGCGTGTACTGGAAGCTGCACATATTAATACACAGGGCCCTGTTCTTTGCAGACAGAAAGAACATGTACACACATTATGCTTGTTTCAGCTAAATAAAATAATTGACAGCCATTTGCTGATTCATTCTTCAGGGTAATGCCTTGGCCAATCTGGATCAAGCTGCCTAGTTTAAATTTCATACAATGCTTGGCAGTTAACTGTCTGTCACCATCACTTGTGCATTCTCCATGACAACACCACTTGCCAACCAAACAGCACTCTCTTCACATACAGTATAAATTGTTGTTTTTCCCCTTGTGTTGGTATTCTTAAGAGGTGGCCTGATGAGTGCAAGAGGAAAAGCTTAGACATGTCTGTTTTTTCAGTAATACTCAAGTTCTGTACTACCAAATGACCATTAATTCAAATGTGTTGAACCCTACTGTCTGAGCTAGACCTTTGACTGGCTGCTTACAAAATTACATTTTTTACTAAAATTAAGTGTATTTGTGATCATAGAAAGTGAGTAGTTCTCTGACAAAATGAGGCTAGATTCAACCATTGAACCCTTTTTTCATATACACACATATGCAATTTTGGATGAAATGTTAAACCAATTGATCAATTTACTAACATTTGCAAATTTGGGGTGGTTTTATGTCCTAGGGTCACATCTGGTAGGAACTACGCTCAATCAGTGCAAACTTATCAGTTGGAGTGGGTTCAAGTAAGGCCTAGAGGTGAAGAACAGTGTTGATTCCACTGTTGCGCCAAAGTAACAAATTTCAGAGTATGTGCAATATGACCTAATCTGTGAAAATAGCATTGACAGCAAATTGCACCAGCCAATACTGACTCAAGTATATATTAATCTCCAACATGTGTAAAAAATAAACTGGGTCAGTTCTGGGCAGACACAGGCTGTATTTTTCATGACAGCAATTTATATTTAACTAACTAACTCCAGTTTCTTGTTTGCTCTTTCAGATGTAAGTGAAAAATCCCATGGCATTATTTAGAATAAGAGCAGGGGAGTTATCCCTGGTGTCCTGGTCAATAATAATCCCTCAACCAACATCAGAAAAAAATATTTTCTGGTCAATATCACAGGCTGTGTGTGGGAGATTTGCTCTGCATAAATTAGCTGCCTACATTAACTCTGCCTTAAAAATATTCAACTCTCTGCTCCCACCGCCTTTTGAGGAAGAGTTCCATTTCCTACAACAGCGACTACACTTCAAAAATACTTCATTGACAGCAAAGCACTTTGGGATGTTCAGTAATGAAAGGCGCTATATAAGTGCCAGTCTTTTTTTGTTCTCAGGATATGCATAATGCTGGCAAAGTTGTATATATTGTCTCCTAATTGCCCTGAGAAGAAGGTGGTGGTGGGCTTTCTCCTTGAACTGATGCAGTCCTTGTGATGATGATGTTAGGTATGAAATTCCAGGATTCTAATCCAGCAATTAGGAAGGAACATTGACGGAGACCCAAGTCAGAATGGTTTGCAACTTGGAGGGAAACCGGAAACAAATGGTGTTTCCATGACTTGTGTTAAAATCCCCCCATGGCACTGCAAAATGGCACCTAAGTTCTCTGAAGCCTCCCATGAGATAGAACTGGAATACGTGAGGAAGGAGAGAAGATCTTTTTCCAAGCTATGGAAAAATTACACTTAAAATGGGCATTTACTTAAATTGAAGAGAAGCAGCAGAGATTGTAAGTTTCAGGAGCATCACACCCAAGACCTAGGTTCAATGCAGGAAACATTTCAATGACCTGACAAAAGCAGCAGAGATGAGTACAGTTCTTCATTTCACCTACCTCTGAATAACAATTGACATTCCCCGGTACCCCAGCACTCTGAACAATTTCCTACTCACCATTATGCCACCTCTTATTCTCAATCCAAATACTGAGAGCAGCCTGGTCTATATTCTCATAAGGCAGCTTTTTCCAAACATGGGAATTTTCTGATGATTCCTTCTTCACTTTGCATTCCAGTTACTTTCCATCCAATCATGCATCTTGCTCCTTCCTCTCAACATATGTACAACAAGCACAAACCTCACATGTGCATTTCCTTTTCACTAGCCATTCACTAACTCCATTCTCTCTTCATGAAGGAAAGAAAATGTGCACAACAAGGTAGAGAAGCAAGGTAGAGAGTAAGGAGTTTGGGAGAGAAACACACAGCATCATGATCCCCTCTCAACTGGGGCAGCAAGCACCTGACATCTGTGGCCCCTGAGAGTTAACTACAATGGAGATTTTGAGGGGGGCTTATCTGAACAGACTCTGATTATTACTGTGAGAAATGGAGGTTATTCTTTTTTGTATTTTTGGGAAATATTGCGTTATTCTGTAATGAAGGCTGTGTGTCTGTGTGTGTGTGTGTAAATGATTTAATTAAGCTGGGCAGAGGTTACTAGGAGACAGGTTGTCTAGGGAGGTTGAAAACATAAAAGGATAGAGGCGTTAGGTTTGAGGTACAAGTGAATAGGTTGGATCTAACATCTGCATTTTTAGATAAGTTGAGGGTTTGTTTGGATATATAAGGGAAGTCAGAGGTAACGAGAAACATGTTTGCATCTTGCAGGAGTTCCACAGGTAAATAGAAGAGGGCACATTGCATTTTATTGACCTGAAAGCAGAGGGAAAAATACAAACTTGAAAGATTTTATATTTGGAAGGATTTAAATTTCAAAGAGGTGTGAGGACAATGGAACCTGAGATGAAAGGGGGAAAAAGGTATTTTAGAGTTACTGTGGAAAACTATTGGTAGCTGTTGAGCTTTTGGGAGCTGGAGCTGCTGTTACTGTAGCTCTAGACTGGGAGAAGATGCAGTTTGAATCAGCCATTCAGTTGAGCCAGAAAAATCTTGGGCTGCAAAAAGCAGTTTTGTTCTGAAGTCTTGGATTTCCACAGCAGAGTAGAAGAGAGTTAGAGGTCATGTGGTATGCTTTTATTAAAGCTATAGCAGTTTGCCTTGGGTAATATCACCAGGTTTTTATAGTTAAACATCCATAAGGGAATGTTGCCTGGGTCTGACCAAGTAGAGAGTCTTTTTTGGGGAATGTTTTGTAAGACTAATTTTTAACTGTGCAACTTTAATCTTGTGTGTTTAAGTTTTCTTTTATTCTTGTTAATAAAACTTTTACTTTTATTTTTTTAAATCCCAAAATTGCTACGAGACTTCTTGCTGCTAAGATCAGTACATCTTCTTCTCAGCTCATAAGGCAAGTTTCCCTCTGTTGTGCAGCAATTAACATCGGCTGTGGTCATAACATTACCTATACCTCCATATATGTCAGACTGTCAGTGCCAGGCTAACTCTTATTCCTTTTCTCTTTCCTTTGCATCCTTCTCAACAACAAGGCCCTGCAGAAGAACAGCCATTGGAGGAGGATAATCCTTCTGAAGAAGCAGTCATATGCTGCCTCACTCCCAATCACCAGTCCAAAGTTTGGCACCTGGATGGTTAGTGAATAAATTATAAGATCTGCATGTGGTAAAGCATCCAGCAGTACTGAGTGGCAGCTAGCAATGGAGGCAGGGTCAGGCCAGGAATCAGCTCATTGAGGGCATATTGCTCTCCAAGCTTTGCTGAGCAGGACAGTGTTGAGGATTTCATGAACCCAACAATGGGAGAAAAACTGTTTGCCAGGTATCAGGTACATCAGGTATTGGGAAAGAGTTACAGTGTCATAGCTAAGAATATGGAGCAGTCGACTTTCAGCTTGTGTAGTATCATCTTGTACATCATCACAAATCTGCAGTTTACCTTAGACCCTGTGGCCAGATCCAGGGACTCATCAATTAGACCCTCACAACAAGAGTCAATGTCACCAGCCTCTGCAGCTTTGGTGGAACCTCAAACAGTTGTCCTCCAGGTGTTGGGCTCCGCCTTGGACTGACAGGTGAGGCAAATAGAGAGATCCTTTGAAGATGTCATTCAATTCTTGCATCCCAGATCAGTGGGACTGATGAGTGTCAGCAGCCCCACAGGAGTGGCAATGGCTCGACAAAAGTGATGCGTGTTGCCTTCTCTCAGGATGTCAGCACATCTGCTCCCTCACCACCCCCTCATCTAATCTTCACCATGGTGCAAGAAAGCCAGCTGGGCTGGACCTGGGAGCTGCCAAAGTGTGGCAATCTGCAGCTGGGCTCTCTCAGTTTAAGTGCAATTCAGAGTTACCTGGCATGGGCATTTCCAGAATTCCAAAAGGGGCAACTGTTGACTTCCATCAGCTTTTCTGAAGCCCTTGGGGGCTGTTAAGAGTAGTAGAGCGAGAAAACCCTTTTTTTTAAGAAAAGTACTATGGGTTAACATTTGGATGAGAGATGAATATTGTATTTGCAACAGATCTGGCACTTTGGTCCGCAATATTTTATCATAACAGCTTCCAATTCTGCATTGTCAGAGTGTCATGCAGTTTTAGGTACAATCAGTGCCATGGTGGCACCACCAGCAGCATTACCATAGGGCATACTATTGTGTTGTTAAAGCAAAAGTCCAGACATGATGGGGTTGTGGAATTGTGTCCTCATCCTCATGTTTCTAGAAGGTTGAAATAGTGGGGTGACAGGTAAGTGTTGCAAAATGAAATCACCATGCCAACTGCTTGTAAGTCTGGCAATGATTCGCATGATTATTCTGCACACATCAGCAGGACATTAATGGAATGATAACCCTGTTAATGAAAGCTGCTGTCTGATCTTCATATGCCTTGATGAGTACATGAATGAGTCTGTAATGTAATGGACAAAATGAAAGTGAGCCTCTGGTGCAAATTACACAGCTTTCTCATTCTAAGTGCTGGAGTCCATGGGAAAGGCGATGCCTTAGTTGGCCCTGGCAAATAGAACATTTGTGACCTGCTTGATGCAGCTGTGCAGTGCAGACTGGGAGGTCCAGATGGTGTCCCTTGTTACAGCCCGGAAGGAGCCTGATGCAAAAAGTTAAGCATAGTGGCAGCTTTGACAGCTACTGATATGCCATGGCTGGCAGGCAGAAGGTCCTGGTGCAGGAAGTTACATAAATGCGCAACATGCACCTTAGTCATATTAAGGAACGTGACTCCTGGCCTATAAACCCTTTGGGATGGGTAAGGACTTCTACAAGAAGCATCCCCCATTTTCTGACAGACCCATCTGCTGCTAATCCTAGTTGTTGAAAGGGTTGCTGCTGCTGCATTACTTTCTCCAACTGTTCTTCCAGGTAAAGCAACGAAACAAAAAAGGTCCTCGTGACAAGCTGTGATAGCTGGTACATACAGGCTCAGATCTTCCGTTCCCCAGAGGACTGTAACCTGGAGATACCCCAGAAGATGCGCTAGGGGAACCTTCAGGAGTCCCCATGCAAGAACTGCATGGGAATTGCCCGGGAAGTTTCAACTTCCATTGGGCAATTATCCTGCATCTGGAACCATCCGAAACTCTTATTTAAAGTCAGAGACTAAAGTCAGATGGTTCCAACTCTCTTAGCAGAATAGTTATCCAGGAAAATTTAGAAGGATTAAAACAATTCTAACTCCTGGATAACTATACTACTAACACCTCGATCCCCCACTGAATCCCCCAACTACCTCACAACCCCCTGAATCCCACCACCTGACCACACCTACAACTTCCCCCATCCATCGGCTACCCTCCCAATCCTAACCACACCCCCGCCCCCGACCACCTGACTACCCCGCATCCCTGACCCCTGACTACTCTCCCAGAGCCCCGACTCCACCCCACTCCCTGACCCATCCTACCCACTTACCTTAAATAGTTACCTTCTCTCCTATCAAAGTGGCTGGGACATTTAAACTTACTGGTTTACAGCATCTAGTGCTATAAAAAGGGGGCATGGCTTAGTTTCCTTGACAATTCTACACTGCACTGAAGGCTCGTGGAGCAGCTGCAATGTACATTTCTCACCAGGCCGGGGTCAGAAGTCAGGGCCAGAAATGCGCAGCTCCAGACTAAGGTAAGTAAAGAGGAGCAGAGTGGCAATCCGACAGTGATTCAGTCCATAATTTATGACATTTTTAAGTGTGATGCCTAGTAGTGTGGCAAGAGTTTGACCAGCATGATAGATGAGCACAAGACCTTTGATTTTACTGAGAGATATATCCAATTTTTTGTGAGTTATTGGTGTTGATCCATCTCAGGGATTGCATGTGAGACTGTGAAAATATGGAAGACAAATAAAAAAAGGGAGTCAGGAAAAATTTGCCAGGCTTTTTGCTCCAAGTGTGTTAATTTTAGTTCAATAGTAATACTCCTGCATCTGAAAAAAATACATGGCTTCAAGCCCCTCTCTGGATACTTGGGTACATTATCTGGGATGATACTTCAGTGCAGTATTGATACAACATTGGAGGTACCATCTCTCAGCTGAGACTTTGAACCATGGTCCCACATTCCCTCTCAGACAAATGTGAAAGATCTCATGGCACAATTTGAAGATTAGCCCTCAATCAAAAACACCAAAAAATATGTTATTTGATCATTACACTGGGACCTTGTTGAGTGTAAATTAAATGGCATGTTTCCCCATATTGCAATGGTTATTACATTTCAAAAATTGAATTTGCTGCACGGCACTTTAGGCCATCCTGCAGCCATAAGAAGTGCTATAGGAATATGAGTTCACTCTTTAATTTGAGAATCAGTGCAATTGATAAGTGCAGGTACTGGATAAAGACAGGATTGAATCTGACTGTGATGGCACCTGTACTGTAATGGGTTAATAGAATGGATATGCTAATGAGTGGTGTAGATGATGATGTATCACTGACATTAATCAGTCATGTGCTAGACTTTCCAGGGACAGGATGGAATACACTGTGCTCTGGAGCAACATATCTACTCCATAACCTGTTGAGATATGGTGTTAATAAACTAGGTTAAAGCAAGTACTAGAGTACAACTGCAGTCTGTCTAAGGCATACCAGTCACCAAGAACAATGCCAAGAATCCACAGATCATGGGGTTATCCAAAACAGCACCCATAATTGAATAGTTTGTCAATGTTCATTGTCTAGACACGCACGTAAGGGATCACCACTTGGGCACTGGCTGCTGGTGCCTGTGGAACAATACCCAAATCTAAATCACCACTGTCAGGGGAAAAGGGGAGAAAAGGTGGAAGAAAAATGCTTACTGCTTGCAACTTCCCATTGTCTGTGACCTGCAGGAATCAAGGAAATGAACAAGCCAATACAGTGTTAAAAATTATATCAAATGTAACCTTATAAGCAATCAAGTGTCTGTCTTTCTAAAAGGGAGCAGAGAAGTATCCCCAGGAGATAATGCAACAACATAGTCCAAGCTAGTAAATGTAGGGATTTTGAAACTGAGAAACATAAAAATTAGTGTGGTAGAGTGATGCAAACAGACATACTGCATAGAAAGATAATAACAAAATTAATTAAATATGACAGTGCGGAAGGACTGATTACAAAAATAAACAAAGAAATGTTTGAAACTATATATGTTTTAAAGAGAAAGTTAAATGTGAAAAAATGAGATTAATGAGTCCAAAGTCCTGCAGTAATTCAAACAATTTTGGTTGTCTGGCAGTCAAACCACTGATGGACCACTATTTTATGCCAATACATCATTGAAAGGAATGAAAGAAAAGTGAGATTAATAGAAAAACAGAGCTCTGAATTCTAGTTTGGTTCTCCTGATCTGTTACTGGAACTTTTGCAGATCAGTAGTTCCCCAGAAGAAATGGTATAAATGGCCATTTTAAGCCAGTCACACTGTTTCTCCAGAGATTTCACCAATCTCCCGGTGGGGGAACCCTGTAGATATGCCAGAATTGAAAAATATGATGCAAGACCTCAAATAACAGAAAAGGGGTTAAAAAGTAGAGAATGAGTGAACCCAGGCTATTGCTGCACATGTCTTGGTGTTGAACATACAAGGCTAACACAAGTTTGGGAACACTGTCAACCTAGCTATCTTCAAACCAGTATATTATGCACTGTATGGACAGATCAGAAGAGGTTGATAAAAAGCACATTTTAAAATTAATTGTTGTTTTAATTTATTTGTAGCAGGCATATTTCCCTACCGATCTACAACTGAGACATTTCATTGCCCTTGCCTAGAACATCAGACTGCCATGATCTAGGTCTTTCCATTATGCTGAAGGTAGATATGCATTGTATAGATGATGAGATAACACTGACTTGGCTCAATTTCTCTTTAAAAAAAATGTCTGCAGGTAATAGAGGTCTTTAAAATTATGAAAGATTTTGGTAAAGTGGATGCAGAGAGAATGTTCCCTCTTGTGGTGAACAGCATAACCAGAGGCCATCGCTATAGGGTAGTCACCAAGAAATCCAATAGGGGATTCAGAAGAAACTTCTTTACCCAAAGGGTAGTAAGAATGTGGAGCTCGTTACCACAATGAGTGGTTGAAGCTAATAGCATTGATGCATTTAAGGGGAAGCTAGACAAGTATTTGGGGGCAAAGGGAATAGATGGCTATGATGGTAAATTTAGATAAGAAAAGGTGAGAGGAAGTGGAGCATAAACATCAGCTGGGCCAGTTGAGCCAAATGGCCTGTTTGTGTGCCATATATTCTATATAATCTTGTGCAATCCTATGTACTGCCAAATACCAAGTCTGAGAACACACAATCCAAGGCATAACCATCGCCCTTTGACATTCAATGCATTACCATTATCATAGACCCCATCATCAACGTTCTGGCCATTGACGAAAAGCTTAATTTGACCAGCTATGTAAATACAATGTTACTAGAGGAGGTTAGTGGCTGGGTATTCTGGAGTGAGTGGCTCATCTCCTGACCCCTCAAAGCCTTTCTACCATCTACGAAGCACATGTCATGAATGTATTGGAATACTCTCCACTTGCCCAGATAGATGCAGCACCAATAATGCTCAAGAAGTTCAACACAATCCAGGACAAAACAGTCCACTTGAGCAGCACAACTGGCTTAAATATCCATTCCTTCCAACATCAGCATACTATCTACAGGATGCACTGCAGAAACTCATCAAGGTTTCTGAAACAGCACCTCCCAAACCCACAGCTTTCAGTCCCTGAAAGGACAGGATCAGCAGGTGCATGGGAACACAATCACCTCCAAGTTCCCTCCAAGTCACAGACCATTCTGACTTGGACATATATCGCTGTTCTTTCATTGTTGCTGGGTCAATTACCTTGGAGCTCACTATCTGACAGCATTGCGGGGGTACCTTCACCAACATGGACTGCAGTAGTTCAAGATGGTTCACAGCATTCTCAAAAGGCAACAAGGGATGGCCATTAAATGCCAGCCTTGCCAATGACACCCACAACCCAAGAATGAGTTTTTAAAAAAACACAATTCAAGCTCAATTAACATTGATTTGTTTGCAGAAAGCAGCAGCTGCAGCTCCAGATGGTTGAACCACTGCTTAATGGACTCAAGTATGTGTCCATGCTTTGGACAGGAACCAATGCAATTTCATATTTTATGGTCAATTGTGCTGCTCATCAAGTCACTCATGAGGGATTTTTGGTGCCTGCAGAAACCAAGCTGTCAGTAATATAACAACCAACCAGTAACTAGCATCCTCTCTGGCTGGTTGATAAGGGGGATCAAAGTAGCCCCAAGACAACACACCTGTCAATAGTACTTTGGATTTAAATTAACTCTCTGTGGCGGACTTGGGAACCCAATACATGAACCAACCAAGTCTGTAATTCTGCAGGGCATGTTTGTTGATTAACCAAGCAATCTGGTCCACTAATGGAACCAGTATTGGTATACTTGTATCTTGGTTTTGCACTCTGCATGTTTATTTTAAAATCTATATTGGACTTTGTACAGCCAGGACCCTGGATTAGCATTTGTCATTTGCAAGGAGTTCAAAGGTTTTACAATTTGTTTGGTCTGATTAACTTTGTCAAGAACAACATTGCTGACTGCTTACAAACCATCTAGATTCTGGGTACTGGCAGCTGTGAATTGGAATCCAAGGAGAAATCCCCCTGGCATATCAATTCTTACCCTCTGGATTAAGCAATTTCCTGTGTTCTCCTCTAGAGCTAGACTTGTCATCAGGGGTTTTACTTTGTGAAACAGACTCTGAACCACTCTGTTTAGGTTTCAACTCCTTGATTTCTATTTTCTTCCATTTCTGCATGTTTTTTAGTGCCCAGGTCTATGAAGAAAATCTCAACCAGACACATATCTGAATTCTCCTGCATAATAATGAAATTCACATCACCCTGTTTAAATTCAGGATTATTTTTAACTATCAGCTCTTCTCCGTGATTTAACCCTTCAGGTTTCTTTTCCAGAAGATGCAGGTTTTGTGCAAGCAGTTCATTTTTCTGTCAAGTAAAATCCTCTTTGGCTGTTTTAAGAACTTCATTGAGGTCACGTCCATGTTCAGCTAAGAAAACTTGATACTGCTTTTTATTCAGTTCATGACTTTTTAAAATTTATTTTTTTACTCCCATTACATTCGAGCTTTGTCTAATTCCTTTCCAGCAAGTTTTAATTTACATTCAAGAACACATATTCTTTTTCGTAGCTCTTTAGAGTCAACACTGGACTCAGCTTTTCCACTCTCCTTCAAAACACATTTTCCTCTTTTTCATCATTAGCTTTCAGTACTGTTGCCATCTGATTTGCCTCATCTTGCTCATACTTTTTCTGCATTTTTAATTCAGGTGGCTTTACATTGTCTCCAACAGCCATTAACTTTTTCTTTATAGCCTAATGCTCCAATGTCATTTTTAAATTAGCAGGCTGAGTTTATGACGCTGTGGACACATCTTTAAACAAAATGTTAATTTTAGTAGCAGGCTTGCAAAAGGTAGTTGGGTTTTTCATGTCACCCAGCTTTTCCTGCACAATTTCAGTTTCAACAAGCTTAATTTCTCCAAATTACTGGAGATGGTTTATTTTATACCCAGCCAAGTCGTTTCCTAACAAGAAATCAACACCTTCAACAGGTAAAATAGGCATCCACAGTAACTGGACCAGTGACTAAGCCACATTTTAAATAAACCTTATACAAAGGAATGGGTAAACAATTTCCGTCAATTCCCCGAATCAAAACCTGTTTATTCAGCAAAATTTTTGGAGACAGCATTATGCCACCTGCCATCATCAGTGACGGTGTTGATGTAGTATCACTAAGGATAATAAGCGATTTGCCTGCCTCACCAGATGAACATGAGGATACTTAACCCTCGGGAAAAAAATCTCTATAACTAAAGAGAAAAAAAAAATCGCTGACATGTCCCCTCATGTGACGCTGTCACATGAGTTGGGACATGTCCATAACTTTGTAAAAAACTTTAATTAATTTTTAAAAAACCTACATGAAACCTCATCCTGCCCATGGATGAGGTTTCATGCTTTTTCTGAAGCCCGCCAGGGCTCCTGGCCTGCCCGCCAACCTTAAGGTTGGATGGGCAGGTCCATTAATTAGTTCAATAACTCTGTCAATGGCCGTAATTGGCCATTGACAGGTCGGTGGGCACACAGCTGATTTTGCTGCATCCCCGCCTACCTATTGGAGATATTCTTAAAAACATAGGGGAGTAGATTTTCAACTTATCAGTCAGACGCAAAATTGGTGTTGTGAGTTTTCTACCCTTTAGAAACCACCTGACATTCATCGCACCAATGCCTAGCTCATATTATGTGATATTATGTAATATAACGATGCCAGTGCGTGACTGAATGACACCAAACAGGAAACTGACAAGGACAGTGTGAATGGCGAATGGCCTAATTAAGCAGATGCACTCTCTCTTCTAGCAGGCACCGGATTAGGTTAGTGTTGGATGTGTTAAAGGGACTGAAGTTGTCCCTGGTGACTGATGTTTTGTTTCCCTACTTTGTTTTTCCTCACCCTCTTTTTTTCATGGTGCATACCACAAACGTGCCAGAAGGATTGGGTTACAAATGAAGGGTCTTCTCATTGCTCAGCAGCACATGTGAACTCTATTCCTTGTGTGGTATGTCATCTGTTTGTCTTTGCCAGAGGGTTCAACATAGTCAATGCCTCATCAATATTATATTTCGATTGCATCCTCAGGCTGGATGCATTGCAGTTGAATGAGAATGATTCACCAATGGAAATGTGAATAACATTGTTTCATTCCTGATTTTGTGTAACCAATGTACTGGAAAAGTTGAAGGATTGCTACTGGCGCCACTGAGTTACAAAACAGTTTATGTATTTCTGATGCATTGGATTAAACACACATACAAAACTTTATTCATGAACAAAGACTGCTAAAATTAAACATCTGAACAGTGCTTCAAAATACTTATTCCTGAGAATATGATTTAATTTACACTCATTTCAAACCTACCCAACTGCTGTGACTCTTGAAGTGGTTAAGAATTTTGAAGATCATGCAATCAACCTAAGAATTATTTCTTCTATATTTCATGGCCTCTTTATAATGTTTTAAATCGTTGTTTTTATTTTATTTCATTTTTTCCTCTAACCTTCTTTAAAGCCATAATTCCACTTCTTACAATCCTGTAGGGCTCATGGAATTTTGGAAACTTGGTTCAAATTTTTTGAGATACCAGGATCCATGCATGTACTCAAACTTCCAATGTTAGTAGTGGAGTCCACCTCAGCAATTCTCCTGTTGATACCCTTATTGCCTCTAGACTTGCCTATTCTCATGCTTTCCTGGCTGACCTCCCATCTTCCAACTTGCATTTAAATTTAAGCTCATCCAAAGCTCTGCTGCATGTATCCTAACTCACAACATCTCTTTCGTCCATTACCTCTGTGTTGGCTGAACTACATTGGCTCCCAGTCTGGCAAGGACTAAATTTTAAGTTCTCATCCTTGTTTTCAAAGCCCTCCATAGCCATATCCCTCCCTATCTCCTTCAGCGCCACAACCCTCCAAGATTTCTGCCCTCCTCCAATTCTGGCTTCTTAGTCTTCTATTCTCAAGAGAATACAAGAATGTAACCTGTCCTCATAATCTAAACCTTTAGCCCCAGTATCATTCTGGTGAATCTGTGCTGCATCCTATCAGCCTTGGGGTGTGGTGCTCAGAAGTGAACGGAGGTGAAGCTCAAATTGAAAAGGCAATCACATGTTACTGAATCAAATATCTTTTGAACATTAAATTGGGACTACAACAACAATAAGATAAAAGCAAAAAACTGCGGATGCTGGAAATCCAAAACAAAAACAGAAACAGAAATACTTGGAAAAACTCAGCAGGTCTGGCAGCATCGGCGGAGGAGAGCACAGTTGACGTTTCGAGTCCTCCCCCCCGCCCCTTAAACCAGCTTATATTTCACCCCTTTCCTATTTTTACTTAGTTCTGTTGAAGGGTCATGAGGACTCGAAACATCAACTGTGCTCTCCTCCGCCGATGCTGCCAGACCTGCTGAGTTTTCCAGGTATTTCTGTTTCTGTTTTTGACTACAACAACAATGCCCTGCAACAATATAATGCATTCAACATTATAAGATGTCCGAAGGCACTTCCCTCTAGACTTATGACACAAATTTGGCAGATTTGGCAAATTAAGATGTGACCAAAAGCTTACTCAAAGAGGTAGGTCTTAAAGAGCATCACAAAGGAGGGGAGAAAGATGGAAATATTTAGAAAGGGAATTCCAGAGATTAACCCTAGGCAACTGAAGGCACAGCTGCCCATGGTGGAGTGATGAACATCAGCTATGTTCAAGAAGTCAGAATTGGAAGAACAGAGATCTCACAGGATTGTAAAGCTGGAGGGAGTTACAGAGATAGGGAAGGACAAACTAGGTTACAGAGATAGAGAAAGGCGAGGCTATAGAGGGATTTTAAATTAAGGATGAGAATTATAATATTGAGGACAGGAAGCCAATGTAGGACTGTAAACACAGGGGTAGTGGTGAACTGAACGTGGTGCAAGTTAGGATATTGACAGTAAGTGTTTTAGAAAATCTGCAATTTATAGGGGGTACAAAGTGGGAGGCCAAACAAAAGAACATTGAAATATTCAAGTTTAATGGTAACAAAGGGCATCTATCAATATGGCAAGAAAGAGATACCCTGTGAATTGCCAGTAGCCACAGGTTGCCAGACGATTTGCACCACCCCACTATTACTTCATGAAAACAGCAGCTCGCCCTCAACCTCCCCGTGTTTTCATGAACTTACTGCATTTAGTAATTAGTTATCAATTAAACTCACAGCAGACTGTTAGGACTGCAACTTATCAGTGCAAGGCCTTTTTAATGAGGAAATTAAATTCCTGCAATGTCACTTAATCTCTCCAAAAGAGAATGTTTTAAACTGTAGTGTCTTATTTTTGCAGATACTAAGTAATGTTAGAGTTTTTAAAACTTCAAATTTAACATCTTTATATGTTTTTCTTGCTTTTCCCTTTCTTTTTCCTACCTCTTAACCCAATCTTTCTTTCTCTCTCTTTATTTTTCTTTCTGTACCTGATTTGGTTCTAATTTACATTCCTTTTTTTTACTTTCTTAATCCTTAACTCGCAATTTTAAGGAGCTGGACCATTGATCCCATCGTTCACTGAGATCCCAGATGTCATATTGCCCCCATTACCAGCTTGCACCCCCAACAGCATACAGGACAAAACATTTCAAGGTGAGGGAAAGTTTAACTAATGGAGTGTACTGTAAATGTTGTACTCGAGCAAAATCTGGACTAATATTAATTGTTGCACATTTATGCCAATCTCAAGAAACAAATGTGCACTGAAAATCTCTTCCATGAAGGCCCAGAGCATATGAAAATAAACTCTAGAGTTACTCTCTTTCTAATTCAGAGACTCGCAAACTTCAGTCTTTTTTTAAAAATTCATTCACAGGATGTGGGCATCATTGGCAAAGCCAGCATTTATTGCCCATTCCTAATTCCCTTGAGAAGGTTGTGGTGAGCCGCCTTCTTAAACCACTACAATCCTTTTGTTGTAGGTACACCCTTTTTGGGAGGAAGTTCCAGGATTTTGATCCAGCAACAATGAAGGAATGGTGATATATTTCCAAGTCAGGATGGTGTGTGACTTGGAGGTGGTGGTGTTCCCATGCACCTGCTCCCCTTGTTTTTTTTTACATGTATAGTTGCTCTTGAGAGTTGAACATCTATGACAAGGCCCACATTTATTGCCCATCCCTAATTGCCCTTGAGATCTTATCCCTCTTTCCCCTTGTGTTGGAGAACAATTTACTGGACTGCTGTGAAACTATGTTAGCCCCTTTGAATACCGTATCTGCAGCTAAAATGTCAAAAGTTTGAGCCTGCACAGTAGCAAACTAAGTTTCATGGGTGTAGTCTGAGTTGGCATGGTATCAAGCTGACCTTGCATGACTTGAATCTGAGCTTGCAATCCAGCACTCAGACGTTGGGTAGCTTTTCCTTGTACTGCAATGCAAGTTGGGACATCAGCCATCAGAACCTACATAATGGTTGAATCTGCAAATGTTCTCCTGGAGTTGGCCACCACTTCCATACTGGAGAGGATAGGCTCCAAGGTCTGAACAAAACCCCATGCCAAGTTAGTGCCAGACTCCTCCATGCTCCTGAACAACCACTGGCTATTAGGCCTGCTAATGCACCAAGCATCTCACTGTGCATAACCATCAACCTTCTTCTGAAGGCCACCCCATCGAAGTTCTTAAATGAATCCTCTGCAGCAGAACAAATATGTGACCTTGCTCTCTGGCAAGCTGTGCTACCTTCTCTCCTGCACTGGTTGCAGGTCTCTGAGGCCCAGTGTCTCACCACATGCAGATCCCACCTCCAAGCTATCCTCTAAAGAATGCAAAGTGTCAGTATCTGACGTGATGGCTGCAAGTATGACAGTGAATGATGATGTTTCTTCTTCATCACTGTCTTCCTGCTCTTCCACCTCTTGCTTGTCCATTATCACCTGGCCTGGTTGCAATCCTTGAGTATTTGAAAGGAGAAAGGTACAAGGGTATGATTGTGGTGAGGGGAGGGATGGAAAAGAAAGAGGTGCATGTTTACATTACCTGCAGCTTGTAACTAAATCAGAATAAATTGTCGAATGAGGGGGAAAGAGGTGGAGAATTAGGTATGAGCACTTTCGATGGTTTCAGTCTCCCCACTGTCTAGAGCCTCAGTCATGGTGACTCCAATGATGGCAAGGACCGTCTCCTTCATGGTGGTAAGGACATATAGCCATATCCAAACCCTGACAATTAGGTGCTTCATGCCTCATCTTGTCCTGCAAGAAAGAGGGAAATGTGTCGCCGAATGTGGTGCAATGTGATTGGCTGATGTGGTTATTATGGTTGAATAGTTGGCACTATTAGTGCAAGCTGTGAGATGTGGGTGTGAGGCTTACAGCAGTGCTAAGTGTGTGAGGGTGAGGTGAAGCTCCAAATGTTAGGTATGAGTCAGATTGATGGAGAGTTTTGGTAGCTGAATGATAGAAGCGTGGTGAATTGAGCAGTGTGTGAGGCTAGTGGTGCAGTTCATGGGATATGGCATTTTAAGATGCATTCACTGTCATTAACCACACATGTGAGGACATTGAACTTCTCATGGTATACCATCCAGGCCCTTGAGTCGAGATTGCTGGCATTAACTGCAACAGCCATCTGGTCCCAATGCCTTTGCAATGTATGTCTGGGGGGGGCCTCCTGTGGATAGAGGACATCTCTCTTTCTCTCCATCTCCTGCACCAAGGCCTCCACGGGAGCAGCTGGGAACATTGGCTCTTCCCCGCACTACCATTACTTTTACTCTTCCTGTTCAGATTTTCTTCCCCAGTCACTTCTCTTCTCCAGCTAAAATGTTTACATCTTTAAGAGGTGCAGCTGATTTTAAATAGTCTAGGTTAAGTTTAAGTGATGGTAGCCTTACACAAACTTGGGGCTCCCATTGAGGCATGCAGTCACTGAATAGCCCATTTAGCACTGGACTGCATACAACAATCATTCAAATTTGCAGGTAACACAAAAGCAAGGAGCACAGCTTAACCACACATTACGATCCTCCCGTCTGTTTTTGGGAGCTATCCAATTTTGTCCTTTGGTGTTTTTCAGATTAGCACCTTTACTATTCTTGCATTAAGGTTAATTAAATACCCATTTCCTCTGATAATATTAATTATGTATTATGTCATCAGATAGACCCTGGAGCAATATTTTACTAAAGTACACATTATTGCAATATATAGATGCTTTTGGATAGGAGGAGGATTGTTAGGAGTAGCACCAATTCCCAAAACCTTTTAATATTAGTAAGGGGGGGGGGACGCAGAGGAAAGAAATCGAAATTTATACAGCAATGAATTGTCATCAAACTAATAGTTTCAGTATTGTTGATTGTGCTAAATGTTGCGTAGTTCTCACAAAAATAAATTCTGTGCAGTAATTTCAGCTGAATGTCAAACATTTTTGGGAAATATATTATGTTAATCAACATCTTTTTCCAAGCCAATAAACTAGTACAATGTTTATCATTTATATATTACCATGATAGCACATGACATAGTACTTAAAATACTGTTTAAAGGAACACAGGAATGTGCAGGACTAATTCAATCCACCAGGCTAATCCCAAAATCTAGAAATTTCATAAACCACCAATCAAACCTATCATTGGTATATTGTTTCCAAATCTATATCTTAGCTGTATTGTTTATAGGGTAAATAAATATCGCTTACAACAAGTAGATGTTCATTTACTAACCCAAGTTACCTAACTGACGTGCAGATAAATTAATATTTGGGAAGAGGATAAAAAATGAAATATCTATTTGCAACATGTAGGTATTCAAAATTGAGCAGGAAAAGCACACAAATCCCAAAACCTATATAATTTATTTAATCCAGCTGGTATTATACCGGTCCTGTAAAAACAATTAATCAAAACATACTGGTGATACATACCAAGCTAGAATAAATTTATAGATTGGGTTCCGTGGCTATAAAAATACAAAACAAAAACTGGCAATTATCAAAACGGTCACCTGCTACACACACAAATATCATCAGTGATTTTTGTTTTCACCCTCCCGATATTACACGAGCTTACTTTGACCTTAGAGTACATACCTGGTTGCTGAAGAGGGGAGCAGAAAGCTTCTACGACGTTAAGGCAAAATAAATGTAATAGGCTGACCGGTGTTTCTGTTGGAATGGAACACGTCTGTTTACACGGAGCTCATTGCATGCCAACCATATTCTCGCACCAGGGCAGTTTGTACCGAGGCGGGATTCGTGAAATTAAGATGTATGTTCGAAAGTGCTTATTCTCATCTCGAACGTTTGTATTAGGAGTTGTAAAGGAAAATTGCCAATATAGCTTCTTCTCTCCCCCCCCCCCCCCCCCCATTTCTACATCAGCTCAAGATTGATCTGTTCCACATATAAAACAATTCTCTCTGCGGTCTAGCGATTTGAACTACGGCCCACTTTACAACTATAAATTAACAGACCGCGACTGGAACACATTCTTCCTGTTTGTGCAAAGATCGACAACAATGCTGCATATCATTTTTGTAAAAGATCATATTTGAAAACATTTCAAAATGAAGCCAAAACACATAAAGGTCCTTTTCATACCCAAAGCAGAAACAACAGACATACCCATGTTCCCAGTACTTTTCCATTAAATCTTACTGGCGCCTTTTTATCATGAATTGTCATTGTAAACAGTATTTATGGGAATCGCATGATTATTTAAATACAGCTTGCAGTTTAAATTTAAAACCAATTCGCAAAAGATTTATTAGAAGCACGAGAAGCTAGAAAGACGAGAAGCTTTAATTTTCGCGTTATTTTCACTTGGAGAATTACTCTCCAAATATGCACGATCACATATGGCTTGTTCTGTTCACATTGACTATCACTGTACATATAAGTGTCAACAAAAGACCGGGTTAGAACTTACGTTACTGCTGAGATTCTGTAGAGCCACGTTCATCCTGGGAATGTATTTTGGTCTATCACGCCTCAAACGTTTCGGCGATGAAACCATCAGTAAGTGACATGGCTTAATGTATAATCGCAGCCGACGAAAAGCTGTCCAGAATTTATTTATACATAGGTCAAATAAATAGGGATTTTTTTTTTTAAATTTTCAAAATCGGCGACGTGCTGTTGATAAGTGAAAAGGAGGATGCAAAGAATGAGGATGGCCGCGCCTTGGAGGCCCAGCAGTCTGCTGAGGTGCTCTTCCAATCACATATTGCGCACCGGTTACTATGACAAGAAATCTATTGTAGCTCGGAGATGGCCGGCAAAACATCAGGTGTGGCAAAAGCATATGCAGTTTAACGCATACGCTCTGGTCATGATTTATTCAGTGTCAACGCAACTAGAATTTCCATTTCGTTTTTAGTTTGGTGAGCGTGCAGCTTTCATGCAGATGAGGCTAAGAGACATGTAAAGTGATCAACAGCTAAATACTGACACTGTAACGCTAGTAGGGCTCATATGGCAGTGAGGTAACTCAGATCCGCCAAGAACTCCGACATGAGCAGAGGCGCTTCTTTATTAGCACCTGGTCAGTGAGTTGAAACATGATTGGTACTTTAGAATATTCGTTTGACAGATGACAACCTTAATCTCACACCCCGAAAAAGACTCTGCGAATGCTTCGTTAGACCAATTACAACGAAATTGACGCCCGAAAGTAATGTGTATTTTTTTTTTGCCCAGTACTTCCGTTTTTTGGGTGGGGGCGGTTGGTGGAGTTGTACCCGAGAGATACCCCATAAACTGTACTGGGGCACCCCACAGAAGTCCCCACGCAACGACTGCACGGGAATTGCCTGGGAAATTTAAACTTCCGATGGGCAATTACACTGCACTGGGAACCATCCAATACTCAGATTTAAATTAGAAACATTGGTTTCAACTTTCTTAGCAGAATAGTTATCCAGTTAAGTTAGAAGCATTAAAACCACTTCTAACTCTTGGATAACTATAGTACTGACCCTTCCCCTGACGCCACCCCCCACTACAACCCCCTGTTGCTGCCCCCCCCCCCCCCCATCACAAATTGCTCTTGACAACAGTTAAGAGTCAACCACATTGCTGTGGATCTGGAGTCACATGTAGGCCAGACCAGGCAAGGATGGCAGATTTCCCTCCCTGAAAGACATTAATGAACCAGATGGGCTTTTGCAACAATCAATGATGGCTTCATGGTCACCATTACTGAGACTAGCTTTCAACTCCAGATTTTTTTAATTAATTGAATTAAATTCCATTCATCATTGTGAAATTTGAACCCAGGTCCCCAGAGCATTAGCCTGAGCCTCTGGATATCCAGTCCAGTGACAGTACCACTACACCACCATCTCCTCCTTAAGATAATAACTTGAATTTATATAGCACCTTTCATTAACACAGGACCTCCGAAAGTGCTTTACAGCCAGTGAAGTGCTCTTGAAGTGTGGTCACTGTTATATTGTAGGAAAAACAGTCTATGGTTTGTCCAGCAGACATCAGTCACCCGCATGGATCAAGTGATACAGACGTTACTTAGATCTTTGACCTGAACAATGAGGTAATCCAGGAGGTTTCAATGCTTTGATCTAGGATGCCTCCATGTGGTTTCGTATTTGTTCTTCTAGTAAAAAAGGGTGTTTGTTATAAGGAGGCTATGCTGAGCATACTTTCTGAGCAGGAGGAGCTATTTGCATTAGCTTTTCCCATCCCATTTTTCCCAATGATTCCACTCAAGACATCAGAGTCTCCCAGAGGATGATCTTTTCTTCTTCTTTAACATCTTCATCGGAGTCAAAGGTCAGGACATAAGCACTGCTGATTGTGGCATGTTGGTCATGGCTGAGCTGCACTGAACAAACGCAAGGATCCTTCTTGAAGCCAGCTCCACAAGCATTCAGGTAAAGTTCCTGCAAAATCAACCTCAATGGTCTGGACACCATGTCTGGATGGGACGTCCTGCCCCATGTGCCAAACGATCTGTGGGTTGAGAATCAGCCTATTCAGTCACTTGAAGACCCAGGGCAGAAACTCACGACCCTGAGTAGGTGTCACCCTGGAACTGAGGGACAGTCCCCACTGCTGCCAACTGGAAACACAGTAGTTAATTTGTGCACAGTAAGCTCCCACAAACAGCAATATGATACTGACCAGATGCTGTTTTTGTGGTGTTGAGTGAGGCATAAATATTGCCCATAACACCAGAGATAACTCTCCTGCTCCTCTTGGAAATAGCACCAACTTAACCTCTCATTGGAAAGAAGGCTAACTTCAAGAGGCAAAAGGGAAAATCTTTGGTAAATACCCGAATTAGCATCTAACTGAAAAACAGGTTAACTTTCAGGTTGCAACCCTTCAGCAGAACTCAGTATTGCGATGAAGGGACACAATGGAAACATTAGCCTTAATTTTCTCTTTCAAGTGTCGGTTGTTGGTTCATTTCCACAATAAATTTGAAATCACTTCGATTTAGACATAGCTTTTTTATGTTTCTAATGCAGAGAACTATTTAAAACCAATATTAAATGGAACTGAACTATGCAGAGGATTGTGAGTGCAAGGCAATAAGAAAGACAACATGAAAATTGTAAGTAATCAATAAAGGCCATTAAAAGTTGGTGACATGTAAATGACATAGTTTTAAGATTGAAAATTCCATTATTGAATTTAGCAGAAAAAAGATTTATGTTGAACCAGAGTCAATCCAATGGATTGAGTATTGCAGTTTAACAGGGCTTTTCTGTATTGTAAATCTATAAAATTGTCAGAATAACACCTATTTTAGTTTTCATGTGTTGGAATATAGTATGGAATTATAATCAATATAAAAGGCTAGGACTGTGTCGGGTCCATAATAATTGGTCATGACCAATAGTAACAATAATAGCTTGTGGCAGAAGAGACTGGAAATTATATTACTTTCATATTGATTTCAATGTTGCACAGAAAGGCATTACACTTGAACAAATTACATGAACAGGGCATTGTGTAAAATTTTAATTGATGCATGAAATCATAATCTTTTGTGAAATAAATAACATTAACTTAGTTTTCTTTTAGCATAACCTCTACCACCATAACCTCTTATTCAATAAGTAACCAGCAACTCCCTGCAGCAATAAAAATCATTAAATGAAAGTTATGATGTGCAGCGAGCCGAGATTTTCAAATATATAATAATTAGAGGGGAAAACATGTTTGCAATCAAACTATTAAATAGACAGTTATCTTTTTTTTTAGAAGAGTTTCCTGGTCAGCCAGAACCTGCAGAAGGAAATGGCAAACCACTGTAACACTATCCCAAGCATGACCGTGGCCCAACACATGGAAGTCCATGGTAGCTAACGCCCTCTTAGGGCAATGTACCTGAAGAGAAGAGAGAGATCTTTTCAGAAGGCCAGCCATCTCTGTATAAAATTGTTTTTGTGGATGCCCTATCTACTTGTTATTCGCAAAAAGACAGATGCAGTAGAGTTGGTAAATCGTGTATACGTTCAAAGACGTTTTTAATATTCATCGTGATTTATAACCAAACGTTTTCCTCTCGTCTAGTATAATGTCATTTCCCCTCTTTAATTACAGAGCATTATACATATATTATGATTTCATCAACTATCAAAATGTGCCACGTGCCTTCTTACGTTTGGAAAACCGTTATTTCCTTTTATTTACAGTAGAAATGCTGCTTATGCAACTAGTGTTCAACTTGAAGAATCGGAGCGACACCTTAAGGACATTTCCGGAATATGCAGGTTCTCCATTCGCCTCATTGCAAATGTCCAAAATTTTCCGGTAACTATACAAAAAAGTTCTAATAAATTAGATCTGCTTGAGTCTCTACACAGATCTGTACAATGAAGTGTTTTAAGTACAGAATAGTAATTGATGCAGCGGCGTTTCGGTCTATATATATATGCATTAACTTCTTCCTCAGCTGTGAAGATGAATTCCCTGTTACAGCAAAATATTAAAGAACCAAGTATATAGCACTTTTCACGGGCTTAGGATATCCAAGCTTTTCGCAGCCAATAAAGTACTTATTAAATATAGATACTGTTGCACGGAAACCCGGCAGCCAAGGTGCCTATAGTAAAGTCCCACAAACTGCATGAAATAAATGACGAGATCATCAGTTTTATAAATGTTGGTTGGGGAATATAGGTTGGCTGGAACTACTCAATGACGGAACCTCCACAGCCCTCTGGTGTAGAGAATTCCAAAGATTCACCATCCTCTGAATAAAGAAATTTCTCCTTATCTCAGCCCCAAATGGCCTACCTCTTTTTCTGAGACTGTTCCCCTGGATTCTAGACCTCCTCCACCCTTACCCCAGCCAGGGGAGACATCCTTCCTGTATGTATCCTGTGGCCCTGTAAGAATTTTGTATGTTTCAATGAGATCACCACTCATTCTTCTAAACTCTAAAGAATACAGTCTCAATCTCTTCAATCTCTCCTGATAGGACAATCCTGTCATCCCAGGGATCAGTCTGGTGAATCTTTTTGTACCCTCTCTATGGCAAGTATATCCTTCCTTAGGTAAGGAGACCAAAACTGCACACAATACTCCAGGTGCGGTCTCACCAAGGCTCTGTACAACTACAGCAAGACATCTTTGCTCCTGCACTCAAATCCTCTAGCAATAAAGGCCAACATACCATTTGCCTTCCTAATTGCTTGCTGCACCTGCATGTTAACTTTCAGTGATTCATGAACAAGGACGCAAAGTCCCTTTGGGCATCAACACTTCCCATTCTCTCACCACTTATGCTGCATTTTGATTTTCATACCAAAGTGGATAACTACACATTTTGCCACATTATATTACATCTGCCATGTTCTTGCCCACTCACTTAGCCTATCTAAATTCCCTTGAAGCCTCTTTGTATCCTACTCACAACTCATATTCCCACCTAGCTTTGTGTCATCAGTAAACTTGGAAATATTACATTTGGTCCCCACATCCAAATGATCGGTATAGATTGTGAATAACTGAGCCCAAGCACAGATCCTTGCTCATCACAGCTTGCCAACCTGAGAATGACCGGCTTATTCCTGCTCTCTATTTTCTGTATCTTAATCAATTCTAAATCCATGCCTATATATTACCTCCAATCCTATGTGCTCTAATTTTGTTTACTAACCTCTTGTGTGGGGCCTTATCGATAACCTTCTGAAAATCCAAATGCACCACTTCCACTATGGTTCCCCCTTATCTATTGTTCTAGTTGCATCCTCAAAAGCTCCAACAGATTTGTCAAACATTATTTCCCTTTCATAAATCTATGTTGACTCAGTCCAATCATACCATTATTTTCTAAGTGTCCAGTTGACACATCCTTTATAATAGATTCTATCAATTTCACTGTGACTGATGTCAGGCCAACAGGCCTGAAGATTCCCATTTTCTCTCTCCCTCCTTTCTTAAATAGTGAGACACATACTACCTCTTTTCAGGAATGCCCGTCGAATCACAAGCCAATCAAGCAGTGTCGAGGACACCAGTGGGCCTTCCCCTGGAATCAAGACCCCATGGACAGAAGTCTCACCTGCCAAGTGCTGCCTGCCAATCAGAGGTCAGCAGCTCTTGTGCTCAATAGCACCACTGCGGAGGCCATGGCTTCTGCCGGAAGGACATGCACCTGAGTCCCAGGATCATGGAGCAACCCAGGCCGCAGGAAAGTAATGTTGGGGGTGTTGGGGGGTGGGGACATTGGAAGAGGGGTGTAGAGGTTTGGCAACAAGGGCATGGGGTGGCTCTCAGCAAAACCCCCCCCCCACCCCCCCACTTCCTGATATCGAGTTCCTCGGTCAGGCACTGAGTGCCTTTGACCGAGGGACCACCCAGGCCCCCCACCAGAGATGACAAGCAGGCCGCACGTTGCATGCTGACAGGCTCACTTGCCACTTGGTTAATACCAGCGGTAGCAAGATGAGTCCCTTAAGTGGTCATTAATTGGCCACTCAAGGACCTGAAAAGGCAGTAGGGCAGGAAGATCGACAATGGGCCTTCCTGCCCAGAATTTAATTCCGGTGGAGGCAGGAAGGCAGCAGGGTTCTGGTACACCATCCTCCTGCCTAATTACATGCCCTTCCTGCCTCCAAACTCACTACCAGCAAGAGTGCAAGATTCCACCTGTTAACTCTGTTTCTCCCTCCACAGACGCTGGCAGACCTGTTGTGTATTTCCAGCATTTTCTGTGTTTATCTCAGATTTCCAGCATCCACACTTCTTTTGCTTTTGTATTATGGAATTTTTATGCCCACTTTATTCGAAGGATAGAACATTTGTCATGAAAATATAATAATTTTCATAGTATCTTTTTGGCTTATTGTAAAGTAGGTTTATGGGGTTAAGTATATTTAGGTCTGTCTGTGTGTGATTTAATTACATTTGGAGTCAAGTAGACTGCAAGCTATAACTCATCAAAAAGAAGCTAGGTGCTTGATATGCTAATAAGTAAACATGGATGCTGACTTGCATGTAAGGTGTGAAGGAAATTTGAATTTCTAGATAAATGAAGGGAGATTTGAATTTTAAAGGGATCTTAGTCTGTTTACAACTAGCCAGATAAGCAAGGCTAAGGAATGTGTTTATTTTTCCCGAAGGTTACTGACAATAAATAGTAGTAACATGAAAGTTGTTATATTGCGAGGAAGATACAGTTTCAAAGACATATGAAACAATAGAATTTACATATTAAAAAGAGGGAATGAGGCTATATGTCCAGAGAAGTCATGTGAGATCTAACAGAGGTGTATGAAATAGCCTTCATGAGGCCTCCAGTCTTTGTGTATAAGCCTGCTGTCTACTGAAACAGGGTATTGTGTGACCCTGTTTGTTTATCACCATCACTTTTTAAATAGAGTAACAAGTCTTCATTCACTGGGCTTTGTTGAAGCTGGAGAAAAGCCATTTGAAATTCCACTGTCCAGGGTATTGTGTTAATTTGCTGGATCGGTTTAAAATCTAAAATCTATTTTTGGACCGTTGCCTTAAAGGGGGTGTAACTGAGAGTCAAGTTAATTAGGAATTTTAGGAATTATTATAGTAGTAATTGTAGTCTTATGTATGCACTTGACAGCTTTTATTTTGTTAATAAATATTTTAATTTATTTTTTTTTAAATCTCTAAAAGTCTTCATGGACTTATTATTTCTGAATTTAATGCACGCATCTTGAAATAAATACCAATTGCAAAACTGTTGTGATAGCATGACCAAGTTTCCCTTGTGGATTTGGTCTGCCTGGCACACATAATCTGCTGCGTCATAACATATTGGAAAGTGCAACATTTCCACAATACTGCACTTGCAGTATCATCTTAGATTATGTGCTGAAATCTCTGGAGTAGAGCTTGAAGCCGCAACCTCTGACTCAGAACCAAGAGTGTGACCACTGAACTAAAGTTGACACCTATACGACCAAAAATTCTTCTCCCTGAGGTTAGCTATATACTGTATCATTAAGGATCATGAGACATGGCTGGGTTACAGATTTGTAGAGCAGCTAACCAGAAGATGGATGCCGGATATTAACTGGATGTAATCCATCAGGTGGAATTGACCAATAATTTTTCAGGGGCAAAGACATTATTAATTTTCTTACTGCATCACTTGTTGTAGTTGGATAAATATTGTATGTGTTAAGCCACTAGTGTTTTTCTTTACATAATTTAAAAAACTGAAATTATGACTTTCATATAAGAGCAAAACTAATAACATCTTATTAAAATTGAAGGCAAAATTATTATAGATGTATAGTAATGTTACAACATTGGGCATATCTGTCATGTACATTTTTCCTGCAGGAAAAATGCTGACGTCTATTGAAGTCAGTTCCAAATATCTATTTTAATAATCCCTGTATGACTCAGATTCACTGGTGAATGTGAAATGAAGCTATCAGAAAAAGGCTAAGACCGCTCACACACAAGATATAATGGAGATAATAATGATCTTTAAATGATCTCGGTAGTGATGCGGGAGGGCATTTATACCAGTTAGTTTGTTTCTTTCCAATATCATATTTTTTGATGGCAGTGGCATAGAGCTCCATCTCTTTGATTTCAAGGATGACAGATCAATACCTCAAGACCTGACCAAGGGAATCAAGGTAAGAGTACTGCAATCTTCCTCTTTTCATTTTGGTATTGTGTGACCCTGTTTGTTTATCACCATCACTTTTTAAATAGAATAACAAGTCTTCATTCACTGGTTTGATTTATAACTCTTTCTCCTGGAACTACCAGAGAAGTGATCCTTTCTAACTGAAATGTCTTAAGTTACACGGTATTTCTAATGCTTGGTCATTTCAATTACATCAGCTGTCTGCTGCCAGTTGGGAGATTCTCCTTATATGATTGCCTTCACAAACTGCTTTTGATATTGTTCCAAGAGAAACTGGCACAGAATGGCTGGGACGGCTTCCCGTTGGGAGACTCCATATAAGCAAGCAGACATGCATGAAGAACAGGGCAGCAAGGAAAGCAAGCAACTGTGGAAGTCAAAGAGATAAGATTCATAGAACTGTTGCAGGTGAGTGGATTCAGTGCAGTACCTGTTCCTACTATACCACTTCAAAGGTAAAAAGCTTCAATAATACTCCAGGCTATCTCTGTCTTATCGCGCTATCTGGTTGCTTGCACACTGAGAATGGATGTTATGTTTAAAAATATTTTTGGGGAATATTGTGTTATTCTGGAAAGAAGGGTGTGTGTGTGTGTATGTATGTGTGTGTCTGTGTGTGTATGTGATTTAATTAAGCTGGGCAGAGATTAATAGGAGTCAAGTTGTCTAGGGGCTTTGAAACATGAAAAGGATAGAGCTGTTAAGTTTGAGGTACAAGTAAATAGGCTAGATCTAAAATTTCCATTTTCAGGTAAGTTCAGAGCTTGTTTGAATATCAAAGGGGAGTCAGAGGTACAAAGAAACATGTTTTCAACTTGCAGGTGTTCCATAGGTAAATAGTAGTGGGGATATTATATTTTATTGACCCAAAAACAAAGACAAGATAGGGACATAAAGTATATTTATATTTGGAAGGATTTGAGTTTCAAAGTGTGTGAGAACAATGGAATAGGAGATGAAAGGGGAATAAAAAAGATACTTTAGAGTTACTGTGGAAAGCTTAAGTAGAGATGGCTGGAGCTGTTTGAGCTGTTGTGCTGAGAGCTGTTAGCTCTGGGTTGAGAGAGGATACAGTTTGAACCAGCCATCCAGTCAAGCTAGTTGGGCTGCAACAAGCAGTTTTGTTCTGAAGTGGATTCCACCGCAGAGTGGATGAGGATAGAGGTTATGTGGTATGCCTTTAGTAAAGCTAAAGCAGTTTTGCCTTGTGTAATCTTATTGGGTTCCATAGTTAAACATCTATAAGGGAGTGTTGAAACTAAAACAAAAATAGCTGGAAAAACTCACCAGGTCCGACAGCATCTGCAGAGAGGAATACAGTTAACGTTTCGAGTCCGTATGACTCTTCATCAGAACTAAGGAAATATAGAAATGAGGTGAAATATAAGCTGGTTGAGGGGGGGGTTGGACAGGTAGAGCTGGATAGAGGGCCAGTGATAGGTGGAGCCAAAGACGAGATTGCCAAAGATGTCATAGACAAAAGGACAAAGGGGTGTTGATGGTGGTGATATTAGCTAAGGAATGTGCCAATGGTGACATTAAGGGTAGAAAGCAGGACGAGCAAGTGACAGATAGCTCTAGTGGGGGTGGGGTGGGGGGAAGGGATCAAAATAGGCTAAAAGATGGAGATAAAACAATGGATGGAAAGAAATTTAAAAATAATGGAAATGGGTGGGAAAAGAAAAATAAATTTAAAAAATTATAAATTATTGGAAAAAGGGGGATCGGAAAGGGGGTGGGGATGGAGGAGAGAGTTCCTTAGCTAATATCACCACTGTTAACACCCCTTTGTCCTTTTGTTTATGACATCTTTGGCAATCTCTTCTTTGCCTCCACCGATCACTGGCCCTCTATCCAGCTCTACCTGTCTCACCCCCCCCCCCCTCAACCAGCTTATATTTCACCTCATTTCTATATTTCCTTAGTTCTGATGAAGAGTCATACGGATTCGAAATGATAACTGTGTTCCTCTCCGCAGATGCTGTCAGACCTGCTGAGTTTTTCCAGCTATTTTGGTTTTTGTTTCAAATTTCCAGCATCCTTCTTTGCTTCTATATAAGGGAGCGTTGCCTGGAAGGTGTTTACTTGTGGGTTCGGCCAAATAGAGAGTTTTTTGGAGGAATGTTTTGTAAGACTAACCTTAATTGTGTAACTGGAATTTTGTGTGCTTAAGTTTTCTTTTATTCTTGTTAATAAAACTTTTACTTTTAATATTTGAAAATCCCAAAAGTGTTACTGGATCTTTTACTGCTGAGATTGGCGTCACTTCTTCTCGGTTTCAGAATACAAAAAAAAAGGGTGTGGCCCATAAACCAAGTTTCCCTCTGAGATTTGGTTTGTGCAATTAATACCGGCTGTGGTCATAACACATACCAACGCTTAACTCATACCCTCTACTTTAGCACTTTGTGCACAGCCTCCTTTTTCTCTGTTACGCTACCCTTGGTATCCACCTTATCTGCCCTATGCACCAACTAAGAGACTTTCATCCAGAGGGGATCCAGATAATGGGATGGAGATGAAGATATTGTACTGACCAATTCACAGAGCAGGGAGGAATCAAGAGAACAGCTATCTCTAATTAATTCATACTTTTCCAAATGTTCCGTTATTATGATCCATTTAGCACTTTGCCTACCGCTGACATGAAAATAACTGATTTATAATCGGCTGAACAATCTATTTCCCCTTTTTAAACAGGAATTTGTGATGGCCATGTGTTTTTGGGAAAAATCTATAGTCTTTATTGGGCTGATGGTCCCTTTAAGAGCTAGGTTTCTCTGGAGGATGATTTCTTGTTAAAAGCAAATTGCTTCTCATAACTGATCATGTAACCAAACTGCCTGAGAGATAAAGAATAGGAAAAGGGTCAATAAAGCTAATTATAGGGGAGATTAGATTCCTGGGGTGTGGTTCTGTTTTCAAGCAGGTTTTTGGTTTAGAACAAGGTGGATGCAGAGAACATCTATTTTCAAGCAGGGTTCAGTTGAAATTTGGCTAAAAAGATTTAAATTCCTTGGCAACTGAAAGGCTCCGAGAGAGAGAGAGAGAGACAGAGACAGAGACAGAGAGACACACAGAGAGAGAGACAGAGAGAGAGAGAGACAGAGAGAGAGAGAGACAGAGAGAGAGAGAGACACGGAGAGAGAGAGACACGGAGAGAGAGAGACACGGAGACAGAGAGAGAGAGAGACAGAGAGAGAGAGAGAGAGAGAGAGACAGACAGACAGAGTTCCTATGTGCAAGACTTCAGAGTTAAGGAATATTCTGACCCAGGATAGGTATGCTTAAGTCACTAGAGATGCTTGTGTTTAACTGGGGGTCAGTTGGAGGAAATTTGAAGGGAAAACCTTGCTGAAAGTAAGCAGAAGGCCTAAGGAATCTCAACCCTTATACAAATCTTTAGTGGTTAATCTTCCAATTTCAGATAAGTATCTGATTTGGGATCTTTGGGTATAAGTCAAATGTTTGTAGAAGGAAATCTGAGTTAAGAAGTTAAGTTTAGAGTATAAGTAACTGTTTATTGTACTTTTAATATCTTTAATGAAACTGACTATTTAAGAAAGAATACACTTATTAGTTTGATTTTTGATTTTCTTTAATTTTTGTGTAGTAAAATTCTATTGTTTAAAGCAGTGAATTTTACAACTTAATTCTTTTATTAATACCTGGGTTTTCGAATTTCAAAAACAAACTAAAGACGTTACTGGTCCCTACTGAGATCATAACAGATGTAATATTTGCACTTTCTAGTCCTTTTTTTATGCAATTCCTGTTTCCAAAGAATTTTGGAAAATTCAACTTAGTGATCCTTCCACAGCAACCTTCCAAACCTTTGACCTCTACCATCTAGAAGGACAAGAGCAGCAGATGCAGGGCAACACCACCAGTGGCAAGTTACCCTTCCAAGTCACATATGATCCTGACTTGGAACTATATTGCCATTCTTTCACTGTCATTGAGTCAAAATCTTGGGACTCCCTCTGTAACAGCACTGTGGGTGCATGTACACCACGTACTGCAGCAGTTCAAGAAGGTGGCTCACCAGCACCTTCTCAAGGACAATTAGTGATGGGCAATAAATACTGGCCTTTCCAGCAACTCTCACATTCCATGAATGAATTGCGAAAAATGTACCTCTATTAATTGTCACTAACTTTCCTCAGTATTCTCAACTCTAAACCATCCATACTTGGTGACTTTTCAAAGTATTTCCAATAACATTTTTAACACAATTTTCTATTTATAACTTGGCTGCTTTTTTTTTTGCATCGTCCCCAGAAGACCTAGAGATTTTTCTTCATTCTTCTCCGCAAGTACAAAGGTAAAATCCTTGTTAAGCATCTTTATCATTCTTTCTTTTTCAATTATAAAATCACCTTCTTCATCCCTCAGAGTTTTACCAATGTATTGGACTTCACATTACATAATTCATTTAATTCCAGTGAAACTTACAACTTTCTCATAAACTTTCATGCTTGGGATAAATAGGGAGATAACCAAATACTTCTTGAAATAACTTTTTCTATGGTGACGGCAAAGAAATATCACCTGTGGAATGTAACTAATCAGTTAAATAGTGGCAATAAATGTTGTAAGGATTTACTTGATTACCTTAGAGATTGAGGTAGGGGGAACCTACTCTCAGTAAATTGAACTGGTGGGATAGAATGCATAATAGGACATATTGTACCTGGCTTGCAGGAATGGGCTTAATTGAATGAATAGCCATTCCATTTATTCCTACATTCTTGTGCGCTGTGCTGCCTTCTATTTAAAGACCATCTTAAGTTCTATGCTCTTCCTGAATATTCAAAATGATGGATTTTTGACGTGTAACATTGTGTTAGTAAGTAAAAGTTGTTTTCATCAGGCCCAAAACTGAACAGGTGAGTGGTTTGGGATTATTATAAAGAAAATAGAACACAGAAACAAGCTAATTATTCTGTGCTGCTGTTTATACCCCACAAGTGTCTCCTCCCATTTCTTCTACCTCATCTCAGCCTTTTAGCATCTCTTTCTATTCCCTTTTCTCTCATGTGCTCAAGAGGCTTCCTTTTGAAAGCAGCTAAATTATTTTCCTCAACCACTTCCTGACCTCCTTATTTCCCTATTGATTTATTAGTAACTGCATTGTACTAATGGCCAATAGTATGTTACTGATGGCCCCTAGTTTTGGATTATCCCACAAGTGGAAACATACCCTTCACATCTACCCTATCCAACCCATTCATAATTTTAAAGATCTCATCTAAGTCTTCACTTTTCTAAAGAAAAAAGCCACAATCTTACCCAAGAGCTATAATTTCTCTGTTCTTGTACTATCCTTGAACATCATTTTTGCACTTGGTCCACTACCTTTCTGTTCTTTTTATAATGTGGAGACCAGAACAGTGTACAGTGCTCCAAGTGTAGCCTGATCAGGGTCATGTGTAAATTTAACATAATTTCACTATTTTTATATTCCATACCCCTTGAAATAAATCCCAGTGCTTAGTCAGCACTTTAAATTGTTTTGCTGACATGTGAAGCTGCTTTGCTGATCTGTATCTGTACTCCTATCTCCCTTTGCTCTTCTACCCCATTCAGTTCCCTATTTTACAAGGTGTGATGTTTCTGCTTTTCCTTTCATTTATCTATGTTGAAGTTCATTTACCACTTTACTGGCCCGTCTGTATATTTAATGACGAAAGGCTGCAACCTGAAGCATCATCTCTGTATCTCTCTTCACAGATGCTGCCAGGTCTGCTGAGCATTTCCAGTATGTTCTATTTTTATTGGGCATTTTCTAACGTCTTCTTGTATTATGTTGCATTCTTCCTCAGTGTTAGTTTTACCCCTAAGTTTGTTATCATCTGCAAATTTTGATATTTTGTTACTTATTTGTAAGTCCAAATCATTAATGATAATTATGAATAACAGTGGTCCCAACACTGATCCTTGTGGAATACTGCACTCTACCTTCCCTCAATCTGAATAACTAACATTTCCCCCTACTGTTTACATCAGAATCCATGCTGACATCTTTTTATTACATTTTCTCTAGGTCCTCTTCTATAACTTCTCTTAGTACAGATTGTAGTATCGTTCCAACTCTGATATTAAGCTGACTGTATATTGTTCCCAGGATTTTTCTAATTCTCATTTTTGTATAAAGGAGCAACATTAGCTCTCCACCAGTCCTCTGACACTACACTGTCTTCAGTGGAACTTTGTATTTAGAAACTGTTGCCGCAGCTATCTCCCTCCTAATTTCCTTGAAAAAGCATGAGTGCATACTATCTGGATAGGGGGTTCTACTTTTAGTTTTGCTAGTTTGTCAATTATTCTCTCCTTTTCTATTCCAACTATTTTATTCTTCTTCTTAAGCTTATCTTCAAGTTAAGTGTCTTTATTATTTTCTACAGTAAGATATTCAATTTAGTAAGTTATTCAATATATCTGCCTTTTCTCTGTCACTACCTGTGAGCTTATCTTTCTCCACCTTCAGTGGCCTTATTTTGTTATTTATATGTTTTTTTTAATTCACTTGTGAATTGACGATATCGCTGGTAAGGCCAACATTTAATGCCCATGCTAATTGCCCTTGAGAAGATTTTAGTGAGCAGGCTTCTTAAAGTGCTACAGCTCTTCCGGTGAAGGTACTCCAATAGTGCTGTTAGGTAGGGAGTTCTAGGATTTTGGTCAACAACAATGAAGACATTTTGTGACATATTTTCAAGTAAGGATAGTATATACCTTGAAGGGCAACTGAGATGGTGTTGTTCCAAAGCGCCTGTTGCTCATGTTCTTCTAGGTGGTAGAGGTTATGGATTTGGGAGGTGCTGCTGGAGAAGCCTTGGTGACTTGTTGCAGTACATCTTGAAGATGGTACACAATGCAGCCACAGGGTGCTGGTGGTAAAGGGACTGAATATTTAAGGTGGTGGATGGATGCTGATCAAGCAGGTTGTTTTGTCCTAATGGTGTCGAGCAATTCTTATTGTTGTTGGAGCCTCCTTGTTGAGGCAAATGGGGAGTCCGTCACGCTCCTGATTTGTGCTCCATGGATGGTGGAGTCAGGAGGTGAGTCATTCACCGCAGAATACCCGATTCTGAGCTATCTTTACAGCCACAGTATTTATGTGGCTGGTCCAGTTAAGTTTCTGGACAATGGTGGATCCCATGGTGTTGATGGTGGGGGATTCAGCAATGGTGACGGAGTTTAAACTCATGCGTCCGAATCATTGGTCCAGGCCTCTTGATTACTCCAGCAATGTAACAGATATGCTACCCATACCCTACTTCTTTGTGTTTTTAGAACACTCTATTATGTCTTTTCATACTCCTAATATGATTTTGAAATTTTTCTTTGCCTTCCTGACATTTTAAAAGTTTTTTTTTTACTTTTAAGTTTTCTTTAATTCTTTATTCATAATGGTGCACCGTAGTTAACTTGTTTGTTTTTAGCAGAATACATTTCTTTTGAATTCTATTGAATGTCTTTTTAAAAAGTCCCCATAGTTTTTTTGTCTCTTTCTTTTTCAAGACTGTCTCTCAGGTTTTGATGAGGTGATGAGAGGACTTATGAGGGTGATGCAGTTCATGTGGTGTATATGGACTTCCAAAAGGCATTTGATAAAGTGCTGCACAGTAGGGTTGTTAACAAAGTTGAGGCCCATGGAACAAAAAGGACAGTGGCAGCATGAACATAATGTTGACTGCGTGACAGAAAACAAAGAATTGTGGTAAATAGTTGCTCTGCAGACTGGAGGAAAATATACAGCGGGGTTCCCCGGGGGCCAGTATGGAGACCACTGCTTTTCTTGATACGTATTAATGACTTAGATTTTGCTGTTCAGGGCACAAATCAAAATTTCCAGATGATAAAAAATTTGGTTCACAGTACTGTGTGGAGGATAGTGATAGATTTCAAGAGGGTGTAGACAAGCTGGTGGATGGATGGAAATGTGGCAGATGAAACTTAATAGAGAAATGTGAAGTGATACACTTTGGTAGAAAGAATGAAGAGAGGCAATATGGACTAAACACTACAATTCTAAAGGGTGTGCAGGAAGAGAGATCTGGAGGTATATGTGTACAAATAATTGAAGGTGGCAGGACAGGGTGAAAAAGTGGTTTAAAAGACATAGGGGATCCTGGGCATAATAAATGGAGGCAGAGTGTAGAAGCAAGGAAGTTATGATGAACCTTACAAAACACTGGTTCAGCCTTAACTGGAGTATTGTGTCCAATTCTGGGCACCACACTTTCAGAAAGATATCTTCAAAGAGGCAGAAAAGGTTTATGAAATGTTACCACGGATGAGGGGCAGTGGCTTCTGTTATGAGGATGAATTGGAGAAGGTTGAGAGGAAATTTGAAAGAGGTGTTCAAAATCATGAGGGGTCTAGACACTCTGGGTCTATATCCCTGTTCCTTCACTTTTGCTGGGTCAAAATCATGGAAACTCTTCCTAACTGCCCATTACAGGGAAAGGGCGGCTAGCTGAAATGGTCTGGCAGAGAGCCAGCATGGACTTGACAGGCCAAATGGCCTCCTGGGCTATAACCATTCAATAATTCGATGACAACTTATTTAATTCCATCCTCATTTCTTCATAATTTGCTCTTTTGCAATTTTTTACCACAGCCTTTTATCTTGGGTCACCCTGGATCCTAACCCTCAAGCTTGCTAAGTAGTTGCTCTTAAACGCGCCGCTGGAGTTACCTGCGATGAAAACGCGTTTTGATGCCTGCGGGCTGCCGTAGCGTGGTGACGTTGCCGAAGGTGGGCGGAGTTTCCCGGCATTCCGCGGGTGTGGGAGCTGCGTGCGATCATGGAGGACTCGAAGAAAGGACAGCAGCCGCCGGCGCGGAAAAGCGACGAGAAAACGACGGCGGGGGGAAAGGAGAAGGACAAGAAGGAGAATGAGGACAAAGAACAGGAGCTGGTAATGTCACTTTCCGGCCGGGGGCTTTCCTGTGTCACCACCAGCACAAAACCGGTTCCTGCAGAGTCACCGGCGGCCCAGGGCCGGCAGTCAGGCTGAGGCCTTCTCCCTGTTCGCCGCCCCAAAACAGCTTTCCTCCTCCACTCACCCCCCCCCCCCCCCCTTTCCTCCTTCCACTCACCCCCCCCTTTCCTCCTTCCACTCACCCCCCCCTTTCCTCCTTCCACTCACCCCCCCCTTTCCTCCTTCCACTCACCCCCCCCTTTCCTCCTTCCACTCACCCCCCCCCTTTCCTCCTTCCACTCACCCCCCCCTTTCCTCCTTCCACTCACCCCCCCTTTTCCTTCTTCCACTCACCCCCCCCTTTCCTCCTTCCACTCACCCCCCCCTTTCCTCCTTCCACTCACTCACCCCCCTTTTCCTCCTTCCACTCACCCCCCCCCCCTTTTCCTTCTTCCACTCACCCCCCCCCCTTTTCCTTCTTCCACTCACCCCCCCCCCCTTTTCCTTCTTCCACTCACCCCCCCCCCTTTTCCTTCTTCCACTCACCCCCCCCCACCTTTTCCTTCTTCCACTCACCCCCCCCCCCCCCTTTTCCTTCTTCCACTCACCCCCCCCCCCTTTTCCTTTTTCCACTCACCCCCTTTCCTTCCTCCACTCACCCCCCCTTTCCTTCCTCCACTCACCCCCCCCCCCCTTTCCTTCCTCCACTCACCCCCCCCCCCCTTTCCTTCCTCCACTCACCCCCCCCCCCCTTTCCTTCTTACACTCACCCCCCCCCCCCCCCTTCATCTCCTGAGTTGTTTAGGAGCCGGATTCAAGCTCCCCACGGAAACTAGTCTGCCGCTAGTTAAAGCTGCTAAACCTCAGCTGCGGCTCAATCCTGTTAAACAATGGTCTTCATTAAACTTTTCTTTGAAACTCGGCGAATTTGGTCTCAAATCTCCAAATCATGTTTGCGGTTTATACTCCGAACACTTCCCAGTTGGTTCAGCACTAATGTTGGCAGCGTGCAATAAAGTTTATTTAAAGAATTAAATCTCCCAGAACTTGCCTCTAACTGGGAAAATAATTTAAGGTGATTTGGAATGTCTGGAAGCATTTCATCAGCTTTACTCCTGTTGCCCCACTGACATTTCCAGGAGGTGTAAGATCCGCTGTTAAATCGCCTTGCCTCATTGCCAGTAGTTTGTCACACCCTCTCTCTAAGAAATCTTAAATATAATATAAACTGTTTTAACTCAAATGAATGTGAAATCTGCACTCTGGTCAATGCGATGTAAAATATGCTTCAACAAAAACAGAAAACGCTGGAAAAACTCAGCAGGTCTGACAGCATCTGTGGAGAAGCAGTTGACGTTTCGAGTCTGCATGACTCTTCAGAGCTACAGAGAAGTAGAAATGTGATGAAATTTATTCTGTTTAAGGAGGGAGGGGTGGGCAAAGCTGGATAGAAGGCCAGCGATAGGTGGGGGCAAAGAGATTGACAAAGATGTCATGAACAAAAGGACAAAGGGGGTGTTAATGGTAGTGGTAAGGGCTAAATATGCTTGTGTGATAGCCTTCTGGATTTGAAATTCATATCCTATCTAAATATTTAAATAGACATTTCATGGGGACTTTTTTCCTCTAGTTCAACAGTTGTATGATTATACTACAATGGTTTATTTCCACTGGGTGTTAAATTCTATTTGACTATATTTCATTATTGTGCCTTATGTGGAGTTGACATGGAGCATCCTGGTTTAAATAAAACGAATAGCTCTGCTGCCTGGGACAAATCAAGGTCATTGACATGTGGGTTTGTGTATTGGTATCAATAAGCTAATGTAAATCACACTTTTCCATCACTTCAACAATATCCTTTAAAGTAGTTTTTCCCAAACTATTTTCCAAGATGACCCCATTTTAACATTTGAAAATGAATATGATCCCAGATGCCTGCAAAACCAAAACAGCATAGTAACATTCAGTGTATAATTATTGGTTTGTGTAATAAAAGTCTACAGACAATGCACCATATAAATTTTAAGATCTGCGTTTTGAAAATACTTTGTAAAAATGTTATTATTTCATGGACCTACCAGACCATTACTTCATCTGAGCTGCTCCAGCTCATGGGTCTTAGCCAGGCAGCAGCAGCAGATACTATTGATCTTTGCCCTTACATTCAGCATTACCAATCTATAGCAACATCACACCAAGGTTCCCTAAGGACCATCTTGACATCATTGATTTAATATGAGATGAGTCAAATAAACTTTGAATTTTCTACTGAGGATTTCAAATGACGCAATAGTATAGTTCCAGAAGCTTCAGTTTCACTGTAGATTCTGCTACGCACAATGCTTTTGAAAAAAATGGATTTAATTTCCAAAATAAGTAACTTACCTGAATGTGGAGCCATACTCCCCTCACCCCAGAGAAAATGGAATGCTTCTGAACAGGCATCAAATATAAAATGCTCTTGCTGGCCACTGAGGTTTCAGCCAAGTTCTTTCTTATTTCCGATTGACAGAAGACTCATGCAGCCTTTTCTACCCCCTTGCCACACGCACAGTAATTGGCCCCTCTCCCCCACACATACGGGCCCACCAGTGGGCAGATCTGACAGCCCGAGCCAATGTATGGCTGTGGCCCTGCAGACGACATTTTTAAATTTGAGGAAGAAGAAGAAAATCCCACGATTGAGAGGTGTGCACAGCAAGGCCTGGAGGAGAGGGGAAGCATGCGACCCAACTCGCTGTTTCTGCACCCCCAAGACTCTGTTTGGAGCTGCTGCTTTAAGATGTGAAATGAATTGTAGAATACAGTTAGACTGCTTTTATGTTGCATGGTTTTATGCTAATAGCACTGTCTCCAGGTTATGAGCAGCTGACAGAACCAGAGTGTGAACTTGCCAGATTTACCAGGAACACCCAGGTTTTAGAAAAGACCACCTTATTTGCACACCAAAGCAAATTTGTCAAATTCACTTTGCTGCTTGGTGTCAGGAGTTGGCTGCATAAGGAAAATATAAAAAAAGCTCTCGTTCATTACAAGCTGCTCCCATTACCATCCTGAAAAACAGACCATTCATTGCAGTATATTTGTGAGAGAAGTTTTGAAGTTTGTGGCAAGTTTTGTATCATCCAATTTAGTAAGAGTGAGAAGGATAGCAGCACACTCCAGGGGAACATGTAGAAACCAGTGAAATAGGCAGACCTAATTTAATGCAGATATGTGTGTGGAGTAATGTACCTTGGGAGAAACGGTATAGAGAGGCAGTATGCTCTGAATGAGACTATTTTGAGGGGGTGGCAGAGCAGAGAGACCACAAATCTTTGAAAGTGTATGAGAAACTTGGCTTTGTAAATAGAAGCATTGGATACAAAAACAAGAAGGTCATGCTAAACCTTTATAAATAACTGCTATTGTACTGTATACAATTCTGGGCACCACACTTTAGGAAGGATGTGAAGGCCTTGTAGATGGTACAGAGGAGGTTTACCAGGCTGATAGCAGGGGTGGGCAATTTTGGTTATTTGGAAAGGCTGGAGAAGCTGGGATTGTTCTCAGCAGAGCAGGTTAATTGGACACACAATAGGGTTTTGATAAAGGAAACAGGGAGAAGCTGTTGATTTCTGCCAAGTGATTTGGTAATCAAAGATCATATATTTAAAATAATTGTCAAAAGAATGAGAGGAGAAAGGAGAGATTTTTTTTTGCACTGAGGGTTAAGATTTGGAATGTCGACCCACACTGAAAAGGTTGAATCAGATTCTTTAGGAACATTCAAAAGACAATTGAATGTGCAATTGAAGAGGTCTAGTTCATAGAGCTATGAGGAAAAAGCTGGGGTGCGGGACTAAATTGGGCAGCTCTTTCAAAGAGTCAGCATAGGCATGACTGACAGTATGGCCTCTTTCTGTGCTGTAAGATTTTGATTTCTAAATAGATTGTGCCTGAACATTGAGGTAAGTTTCAAAGGCAGCACTTGAAGGCAAAACCCTAGAGTAAAAGTGCCTTAATACTCTTGCGTGCTTTTTGCCATTTGGTTGACGCTGAAAATTTCATACATCCACCACAGGTTTAATAAATCAGTTACCACACAAATTAGCTTATTTATGGTACTTTGGCTTTTGAGTAGTTTGAATCTGATGTTTCAAACTTTCAAGAGCAATGGCACAAGTAATAAAAAAACACTTAGAGCAGACTTTTATGACTACATGCACCATACTTGATTTTACCCTTTTATCCTCTTACTATCCCATTTTCCTCTTGGAAAAATGAAACTGCTGATGTTATTTTAAATTGTGGTTCATTAATGTCCAAATGCTAATGGGGCACTAAAAATGTTTCATAAGGTGTTAACTGTAAATATCCTTTCCAAATAATGGTATTTTAAAATCTTTAATATGATTGGCAACATTCTGATATTTCATTACAATGTTGTGCAATGTTTGGTTTCTGCAAAAAAAAAATCAAAATTGCTTTGTAAGATGCCAGTGGGTGAAATGCTTAATGGGTTTGGGATTGACTTCTGCCATAATGGTTGTTTTCTCTTTTCCTACACTGGCAAAGATTAATTGCCCATCTCTGGTTGTCCTCATGGCTTTGAGTCATACAGATAATGTGGGACTTCAGTCACTTATAGGCCAAACCAGGTGGGGATGACAGGAGTGAACCAGTTGGGTACAGCATCTTAGCATATTTATTGAACTCAGTTTCATATCATGCCATGGATTTGAACTGATGACCACTGGGTTGTTGACCAGCACAACAACTGATGTCCCTTTTGTGGAGAAAAGAATATCAGATGTAGTATACTTGAGTGGCTTTTAAAATTATTAAATGTTCTGGTAGTGCAGTGGCCTGTGGACCACTGCTGGTTTGTGAGGACCCTCCGGTCTTCGTGCTGGTCCAAAATTTAAGCCGTTGATGCACAATGCCACGGCTGAGGCCATACGAGAGAACGGACCAGAACCCTCATCCGCACCTCTTTCATGACATCAGACAAGTAATATTACTTTGCACAAGACGAACTAAAGAAATATAGAGATATCTGGGTGGCCATCAAACGGAGCAGAAAGGCAGAAGGGATAGGGGTTAAAGTAACATCAGAGAGGGAGGTCTTGAGGACTTTGAAGCAATATGTTTTAAAGTCTTGTGCTATATTACTTTTTTGGCCTGAGTTAAGTTTACATTTTTCAGGGAGAAAGATGTGAGAGTGGAAAAGGTCTAGTAAATAAGAAATAACGTGAGGACCTTGATTAAAGTACTGCAAATTGACAGTTCATAATTGGATTTCAGCTGTACAGTGTAAATACAATATTGCAAGTCAGTTTAGAGCTGAGTAAGAGCTCACACCACATTGTAACATTTGTTTTAAATTTCAGCTCTTCAGAAATAGGATGAAATGTCACTATCTATCTCGTTTTAAGTTGATACCATTTAGTACAAGTCTATCGGAATAGATGCGCTGTAAACATTAGGAAGATCAAATATGAATTTAATTCTTCCTGTGTAATCTATAAACTAAATGTTGTTTCTTTAAAATGAATCCATGCATGGTAATTAATAGGTAAACTGTTGCCTTGCAGCCATGAAAATATTTGCATACCAACTTTCCATCTTTGATTTCATTTTTTTTCAGTCTGATGAAGATAAGCAGTTACAGGAAGAGCTAGAGATGCTTGTGGAAAGGCTGAGTGTAAGTCCCTTTTATTTTCTCTCCCTTTGCTTTCTTTTTGAGATTTGTTCCCTAACAGTGAATTGTGTGTGCATTTTCCCTATCATATCACAGATGGCAAAGTATTAAATAATTAATATTTCAGACAAGTATGCAAAGACCTGTTGTAGTCCTGTGTTTTTGCTGAAATTTGCAAAAAAAATGTATTTAATCACCAAATAACCCTCTTAACTGCATTACTATGCCATTATCTTAAATGTTTCTAGGTGCTGTGGCCACTATAAAGGCTTTTGATATATTTTCTCTGATGCTGTTATTATGTAAACGTTGCAACTTGAAAATGAAGTCCACTTAAGTAGAACTGTAAATAATGGTTCAGAAGAACATTTGTTACACCCTTCATATTTCTAAATCTGGGCAATTTAACTTATTTCTAGGAATCAGACACAAAACTTTATAGGGCTGCTCTGGAGGAACTCAGGAGGCAGATTCGTTCATCCACCACCTCCATGACATCTGTCCCTAAACCACTTAAATTTCTTCGACCACATTATGACAAACTTAAAGAAATCTATGAAAAAATGCCATCAGGAGAAAATAAGGTAACTTTTTGTGCAATAATGAATATCGCATATCATCTTTTGATGAAATAATTCAGTAAAGAGAAGGATTGAAGGTTGGGTACTCCAGAAGCCTATGGTGGTACACTTTTGTTCTGCTTGTATATATATGATTTAGATTTGGGTATAGGCCAAAGTAGAAGATTGGTAAATGCAAGAACTCTGAAAGACTTCTGAAAGGCATGGAGCGGTTAGTGGAATGAGCAGGCACATGGCAGATGTAAGGGTGTGGATGAACAGCGACATCCATGGGATCAGTTACATAATGTGAGAGTGCAAGTGTATGTAGAACAAGTCATAAAAGTCCAATAGAAATTTGGGTTTTAAAAATAGGCGATTTAGGGCATAGTAATTGCTCACTTAACATTGTAGTTGTATTCCTGAAAAGTGAAGCTTTAAGTGAAACAACTTTAAGCGAATCAGATTTTTTCATTATAACCAATGTAAAAGCTGTAGTTGGGTTTTGTAGGACCTTTCTCATCAGAAAAAAAACCTTAAATGTTAAACCCTATAAGTTGAAATAATGTACATTCCTAAATTTCTTTACTTGTAAATGGAATCAATTTTAAAATATAAAAGAAATATGCTAACTCTTTCTACTCCTACTGGCCGCTTCCCTGTCTGGTTTTCTCCAGCTTGCTGCCCCTCCTTCTGGCTGATCCTCCTGCTCACTGCCTCCCCCCTTCATCACTTCCCTCTCCAGATCCCTTGCTGTGAGCAAGGGCTCCAGAGAGGGCTGGCAAGAAGGAGGAAGTGAGTGACAGGAGCTGTGAGTGGGAAGGTTGGAGATGGAAGTAGCAAGTGGAGCAGCGGGGAGGGAAGGGACGACTGGGAGGGTCAGGGAGGGAAGTGGCGAGCAGGAGGTTCGGGGAGCGGGAGAGCGTCAGTAAGTGAGAGAGACCACTCCAGAAAGGTGCTGATTGGATCATATGCTACTATGTTGGCTAAAGCGGAAATCCTGGCGCTAAGTGTGCATCCTGACCCCATTATAGCTGCAACGCTAAAGCGGAATGATGCTGAATGAGGCAACATAAAACGGAGACTTACTGCATATATAAAAAAAGAAATACTGATTAATTCATGCCAAATGTTGGTTAGGCCAGTTAGGACAATGTCTGTGGTACTGGGTGTTGCATTATAGAAAGCCAGAGAGAGGCTGCACCAGGAAGTTATTATAAGGAGACTTTTGAAACTCCGGAACTCTTTCCACTGAGTGGAGGAGATTTAATAACTTCATGAAATTATGAAGAACTTTGATATAAGAAAAGACTAAATCCTCCGTTTGGGGGGTGGGTCATCAACTTAAAATGATCATGAAGAAAGTAAGAGAGGTTGCAAGAAACTCTTGGCGTAAAAGACAGGGAGAATGCAAGGTTCTGGTGCAATGGCTGAGTTAGGGAGTAAGTTAAAAGTGGATAAATATTTGAAGCAGAGGAAGTTTCAAGGCTTTGACAGAGTGCAGGGTAGTGGGATGAATTTTAGATTGTTCCAAGAAAGAGCAAGCACAGATATGATGAGCAAAATGATGACTGCCTGTGCTCTGACAGCTGGGTGCGTTGGCAATTGGGTCAACGGTTGGACCAAGTGGCCTGTTTCTGTGCTGCAAATTATATGTACAAGCCTATGACTTCACCTTGTAGAAAAATGCATTTTATAAAGCAGATTGAGATTTGCCATAAACATTCAATGGTTAGTCATTTGTACACAATGGATGTTTTACACTTACAAAACAGTCTTAATACGCTGGATGTTTCTGATTTGTGCTTTTGAACTGAAGCCTAAAACTGTTCCAAACTTCAAATTACTTTGACCAAATGGCAATTAAATACTGTACTACTTTCAGCATATCTTCACTTAAACGAAAGGACAAGCAGCTTAAATAAACACAGTTGCAGGATAATACGTTGTATTTCTGTTTTGTTATAAAATGGCCCAGCGTCATACTTGCTGAGCAATGACTGGCATCATACTTGCTGAGCAATGACTGGCAAACTTCATTAATGTACTAAAACATTGCTGACCGTTAGATTTAAAGTCCTTAGCTGTGACTTTGCTGTTTATGTTTAAATCTAGATAGGAAGCAGTACAGGAATGTGATTAAAGAATTTGCATAGAAACATTTCTTGCAGTTTTACAGTTAATTTAACTTTCCTTAGAAATAGTACAAAACCCCATGAGTTTACTGGTAAAGTTTTTAATATTCTTGAAGACTTTTTCTTCCTTTCTCTTCCTCAGCCCCGCCCCCCCCCCCCCCCCCAAAAAACTCGTCCCACTACCCACTTCTCAAGGTGTTCACTTCTTGCCAGATATAGTTTCGCAGGCACTGATTGTACTTTAGTATTTTGACTAAGTGGAATTCTACGTATCTAAACCTAACCAATCAATGTAGATAGTTCTATTTGACACTGCGCAGGGGCATGGTACATAAGTCAGACCCTGGTCATACTGATGTCAGCACTCAAGCATTTATGGAGTAGCTGGATCAGAGCTATAAAACCTGGTAGTTTTATTCTCTTCACTTTAATGCCTATATTCTTGTACCAGGTGAAATCTACCCATTTTCCAGAACAATATTGATCCTGGGACTTTCTGAACTGTATATTTTAACTGGTAACTATTGTCACCAGCTGAGCTAGACGGAGAGGGGCTCACGTGGTAACTCTTCAATGCTGCAGAGCTGCACCCGTTGTGAAAGTTGACACAAGCTTAAATGATACAGATGATTTCTATGTTAAGGAACCATTTTAACTGTGAATTGCAAGGGAAAAGTTAGAATGTTCAGTAAAGTAGAAGTAATCTTTCTCTTACAGAGATTTTGTGCTGACATAGTGTCAGTATTAGCCATGACAATGAGTGGAGACCGGGAATGTCTGAAATACAGACTTCAAGGATCTCAGGAAGAACTGGCTTCGTGGGGGCATGAATATGTCAGGTGTGTTTTAACAAAATAGCTCTAACGGCTATTACTTTATTGTTTGTTATGTTTTTTAAGTTAAGAGGTTATTGTGTGCAATTGTTTACTAGGCAGCATAAATTATTTTGAAAGGTATTTACATAATTATTTGAAAAAGAGGAATATTAAAGAGTATGGTGAGCAGACAGGAAAGTGGAAGTAAACTAGGTGCCTCATGCAAAAAACACTGGCACAAATTAAATGGGTCAGGTAGTTTGCTTCTGTTTCGTAGTATTCTAGATTATATTTTGTATGAATCTAGCTATGCTAGGGTAACAATGCCAAGTTACTTTAAACCTGTGCAACTAGTCTAATAATGTTGGAACAAATCAGGTTAGGTTTTAGAAAGGTAAAGTTTAAAGTAAACTGCCTGCTGACAGTATAACCTACAATAAATTGCCTTTGTATAAAATTGCACTTGATGGGACAAAGCTGCTTTATGTTTACTAATTAAACGTTTCTACCAAAATCACTTTTTAAAAAATAGTTTAAATAGTTATTCAATTTATTACTGTTGGCATACAAAATAACTGTAGTATTTGTCTTGTATAAAAAGTGATCTTGCTTCAAAATAATTCATTGTTAAAAACTTTGGAACATTTGAGTTCTGTGATAGTATGTTATAGAGATAACTATTTTAAGGTGGGGGAAAGGAACTTGGATATCTAAAATAAGAACGTAAGAAAAAGGAGCCGGAGTAGGCCATTCGGCACCTCAAGCCTGCCCCGCCATTCAATAAGATCATGGCCGATCTGCCCCAGGCCTCAACTACTGTTTCGTGCCAGCTCCTCATAACCCTCAAGTCCCCAATATTTCAAAAATCTCTCTACCTCCTCTTTAAATACTTTCTGTGATTTAGCCTCCACAACTCTAAGGTATAGAATTCCAGACATTCACTACCTTCTGAGAAAAGAAATTCCTTCGCATCTCAGTTTTAAATGAGTGTCCCCTTATTCTGTAACTATGCCCCCTAGTTCGAGATTCCCCCACTAGTGGAAACATCTTCTCAACATCTACCCTGTCAAGCCCCCTCAGAATCTTGTACATTTCAATAAGATCACCCCTCATTCTTCTAAACTGTAATGAATAAAGGCCTAATCTGTTTAGCCATTCTTGATAAATCAGCCCAGGAATCAGCCTAGTGAATCTCTTTTGAACTGCCTCCAATGCCTGTATATCCTTTCTTAAATACGGGGACCAAAACTGTACACAATATTCCAGGTGTGGCCTCACCAACACCCTGTACAGTTGTAACAAAACTTCCCTCCCTATTTTTAAATTCCAACCCCTAGCAATACAGACCAAAATTCCATTTGCCGCCTTAATTACTTGCTGCACCTGCACGCTAACTTTGTGTTTCATGCACAAGAACACCCAGGTCCCCCTCTCTCTTTTTAAATAATTTGTTTTTGATTTTTGATTTTCACTACCAAAGTGCATGACCTCAAACTTTCCTACATTAAACTCCATCTGTCAAGGTTTTGCCCACTCACTCAACCTGTTTATATCCCCTTGCAGATTCCTTATGTCCTCATCAGCAAATTTGGATACATTTACACTCTGCCCCCTCCTCCAAGTCATTAATACAGATAGTAAATAATTGAGGCCCTAGGACTGATCCTTGTGACGCTCCACTGGTTACTTTTCTCCAACCTGAAAAAGACCCATTAATCCCGACTCTGTCTTCTGTGTGTTAACCTGTCCTCAATCCCATGCTAATACATTACCCTTAATACTGTGAGCTCCCATCTTGTGCAATAACCTTTTATGTGGCACCTTATCAAATGCTTTCTGTAAATCTACCGGTTCCCTTTTATCAGCTCTGCTTGTTATATCCTCAAAGAACTCAAGCAAAATTGTCTAACATGATTTCCCTTTCACAAAAGCATGTTGACTCTGATTGTGTTAAGCTTTTCTAAATGTCCTGCTTTTCTTCCTTAATAATGGACTCTAGCATTTTCCCAAGACGGATGTTAGGCTGGCTGGCCTATAGTTTCCTGCTTTTTGTCTCCCTCCCTTCTTGAACAGGGGTGTCACATTAGTGGTTTTCCAATCCGCTGAGACCCTCCCGGAATCCAGTGAGTTCTGGAATATTTCGACCAATGCCTCCACTATCTCTGCAGCCACTTCCTTTAGTACCCTTGGATGCAGGCCATCAGGTCCTGGCAACTTGTCTGCCTTTAGTCCCATTACTTTGTCAAATACTATTTCCCTCCCTCGTGATAGAGGCTGTTACAAGATCTTTTCTCCCATTAGTTCCTTGCTTATCTAATATCTTTGGAATGTTTATAGTGTCCTCCACCGTGAAGACCGATGCAAAATATTGGTTTAAATGATCTGCCATTTCCCTGTTCCCCGTTATCAATTCCCCAGTCGCATCCTCCAAGTGTCCCATGCTCACTTTAGCTACTGTCTTTTTATATACCCGGAGAAGCTCTTGCTGTTTGTTTTTATATTTCTTGCCAATTTACTTTCATAATCAATTTTCTCCCTCTTTATTAGCTTCTTAATCATCCACTGCTGATTTCTAAAAAAAATTCCCAATCCTCTGGCCTACCACTAGTTTTTGCCGCTTTGTATGCCTTAGCTTTTAATTGGATACTCTCCTTGACCGCCTTTGTTAACCACGGGTGGTTCATCCTTCTCATCGAGTCTTTCTTTTTGACTGGAATAAATTTTTGCTGAGTGTTATGAAATATCTGCTTAAATGTCTGCCACTGCTCATCCACTGACCTTCCCCTTAGTCTATTTTCCCAGCCCGCTTTAGATAACTCTTTCTTCATATTTCTGTAATTTCCCTTATTTAAGTTGAGGCCACTGGTTTGAGACCCGAGTTGCTCGCCCTCAAACTGAATTTGAAATTCTACCATGTTGTGATCACTACCCCCTAGAGGATCCTTAGCTTCGAGATCTCTTATTAATCCTTGAGCTTTTTTGCTGACTAGAGGGTTAAATAGTGGCGGGCCAACATTCAGGTTGCTGATATAAGTAATCAGCCATAGTCCATAAAGGACCATCTATATCATTAGAGAGAGACAATGTGTCATATATAGATTATGGGACACCACTCTGCAAGCCTGGGGTGAGGCAAAGCGGCAGGCCTCCATGAACAATCACAGCCTTACATACATCTGAAACTGAATACAGATCATTGGAAACCATACTATAACAATAAATACAAAAATCTTGGATCTGGAGCAAACTTAGTCTTCCACACCCTCGAGTTCAATCTTTGTATTGCTGCCTTTCCTTTTGATTTCATCAATGTTCCTATCCTTATTTCCTCTTCCATGTTTTCTTTGTTGCTTTTGTTTTTTAAATCTGCCTCCATTCCTGACGGTTAGTGTTCCTCTTGCATGCGTGCTATTAATATATCAGATTATCCTGCCCACAGGCATGTTTCTTGGGTCCGTGAGGGGTGTGGCCAGTAACAAAATAAACTTGTCAAGGTGAAGTGCAACTGATGTTCAAATCTGAACATCCCTGCATGCCATTTAGCCTTTTCCTGTTTCCTTTTTTTTCTCTGCTCAGTTATCTGGGTTTGATGGGAGTACATTTTTCCTAAGTTAAAATGTCTGTTTTTTGTGTTCTAATTTTTAAAGTTTTTGTTAAAAGATTTATATTTATTGTAATAGCTAAATTCAGTTAAGTGATTTGTTAAGTTTTTTGGTATCTTAAAATTATTTTCCTTTTCTAGGCACCTGGCAGGTGAGGTTGCAAAAGAATGGCAAGAAGTAGACGAGAATGATAAAGCTCAACATGAAATACTACTCACCCTGGTAAAAGAGGTAGTTCCCTATAATATGGCTCACAATGCTGAGCATGAGGCCTGTGACCTCCTCATGGAGATTGAACATCTCAATATGCTGGAAGATTATATTGATGAAAATGCATATTCTAAAGTCTGCTTATATTTAACAAGGTGTGTTGTGCATCTTTCTGCAACTGTTGTAACATGAATTATCATATTGAAAGTTAACCTTGTGTATAGCTTTAGGCATGCCCTGGGTTTGTTCAATATCTGTAGTACAGTTTCGACTTTTCACTGCCTTTTGCCTCTTAGAAAGACAAAGAATCCCGATTGGGTCAAAAAGGCGTTCAAATAAAATCTGTTTTCAACATTTTTTGTTGTGTAACTTTTACTTAATACCTTCTATTAATTCTTCTGTCCTTACTGTCTTTACATTATGAATTCCTATGTTCAGATTTATAATGAAAACTGCATGTAAATTGTCTCACTAATTATGCCATTCATTCTAAATGGAATTGCTGCAGCACCTCAGTGGTGCACCTTCCTCCTCCTCAGAGAGGTGTCAGCTGTGGCTCAGTTCATAGCACCCTCGCCTTTGAATCAGAGGGTTGTGGGTTCATGTCCCACTCCCGGAAACCAAGAACTGTGATTGTACTCGAAAGGGTTGCAATCTGTGACTGTTGATAACTCGAAAGAGTTTCCTCCTCCTCAGCCTATATTATGAAAAACTCCTCTGCCTAACCAAGTTAACTTCTCTGCTTACCGTGTTGCCTTAAGATTGGTTATTTAACTCTAATAGCAATCAAAGAACTATGCAGATAAAATGTGTGACTTGGAGTTGGGGACTAATTGCTAGCAGATTCTGGCCTGATTATACCCCACCCTCTAGCCCCATTTCACTTGAAGGTTGCACTCTGCCTTGACTTGCTGTGTATAGTATGTGTGCCTGTGTAAAATTATAAACCAAATTTTATTTCCCTCCTATATGGTTAAAAAATCAACTTCATGTGTTCCAGAGTGGCTGAGTAGAAATTTGGTGCATGAGGAATTGTTGCAGTAAAGCTTGCATCACTGAACCTTGTACAACCTATTAACGATTGTGAACCTTACAATTAGATTCTACCGTTTCACATTTTTTTTGTTGTATTTCATTATTTGAATTTGTTGGAACACGTTTTGTTTGTGTTTAGAATTTACTGGAAAGTTTTTGGCAGAAAGTCTTACAATTTGTAAGATTTCTTTTTATTAAATGAGTTAGTTCACAAAATACAGACCTTAACTGTTGTTGTGTTATTTAAACTTTCAAGGTGCATTTTCGTGTATTGTTTTCAAACTTGTGCTTCAAGTAATTTTTTTCAATATTTTTCAGCTGTGTCAGTTATGTTCCTGAACCAGAAAATTCTGCTTTGCTTCGATGTGCTCTTAGTATTTTCCGGAAATTCAATCGCTACCCTGAGGCCCTGCGTCTTGCACTGATGTTGAATGACATGGAATTAGTCGAAGATATTTTTACTTCCTGTAAAGATGTGTATGTAATCATTTTACATCAATGTGCATTTGATTAATTGTGAAAATGTATCGTGCAAGGTCTATAGTGGGAATAGTTGTATAAAAACTAGGACATTGTACTTTTTACTCTCTACTGATTCTTTGTTATTCCACCAAATTCATTAATATTTTCCTTTTCATTTTTGAAGGACTTACTTTTGCTGAGCTATGGCTCCTTGCATGCTTGCATTCTTCAAAGTATCTTGCCCTAGTGACTTTTTTCATTTTGTCAATCAGTTGCAGCATCCAAACTATTATCCCAGCTGAAATTGGCTGACAGCATAGACTGAGAATCAGATCTAGAGTCCTCTGATTTGTATTGCTTATTGCTGTACAGAGAGCACTTTAACTCATAGGACATTTGGAGTGGAAAGACAGAGAAAATATTTTTCTCCAAAGGTGACAGGTTTAAGAAGGGTACAGAAACCGGTTTAGAACAATAAAGATCCTAATTGTCATTTGAACGTTATTGTGCAGAAGTTTAGGTTGTAGAATGATGTGAACTTCTTTAGTAAGTGTTCTTGAATGGCACAAGCTTTTAATTGCAGTAGCCGTGCTAACTACTGCAAAAATTAATAACGTGTTGCTTCCTTCTGTTTAACTGATATAACTTGCACACATCAATGGAATTTAATCTGCCTATGAACTGACTGAAACTTTATTGCAGTAGGTAGTACTGTGACTGCAGCTGAAAACTTGATCAGAATGTGCTTGCAGTCAGCTCAGTCAATCTCTTTCTTCTTAGCCTTTCTCCCCCAATTCACTAGTCAGTTGTTTAAAGTGCCAATAATAATACATTGTTAAGAGTACAGTAATAGTGTCAACTTGACTTGGATGGTAGCGTTCTCACTTAAGTCAGAAGGTTATAAGTTCAAGACTGATGTTTCAGTACAGTAGTGTGTGCTGCATTGGTGGAGGTGCCATCTTGAGATACTAAGCCAAAGCCTGTACACTTTTTCAGTTGCGTATGAGGAAAAAATTCTAGGGCAGTATTTAAAAGGTGACAGATTCTCCTGCTATTCTGGCCAATAACCCTCCATCAGCTAACACGGCTATTTTGTGGGATTTTACTGTGTGAGAAAATGTCTGCTATGTTTGCTGCAGAATGATCACTGAACGTCGAAACAATTCATTGTGAAGCATTTTGGGATATTTGAGAAATATGCAATGGGACTGTGCTAAAGCAATACAACTGTTTTCTTCATTGCTCTAAATCATTGCCATTAGAGAGAAATACTAAGGAGCTTTTTCCTATTTAGGATGAAAAGTGGTAAAATATTAGAAGTGCTAGACTTTTCCTTATCAATGTCCAACTGTTTAAATTATTTAACAAGCCCAAAAAAGAACATTTTTGCTTAGCCTCGAGCTATCTTTATGTTGCTAAAGTGTAACATCTTCCCTGAATCTGTACCATTTGTCACCATATGGCGGGTAAACCTCAATCTAGTCTCTTTGATTATAATATAACTTTTTAAATATTCAGTCCTTTTCAGTGATTTCATTTATAGTAGACATTTAATGATGCTGAACACAATTCTTATAATAAGACGGTTTACCGAGTGACAAAAAAAGCACTTTTGTTAAAATTGCACACAGGAAGTTTTGAATCCATGCCTCTTGAGAAATTAAGAATTTTTAAAAATTCGTTTGCAAGAAAGTTTCAAGTAAAGGCTTCGTGATTGTATCATGAGTTGCATGAAGAGTGTACCATGGAACTGGACAGTAACTATAAGAATTTAGGTCCATATTTCCACTAAGTTGCTTTTACCTCAACTTGGTGCTAACAGTTCTTGGTGCCTGACTTATGATTTATCCATTAATGAGCCAGTGATGCTAAAAACTAACCCTTTACAACAGCCATGTTCTGAAGAGCATCAAATAAACATAAAAATGCAAATATGACCAAGTTGCATAGCCTTTGAAAGCCAGATTGTTACAGTTCAAGATCCACAAGTGGATACAGTTGGTTCTATAGAATGGATTTCTGTCTACTGTACCAAATTTACAGATTATAGAGTATAAAAGGTGAGATGTTCCTCTCACCACCCAGCCCCTGCTATGGAAATGAGTTGCAAGTTATTTATATATGTCCTGTAACTGCTCTTGTGATGCCTTTCCTATAACTGCAGTATCTTCTAAAGTGTTGACTACAGCCTGATTTTAAAATAGCTACAGAAGTGTTTAAGTATGAAATATTTAACTTATTTGAGGACTGGTTCCTACAAGCATGAAGCATATTGCACCTACAATTCATTATAACTTCAAATATACAGTTGTGTTATTAGTTATCTTTCTGTAGTTCCCTGTCGGCAAGTTAGCAGATGGTGATATGTTCCTACAGTTTGCTTTCATGGTCTTGAAGTAAGAATGAGAAAAATCAGCCTTGATAATGATTGAGATCATTCACTCTTGATAAATAGCTAATCACTCCTATATGTACAGATGGAAAGTGAAAATGGGTTTTGGTTTGATTGGCTCATCTGATGGCGTAGCCTACCAACAATGTGCACTTGCAAATGTTTGCAGCTGTGTGAGGTACTATAGGGCAGCTGAGCAACCATACCTGGCATTTTCTAATGCTAATCAAATAGTGACACAAAACTACTATAACTCTTATCTGGTGTGATCATTGTTTAACATTGTTACTTTCACTTGATTTACAGTGTTATTCAGAAGCAGGTAGCGTTTATGTTGGGTCGCCACGGTGTATTCTTGGAACTAAATGAGGACGTGGAGGACTATGAAGATCTGACGGAGATAATGTCAAACGTTCAATTGAATAGCAACTTCTTAGCCCTTGCACGAGAGGTAAGCCACATTTTAATTTAGCAAACGCATCTGTTTGAAATTAGCTGTAGACAAAGCTAAGAGTTTTCTGCAGTGGTTCCAATTGGTGCTATGTTGAACTTAAACAAATGTGAAATATTTGATGGTTGGATTATGGAAAATATTTGTTCAATATGGATCCTGCAGATTGACAGAAAAACACTTTCAGAAGAATATTTTATGTTTACTGATTTATTATGAGGTCAAAACAACTTTGGTGCTTTGTATACTCAACACTGACTCATTTAAATTGATAGCAACTGGTGATAGCTGCTGAGCTAGGGGTTATTTGGATAAAGTGAGAAGACATTTTAAATGGACAGTCAAACAACAGCGGAGTGATTGGCAGGGTATTCGGGCCATTATATAAGTGTACTGGCAGCCAGCGATGCTAGAGGATAAATGCTAGCATCTTTTCATTGGAGGGAAAATTGACTGGCAAGCCCTTTAAGGCCAAACTTTAGAAACTTTGCAGGCAGTTAGGTGATGTGATAGAGGAGAGAAATCAGACTTCCATGGTGGACTGAATAACATCTCTGAAGTGCAATTATCTTTGATTAATAGTCTGATACTAAAGGTCATCAGTACCATGTAGTGCCAAAGACTTCTGTCAATGCTGCTATATGCCAGCACTGACTGATATCCAGGAAACTTTTACTGGGAATTTGCTAGTACCGTTTGGCAACAAATTAATATCAACAGTGATTAAGTGTATATAAAGGAAAGGTTGCAATGATCCTCCCAGGAATTCTTCTCTGTCTAGTGACTGAAGTGGTAACCTCTTAAGATCAAATATCTCAATATCATAGAGCTCAACATCACTGAAGCAAACCTGATGCCATTTCTACAGATAACAAAAACAAAATACTGAGCATACTGAAAATCTGAAATAATAACAGAAAATGTTGGAACTACTCATCAGACAGCATCTGTAGAGAGAGAAACAGGGAGTTAACATTTCAGCTTGATTATGTTTTCTTCCTTGGCTTCTCTATCTTTGTTTTTGCATCTGGGCTATTAACCAATATTCACTATAAGCCAAAGTTGCTGTGACTACACTGCCTCCCACCCTGTTTTGTGGCAATTTTATCCAACCGACGAGACCCCTCCATTGTGTTTGACAGAGCCTATGACCAGGTCCATCCCCGCAATTCTGTTTTCACCCCATGCCTTCCTCCCAGAGCCATGTTGGGGTTCCTCTTGTCCACATCTTCCACCCCACCAGTCTCCACATGCGATGGATCATCTTCCGCCATTTCCACCACCTCTAATGTGATGCCACATCCAAACTCATCTTTCTTCCTCCCTTTCCGTTTAGCATGCTGAGGGGGCCATTTCCTTCAGGACACCCTGATCCACTCTTAAATCACCCCAATCAACCCTCCCCTCAAACAGCACATTAGATACCAGTTGAAACAGATTCACGTGTACTTCCTTCAATTTAGTATACTGTATTTGCTGCTCATGATGTGGTTTCCTCTGCACTGGGGAGACCAAACACATTGCAGAACACCTCCATTCAGTCTTCAAGAGTGACCCTGATCCTTTGGTCCCCTGTTATTTTAATTCCCTGTCTGACTCCCATTCTGATCTCTTTTCTTGGACCCCTATGCTGTTCTAATGAAACTCAACCTAAGCTTGAGGAGAAACACCTCATCTTTCAATTAGGCGCTTTATGGAACTCCTGATTCAATGTTTCCAAAATTTCAGATCATGATCTCTGCCCCATCCCCTTATTGTTTTGGGCAGCAGCTGTTGGTTATAATTCTACTATTCCCATTTACATTGCTTCTAGACCCGTAGAAAAGGGAAAAGCTGCAGATGCTGATAGAATGAAATAAAATCAGAAAATGCTGCCATTACTTAGGTCTGGCAGACCTTCCCTTTTTGTTTTTTCCTCCTCTTCCTTTCTCTGCCTTTTTTACTTGATTAGAACCTGCTACATCTCTAACTTTTTTAAAGGAAGGATGTAAATGCATTGGAGGCGGTTCATAGGAGGTTTACTAGATTGGTACCTGGAATGGGTGGGTTGTCTTATTAGGAAAGGTTGGACAGACCGGGCTTGTTTCCACTGAAGTTTAGAAGAGTGAGGGGTGATTTGATTGAAGTATACAAGATCCTGAATGGCCTTGACGTCAGAAGGATGTTTCCTCTTGTGGGTGAGTCCAGAAGCAGGGGGCACTTTTAAAATTAGGGGTTGCCCTTTTAGAATAGGGATGAGGAGAAATTTCTGAGGGTTGTGCGACCTTGGCATTCTCTGCCTCAGACAGTGGTGGAGGCGGGATCATTGAATATTTTTAAGGCAGAGGTAGATAGATCCTTGTCAGGCAAGGGTTATCGGGATTAGATGAGAATGTGGAAATTGAAAAACAAGATGATCAGCCATGACCTTATTGAATGGCAGAGCAGGCTCGGGGGGACTTAATGGTCTGCTCCTGTTCCTATTTCTTATGTTATGTTTTTTCAGTTCTGACAAAAAACCCTCAATCTGAAATATTAACTGTTTCTCTCTCCAAAGATGCCACCAGACCTGCTGAGTATTTTCAGCGTTTTTTGTTTTTATGCCCCTTGACACCTGACAGTCTGAGTGTTAGTAAATGCTGGGGCTTCCAAAAACCAATAACTCAAGAATGTCTCAAAACAAACTTGGGTGTGTTCTTCTAAAGTTAGGTTTGTTTTGAGACTTTCCGCATAACCCACCCATACCAGATCAGCCTTATTGGTCCTTCAATCTATTTAGCATGTTGCAGAAGTAAGCAGAGAGGGGGCACGATCACCTTAAGGCGGTATCTACTCTCCTAAAGCAGTGGATACAATATTACATCGGAATTGAAAAATTATGTTTCTTGGCCTGGTTATTGAAAGACAACAACTCTTAGATTACTGTTCGATTAGGGTCTCTTTGGTAGATACCTTTACTCTTCTAAGCAGAACAGCCCATGATGGTGCTTATAACACAGATGGGAAAAGTTTGTACTGCTAGTCCAATCTTGTGAAGCCCAAGAATATTTCCCAAAATATTTGACTGTTCAGTTTGAGTACTCATTGTAGACAGTTCAGTCTTCTATAACCAGTTACGTTTCAATCATTGGGTTTAACAATTAGCTTCCGTTTATGCAGGATTTGTGGAAATTATGCCCAGTAATGCCCTCACCTGCTCCTAGGATGTTACTTTAGTCTACTTGGAATCTGAGAATTTGTTTTTCTATATTGGAACCCACTATTCGTTTTAATGTCTCCACACAGCTTCTTTGTCCTCCACATTTCAGCTATCTCTGGCACAGACTATTCTTCAATCAGAAGCTGCTTGGTGGGCATGTCAAATCTAGAAATCTAAAAAAATGTTGTGTTAGACCTTTGGCCCAATTGATTGGCAATGCTAAGCTATGCTATTCACCTATTCTATGGTTGTGCATGTCAACAATAGCCTGATTTTTGCACTGAGTTACCACAGAAAAATGCTACAAGGCATTTCATAGCAGCATCAGGAAAAATCGCCACTGGCCCAAAGCAAGAGGATTGGAAGATAAAAAGTTAGATAAAAGAGGTGGGTTTTAAGGTAGGCCTTGGAGGATGTTAGGTAGAGAGATGGAAAGATATGGAGAGAGAGTTTGAGCATGAATCCTACGTACTGAAGGCAGGGCTGCTAATATTGGAGTGAAAAGAGGAAAGATGCACAAGAGGCCGAGCATATTTTAGGGGGTTGAAGAACTTGCAGAATTTAGAGATAGAGAAAAGCACGGTGAAAGTTATTCAAAGAACAAAGGAAATAGCACTGGGTAGGTAACCTAAATTTACCTATTAATATAGAGAAACTAGGTTCTATGAAAATTTTCAATTATGCAATAAGATACAAGAAATGTCTCTTTTCTCCCCAGTTGGACATTATGGAACCTAAAGTTCCTGAAGATATTTACAAGACACACTTGGAAAATAACCGTAAGTTTGCATTGGTTTAGAGTGTTATAGAGGACGTTATAGTCACCACTCTCTGTTTTTCTTAGTATAGGTTAGCACATTTATAAAGTTGGAACACATTTGAGTTCAGGTGCTGTCTTGAGCTATAAGAGCGAACCTGAATTAGTTTTATCAATGTCTGACCCCCAGATATTTCCCTGTAACCTGTTTCTTGTTACATTTGTTTGTGTTGTGTGCGTGTGTGTAAATATATTTGGTTTTAAAAACTCGTTAGAAAATGTTATAGTGCTAAAGGATAGGCAAACAGTAATTCTCATCACCATGTTCAAATGAGAGAGAACTAAACCAAGAAATTACTGATCAGTTACAGTAGGAAAGATACTTTTTAAAAATTCATTAATGGGATGTGGGCTTCGCTGGCTGGGCCAGCATTTATTGCCCATCCCTAGTTGCCCTTGAGAAGGTGGTGGTGAACCGCCTTCTTGAACCCGCTGCAGCCCCTGTGGAGTAGCCACACCCACAGTGCTGTTAGGGAGGGAGTTCCAGGATTTTGTCCCAGTGACAGTGAAGGAACGGTGATATATTTGCAAGTCAGGATGGTGAGTGACTTGGAGGGGAACTTCCAGGTGGTGGTGCTCCCACCTATCTGCTGCCCTTGCCCTTCTAAATGGTAGTGGTCATGGGTTTGTAAGGTGCTGTTGAAGGAGCCTTGGTGAATTCCTGCAGTGCATCTTGTAGATGGTGCACACACTGCTGCTGCTTTGCGTTGGTGGCGAAGGGAGTGAATGTTTGTGGATGTGGCGCCAATCAATCAGGTTGCTTTGCCTTGGACGGTGTCAAGCTTTTTAAGTGTTGTGGGAACTGCACTCATCCAGGCAAGTTGGGAGTATTCCATCACACTCCTGACTTGCGCCTTGTAGATGGTGGACAGGCTTTGGGGAGTCAGGAGGTGAGTTATTCGCAGTAAGATTCCTAGCCTCTGACCTCTTGTAGCCACGGTATTTATATGGCTAGTCCAGTTCAGTTTCTAGTCAATGGTAAGCCCCCCCCCCAGGATGTTGATATTGGGGGATTCAATGTTGGTAATGCCATTGAATGTCAAGGGGGCGATGGTTAGATTCTTTCTTGGTGGAGATGGTCATTGCCTGACACTGTGTGGCGCAAATGTTACTTGCCACTTGTCAGCCCAAGCCTGGATATTGTCCAGGTCTTGCTGCAGTTGGACATGGACTGCTTCAGTATCTAAGGAGTCACAAATGGTGCTGAACATTGTGCAATCATCAGCAAATATCCCCACTTCTGACCTTATGATGAAAGGAAGGTAATTGATGAAGCAGCTGAAGATGGTTGGGCCGAGGGCACTACCCTGAGGAACTTCTGCAGTGATGTGGAGAAAATATTTCCATTTTGCTTCAGCCCAGAACAAGGAGACACAAAAAGACAGATACGTAATGATTCAAATAAAGAATTTAGGAGAAATGTATTGACGCAAAGTGTTAACTGTGGAGCTTATTGTCACATGAGATTGGTTAAAGCAGATAGGATTGATGAACTTAACAGGAGCCTTGATGCATGCATGAGGAAGAATATGATATTGGATAGGATGAGAAGAAGGAAGTAGAGTGGAATGAGACTTATGTTGAGTAAAACACCAGTATAGACCAGTTGGCTGCATAGCCTGTTTCTGTCCTGCAGGTTCTATGACCGTCAGCCCCTTACGCAGAAACACAATGTATGACTGTTGATGGGCAAGCAGGATTGGGTGATGGCTAGAGTATGAACAGCAGAGTTTTGGATGAGCTGAAGTTAATGAAGGATGAAAGGCTGCTAGGAAAGCATCGGCATGATGTAGTCTAGAGGTAAAAGAAACATATTTGATAGTTGAGCGACAATGGTAAGTGTGAAGACCTTTGTGATGTAACGGAAATTAGATTCTTAGAGGTGCTCTGGTTATAACTTAACAAATGAGTGACCATAATTTGATAGAAATTTACATTGTTTGAAAGTAAGGTTGTTCAATCTGAAGGCAAAGCGTTAAATTTGAACAAAGGAAATTACAAAGGTACAAGGGGCAAATTGGCTGAAGTGGATTGGGAAAATACATTAAAAGCTATGACGATACACAAGTCTTCAAAGAATTATTACATAGCTTACAGCAATTATACAATTCTTTAAGGCGCAAAAACCTAAAAAGAAAAGTCAGTCAACCATGGCTAACAAAGGAAGTTAAAGGATTGTATAAGACTATAAGAAAAGGCCCATAAAGTTGCCAGAAATAGTAGTAAACCTGGAGGATTTTATATTACAGCAAAGGAGGGCCAAGAACTGATAAAGGGAAAAGAGAATATGAATGTAAACTAGCAAAAAACATAAAAATGAACTATAAAAGCTTCTATAGATATGTAAAAAAGAAGTGTTTGGCTAAGACAAATGTGGGTCCGTTATAGGCAGAGTCAAGAGAATTTATAATGGGGAATAGAGAAATGGGTAAGAAGCTAAATGATTTGTGTCGGTCTTCACTGAAAGGTACAAGAAACCTCCCAGAATTAGAGATCCAAGGGACTAGGGAGAATGAGTAATTGAGGGAAATTAGTATTAGTAGGAAGTGGTGAAATTAATGGGACTGAAGGTTGATAAATTCCCGAGACTTGATGATCTACATCGCAGAGTGTTGAATAAGGTAGCCAGGAGATAGTGGATGCATTGGTGGTCATCTTCCAAAATTCTCTAGATTCTGGAATGGCTCCTGCAGATTGGAAGGTAGCAAATGTCACCCCACTATTTAACAAGGGTGGGAGAAAGAAAACTGGGAACTACAGATCTGCTAGCCTTATATCAGTAGTAGGGAAAATGCTATAATCTATTATAAAGGATGCAACAAATGGACACTTGGATAATCTGATTAGGCATAGTCAACATGGATTTATGAATAGGAAATCATGTTTGAAGAACCTGTTGGAGTTTGTTGAGGATGTTACTAACAGAATTGATAAAGGGGAGTCACTGGACATAGTATACTTGGATTTTCAGAAGGCTTTTGATAAAGTCCCCCAGAGGAAGCTGGTTAGGAAGATTAAAGCACATGGGATAAAAGGTAATATACGGCATGGATTAAGGGTTGGTTAACAGGCAGAAAACAGAAGAGTTGGAATAAATGGGTCATTCTCGCCTTGGCAGGCTGTGACTAATGGAGTACCACAGGGATCAGGGCCCTGGCTGTTCATAATATATATCAATGATTTGGATGTGGAGACCAAATGTAATATCCCCAAGTTCACTGTTGACACAGAGCTGGGTATGAATGTGTGTTATGAGCAAAGCTGCTTCAAGGGGATTTGGACAGATTTAGTGAGCAAGAACATGGCAGATGGAATATAATGTGGAAAAATGAGGTATTCCACTTTGGTAGAAGGAACAGATGCACAGAGTATTTCTTAAATAGCAAGAGATTATAAAGTGTAAATGTAAAAAAGGACCTGGGTGTCCTTGTCAATAAGTCACTGAAGGCTAACATGCAGGTGCAACAAGCAATTATGAAGACTAATGCTATATTGGCCTCTATCGCAAGAGAATTTGAGTACAGGAGTAGTGAAGCCTTGTTTCAATTGTATAGAAGCTTGGCTAGACTTCAGCTGGAGTACTGTGTGCAGTTTTGGCCCCCTTACCTTAGGAAGGATATTATTGCCATAGAGGGAGTGCAACGAAGGTTCATCAGACTTGTTGCCGGGACGGTGGGACTATTCTATAAAGAGAGATTGGAGAAACTGGGCCTGTATTCCCTAGAGTTCTGAAGAATGAGAGGTGATCTCATTGAAGCCTACAAAATACTTAATGGGATAGACAGGGTTGATGCAGGCAAGATATTTCCCCTGGTTGGGGAGCCTAGGAGCAGGGGACACAATTTCAAAATAAGGGGGAAGCCACTTAGGACCGAGATGAGAAGGTTTTTTTACTCAGAGCTTTGTGAATATTTGGCATTCTCCTACCCCAGAGGGCTGTGGAAACTCAGTCATTGAGTATGTTTAAAGCTGAGATTGACAGATCTCTAAATGTCAGTGAAGTAAAGGGTTATGATAATGAGAGATAAAGGCATTGAAGTGGACAATCAGCCATGATCACATTGAATGGCAATTCCTGCTCCTATGTTCCTGGAATGGAACCAAGTGAGAGTAACGCCACAGGGTTGGAGAACAGATGAAAGGTGTTGGATTGACTGAAGCATCCTCCCTTGTGCTGAAAGCTGCAGAGGGCACAAAGTAAGAGAATTTACCCTGGTCACAGTCAGATTGGTCTAATGAGATGGGTGGTAATACAGAGACTTCAATGAAAAATAGCATTGGTCAAGGCAGTGATCTTTTTAAGGTTCTTGGTGAGGTAAGGAGGTTGGAGATGGGATGGTAATTAGGAGGATCAATTTTTTTAATGTAGATTTGAAAGACGGGGACAAGGCTTAAGGACAGGGAACAATTTACAATGTCAGCTTGCATAGGAGCTCTGGAGTAGAAATTGGGTGCAAGGTATAAAAACCCATCCATCAAAGAGATTATAGAACAAAAACTTTATTGTTCTTTCTCACCCACTATAATTCATTGACTTTTTTTCCATAATGCAGCAATTGAAGCTACATTGCATTACTTAACTCCATTGCAATCATTACTCAGAGTTTTCCTAAAACCATTCATCATTGAACATTGGTTTTGTTAAGGAAAATATTGTTCAGCTTCAATGTAGCAAACTCAGTCATATCCAGCAGGTCATAGCTGATTTCACAATTGTGGAACTTGACAAGAGAAGGAAAATCAAACTAATACACTACAAGCCTTAAACAGTAGGTTTATATAAGACTGATTTATGGTAACTGACAGGAGGAAAATAGTTTATAGTTAGTAAAATAAAATCTGTCATTCCTATTCTGTCATCCTAGTAAGATTTTTTGTCCTACACATGGTTACAATACACCTTCCTTATGGACAAATCAGACTCAGCCCACTGGCTAAGCCTGAACATTGAAAAATATTTAAGACACATATACACGGATTACATTCACAAATATATCTTTCCCAACTTGACACCAGCAAAAATTAGTCTTAACTTTACTATGGAAGCTGTTTAGTGTTGACTCACTTTGGGGGGGGGAAATTGCAAATTGAAATTAATCTACATTATTTACAGCTTTTCTATTTGTTGGAATTTTGTGTTGCTTTGATAGAAAGCTATATATTGAAGTGATATTGTATGGCACATGCATGCTATTTCCTCATTAACATTCCTTAAAGCCATTTCAAATAAGTGGCTATACTTTGTTTTAAAAAGAAGGCTCCATGAATATCTCCATCCTTATGAATGACAGAGACCAAAACGTAAATGTAAGTGACGTTGCCCTGTTTTCAAACTGAAAATGCCGAATGGATGATCCTATTCATGATGATCCATCACATTACCCATTTAATTGGCCCCATGCCACTTACAAGGCAGTTGTTGGCACATGGCCAAAGCTATTGACCCTAACAGCAACCCAGCCACCTGCTACATGCCCTGTTTGTCAAGCTGTTCAAGTACAGCTATATCTATATGAAAATATATACAGACGTCATGTATCCAGGAAAAATCCAAAGTAGCCAATTACTGCTCTGTCAGCTTCCTCCCAGTCACCAGCAGCATGATGAAAGACGTCTGCAACGGTGACATAAGTGACATACTCACCAATAACCTGCTGTAAAATGTATGTGTGGATGTCACCAAAGGACAGTACTGTGCTTACATGTGATTTTGTCCTGATTTAATAGGCTGTTGACACTTGATGGATTTACAAATGAAATATGTTCATTAGGGCAAGTTACTAGAAGGTCACTACGTGCAGCAGCACGTCAACAGGTGGCCCCTCAAGTTTGAAGAAAAATGAGTGGGATGCAATAAAAAGGAATAATTATGACCTTTTACAAAATATTTAATGTTATTAGCGATGTGGAGTATAAGAGTATTGCTTCAGAAGAAAAATTGTATAAAGAAATTAAATTCTTTTGGTATAAAAAGTACTGTTTAGAAATTAGAGCACAAGTTTGATTTTTCTAATTTTTTTTGTTTTAATTATAGGTTTTGGTAGCACTGGCTCCCAGATTGATTCTGCTCGTATGAACCTTGCTTCATCATTTGTTAATGGTTTTGTAAATGCAGCATTTGGACAAGATAAACTGTTGACAGAGGATGGTAATAAATGGCTATACAAAAACAAAGACCATGGTGAGTACCTCCTGAAAGCTGTTAAAATGTCAAATGTGATGTTGTGGCTAGTTTATTGATCTATTTATTTTTATTTGTTACTAGGCATGCTAAGTGCTGCAGCTTCATTAGGTATGATACTACTTTGGGATGTTGATGGTGGTTTGACACAAATTGACAAGTATTTGTACTCTTCAGAAGACTATATTAAGGTAAGTCATATACTCCAGATATATTTCATATGTTTAAACCTGTTTGACAAGTTCATGTGGAGCCAGGAAAATAACCATGTGTAGTTTTTTTTCGGTTTACTTATTGATATCATTATGAAAAGGTTCCACTTTATTATAGCGCTGCTAATGAATTCACTGAACAAATAATAATTTTATTTGCCACTAATGCTAATTCAATTGTTACTAGTATAGTGATTTTGCTGCAAATTAAATTATTTCTCTCAAATTTGTTAAAATTCCTAGTATCCAGTCCCACCATTTTGTTTTGGGGAACTACTGTGCGTTTTCCCCCCAGTTCTGTGGAACAATTTAAGTATCTAATATATCTACATCATGTAACTGTGCATATAAAATCTTTAGGACATAACATGTTATAAACATTATAGTCCATCCTAGATGCAGTAGGTTGTAGGAACTTGTGCTTATTTTCCAGTTCATTCTTTGATTAGAAAGATATTGCATGTATGTAACTTGAAATTTGTTAGTGAATAAAGTATATTTTTAAAAGAACAGTTTGAAATAAAGCCAAATGATTTAATTCTTTTTTAAAAAAAATGGAATTCTACTTCTATCGCTGCTTATAAACACCTTTGCCAGCAGTTGCATATGTTACTGTATTTTTTTCAGAATAGCATTTGGATAAAGACTATATGGGCCCTACTTTAACTCTAAAATATTAGCCCTATTTGTTGTGTATTGTCTATTTCATGCAATCGAAGAAAAATGCAATGAGCAGAAGCTTTATTTTTGTAGATTTTAATGACATGACAGTTAAAATGCCTTTTTAGGAAGTTGGATCCTAATGCACTTTTGATGAGTATAAAACGGCAGGTGCAAAGTTCAACCTATTTTATTTTTTGTCCTGGGTATTCTGGAGCAAGCTTCATTTAAGATCAATTTTCAAGTTTCGAGCACACCAGAAAGAATTATTGTTTTAATTTAAAACACTTTCTGAACAGGATTTATCCAATAGTAGTATCTGATTGTTATCAATTCAGATATTTTAGCTGTAATCTAACCAGATAGCTACTACAGAGAAGAACATGATACAGATACTTGTAAGTGCTGTAATAGTTTCCCTAGCCACATTTATTGAGAGTGGATTCCATTTTTTAATATTCTTTTGTGGGATTTGGGCATCATAGACAAGGGCAACATTTATTGCCTATCCTTAATTGCTCTTGAGAAGATGGTGAGCCACCATCTTGAACCATTGCAGTCCATGTGGTGTAGGTATACCCACAATATTTTTTTCTATAGCAGTTTGATACCACAAGTGCCTTGTTACACCGTTTCAGAGGGCAGTTAAGAATCGACCACATTGCTGTGGGTCTCGAGTCACGTGCAGACCAGACTGGGTAAGGATGGCAGGTTTCCTCCCATGAAGGACATTGGTGAACCAGATGGGTTTTTAATGACAAGCTGGTAGTTAAATCATTATTAATGAGATGAGCATTCTATTCTAGATGTATTAATGAATTGAATTTAACTTCTCCATTTGTGTGAAGGAATTTTAACTCGTGTCTTTGGAACATTAGTCTGGGCCTTTGGGGCAAGATAGTATAGTGGTAATATCACTGGGTTAACAATCTGGAGACTGAGCATAATATTCTGGCGACATGGGTTCAAATCCCACCACGGCAGTTGGTGGAATTTAAATTCAGTTAATACTTCTGGAATATAAAGTTAGTCTCAGTAATGGTGACCATGAAGCTATCGTGGATTGTTGTAAAAATCGACCTTGTTTGTTGATATCCTTTAGGCCACCCTTATCTGGTCTGGCCCACATGTAACTCCAGACCCACAGCAATGTGGTTGACTCTTAGTTGCCCCGAGTTCAAGGGATAAGGGATGGGCAACAAATGCTGGCTGGATCCCATGAAAGAATAAAAAAAAACAACTGGTCTGGTAGCATTACCACTATGCTACCATCCCTCCTTAACAAACAGTGCTTGGAAAAAATAACAATTCCTGAGTAATGTTTCAAGGCAGTTTTTAGTGTCTATCCATTTGATCAAACTGCTAATCATCAATGTCCTCTATTCCAGTCTGGTGCCTTGCTTGCATGCGGTATTGTAAATTCTGGTGTCCGAAATGAATGTGATCCAGCACTTGCTCTTCTCTCAGATTATGTCCTACACAGCAGTAACACAATGAGAATTGGAGCCATCTTTGGGTAAGCGTTGTCTTTGTTTGCACATTTGTAAACTGTCCATGTAATTGGTCTCAATTGTATTTTTATTGATGCAGAGCTTGTCCAAATGATTGACTAAACATACTGGGCAGAATTTTCTGCCTACCGGTCGGGCAGGCCCGAACCAATCTCCAGTGGGCGGGGAGCCAATCCCCACCGGAGAAGCGGGCCCCGCCGCCATTTTAAGTGGGCGGGCCAATTAAGGCCCACCCAGCAGGAAGCATCTTGCGCTTCCTGTGGGGGCGGGGGGTGATTCCCCAAATGCAAGAGTGCGCTCTTTTGTGCATGCGCACGAAAGAGCGCACATCTCCCTGAGGCTAAGTGCTACCTCAGGGAGATTGCTTATACTTGTTCAAACGTTAAAAATAGAAAAATAAAAAAATCCTTAATATGTCCCCCTCATGTGACAATGTCACACGAGATGGGACATGTTAATAAATTTCACAAAAACTTTATTAAAGTTTTTTAAACCCTACATGAAACCTCATCCCGCCGGTGGATGAGGTTTCATGTTTTTTCAGAAGCCCGCTGGGGCTCCTGGCCTGCCCGTCAACCTTAAGGTTGGACGGGCAGGTCTTTTAATTGTTTTAATTATCCTGTCAATGGCCTCAATTGGCCATTGACAAGTCAGCGGGTGTACAGCTGATCGCGCTGTCCCCCCCACCTTCCCCCAATGTCATCCCGTGTCATGTTGCGCGTCGGCGAGCGGGCCCCTCCCCCTGCTCGCCAACGGCAAAATCCAGCCCACTATGTCATTCTGGAACTTTGTTCACCATATTGCAAATTTATGATAGTTTTATTTTGAAATGTGGCAAAATGAAATGTCATTAGTTCTTTAATGAGCTCTTTTTGTATGCATTTAAATGCCATTTATCCAATATGTGAATTAATAAAACTCAAATGTCGGAAGCAGAATCAATTGTCCAGTGGTGCAGTATGGTATCCCCAACTAAAATCTTTGTAAAATCAGGGAGTGAGAGCAGGGAAACTAAAATCAGAAATAATAAAGCACCTGAAGGAAAACACGTAAGTGTTGAATGACTACAAGTGAACACTGGCCTTAGGAGACTGGAATAACGAAGGATATTCACATCCTCCTAATTTTTCAGCTCTGCGCTCTTTAAATTAACATTACAAATATTAGTTTTATTGTAATAATGTAATGCTGCAAAGATTTAAAATCACTTCCTCTTCCTTTCATCATTTTAGCTATATTCTGTGCCTTGTCTTTAATTTCTGTTAAACTTAAAATGCTCTTGCCAGTTTATTATATCCACGTCTTGCTTCCATTTTTTAGGTGGGACTCACAAAATGTTTATTGAAGAAATAGGCTGGTTTCCTCACCAGTTGAATGGTTGGAATTTTAGACATAACGAGATCAATTTTTTATTGTTTTGCATGTCAAGATATTGTGCTGCTGCAGGATTAGTTTTCTTGTTTGCAGCGCTAACATCTTGAGCACATTGACAAGTCCCCTTGTCCAATTCACTAAAGATTAATAGAGAACTCGCTTTCTGTATAAAATACTGCCAATGCCTTGATTTTAAAAATCATTTGCCTGCAAGAGTAGTTTGTAGAATGAGGAATTCTAAACTATGCAGGACTTCTCTAAGTATATTTTTAATTTTGGCAGTGTCAATCTCTAGATGATAATTGGAGAAGTGTACAGAATTGTAGAACGTACAGATAAATTTAAACCTAAGGTATGCAGTTTTCCCGTTTCTGATTGTATATGGTTTGTGTAAGCAGTGTTATAGTGTAATTTCTTTAACTTTTTGATTGGCAGGCTTGGTCTTGCCTATGCAGGCTCTAATCGGGAAGATGTACTTGCTCTCCTTCTTCCTGTGACGCGAGACTCTAAATCCAGCATGGAGGTATGAAAACAAACTACCAATGTTGAAAATCTGAATGAAAACTGATAATGTTGCAGCACATAAGTTGAAAGCTGAATGGAAGAGAGAGGTTAAAATGAAATTGAGATCCTTTTTCAGAACCCTGGTCAATTGCGACCCAAAGTAACCTCCAGAGGGAATCAAGCACCTTTTCTTTTCAGATGGTGAAATACATATTCTGTATTTCCCTTATTTTCTGTTTTGAAGGAAGCATTTGCAGAGCTATAGCTCTTTCAAAAAAACTAACATAAGCAAGATGGGCTGAATGGCCTCCATCTGTGTTGTAGGACCAGAAGTAATATTTTGCTTACATTTTTAACTTGAGGTGAGCAATATTAATGCTACCAAATAGAATGCTCTTGGTTTTAGGACCCATTGTTTGTATCAAGAAGTCTCAGAACAGTTTTAGCGCGTGCCAACTTTACCACCCATTTCTTTCACTGTTTAGGCTCATGAGTTTTTATAGCTTAGTATTCATACGATTAACTCAATGTATTTGAAGCAGTGCTGTTTAGGGTTATTATGAAAAGTTGAAAACAGGATGACCACAAAGAGTATTTGTATCTGGAATAGTTTTCCGAATAGGATATTGAAGGCAAAAATTTCAGTCGTTCACGAATGAATTACAGGGTGTGATGGCAGATCACAGATGATGGGTGAGATTAATTGAATGGCCTTGCCTGTATTTGTTTATTTTTAAATTTTACAATTAAATTACTATGCTTCTATTACATTAGGCTCTGATGCTTTGCTATATATCTGTTTTTCAAACTTATGACTTTTTAGGTAAGGTGAAGCACAAGTTGTCTAACCCAAAACAAATCAGAGCAGATATCCTGTAGACCATTAAATTTGTGAAGATGTACTCTAAAACAAATTAGGCAGAATTCCAAAGCAAGGAAAACTGGGCTGGAATAGTGAGCTCAGGGAAAAGATAATTTCGAAATTTTACTTTTCCTGAAAAATTTAAAACAATTAGCAAAATTGTTGTCATGTGGAACACTTGGAAAATCTTTAGAAATCTGTAGTTTAAGCAGTGCAGGAATACACACCTATTTGGCTTTGGATGTGGATTAACATTTAAACTGTAGTAGAATTGTGAATGTGAAGCCAATCAACCAATTGCTTTGTTTTGTAAATGTAAATCAGTTTGTCTTAAATCAATTAATAGGAACAAATGCTGCTATTTATTCATTTATCAGATACCTGACAAATAAGTTTACGTTGTGTCAGCATGTTCTCATTTGTGATTTGATATGATTCTGGCATTGGGAGTGATGGTGAAATTGGAAACAAAAATGACAAATGAGTTGATCACCAGAAGTAATATTTTGCTTAAATTTTTAACTCGAGGTGAGCAATATTAATGCTATCAAATAGAATACTCTTGGTTTTAGGACCCATTGTTTGTATCAAGAAGTCTCAGAACAATTTTAGTACGTGCCAACTTTACAACCCATTTCTTTCACTGTTTAGACTCTGAGTTTTTATAGCTTAGTATTCATGCGATTAACTCAATGTATTTGAAGCAGTGCTGTTTAATAACTCCAGTTGTGTGGAGTTGATTCAGATATGGGACCCAAATTTAAATTCTTGTCTCGACTGAAATTTGTGTTTCATCTGGTTGTAGGAAGAGGAGTATTATTAAAAGTTACTTCTGGTGGGTGGATGGTGTGACCTAGATTTTCCCACTTCAGTGAAGGTAGAAATTCAAGGGGCTACAGCAATATGAAAATATATTCTCCATGTGTTAAGAATATACACATGGGTCCTAATAATATTGCATTGAAACTTGCTTAAGTAAAATGCTTGTGTGTTGTATATAACTTGTATTGTTGAAAGTAGCTTCTTGGGCTGTTGCCCTTTATTCCCATTCAACCAGATATGCTAAATCACTGATACTAGCATGTTTTGTGCAGCTGCTTAGTTATTTGGTTTCAAATTTAACCTGCAGGTGATCGGTGTGACTGCGCTGGCATGTGGTATGATTGCAGTGGGCTCATGCAATGGAGATGTTAGCTCCAACATCGTGGAAACTATATTGGAGAAATCAGAGCAGGAGCTGAAGGACACTTATGCCAGATGGCTACCCTTAGGCCTAGGTCTCAACCATTTGGGTAAGAATAAATATTGCAGCATAACAAGTGCTATGAAATGACTTGCTTTTAATTATTTTCTTAATTTTAATTTTCTGCTTTATCAGGGCTTCTCAAAAATTGGGTAGTTTCAGCAAATCTACTGAAGATCTGGCCTTGGCAATACATGGGTTAAATGCTGCATACTTAGTCACTATTTTATTGCATTTTAGGTTTTAAATTAAATTGGACTTAGCATCACAGGCAACAGACATATATACCAATGAGGTTTCAGATTAGTGATCTGCTTAATTAATTGATTTCAGCTTGAGCAACAAGTTAGCTTTGGTATCCCTGGGCTAAGGAGTGAAAAGTCATTTTTTGTTCCTGATTACTGTTCATTGACTCTTTTACTAGGTGGGAGATAATACTGTTTTAGAATAGGATGGCTCCCATGGTGGATAGGTTTGCTGGAAGTGGAGCTACATATGGGGAATAATCATTTTTAGCATGGTGCTGAAAGCTTGGGAGGGGAGAAAAATAATTTATTAGCTGTTTATTTTGCTAAAATTATTGCACTCTGCTCTTGTTTTTGTGTTAGATGAAAGGGAATTTGGCACACAAGGCTGTAGAGCAATAGTGGATTTTTTTTTAATTGCATAGTTACAAAATAAGTATATTCCATTTTTTTGAAAAGAGCAGAAGTGCTAGTAGTTAGGGTTCTATGATAAATAGAGGTTGGAAACCTATTAAAAATTGAAGAAGGCCAAGAACTAATGAAAAAAACTAAAGGAGAATGAAAATAAAGTTAAAAGTGGGACAAAGGAAGCTAAGAACAATTATGAGGAAAATTTTCAAAAAACATTGAAAAGAACAGTGACTCATTTTGTATGTATATTAATAAAAGGAGAATTCTTAAAGACAAGGTGGGACCTTGAGAGGATTGTAGATAATTGGTAGATAAAAATGGCAGCATTTAATAAGTCCTTCGCTTGAATCTTTAGTAAATGGAGGGATATCAATGAAGAAGTGAATCATGAAGTGGTTGAGAGCAGGGTGAGCACCATTATTGCAGATAAAAGGAACATTTTAGAGAAGGTAGTTAAGTTAAAGGATGACACAGCACTGAGACCTGGCAGCATCCATACAAGGAACTGGAGGGTAGAAAGGGAAGAACAAGTGATGATCCTACATCCCCTAATTTTCTCTAATAACGCCCACCTGGTGCTCTGTCAAAAAGGTTTTTCTAAAGTCCATGTACACCATATCCATGAGGTGTCAGCTGTGGCTCAGTTCATAGCACCCTCGCCTTTGAATCAGAAGGTTGTGGGTTCATGTCCCACCCCCGAAAACCAAGAACTGTGAATGTACTCGAAAGAGTTACACCATATCCATTGCACTTAACCACCGTTCATGGCTGTTAAGTGGTCAAAGAACTTGGAGCTTGTGTTTCAGGGCATCATTGAGTATGGGTATGTGCCAGAGGACTGGTGAGTGGTTAGTGTCGAGCTCATTTTTAAGAAGGTTGCACTAAACTTGATAATTAAAGGCCAGATATCTTACCTCAAGGATGATATTACTATGTATCTAGATAGAGAAAATAGTTATAAGTAGCCAGCACTGATTTCAAAAAGGACAATCATGTTTGATATGCCTCATTGAATTCTTTGGCCAGTTAACAGGCACGATCGATGGTTGAGTGCAATGGATGTAGTGAATGTGGACCTTAGAAAAAACTTTTTGACAGAGCACCAGGTGTGAGTTATTAGAGAAAATTAAGGGATGTAGGGTGATACCTGATATGAAGAATAAAAATAAGAAAGGCTTTGAAAAATTCGGTCTTTTTCTCATTAGAACACACATTATTGGATGATATAATGGGAATGTTTATAATTATCAAAGAATGGGGCAAGGTAGATGGAAACAGACTGTCTCTAGTACTTGATGAGTCTAGAATGAGGGCCCATAGATACAAGATTAAACGTAAGATTTATGAGTGAGAGAGATTTTACACAGTTGTGAAGCTGTACAATTCATTCCAGTGTTACGGGTCAAGTCAGAAAGCATAAACAATAAAGATTAAATTGGACAAGTGAATGAAGGAAAAGCGGAGAGGCTTAAAGGGATAAGGGAATGGGGTGAGTAAATGTGAGTAGAAGTATTTGTTTGCATGGAGGATAAACAGTGGTGTGGACTGGTTGGACCAAATAGCCTGATTGTGTTGTAACTGCTGTACATTTTTGTGTCTTTGAACATCCTTGTTGAGCTGTAATGAAGGTTCTCAATCAACACAGAAACTTGCTTTTCCCTCTTAAAGTACTGGTTATTCACCAGCTATGTATTCCAGCATTTAGATTTACTGCATTTTGTTTTTCTTTTCTATTGTAATTTCAGACTAGCTATTTTAGTCTTTTTATGTATATATAAAACCTGTGTTTATGATATGCTGCAAAATAAAGTTAGCATTATGTGTAAAGTAATTGATGTAATGTATTTTTGGTTCACAGGGAAAGGTGAGGCCATTGAGGCTAGTTTGGCTACCCTGGAAGTGGTGTCCGAGCCATTTCGTAGTTTTGCCAATACATTGGTAGATGTCTGTGCTTATGCAGGTTGGTACGGTTAGATAAATCTAATTAATCTAATTTGAATACTATCTTTGCAAGCTGAAATAAGTTAAACTTGGGTAATGCATTTTTATTCACCAGACAGTAAATGGTAGTGTTCTTATTTTTTGACAATTGAATAAACAGCATTGTTCTAATATTCTAACTCAGAAGTGAGTGCTACCCACTGAACATGGCTGACAAGGTTAGGAAGACTATTGGTGTCAATGGCATGGCAGAAGTCCAAAAATAGAGACCCATATCCAATCCTCCCCTGCTGCTATATCTCCTGATTGTTTGGTAGTATACCACAGGAAAACCCAATACCCTTGCTCCACAGGAATTGGCATACCAACACATGATGTGAATTGGTTTGATACCTGTAATCAAGTGTACACCAACTTCCTAATTATGATCGTGTGCTTTTCCTATAGGAAAATAATTAGTAGACTGGGTTACTTAAGAATTAATGATTAACCAGTCAAAAGCCTGAGAGCACATCTCCAGGTGGCTATTTTGGAGGAGAGATGTGCAAGAGGAGAAGTGGAAGTGATTTTCAGAAACTGAACTAGAAATTAACTATTTCAATTATTTGTTGGCAATGTTCTACATTTCCATTATCACATTTATGATTCTTTAGGTTCTGGTAATGTACTGAAAGTCCAGCAGTTACTCCACATTTGCAGTGAACATTATGATTCAAAAGAGAAAGATGATGATAAAGACAAAAAGAAAGAGAAAGATAAGGACAAAAAAGAGAATGCAGCAGATATGGGAGCACACCAGGTATGATACAAACCAGAAAATAATTATCATCCAATGGCTAATATTTAAAGTTGCATGATGAAGATCCACTGTTTTTACAGGATTTGGACATAATGCTGAAATGGGAAATTGCCAAATTATTTTCGTTAGTTTTTTTAGATACGTAGAATTTAGGAAATATTAAATTATTTACATTTTAGCCAAGAATTTTGTTTAAAAATCCCACTTGTGAATCATATTTAAATGGAATGAGTTCTATTGTCAGAAATATAACCAAGGGAATCTCGGTGAGTCAATTTACTGTTCTGCAATTTTTGCTTCGCAAAACCTAATGAGTTACATCCATTTCAGGGAAGTGTAAGGCTGTAAATTCGATGTTTTTCTTGATGATTTCATTGACCTAATTTATGTAGCCTATTTACTAACAGTAATATCTACCAAGAAAAGCTCAATTGATTTATGGTTAATTTTTAAGAACATTTTTGCAAGACCTGTTACCTTTCTATTAATTGCCTCCCTGAAGTACCTCATATATTATGCAATAGAGTGAAAGCTGATTTCTAATGAAGATGCCCTTGCAATTGTTCATTGTAACTCGAACTCGAATCTGGCGTTATAACCAACAATGAGTTACCCAATAGTTCAGGGAAAATATTTGCAACACATTTCAAAATATTTTTGTGGCAAATTTTGATTTTAACTACACGAGTTCACTTTAAAATGTTTAAAATGTTATCCTGCTTTGTAATGAAATTGATTTAATGGAAAAATATAAAATTTGCAAGTAAACTTTTTTACTTGACGTTATAATAGCCTTCGAGATCAGTAATGGTTAACAACCAAAATAATTTATTTAGTTATCATTTGAAACTTTTAGGGAGTAGCAGTGCTTGGTATTGCTTTAATTGCCATGGGAGAAGAGATTGGAGCAGAAATGGCTCTGCGCACATTTGGACACCTGGTAAGTTCCATGATGAGAAATTTGAAAAATGCTGCTTTTGGAAATTAGTTTTACTAGAGTCCCAGGAAATACTGGTCATTTTGAAATTGTAGTTATATTACCATATTTGCTGTTCAATTATTAGCATAGCTTACAAGGAAAAATTGGTCCTGTTACAGTCAAGTATTGAACAGAACTGTATATTTGTGTTGTACCAATACTTTCATGTTCTTTGGACTTGCCTTCTAAAAACTGCCAAGACATGCAGTAATTAATTCAAATCCCTCCGTGAACTTGTTCACCTTTTCTTTGCAACTCTTGCCAAAAACAGCAGGGGACCCAACACCAATCCCTGTGGAACCTCACTGGACACAGGCATCCAGTCAAAAAAACACCCCTCGACCATCACCCTGTGTTTCCTGCCACTCAGCCAATTCTGGGTGCAATTTGCCAAATTGCCTTGGATCCCATGGGCTCTTAACTTCATTATCAGCCTCCCATGCAGGATCTTATCAAAAGCCTTGCTGAAGTCCAAGTAGACTACATCAAATGAATTGCCCTCATCTACACATCTGGTCATCTCTTCGAAAAATTCAATCAAATTGGTCAGGCATGACCTCCCCTTAACAAAAACATGCTGACTGTCCCTCAGAATTGCTTCCAATAGTTTCCCCACCACTGAGATTAGACTGACTGGCCTGTAGTTCCCTGGTTTATTCCTTCCCTCCTTTTTGAATAATGGTACCACATTGGCTGTCCTCCAGTCCTCTGGCACCTCTCCTGGGGCCAGAGAGGTATTGAAAATTATTGTCAGTGCCCCTGCTATCTCTTCCCTTGCCTCACCCAACAGCCTGGGATACATTTCATCCGGGCCTGAAGATTTATCTACTTTTAAGCCTGCCAGATCACTTAGAACCTCCTCCCTTTGTATGCTAATTTCTTTAATTATATCACAGTCCTGCCTGATTTCCATACCCGCGTCGTCCCCCTCACTTGTGAACACCGACACACAGTATTCATTTAGAACCCTACCCACGTATTCCGGCTCCACACACAAGTTACCACTATGGCCCTTAATGGGCCCTACTCATTCCCTAGTTATCCTCTTACTCTTAATGTACTTGTAAAATAACTTGGATTTTCCTTTATTTTACCTGCCAATGTTTTTTCCTTTTTTGTTCTCCTAATTTCCTTTTCCCCCCAACACATTCTATACTCCTCTAGGGCTTCCGCTGTTTTGAGCCCTTGGTATCTGCCATAAGCCTCCCTTTTTCTCTTTATCCAATCCTGTATATCCCTCGACATCCAGGGTTCCCTGGATTTGTTGGTCCCACCCTTTATCTTTACTGGAATATGTTGGCCCTATACTCTCCCTATTTCCTTCTTGAATGTAGGAGGATTGATCAGTAAGTTTGCAGATGACACGAAAATTGGTGAGGTGGTAAATAGTGAGGAGGATAGCCTTAGATTACAGGAGGATATCGACAGGCTGACCAGATGGGCTGATCAGTGGCAAATGGAATTTAATCCAGATAAGTGTGAGGTGATGCACTTGGGCAGGACAAACAAGGTACGGGAATACACGATGAATGGCAGGACAAACAAGGTACGGGAATACACGATGAATGGTAGGACCCTGGGAAGTACCGAGGATCAGAGGGAACTTAGTGTGCATGTCCACCGGTCCCTTAAGGTAGCGGGACAGGTAGGTAAGATGGTTAAGAAGGCATTTGGGATACTTGCCTTTATTAGCTGAGGCATAGAATATAAGAGCAGGGAGGTTGTGCTGGAATGTAGAAAACGCTGATTAGGCCACAGCTAGAGTATTGCTTGCAGTTCTGGAATCCGCATTATAGGAAGGATATGATTACACTAGACAGAGCGCAGAGGAGATTTACCAGGTTGTTGCCTGGGGCTGGAGAGTTTTAGTTATGAGGAGAGATTGGGTAGACTGGGGTTATTTTCCCTGGAGCAGAGCAGAGGAAATTGAGGGGGGACATGATTGAGGTGTATAAAATTATGAGGGACATAGATAGGGTAGACAGGAAGGAATTTTTCCCCTTGGTGGAGGGATCAATAACTGGGGGCATAGATTTAAGGTAAGGAGCAGGAGGCTTAGAGGGGATGTAAGGAAGAATTTTTTCACCCAGAGGGTGGTGGGAATGTGGAACTCACTGCCTGAAAGAATGGTAGAGGCAGAAACCCTTAAGAAGTATTTGGATGTGCACTTACAATGCCATGGCTTACAAAGCTATGGGCCTAGTGCTGGAAAATGGGATTAGAATAGTTAGGTACTTGTTTGAGCGGCGCAGACTCGATAGGCCGAAGGGCCTTTTACTGTGCTGTAGACCTCTATGACTCCATGACTCGTCAATCTTAATTCTCTGGCAGCACTCTTTGGAACTTAACTCTTTAGTGTATCTCTCATCTCTTCAGTAAATTAGCCCTACTGTCTGGAATTCCCTCGCTAAACAACTCTCCTACACCACTTTTTCTCTGCTCAATTTAAAATTATATGTTCTTGGAACAAGGCCCATATGCACTTGTTCTTTTTCTTTCTGGATTCACCCCCATAACCCCAACTCCTAGGAGAGGCAAGAAAAAAGAATTGAAGCCTGTAGCCAATTCAGGAATCTCTATTTAAAATCCTGTCTGATCCCTTAATGGTGATCAGGCAAGCCCAGGAGGCTGAATATTTATTAGTTATTACCCAAAATCTTACTCCTCTTCCATGATCCTATAGTTTTCCACAAATGGCCATAACACACTCTTAAAGGATTGCGAGGGTTATCTGCTCACTGCCATCTCTGGAGTACTATTCTACACATCAGCCACCCTCTAAGGGAAAATAAAAGATTTCCATACGTCCGACCTCACTCCTTGCTCCCTGAATTCAAATTGATGGCCTATAGTTTTATTTTGGCATCATTAACTCTATCAATCTATCCATCTGTTAGTAATCTTGAAGACCAGAATCAGATCCTCTCTGTCAGCCTGTCTTCTATAAGTTCAAATCCAGGCACAAACTCTGGCATGAAAGCTCAATACCCTTAGACCAAAGATCATCCTCGTTGACCTTCTTGATATCTTCTCTAGAGCCATAAAATGTCCTTCTCAAAATTAACCTTTCATCAAGCTTTTACAGAATCCCTATTTCCATTTGTGACGTGCCTTCGCACTTTATTTTAATATTAAAGGGTTTATACAAATGCACATCATCTGATGATTCATTGATATTAGTGTGAAATTAGTGTTTAGATGTGAAAATTCTTATGTTAGAAGAAAGTTCCATCATTCGCTGCAGTTTGCTGAGAAACCACAGTACCTGTAGGCGAGGATGTATGTGGTACTTAAAGTGTATTAGCGTTTATTTATAAAGCCTTCTGACCTATTAGGTATTAGACATTTTGCCATTGAAGATTGTTTTTACATAAAAACATAAATGGTTATCCAGTCATCTCAGTAGATAACCATCCTCAGTTTATTAGAACACTGCTCATAATTCAGATGAATAGTTATATAATGTAAGATATTGCTAAAACCACCTTCTACAACAATTTACTGTAAAGCTTTCTAACACCACAAAAATTACATTGAATTCTTTTTGTGGCAGTTAAGGTATGGTGAGCCTACTTTAAGACGTGCTGTACCACTGGCACTTGCTTTGATTTCGGTCTCTAATCCACGGTTGAGTATACTGGACACTTTGAGCAAATTCTCTCATGATGCTGACCCAGAGGTGTCTCATAATTCGATCTTTGCAATGGGCATGGTTGGAAGTGGTGAGTAATGTATGATAATGTTGGATGAGGAAATGTTTAATAGTCTTCTGGTAAAAATTTAATGGGAATATGCTGAGCCAACTTTTAGTAATGGCCAAATTAGGTTTTAAGTAAGCCTCTATCATGAAACTGCATGTTTGTATTTGTGTTAAATGGAGTAATTACTTAAGCAAAACTCTAATTCTATCCCATAGTTATCAATGTTCTTAAAATTATTTAGATACTAGTTATTTAAATTCCTAATACTTGGCAACACATTATTCTGTATACTTCGAATTTTTCATTCAGCCAGGGCACACTAAGCTAAACTCAGTTTACCAATGTAAAGTCAAGAAACAATAACTTTTTAAGACACTAAGTACAGTACTGGTGACATGACTCCAAAATATCTACTTTGTAAAGCATATAAGCTGTTTTTCTTGGACATTCGTTTGTTTCCCTATTAACAATTTAGACCATAGCTCTGTAGTGTTATATACGTTAAATTTCATTTCTTGGGATTTTCTTAAAAGAGAAATATTTCATTTCTTTATTCCTTGATATCTAAATGCCTTCTGAATTCTGCTTCATATGATCTGCCTTTTTGATCATTCCATGACCTTGAGTGGGATGCAACTCCTTGGCACTGGCTCCTATTTAAATAAAAAATTTATGTTTAAATAGTGCCTTTCACAACCTCGGGATGTCCCAAATCTCTTTGCAGCCAATAATGTACTTTCGATGTGTGATAATGTAGGAAATGTAGCAGTCAATTTGCATACAGCAAGTTCCCACAAATGGCAACATAATAATGCCCTCTTAAATGCCCTCTGAGCAAGGGCAATTAGGGATGAGCAATAAAAGCTGGCTAGCCAGCGACACCCACATCCCATGATTGAATTTTAAAATGACCCGATCAGTTTTTTTTGACCGAAGGGCAAATATTGGCCAGGACTCTTGGGATAACTCCCCTGCTCTTTGAAATACCGTCATGCGGTCTTTTCACGCACCTGAGAGGTCAGACAGGGCCTCGGTTTAATATCTTATCTGAAACACAGCGCCTCCAACATTGCAGCGCCCCTTCAGTACTGCACTGTAGTGTCAGCTCTGATTTTTGTGCTCAAGTCAAGGAGTGCAACTCAGGAGACAGTGAGCGTTTGTCGACATTTCGACTGTTTGGATAGGCTGAAAAAGAGGAGGGTGAACCTTGAGCTAGATTTTGATGTACTTTTGATTTAAACCTTCAAATGTTCTCTCCCTTTATGCCATTTGACAGAGGCTGAAGATTTGAATGTCATGGATTAAACTGTGTCTGGGCAGAACATCTCTGCGAGTCCTTGGAACTATTTCATGTCAAACTGCATAAAGCCTTTATTTTTTTCTATTCCTTGAGAAATTTCTCCCTGTGATATACATAAGCCTCAACTTTGAGCACTTGTTCCTGGGTTTCCTTATGGTTAGGGCAAGTGATTCAATATGACATGCCGTTCTGTGATAAATGCAGTGGATTACTACACTTAGCTCAGTTTGCTTAAAATTAAGATAGCCTCTGAAGCAATGGAAATATCAGGAAAGCCAAACAATGACAAATTACTTGTCCTACTTGTCACTAACACACAAATCATGTTGTGATCTATAGCAAAAGTAAGCATCTGTGCTGGCCAAAAGGAAGCAATGTAAGCAATCCTCAGGGTATGTAATTTCTTCCCCTGAAGCAGCATTCCATCGTTGCCAATAGTTCTCTAGTACCTTGACTTAAGCAATCATTATTCATATGATAAAGCTACTTGCTGGTAGCCTGATCTTGTCTTCAATAAAGCTTGAAGTTGCGCATGCAGGCCATTTTATTTCATTATTTCCCTACTCCAAGCTAATTGTAGTGTGTCAAAATCACCTATTTGAAATCAGCTAATTTTGCACAGACCAAAGTAAAATCATTTTGTTGTGTATAATTGAGAATCACACCAAGCGGTGATTTAGCAACTGTTATTTTTATATTGATGCCATAAACAAACTTACTGTCGTATTTGGAAATTTCTGACTAGAATAAATTTAGCTTTGTAGTAAATACTTGGGCACAGTTCTTCTGTTTAGTTGCATCGGCGGAGAAGAAATCAGTTAATGTTTCGAGCCTTCATGGCCCTTCGGCAGAACTGAAGCATAGTTAGAAGAAGGGAGAAATATAAATTGGTTTAAGGTGGGGTGGGGGGGCGGGCGGGGGAGAGAGAGACATTGAGGGTGTGGTGTTTGTGGAGATGAGCAGATAATCAAAAGATGTCACAGACAAAAGGGTCAAAGAGGTGTTTTGTCTGAGAAAAGTGCTAATTAAGAATGGAGGACAGGATATTCAAAGTACAGCTCTAGTGGGGGTGGGGTGGAAAGGCTAACAAGGTTTTAGTTTTAGATTTAAAAATAATGGAAATAGGTGGGGAAAGAAGAATCTATATAAATTATTGAAAAAAAAGCGGGGGGGGGGTGGGGGTGAAGAAACGGGGTGAGGATGGAGGGAGGGGGAGTTTAAGATCTAAAGTTGTTGAATTCAATATTCAGCCCGGAAGGCTGTAAAGTGCCTAGTCGGAAGATGAGGTGCTGTTCCTCCAGTTTGCGTTGGGCTTCACTGGAACAATGCAGCAAGCCAAGGACAGACATGTGGGCAAGAGAACAGGGTGGAGTGTTAAAATGGCAAGCGACAGGGAGGTTTGGGTCTTTCTTGCGGACAGACCGCAGGTGTTCCGCAAAACGGTCGCCCAGTTTGCGTTTGGTCTCTCCAATGTAGAGGAGACCGCATTGGGAGCAACGAATGCAGTAGACTAAGTTAGGGGAAATGCAAGTGAAATGCTGCTTCACTTGAAAGGAGTGTTTGGGCCCTTGGACGGTGAGGAGAGAGGAAGTGAAGGGGCAGGTGTTGCATCTTCTGCATGGGCATGGGGAGGTGCCATAAGTGGGGGTTGAGGAGTAGGGGGTGATGGAGGAGTGGACCAGGGTGTCCCGGAGGGAACGATCCCTACGGAATGCCGTCAGGGGGGGTGAAGGGAAGATGTGTTTGGTGGTGGCATCATGCTGGAGTTGGCGGAAATGGCGGAGGATGATCCTTTGAATGCGGAGGCTGGTGGGGTGATAAGTGAGGACAAGGGGGACTTTATCATGTTTCTGGGAAGGAGGAGAAGGCGTGAGGGAGGATGCGCGGGATATGGGCCGGACACGGTTGAGGGCCCTGTCAACGACCGTGGATAGAAAACCTCGGTTAAGGAAGAAGGAGGACATGTCAGAGGAGCTGTTTTTGAAGGTAGCGTCATCAGAACATCTGTCGCATCTGTTCTGATGACGCTACCTTCAAAAACAGCTCCTCTGACATGTCCTCCTTCTTCCTTAACCGAGGTTTTCCATCCACGGTCGTTGACAGGGCCCTCAACCGTGTCCGGCCCATATCCCGCGCATCCTCCCTCACGCCTTCTCCTCCTTCCCAGAAACATGATAGGGTCCCCCTTGTCCTCACTTATCACCCCACCAGCCTCCGCATTCAAAGGATCATCCTCCGCCATTTCCGCCAACTCCAGCATGATGCCACCACCAAACACATCTTCCCTTCACCCCCCCTGACGGCATTCCGTAGGGATCGTTCCCTCCGGGACACCCTGGTCCACTCCTCCATCACCCCCTACTCCTCGACCCCCACTTATGGCACCTCCCCATGCCCACGCAGAAGATGCAACACCTGCCCCTTCACTTCCTCTCTCCTCACCGTCCAAGGGCCCAAACACTCCTTTCAAGTGAAGCAGCATTTCACTTGCATTTCCCCTAACTTAGTCTATTGCATTCGTTGCTCCTAATGCGGTCTCCTCTACATTGGAGAGACCAAACGCAAACTGGGCGACCGTTTTGCGGAACACCTGCGGTCTGTCTGCAAGAAAGACCCAAACCTCCCTGTCGCTTGCCATTTTAACACTCCATCCTGTTCTCTTGCCCACATGTCTGTCCTTGGCTTGCTGCATTGTTCCAGTGAAGCCCAACGCAAACTGGAGGAACAGCACCTCATCTTCCGACTAGGCACTTTACAGCCTTCCGGGCTGAATATTGAATTCATCAACTTCAGATCTTAAACTCCCCATCCCCACCCCGTTTCTTCACCCCCCCCCCCCCCCCCCCCCCCGCTTTTTTTTCAATAATTTATATAGATTCTTCTTTCCCCACCTATTTCCATTATTTTTAAATCTAAAACTAAAACCTTGTTAGCCTTTCCACCCCACCCCCACTAGAGCTGTACTTTGAATATCCTGTCCTCCATTCTTAATTAGCACTTTTCTCAGACAAAACACCTCTTTGACCCTTTTGTCTGTGACATCTTTTGATTATCTGCTCATCTCCACAATCACCACACCCTCAATGTCTCTCTCTACCCCCCCCACCCCCCCGCCCCCCCACCCCACCTTAAACCAATTTATATTTCTCCCTTCTTCTAACTATGCTTCAGTTCTGCCGAAGAGCCATGAAGGCTCGAAACGTTAACTGATTTCTTCTCCGCCGATGCTGCCAGACCTGCTGAGTTTTTCCAGGTAATTCTGTTTTTGTTTTGGATTTCCAGCATCCGCAGTAGCTTTTAGCTTTTTGTTTTTATCTTCTGTTTAGTTGTTCTATTGTTGCCCAATTGTGTATACCAAGGGAACAGCCACCTGTTATGGAATTCATTGACAATAGCTCTCTAGAATAAAGGTGGGGCACCTGTTAAAAGTAACACATTGCAAAGCATAAAGTGAAAAAATAATTAAATATGCAAGTTACATACATACTGATGGGAGTAAAATTTGTCACATACCTTAATGCATTGGAATAGATTTAGTACATATTTTAATTAAAGTGAGACCGCTGTAAAAGAATAATTTTCTTTATTTTTATTGTTATTCATTTATATGTCATTTTTTTAATGAACAAGCAATGTACCCAAAATGAATATCCCTATGGACACTGAAGTGAAATTGAATTAAATTTTCAGTTTGGCTCAGTTGAACTCTTGTATCTGAATCAGATGGTTGCATGCTCAATTCCCACTACGGAGTTGGGTACACAATCTAGGTGGCACTTGATTGTGGGACTGAATTGTCAAAAGTGCAATTTTCAGGTGAGGCTTTAAAATGAGGCTCCAACTGTTTAAGTGAATATAAAATATCTCATGGCACTATTCAAGGAGCAGTAAATTGTGACAGTATCCTTGCCAACATTCCTCCTTGAACCAGCATCACTGGAACCAAATCCTCGACGTCAATCATAGCGGAGTTAATAGACACTCACCTCTAAGTCACAAGGTTGTGGGTTTAAGTTTCACTCCAGGACTTGAGCACATCAATTTAGGCTAACACTCTAGTGCAGTACGGAGGGAGGGCTGCACCGTCAGATAAGACATTAAACTGAGGCCTTGACTGCCCTTTCAGGTCGACATTAAAAAAAATCCCATGACACTATTTCGAAGATGAGCAGGGGAAGTTAGCCCAGTGTCCTAGCCAAGATTTATCCCTCAATCGTCATCACAATAAAAAGGTTATCCAGTCATTATCACATTGCTGTGTGCAAATTATTTGCTGCATTTCCTACATTACAGCAATGACTGCACTTCAAAAGTTCTTCATTGGCAGTAAAGCGCTTTGAGGCATCCAATGGTTGCTGAAGGCACTAAATAAATACAAGTCTTTCTTTCAAGTTATCAGCTTATTTATTCGTTGGCTGTTTGTCAAACCTTGTATGCAAATTGACTGCATTTTCTAAATAAGTAATTGCAGTTCAAAAGTAATTCACTGTGGGATGTTGTGAAGGTGCTATACAATGCTGTATAAACACAAGCTCTTAATTCTCAAATTAATAAATCCTTCTATTTACAGGTACTAACAATGCCAGGTTGGCAGCCATGCTGCGACAATTAGCACAGTACCATGCCAAAGATCCAAATAACCTTTTCATGGTTAGAATAGCACAGGTGGGTGGACAGTTCTAACGAAACGTAATTCTGAATTACTGATGTATCATTTAAGATGATGTATGAAGATTTGTCTAACTTGGAATGTAAATCAGCTGATTCTTAGTTCAAGAGAACCTGTACTTTTTAACCTCTTCATCAATCTTGAGATCTATTTATTGTTTTAAATGTTAGTGCCCCTCAACCTAGTTGGTGCCACCCTGTAATTTATTTGCAGATCAAGTAGGCAGGTTCAAAATTGGGTCCGTCATATTGGTATAGTCTGCACTTTATGGGAATAAAGATATAAATAAGATCAAATCATAGCTCTTGCTGGAAGTGCATTCTTGTGAATGTCATACGGAAGGGAGGCGGTTTGGAGCTCAGCTTTGAAACTACTTGTGGTCAAACGCTCATTGATAAGGCTCATGAGATTAATAGCCTTTTGATCAAGGTGCAGCAGGGGTCTAGCACCAATGAAATTGTACACCAGCAAAAAAAACTTTCCTCCAGGAAGAGATAAATTGCCTGGGCAATTGAAAAAGCTACTTTTTGTACTATTGTGGATTAAATTTTTCAAATGGTTAATGGTAACACAATTAACTACAAAATTAATTCCCCAATGATTGATGTGCCATAATTGGTAAATGTGTGATTTTCTCACTATATGGTGGGTTAATTGTTTGAATTCAGGAACGATGAGCATGTTTATTTCCATTTGTAATAGTTTCTTCCATTCTTATTTGAAACACTAGATGGAGTAGCTTGATTCACTGGAAGGGAAAGTGCCGGTGGCCATCTTGTCTCATGGCAAGCCAACACAGCACTTGGCAGCTGTTTGTGGACCTGCTTTAGGGACTGTTTTAAAAAAAAAATCAAGACGTGAATAATCCTGGTTTCACTAAAGATGAAATTGAGTTAATTGACAATATTGTACTATCTCATTCGAAATCAAAAGCAAAATCATGAACTTAGAATATAAATTTGCTTTATTTCTCTAATTAGGGTTTGACTCACCTTGGAAAGGGAACACTCACTTTGTGTCCATACCACAGTGACAGACAACTAATGAGCCAAGTAGCAGTGGCTGGTCTTCTCACTGTACTGGTCTCTTTTCTTGATGTGAAGAACAGTAAGTTTTGTTCAGTTTAATTTACAGAACTTTGTGATGCATGGTTGATTGCATTAGTACTAACATATTAATGGCTGACATGTATTGAAAGTATTTTTAAAAATATGTTTTTAGTATGTGTTTACAAAAAGAAATTCAAGCTTTGTAATTGAAATTAGGGTTATATGTTAACACTTCTTGGCAACTTTTTAAAATTTTCTCACCTCTTCCCTTTTGGAACCTGGTTTAAATTGAAATTCAGAAAATTCCATCAGTGCAGGAGATGAAGCCAAATAATGTAAACCCACTGAGTATTTTTTGGTCCCTGTCAAGCCTGATATACGAGGTATGACATGATTGGCGTCACCATTAAGTAGTAATGCACTTTTTTAGAGAATAACTTTTATTGACACATCACAATCACCTAATGCACGTTTGTGTGAGCATCACTTCCAGTTCTCAATAATATTCTCTCAGCATTTTTCTTTGCTATGGACAAAGAATTAACTTTTAACGTCTTAATTTTTTTAGGTTTTTCTTGACTTTTCAGGTTTCTGATGAAAGGTTAGCTTCTTTCTCTCCCTGTGGTGGTGGTCTGACTTACTGAGTGTTTCCAGCACTTTGTTTTTATTTGATGTCTTCTGAATATTTTGTCTTTTATTATGTTCTTCCATCTTTTAACTATTTGTATCAAGTTTGGCAAGAAGTGAACAAGCTGGATTGAAAATTGTGCTGTATAAGTGGCCCCATGGCTTTTATATATAATCAAGTGCATTTGTCATCTGCTTTATTTCAATATGATATTACAATGCAGCACAATTATTATTTAAAAAGGACCTTTAAAAACAGTAATCACATCTAGCATGGGTAAATTCTAACCACCAAACAGCTTGAACATTAACACCTAATGAAGAAAACAGTTAACATTTCAGTTCAGTGACATTATGTCAGAACTTTCATCAGTTCTTCAGATGCTGCTGACCTGCTGAGTATTTCCAGTATTTTCTGCTTTAAGTTATTTATTTAACAGGGCAGTCATCATTGAAAAAGAAAAAGACATTTGTGTATGGAGATTTTATTAGTTATTCATTTAAGTGGGCTTGACTAACTCAAACTTGTGGTAGTGGGAAGATAGAAAAATTTAATCTGTACAAAGTTGGAAAATGTAGAAAATTAAAATAATTATACTTGTGGCATTAATGATTAATGTGCAATGGTGTCTAAAAATGAATTGTTTTATTTACAGTAATTCTTGGGAAGTCTCATTATATTCTTTATGGGCTTGTTGCTGCAATGCAGCCTCGAATGCTAGTTACGTTTGATGAAGAGCTCCAACCATTGCCAGTGTCAGTTCGTGTTGGCCAGGTATGAAACAGCATGATACCGTGTTGAATTAGTTAAAGCAGTGAACTTTATACAAAAACAAAAATACCTGGAAAAACTCAGCAGGTCTGACACCATCTGCGGAGAGGAACACAGTTAATGCTTCGAGTCCTTATGACTCTTCATCAGAACTAAGTAAAAATAGAAATGAGGTGGAATATAAGTTGGTTGAAAGGGGGGTAGGACAGGTGAAGCTGGATAGAGGGCCAGTGATAGGTGGAGGCAAAGAAGAGATTGCTAAAGATGTTATCGACAAAAGGACAAAGGGGTGTTGACGGTGTGACATTAGCTGAGGAATGTGCTAATATTGACATTCAGGGTAGAAAGCGGGACAAGCAAGGTACAGATAGCCCTAGTGGGGGTGGGGTGGGGGGGAAGGGATAGAAATAGGCTAAACGGTAGAGATAAAACAATGGATGGAAATACATTTGAAAATAATGGAAATAGGTGGCCATTATTTTTAAGTGTATTTCTATCCATTGTTTTATTTTAACCTTTTAACCTATTTCGATCCCTTCCCCCCACCCCACCCCTGTTGGGCTATCTGTCACTTGCTCGTCCTGCTTTCTACCCTGAATGTCATCATTAGCACATTCCTCAGCTAATATCATCACCGTCAATACCCCTTTGTCCTTTTGTCTATGACATCTTTAGCAATCTCTTCTTTGGCTCCACCTATCACTGGCCCTCTATCCAGCTCTACCTGTCCAACCCCCCCTCAACCAGCTTATATTCCACCTCATTTCTATTTTTCCTTAGTTCTGATGAAGAGTCATACGGACTCGAAGCGTTAACTGTATTACTCTCCGCAGATGCTGTCAGACCTGCTGAGTTTTTCCAGGTATTTTTGTTATTGCTTCAAATTTCCAGCACCCGCAGTATTTTGCTTTTAACTTTATTTTATAATCATCTTCAAAAAGGCAAACTTCAGAATCCCTGCTGCCAAAATGCTTAGTTTTCTTATGAAAGGTCTGAAAGTCTATGCAAAATATAAATGCTATAATAAGGCAGTACTGAGTTGGCTGCATTCACAAGAATCTGATGCAATGTATTGGTCCAGTCTTAGAATAGTAGGGGTGTGATTTCACATCCTCAATTCCCTAGTGAGTTTCTGACTACATCTGTGTCCATCTGGGGAAATTAGACAGCTAGTTACCTGCTCAATACCTCAAAGGGAAGGTGAAAAAATTCAAAAATGGACAATTTCAGAATTCCAAGTCGTAAATATTTAATACTACAGAACTTGTGGAATCAAGCATAGCAGTACCAATCTCTGCCAATAAAACGTGTTTAAAGGTTGAAAAGTTTAGAAAAACTATAATTCCAAGAAAAGGAATTTTAAAAATGCACCTATTTTGTTGTTGGTAGAGCTTGTGTGTGCAAGACAAGTTTTGAGTTATAGATTTAGGCACAATTTAAGCACTTACATTAATATTTAATATAATTGTTTTTAAGTCAAACTGCTTTTCTTCCTACACTTCCTCCTTTCTTCATTTAATATCTTCATACTTTGTATAGATCTATTGGCTGTGCCATATTGTAATAAGATTCAGATTTACTTCCACAGTTTCTCACAGCAGGCTCAAAGTCCTGGGCTGATGTCAGTGGGAAATGTTGAGTTGAAGATAGACTATCTGTTTCCTTTTCCTGCACCTTCTCTGGGTGAAGGGGAAACTTGTAAAATCTTAGGGCTCACCTGATGCTATTCCCCCACGTCACCAAAATGCTTCTGCCAGTAGCATTGGTAGAAGCATTTTTGTTGGTGGCTTTACTGATTTCTTAACTAGAGAATCTGTAGGACTGGTAATCTAAAGTGGGATTGAATAGTTGGAAAGATCTATTGACTCATCTTGTTTTGTTTCAGGCTGTGGATGTTGTAGGCCAAGCTGGCAAGCCCAAGACCATCACAGGATTCCAGACACATACTACACCTGTGCTATTAGCACATGGCGAAAGAGCTGAATTGGCAACCGAAGAGTACATGCCTCTAACCCCAATCCTGGAGGGGTTTGTCATTTTACGCAAAAATCCCAATTATAGTGTGTAGCTTGTGGTTAATACTTGGTGCTTTGTACATGGAGTTTCTTTTAGAGAATAGTCACCATCCATGCCCAAAAGGTGATGCTGGTACTTTGGTAAAACAGGATCACCAGTCTACTCTTGAACCGGTTTTAATTATTGGTTCAGAACTTCTATATTTTATATTACTTTGCCGCATGATGGATGTACTTCATTAAATTTTGTTATAATGCTACAAATCTAAATAAAGTTATTTCTTGTCCACCAATGAGGGTTTGTAATGTTAGTCTTTTACAGTAATTGTTTGTGTTTATATTCCAAATTAAAATAGTGTATTACTAATATATTGGATGTGGTTTGTGAAATAGCCATTTTAAACATTATTCATTACTGGTTTGCCTATTAAATTCATTATCAAAAGGATAGGACCTGAGAACAGGAGTAGGGCATTTAGCTCCAAGCCTGTCTGTCATTCATTGCAATCGTGGCTGCTCTGCAACCTAACTGCCATTGCCCCCATATCCCTTAATACCTTTGGTTAACAAAAATCTACCCATCTCAGATTTAAAATTAGCAGTTAATCTAGTATGAGTTGCTGTTTGCAAAAGAGAATTCTAAACTTTTGCCACCCTTGTGTGTAGAAATGTTTCCTAACTTTGTTCCTAAAAGATGGCTCTAACTTCTTAACTATGCCCCTAGTCCTAGATTCCCCAGCCAGCAGCAATAATTTCTATCTTATCTATCCTATCTGTTCCCCTTAATACCTTGAAAATGTGATCAAAACCCCCATTAATCTTTTGAATTCATATGTGTACAACCTAGTTTGTGTAGTCACCTTGTAATTTAACCCTTGGAGTCCAGGTATCATTCTGGTAAAGCTATGTTACACTGCCTCCGATGCCAATGTATCCTTCCAAAGTTATGGTTTCCGGATTTGCACCCAGTTCTTGCGTGAAGAATAGTCACTTGCGAGAGATACAGAGGGGCTGCCAGCCCTTGGGATGTAGTTCAGCATAATATGCTATTTTCAAAGACAAGAACGGAAAATTAATAAAGTAAGCTATTAATTTTCTATATCTAATAAAATCTCAGCCTAATATTCTCAATACTATTTCAAATTGTTAATTCCAAACTGTTGATTAGCTACACAAAGAAAATACAGCTTTAATAACAGCTGTGAGCTTTGCTTAAGTAATCAACTTTGTTCAATTATTTTAATCCAAATTAAGTGATTTTGAATTGTTTTAATCTATCTGATTTAAGTATATTTTTTGAAGATGCATTCAGGTCAGTTTGAGCACATAGTAAATTCTGCACATATCATGTTCGATCCACTTTGTTGCTACATGATCATTCCAGTTTGTGAAAGCTACATTCTTGGTGTGTGATTATTAATCTTGCCACACAGATACAGGACATAAAAATTGTCCAAAGCAGGTTTAATTTTGTATTAAAAGTGAAGTAATGCCTAGTTCAGGAACTAAAGATTCATAATTCTACCTTCTGATTCCAGAGAAACTAAATTCCTCTTCTGGAAAGTACTATTTGCCCATAAGTGCTAAGACGAATAAAACTCTTGGCAGAAAATTAAGGCTGGGTCTTAATGATGTAAGGAATCTTTTAACAACAAAATTTATATTCATGTAATGCCACTCAAAGTCTCCAGCTCAGTAAGGATGCAAGTAAAGCTATGGAGTTTCATTCCTGCAGGTTATTCCCAGAGTTTTTAAAACAAAATATTATTTTTTCTTTGCTCTCTCGCGCTCTTCTCTCCGCCGTCCCCCCCCCAACTAATCCAATTCAAATATAATTCATCCTATTTTCTTGGCCATCATTCCTTTGTTTCTCTATCCTTTTAATTGGTTAAGGAGATGGAGCGTTGTTCCTGTCGTACATCAAAGCTCACCACACCTTTAACAGCTCAAATTTCTGAATAATGCTCAATGCTTTGTTCTAGTGAATTTTAGGCAAATCAGGGACTTCACATTAAAACACAAAATCTGAATTCTCATGTCACAGGCAGCAGCAGTGGATTAAAGGATAGTGATGGTGCTCCAAAACTTATAGATGATGGCTGATTTTCTTGTTTTCAAAGATACTGCTCTGGAAGTATTGTTCATAATGTAAATGTATGGATTAAGAATGACTTGTTTCTTTCACTGGTCATGTGGAATCCACCAAATATAAGTTGCACTTCACATATTTAATATACTAAGGGAATGCGCAAAGGATGATCAGCTGAATATGAAATATTGGTTCTCAATTTTATTAATCAATCTCAGCCAGCTGCTCCTAACATGCTGCCCTTCACCCATCTTTGTGAGAAACAAACTATTGTGTTTCATGGAAACTACGATTTTATCAGGCTGTCTTGCCATATTACCTTGACTTTTAGCTGGGCACCTGTCCACATATCCACCATTAATTCTTTGTATGTAAGTCATAACTGTTTACAGGCTATTCAGCTGCAGGGAGGATTATACTTCCCTGATCCAGTTCCAACCCAGGGTCCACATTTGCTTTGTCCAGTAGGAGTTATTTGGAGTAGAAACCCTGGCTGTTTTTTGCCCCCTTCTCTAGCCCAGCAATGTTGAAGCTAATTATAGCTTATGACTGCTAATGGAAATAGAATTAGTACAGCATAAGCAATCATTCAAACCTGGGACCCTTCTATTCTGCATTACTTAGTATTGGAAGCCTTTACCTATTAATTCATGAGGGGAAACCTACATTTATGTTTATCAACATTTTTCAAACCTTATTCTTGTTTCCTGTCAGTTTCACCTCTTCTGAAATTGCATCACAATCTTTCCAGTGAAAATACAATTTGGATCTGATCCACTTTGTAAGTTACAGCCCCCCGCTTCCTCCCCTCCCCTCCACTGCCCAATTGACAATATATCAAATGTGGCCTTGAGTATGATCTGGCCAAGGTTAAAATAACTTGTTTTGACTTGTGCTCAAATGCCCTTGAGATGCATCCTAGTATTTAATTAGCTATGTCAATAAAAGCGGTACATTGACTGGAAATTTTTAATGGATAATAAATCACACCCAAATTCTTTCTTTTGCTAATTAACAATACATTGGAAAGGGAAATGTGAAATATAAACAGTGCCTTAAAATTATCACAGTTAAACCTATTAGTCCTTAAAGCTCTTCGCTTTCAAATTAATTGGTCCAAATCTCTGTGGATGTTAATCTCTCTCCTATTTGTCAGCCATTTTTCTTTGTGTCAAGACTTTTGAATTCATTGTTCCTATCTGAGTCCAATTTAGCATGGATTATGCACGTTATCCTTCATTTTAACCTTGCATTGGAATGGACAATGACCTTAATGAGCTTGGATAAGCAATGGAAAAACTGGACATTGGTTTGTAATGACAGTAAGAACAAAGACCTCAGTTGGAAAGCAAATATATATATTAGCTAAGAGCAGGTTTGGGACGATGGACATATTCCTTCTCTCCCTCTCCCCACCCCAATTAAATAGGAACTGTCTCAGCCAAACTCTCATTTGAAAAGTAACCATTAGAACAAGGCACCAAAGGGTTTTGCTGCACCTAAGCTATACTCTAATGTGCCATTAGCTTCACGAAAGGAGAGGGGGGAATAAAGATAAATTGCGGGCTATCCATTTTTTCCACAAGAATATTTTTTCACCTATTCCTCTGAAAAGTGCATTGTAAAACAAATTTGATGTTATCCTTCCTCTCCTGAAGATATTGGTTGATTCTTTAAAGCAGTGGCGGGGGGCTGAACCACTGCTGCAAGTTTTTTTCAGGCTTACAGGTAGCTTTCTTAGAATCTTACAACACAATGAGCCTATTGTGCTTGTCAGCTCTCTGAAAAGGTTATGCAATTAATACCTTTCTCTGTTCTTACCCTTTACCCTTTTAATTTTTAAAAATATTTATCTGCTCTTTTAAATACTATTGTGAATTTTGCTTCCACACTCTTTTGATGGGGCCTTCCCTGTCTTCACAAGCCTCTGCTTTCTATCCTCCAATAACACATATTCCAGAAGAAAAACTCTCTGACATTTTATGTTTTGGTACACAGAATTTGAGAAGAAAACGCTGTTTTATTATAAAATAGATGAATTGCTAGTGTATTGTAAAGCTAGAAAATAGTAGTGGATTCTCAATAGATTAAGCCAGTTTCTTCAACTTGCAGAGCAAATAGGGCTCCTTTCATTTTTGTCAGCTAGAGACCCGATTTTCATTAAAAGCAGAATCATTCCTAAAAGTCTCCAAACCAATTTACTGGGGAATCCACACAAGTTTCTGTTTCCCTGATGTAGAATGTACACTCTCTAGGACACACCCTACTTACATAAGTACAGAGAATGAAGGAGAAGGTCGGCAACGATCAGGGTTCAGGAACTTCCACAAGTGCACAGGAGTATTGCTGAAGTTTAACCATTTAAAAACCATGCAGTTTATCAGCACAGCACATTGGTAGGAACAAGGTGGAAGAATTGCTATCACATAGTGTGAAATTCTTGGGAAGGGACACTAAGTTTTTTTTTAAAACTGCTGAATATGCTGTAAATACATGGATTCTTTTATTGTCCTACACTCCCTCTGCTGGTACATGGGTATGGTAACCTTAACTGGACAAAATGTACAATGCAATTTTCAATACATTTCATCCCTCCCCTTCCTAGCAAATGAGAGGCATAATGTGGTTCAATGGTTTGTTTCTAAAAGTATAAACAATAAACTTAAGCATAATGTGGACATTCAACTTCACCAGAAACGCGATTACATATTCTAACTTTTCTGTTAATTTAGCAATACACTCATTCATGTACAGTGGGATGAAATCTTTGTTCACCAACTAAAAATAGTTCACTTTGTAGTATAATTTAAGTATGGTGTAAATAATCTTGAGTCGGATATTGTTCAACATCAGGTGTGGTCTCATTTAACTTATGTTCTTGATGTCAGAATCGGACTTTATGCTTACGAATGGTATTTACAGTGCTTTGTTACAGATGGAAAGGGGTTCATTTAAATGGCCTTGATTTCTCCTCTCATCACCTGTCTGTAAATAGAAAGGTGTTTTGGTTTGCTTCCCTGTTTATAAGCGGTGGCTTGTTTCCCAACACCTCAGTTTTGGTGTGATCCAATTTTCTATAAATAACCCCACAGCAAACTCGAGATAGGATGAACTCGGAGGGTTAGTTTATTTGTATGCACTCAAATTGTGGGGGGCGTGGGGGTTGCTACATAGCCCCCTGTGTTCTCATACAATAAAAGAGGGTTAGAGAAAGAAAGAGTTACGTGGCAAAGACCACAGAGAAAATAATTTTTGTTTCATTGGAAACCCAGAGTCCAGAATCAAAGCCCAATGGTGTATTCCATCACAGAGGTCAGCAGGCTGAACTGATGCTGGATAATTTGCTTTTCTGGTAGAGTTGACTTTGACGACAAGATAGGCATGCAGGGATGAATCAGCCTTGTAGGCGATGGCACAGAAGTTCCAGTCAAAACAGTATAGATGGGGCCAGGCATTCAAACCTTGACAGAGTCCATTTTCTGTGTTGCTGCTTGCTTTGCAGCTCCACTGGGCGATATTACTGGTTCGCCCAGCCAGGAGTTCATGCCACATGTCTCCCACCTCTAAACTCTGGCTTTGACAAAGGGTATGTATGCCTTTGTTTTGGTCCCCGATATTGTTAATGTTCCAACCACTTAGTCTTAAAGGGAGGTTGCAGGATCCTTTGTCCCAGTGGATGAATCGGCTCTGGTTGGCCAAGCCTGGCTTATGAAACGTAGATGTCCTTTGTATAGTTTTCTTTGAATTTGGTCTCTGCAGCCCAAGGGGGTTGTTAGGGTCTCCAGAGATAATGAGGTGTCAGTTCCTGCGAAACTGCCATATTAGCTCTTATTGTTCGAGGGCCACAGACAGACATAGCTTCAGCATCTCAGGAACCTGCCAATTTAAATGTATGTTCTGACCTTCAGGGCTAGTCCAACATATAGCACTTAAAAAGAATCACAACTTAACTGTCAGTCAGTGAGTGAAAAGACTAACTGCAGTGTTGTGAATGGAAGAGCAACGAATGTTCCTCCAGGTACAGATCCTGTCCTCTTCCATGCTTGCTGCTCTAACTCCTCCAATCACTCTAGCTGCTCCTCCAGAGACAGAATCTTGGATTGGAGGAGCAGGAGGGAGGGAACCTATGAATTTAGGTCTAGGAGCGGTTATTCTGGCTGGTCTCACTGCTGCCACGTAGGAGACTTTTGGCTGTGCTGTCACCAATTGCTGTTTGACCAGCTGCTGGATAACACGCCCGACCTGTTTGACATCTCCAGGAGGCCGAGGAAAAGAAGCAGAAAAAGAAAAAAAGAGGAGGGAGTGTCACAAAGCCCAGCAAATCCCCACCAGTAACAGCCTCACACCAGCACGGATCTGGCTGCCATCCATGCAGACGGTGCTTGGATTCTTGACTTTTCACAGCGACAGCCTGGATGAGTTTTCAGGATGTCATTTTGAAGGGAGGTGAGAAATGGAGAAAATTTGCAGAAGTTACCAATTAATGGGAGGCTCCAGGTCTGGGTCTGGGTCTGGTGCCCATAAAGGATCCGTCAGTTAATGGAAATGCCTCCGTCTAGCAAACAGCTTCAATTTGAGTGAAAGCCCAGAGGGCAGCTGATCTGGAGAGACTTAAACAGCACCATGAGTTTCTCATCATCTGGGCTCTCGCTGAGTATAGCTGGTATCTTGACAATTGTTATTTGCATTTGGGTACTCAACATCAGTACAAGTTTACATTTCCAAGCCTGATGCTTTTCATACAGTTTGGACACCATCAATTTTTTTGGTTGTGAGGGAGGTTCTTGCAACTGGATCACCAGGCATTTTTGTCCTTTTCCAATAATTTTCAGAACTTTTGGCCTTTGTCCACTCTCACCTGTTGTTCATGTACATGTTGATCATTAGCTTCTCAGGGTCGTCCAGGAAGATGTGTGCATATAGGATGTGCAAAGATGAGTGTATCTGGATGCTTTCCAGTGGTCAAGTGAGGAATCACTCTGTAATTACGAAGAAAGCAATACAACTCTTGCTTCCATGATTTGTTCTCAGCTGTAGCTCTACATATCACTTTTTTGATGGTACACATAAATCTCTCTATTTCTCCATTAACTCTTGGCAGATGGGATATGATTTTTTGATGAGTGAAGCCCAGGTAGTTTGCAAATTTACAGAACTCATCATTGTTGGCCCAACCATGGCTAACAAAAGAAATTAAGGATAGTATTAGATCCAAAGAGGAGTCATATAAAGTTGCTAGAAAAAATAGCAAGCCTGAGGAGTGGGAGCAGTTTAGAATTCAGCAAAGGAGGACCAAGAGATTGATTAAGAGGGAAAAAATAGAGCATAAGAGTAAACTTATGCAAGAGACGTGAAAGCTTCTATAAGTATGTAAAAAGAAAAAGATTAGTGACTAAAGTTCCCTTACAGTCCTAAACAGGAGAATTTATTATAGAGAACAAGGAAATAGCAGAGCAATTAAACAACTACTTTAGTTCTGTCTTCATGGAGAAAGACACAAATAACTTCCCAGAAATGCTAGGGAATTGAGGAGGAGGAATTGAAGGAAAGTGAGTGGTGAGGAGGATGTTAAGAGCCTTCAAGGCGATTTAGACAAGTTGAGTGAGTGGCAAATACATGGCAGATGCAGTATAACGTGGATAAGTGTGAAGTTATCCACTTTGGTAGGAAAAACAGAATGGCAGAGTAATATTTAAATGGTGACAGATTGGGAAATGTTGATGTACAAAGGGACCTGGGTATCCTTGTACGCCAATCAATGAAAGCAAGCACGCAGGTGCAGCAAGCAGCTAAGAAGGCAAATGGTGTGTTGGCCTTCATTGCGAGAGGACTTGAGTACAGGAGCAAGGGTGTCTTCCTGCAGCTGTATAGGGCCTTGGTGAGACCACACCTGGAGTATTGTGTGCAGTTTTAGTGAAGCGAAGGTTCACCAGACTGATTCCTGGGATGGCAGGGTTGTTGTATGAGGAGAGATTGGGCTGACTAGGCCTGTATTCACTGGAGTTTAGAAGAATGAGGGGATCTCTTTGAAACATATAAAATTCTGATAGAGATAGACAGACTGGATGCACAGTTGACGTTTCCTCTTGCTGGGGGGCATCTAGAACAAGATGTCACAATCTCAGGATGCAGAGTAGGCCATATAGGACTGAGGTGAGTAGAAACTTCTTCACTCAGAGGGTGGTGAACCTGTGGAATTCTCCACCACAGAAGGCTGTGGAGGTCGAGTCATTGAATAGATTTCTAGACTCTACAGGGATATGGGGAGAGGGCGGGAGTATGGAGTATGGGATCAGCCATGATCGTTTTGAATGGCAGAGCAGGCTCGAAGGGCTGAATGACCTACTCCTGCTCTTATTTTCTATGTTTGTTGAATGGGGGCCCATTGCCACTTCTCAACATTTGAGAGACTCTAAACAAAGTGAAAATCTGGTCAAGCTTTGGGATGATTGCTTTTGTTGAAGTAGACATAATTATTTCTACGACTGGGAATTTGCTGCAGTCATCAGTGACAACAAGAGGATGTTCAACAGTGTGCAGATTCTGCAAAATCAATGCTAACTTCAATCCATGGTCCTGGAGGTAGTTCAGACATCTTGAGAGGATCACGAAGATTTGACATTGTGGTGGTTGACATGGTAAACTCTGAATAATTTTGTGCTCTACATTTACATCTAACTTTGTGCCGATACGGTCAATTCCTGGGAACATAGGAACAGGAGTAGGTCAGTTGGCCCATCGAGCCTGCTCCGCCATTCAGTTAGATCATGGCTGATCGTGTACTTCAATGCCACTTTCCTGCACAATCTCCATATCCGTTGATGTCATTAGTCTCCAGAAATCTATCAATTTCTGTCTTGAACGTGCTCAATTATTGAGCTTCCACAGTGTTCTAGGGTAGAAAATTCCAGCGATTCACCACCCTCTGAGTGAAGAAATTCCTCCTCATCTCAGTCTTAAATGGCCTGCCCCTTATCCTGAGATTATGTCCCCTGGTTTTAGACTCACCAGCCAGCGGAAACATTTATCTACATCCAGCCTGTCACGCCCTGTAAAAATTTTGTAAGTTTCAATGAGGTCACCCCTTATTCTTCGAAACTGTTGGGAATGCAGACCCAGCCTCCACAATCTCTCCTCATAAAACAATCCTGCCAACCGAGGGGTTAATCTGGTGAACCTCCATTGCACTCCCTCTATGATAAGTATAATCTTCCTTAGATAAGGAGAACAAAACGTGCACAATACTCCAGGTGAGATCTCACCAACGTTCTATATAACTGCAGCAAGACATCCTTACTCCTGTACTCAAATCCTTCTCAATGAAGCCAACATACCATTTGCCTTCCTAATTGCTTGCTGCACCTGCATGCTAGCTTTTAGTGACTCATGAAAAAGGACACCCAGGTCCCTTTGGACACCTGCACTTCCCAACCTCTCACCGTTTTAAAATATATTCTGCCTTCCTGTTTTTTCTACCAAGGTGAATAACTTTACACTTATTCCCATTATATTCCATCTATCATGTTCTAGCCCATTCACTTAGCCTTTCCAAATCCTCTTGAATCCTCCTCACAACTTACATTCCCATCCAGTTTGGTGTCACCAGCAAATTTGGAAATATTACAATTGGTCCCCACATCCAAATCATTTATATAGATTGTGAAAAGCTGTGAACCTAGCACTGATCCTAGTAACAGCCTGCCATCCTGAGAATGATCTGTTTATTCCTACTCTCTGCTTTCTATCCATAAAAGTATATTACCCCTAATCCCATGTGCTCTAATTTTATTTGCCAACCTCCCGTGTAGGACCTTATTGAAAGACTTCTGAAAATCCAAATACAGCACATCCACTGGTTCTCCTTTATCTATGCTACAAGTAACATCCTCAAAAAACTCTAAGTTTGTCAAACATTTTCCTTCCCTAAATCCTTGATGACTCTGCCCGATTTTACCATTCTTTTCTAAATGTCCAGTTATTACATCCTTCAAAATAGATTCTAACATTTTCCCAACTACTGATGTCAAACTAACAGGTCTGTAGTTCTCCATAATAAAAACAGAAAATGCTGGGAAAACACAGCAGGTCTGGCAGCATCTGTGGAGAGAGAAACAGAGTTATTGTTTCGAGTCCATATGACTCTTCTTAACAGCTGCTTTTGCTTTTAATTGACTGCCACTTCTCTTCCAGGAATGCCTACCTTGAAGAAGTACTGCTCTTCTATCCAACAGGATTCCTGTTTGTCTCTTTCACCCTGTTCACCTTCAACACCATTTCCCTCCTGGTGTTTGACAAGGTGTTTACCAAAACTCGCTTTCACAGCCTTATTTCCTTCCTCAGCGACTGTCTCCGTCTCAGACATACCCTACTTGGATTCCAACTGAAGTTCCATCCCTCATGTTTTGAATTCACCCAGGATTACAGGTATCTCCGGGACATACAACGTTCCTCGGACTGATGTTCTCGCCACATCCTGAGATCCACTCTCAGTGCCATGCGCCACCACACTCAACCTCTCTCTCCAGCAGCACCAACTCATCCTATCTCAAAGCTGTCCTTGTCCCCAGTTTCATTTTATTCTTTGTCTCATCTGACGCCTTAACAAGAAACTTTTTCTCTTCCTTTCAGGTGTTAAAGAACGCAAAAAAAGAGCTCTGAAGAATAGTCATACAAACTCAAAACGTTAACTCTGTTTCTCTCTCCACAGATGCTGCCAGACCTGCTGAGTTTTTCCAGCATTTTCTGTTTTTATTTCAGATTTCCAGCATCTGCAGTATTTTGCTTTTATCTGTAGTTCTCCATTCTCCCTTTTCCTCCCTTCTTAAATAGTGAGGTTACATTAACTACTTTTCAGTCCATAGGAACCTTTCCAGAATCTATGGAATTTTGAAAGATAACCACCAATGCATTCACTATCTCTTTAGCCACCTCCTTCAACAGTCTGGGATGAAGCACATCAGGTCCAGGAGATCTATCATTCTTCAACCCAGTTAATTTTTCAAATACTATCTCTTTACTAAAACTAATTTCTTTTAGTTCCTCAGTTTCACAAGTCCCTTGGTCACCTGGTATTTCTGGGAGATTTTCTGTATCTTCTTCCATGAAGACAGATGCAAAGTAACTGTTTAGTTTCTCTGCCATTTCCCTGTTCTCTATAATGAATACTCCTGTCCCCATCCCTAAAGGCTACACATTTGTCCTAGATAATCTTTCCTTTTTCACATACCTAAAGAAGCTTTTACAGTCCACCTTTATGTTCTTCGCTAGTTTGCATTTATATTCTCTTTTCACTTCCTTAATCAGTTTCCTGGTCCTCCTGGGTTCTAAATTGCCCCCAATCCTCAGGCTTACCACTTTTTTGGCACCCTTATAAGCCACTTCCTTTGATCTAATGCAACCTTTAACTTCTTTGGTTGACCACAGTTGATTTATCTTACCCTTTTGGTATTTGTGCCTTAGAGGATATATATGTTGTAGACCGTGTAGTATTTCTTTAAATATAAGCCATTGCCTGTCTACCACCAAATCTTTTACTGTATTTTCCCAATCCACCATAGCCAACTTGCCCCTCACCTTCATAACTTCCTTTCTTCAGATTTAAGACCCTAGTTTCAGAACGAACTATATTGCATTCAAACTTAATGCAAAATTCTATCATATTACGGTCACTATTTCCCAAAGGTTCCTTTACATCAAGGTTATTAATTAGCCCTTTCTCATTACACACTAAATCCAAAATAGCCTGATCCCTAGTTGGCTTCTCAATGTACTGCTCCAGAAACCCATCTCATTCACACTCCAGAAACTCACCCTCTTTAGCATTAGTGCTGATTTGGTTAACCCAGTCTATGTGTAAATTGAAGTTGCCCATTATTACTGTATTACCCACATTACATGCATCTCTAATTTCCTGATTTAGACCGTGTCCACCATAACCATTACAGTTTGGTGGCCTATAAACAACTCCCTTGTTTGCTGTCCCTTGCTTTTTCTACATCTGATTCTACATCTTGAAGTACACCATTTCCCTAAGCAGTTGTTTGGTTTTGACAATTCCCCGGTGACTTTCATGTGTTATATCTGCAACACGTTCTCTCAATGATTGCAGAATGACAACAGTTGCCACATAGCACAGACGTGATTGTAGAGGTGAGCTCATTTCGAACATTGTGAAGATCTTGATGTGTGTGCGCAATTTTGTTTGTACACACTCTCTTGGTTATGTCTTTCCAGTTTCGTGATTCCATAGCTGTCACACATAAATGCAGTGCCTCATCTGGCTTTGTTGCTGCTTTGGTGCTGCATTTACGCTTACGTAGTTATGACATTGTTCGGAAACCTTTCTTCAGGACTAATAGGACTGATTGTCGGCAACAGATGTCACGAAAGAAAGTCCACTGGGTTGAACTTGCCTGGTTGATACACAATATGGAATGCGTATTCTTGTAGTTTGAGTATCCAATTCCTCTATTCAGGAGGGTGGTTTGCTATGTGAATTGTTGAACAAGCTTACTAATGGTCTAAGATCAATTATTACTTCAAACTCACTTCTATACAAATAAAGATGAAAGTGTAAGATACTCCATGTGATTGAGCGCTTCTCTCTCTGATGGCAAAAAATTGTTGCTGTACAAGCATTGGCAATCTGCTTGCCATCGCAATGATGGATTTGTTACCTGTCTTGTCTTTTTGTCAAGACCTGCACCTAAGCCAACCAGGCTTGCGTCCATTACTGGCTGGGTGGTTTTCTCAGCATCGAAAAAGGCATTTGTGCAACTTGCTGACAACAATCCTTTGATCTGGTTTCCAGCCTGTGTGTGAGATTTAGTCCAGCACCACTTGGTGGTCTCTTTTATGAGATCACATAGGGAGAAGATAACTTAGTAAGGTCAGGAATGAAGTGACTACAATATATGATGAACCCTAGCAGACTCTGGACCTCGTGCCCGTTTGTAGGATCCAGGGCATTTACAATCAAACTTTCCATGGATCAAGGATACCCCTCCAACACTGAACACATGACTGAAGAATTCAACTCTGCTTTCATTGAACAAACACTTCTAAGATGATTTAGGCATGCAGTGCACGTAAGCATGTCTTGAGTTCACTTTCAGTGAGACAGTAGATGAGAATGTCAACACTGATGTTCATTTAACATGTCTTCAAGTCCTTGCAGTGCAGACTGAATCACATGCTGAAATACCTCAGCTTCTGAATTGACTCCAAAGTTCAGCCTCTTGTACCAAAGAAATACAATATGAGCGGAGAATGCTGTATGGCACCTTGATTCTTCTGTGAGATTAATTGATGGTAGTTTGCATTGAGGTCAATGCGGGAAGCGGATCAATGTAGATTCTAATCTGGCTCTTGCTTTGTTTCTTGACGACTTGTCTGGGTGAGACCCAAGGGGTAGATTCACCCCAAATTTCTCAATAATGTCAAGGTCAAGTAAATGCTGAAGTTCCTTCTCTGTTGGCTTTCTGGCAGGAAATGATATTTGTCTATGTTGATGCATAGCTGGTGTAAAGGAACTATCATATTTTCCCTGATATTACTGTGGGATGCTTTAAAGCAGGCTTATGTTTATGTGTGTATGTTTCAGTGTGTTTGAATAATTTAAGTAAACCGCAGAAATCTATATGGGGGTGGCCATGTGAGATCTTGAAAGGTGTGCCATATGAAACAGACTTGTGGAAAAGCCTCCAGCCACCCTGGAGAAGTCTGCTGTTCCAGTAACCAAGGTTGTGTTAAAAGCCTTGGAATTCCATTGACAAGTGAGAGGGAGAAAGAAGCTTTGAAATATCTCCCTTATAGGAACAGCGGGTGCTTATGGTAATCTTGCTGGATGTTTTATAGATTAATAATCTATTTTGGGCTGTTGCCTGAAAGGGATGTGTAGTTGGGAGTCTAGTTAAGTTTAAGTCTTGTGGAACTGTTATAAAACGAAATGTAACTATGTACCGGAAATCTTGTGTGTTTAAGTGTTCTTTCCTTTTGTTAATAAATGTTTTCGTTGAATCTTTAAAATCTCTAAAGGTAGTAGTGGACCCGTTACTTCTGACTTCAGCACACAAACCTTCTCGTAATAAACACAAATTGCAAAATCGTTGTGATAGCATGGCCAAGTTTCCCTCTGGGATTTGGTCAGCCTGGCACATACCACTTGCCATATCATAACACTGGGAGCACATTAGGGTCTATGTGGGCTTTACATGTAACACCTTTCAGTTTGCCAGATTGAAGCGGTTAGCATACAATTCAAGAATGCTGTTGGTATGCGTAGGAATCGCATATGTGACTGCAATCATATGCAGTTCTGTTGCTGTATGGAAACTTGTGTGTCACTTTCTCCAGATTTTGACATAGAATGTATCATTTATTCTAATGTCTTTAAATGAAATTGGCATTTCAAAAGTCCTGAGAACTTTCAGTGGTTTGTCACTATTGTAAGGGAAATATTATGTGTTTGTTGAGCATTTTGTCTCCGATGACACTGACAGATGACATATAGCTGCTGCATCTATGAGAGCATCTATGTCCAAGCAGCCAGTGGTCACTGTCACATTCTGGTCTCTGTGTCTGAAAGAGAACACAGAAGTATATTCAGGGTCATCCACTTCTACATTGGCTACATTCTCTCATTATTTTGCTGTACTAAGCATGTGTGGCATCATCCTGGTGGTATTGGTCTTAGTAGTTGATTTTGCTGATGAGTGACAAATGTGAGCAAAATGGTTGAGATTTTCATGGGCTTTACGTTGTTTGTCAGTTACAGGACATTCTGTCCGGTGTGGATAAGCACGGCCACAATGGAAACATTGCTTGGACAACTCACAACTGTTTGCAAGACTGCTGTTGTTGCTTTCCAGGTGGTTTCCTGGTGAACAGTGTTAACTGGAATTGAACTTGGAGTGTGGTAATTACTGTTGGCATCCTCAACTTCAGTAGCTCTGTACTCTGAAAGTGATAGAACTCCAGCAGCCCTGACAGCTTTCTGTCTTTCTTGAGTGCTTTTTGGCATAGCTAACTAGAGAAACAACCTTTGATTATTTGTGTTTTGATTTCTTGTTTGACACTTTTGCCAACATAGGAATACAGATGATGCCTCCAATGCACGTCAAAATGTGGTAGAAACAAAAACAGAAAATGCTGGAAAGACTCAGCAGGTCTAACAGCTTCTGCGGAGAATGTTTCAAGTCCTTATGACTCTTCTTCAGAGCTAAAGAGAAGTAAAAATATAATTAAATTTATACTGGGCAGAATTTTGCCCTCGGATGGCGGGTGGGCAGATAGCCGACCCCCGCCTCCGAAACAGGGCCCACCGCCATTTTGAGTGGGCGGGCCAATTAAGGCCCGCCCAGCAGCCTGCCCGACAGGAAGCGCTATGTGCTCTGCGCTTCCTGTTCTGGGGGGGGAGGGAATCCCCATCTGTCAAAGTGCGCTCTTTTGCGCATGCGCACGAAAGAGCACATTGCTCCCTGAGGCAAAGTCCTGTCTCAGGGAGATTCGTGAGAAGCAAGTAAAGTCTAAAAATAGAAGAATATTAAAATTATTAACATGTCCCCCTCATGTGACAATGTCACACGAGATGGGACATGTTAATAATAAACACTTAAAATCTTTACATTTTTAAAGAACAGACATGAAACTTCATCCTGCCAGTGGATGAAGTTTCATGAATAATCTGGAGCCCGCTGGGGCTCCTGGCCTGCCCACCAGCCTTAAACTGGGACAGGCAGGTCTTTAATTATCTTAATTAGCCTGTTAATGGCCTCAATTGGCCATTGACAGGTCGGTGGATGAACAGCTGATTTCGCTGTCCGCCCACCTTCCTAAAAATTTAAAGGGACCAGGATGACATCGGGGATTCCTCCCGACGTCACCCCGCGTCATTTTCCCCTCAGCGAGCGTGCCCCGCCCCAAATCGCTGAGGGGAAAATCCTGGCCACTCTTTAAAGGGGGTGTAGCAGGTGAAGCTGGATAGAAGGCCAGCGATAGGAGAGATTGCTAGAGATGTCATGGACAAAAGGACAAAGGGGCGTTAATGATAGTGTTATTGGCTAAAGGAGGTGCTGATGGTGGCATTAAGGTCAGAAAGCAGAATGTGATAATAGGACAAGGGTAAGCACTCTGGAAAGAAAAACATGAACAAGTGACAGATGGCCATGCTGGGGGTGGGGTGGGGGGAAGGGGCGGTGGTGGGAAAAAAGATTGAAAATAGAATAAAAGGTGGGGATAAAGCAATGAATAAAAATGAAAATAAATAAAAAATAAAAATAAATGAATAAAAAATAAAAATGAAAAAATACAAGTTAAAAAATGAAAATGAATATTGGGGTGGGGATGGAGGAGAGAGTGCATGATCTGAAGTTGTTGAACTCAATGTTAAGTCCGGAAAGCTGTAAAGTGCCTAATCGGAAGATGAGGTGCTGTTCCTCCAGTTTGTGTTGAGCTTCACTGGAACATTGCAGCAGGCCAAGGATGGGCATGTGGGCATGACAGCAGGGCGGTGTGTTGAAATGGAAAGCAACAGGAAGGTCTGGGTCATGCTTGCGGACAGACCGAAAGTGTTCCGCAAAGCGGTCACCCAGTCTGCGTTTGGTCTCCCCCATGTAGAGGAGACCGCATTGGGAGCAGCAAATGCAGTAGACCAAATTGAAGGAGGTGCAAGTGAAGCGCTGCTTCACCTGAAAGGAGTGTTTGGGCCCTTGTACGGTGAGGATGGAGGAGGTAAGGGGGCAGGTGTTGCACCTTCTGCGATTGCATGGGAAGGTGCCATGGGAGAGGGATGAGGTGTTGGGGGTCATGGAGGAGTGGACCAGGGTGTTCTGGAGGGAATGGTCCCTACGGAATGCCGACATGGGGGGGGTGAAGGGAAGATGTGTTTGGTGGTGGCATCATGCTGGAGTTGGCAGAAATGGCGGAGGATGATCCTTTGAATGTGGAGGCTGGTGGGGTGAAAAGTGAGGACAATGGGGACCCTATCATGGTTCTGGGAAGGAGAGGAAGGTGTTAGGGCAGAGGCATGGGAGATGGGTTGGACACGGTTGAGGGCCCTCAACCATCATGGGTGGGAATCCTTGGTTAAGGAAGAAATGTGGTAGATTGAGCATAGACAGCACCATCTTGACCAGCAATGCAGCAATAGTGCATGATCAACGATCCAGGATCGCATTCCTTTCAAAGAAAAGCTTCTCGAATGATCCGAGATATTTTTTGGTTGGATGGTTATTTTTGCAATCTCAGTATATGTGTACACTGTGCAGGGCTTCCTCTTGCTAATCCCAAACTGGAATGCCTCTTGTGTGACCAACAACAGACTAGAGCCTCAATGTGTTACCTAAACTTACAACTTAAAATGCTGTGCTATCTGTAGGAAGTAGACAAAGATCTTCCTAAAGTTGCATACCTGAAAGCAATGTTTCAAATTTTCACCCTTTTCATCACCATTGTGCAGTTCTTGGGGGGAAACAGTAAGATTGAACAAAATTCAGTAAGAAGCAGAACTGCAGCATGTGTTGTTAAAACATGGATTCCTTTATTCTCCTTCTAGACTCCCTCTGCTGGTACATGGTATTGGTAGCCTTAAGTGGTTAAAACATACAATGCAATTTTCAATACTCTACAGATAGGTCCTGAAGTCTTGTGGCACAGTAAGTAGTGTCCCTGCCTCTGAGCCAGAAGTTCTGGATTCTAGTCCAACCTCAAGTCTTGATGGCCAAGGAAATTACATTCATAATGTGGTCAACCAGGTTGAGTATCAACCAACAAATCCTCTCAACATATGCCAATGGCAGGCAGTAAGAGCGGGAGAGATTCCTGGTCAGCCATGTGATGGAAAGAATATTGGAGCCTCCAGCATCACACTCCATAGTTCTTGACTACAATGTGCATGCAGCCATAGTAACTCAGACTCCCTGAGTGAACTGAAACACACCACCACCACAGATAGATCTACAACCCCAGCACCCATTCATGAGCTAGACACCTAAACATTAACAACCCACCTCAAGATGTGACGGCAAATATCAAAGGATTGCCTATAATGTGAAAGAGTTGATTCTGCAGCCATACGTTGTGCAGATTACTTGTACCTTTAGTTCTCATCAGATCTAAACTCCAAAAGTGCACTGGGAGCTGGTCCGTCTAACTCATTTAATATTTGCCCCTGAGTCACTCCAGGGCTTGAGCATAAGATCTAGGCTGACATTGGGCATGATTTAGTGGAGCCTGCAGGAATGGGAATGATGGCAAGGGAGGCTGCATGAATCAGACAAGAGGATCCACATCAGATTCCCAACGTTGGGAAAACTGTTCCCAATTAAGTTAGGGGTGGGAGGGGCCAATGTGCAAATTCCACCATCCAGCATTGAGAAGGCAATTAGACTCATTAATGAGCTACTTAAAGCCAATTATCCCTGAGCCCACTGGACTTTAGTAGTGGCTTAGGGATTTAATGGGAATCACATGCCTTTCTCATGCCTCCCGAAGGCTGCCCAGGTTTCCCTGTGGCCCTCGGAAGGGGTGTCCCTTGTTGACAGGCATGCTGTGTCTGATTGAGGGACCTAACATTGAGAGGGGGGATGGGGCTGCTGAAAGCCGTGTTCCTGCATTTACCTTGAACTCGTCCGTATCCCCACCTTTTGGTGACCCCCTCCCCGTTACCCTTACCTTGCCCTCACTCACCTGTGCCCTGGGATCCAGAGTCAATCCTGGGGCTGGACCTCAGTGCATTACCAGCAGCAGCCACCACTTGCAGTGGCGCTGCCAGTAATGGAGAGCTGCCAGCGTTTGATTAGTCAACAGTTCTCGGGGGCAAGATTTCCACCCCAGTGGGGGCTTTATTGGGTGGGAGGCCCAATGCTGGCTAGTTAGTTTGTGAGTTCTTGCTGTGTATGAACTGGCTGCTATGTTTCCAAACCTTAGGCCCCTCACTCACTTTTAGGAGCGTGCCATCGTGCTGACTGGTGAGGACGTGGAACCTGCCTACACTGACGGTGAGGTTCGCGGCGAACACCCACCTGAGGATCCTGCACCACATCATCCCTCCCTCAACGCAACTGTGAATGTTCTTTCTCTTATTTTTGACTCTGCTGACTTATCTCTACTCTGGATCACAGGGAGCTCTGCCAAGGGACCAACAGCCAGTCCCTCAGCTCCATCCTCGACCTCATCTGCAGCCAAGAGGACTCCTCCTCCAGTGAAGCGGTGGAAATAAGCAGCCTGGAAGACCCGTCACCACAGAGGGAGGAGCCGACCCATGAGTGATTATGGAGGGAAAAATGTGTGTGTGGCAGGGCCTTTTGGAGCCTCGTGCAAGCACACTCACATGCACGTGGATTCTTCACGTTTCACAGTCATCCCAACATCCTGAGCATTTTCAATGCTGCCTGCTGGGGTTCGCTTTCAGTTGTCCATCTGAGCTGACCTCCATCTCCGCCCACCCACTGATCTCATTCCCATGCAGCACATGATCTCACCCACCACGACTCTCATTTCACTTTCAATTTGGACATCAAGGTGCTAATTCAGTTTTACTTTCACTCCCTCATCCTTTACCCTTCTCAAGTCACCCATTTCCTTTCCCCCATCACAGTTGGCCACCCCCCAGCATCACCTTCCACCTCCCCTCCATTACCTACCAGCCACAACCCTTTTCCTTCGGGGAGGTCCAGGTGAATGTACACATTCCCTTCCTTCCCAAAATCGCACCCCCATCCACATGCACCTCCCCAACCTCCTCCTCCCCACTCCCAGTGTCCGTGTTTGCTTCCGGGTCCCCACCAACCACCCTCGACGTCCCTTCTACCACTACCGTCAAACCCTCACCCTCCCACCCTACCACCTCACTCTGCCCTCAGTCAACTCACCCTTCCCCCATACCACACCCACCCTCAGTTTGCCCCCATGGAAGCACACATGGACCTATCCGACCCCTCCCATACACATTCACCTGCAGATCCCAACCCCCGCACCCTTCCCCCCTTTGCAGCCCTTCCCCCCTTCGCACCCCTTCTCCCCTTCACACCCCTTCCCCTCCCGGAACTGTCTTCCCCCCCAGAACCTCTTCCCCCCAAAGCCCCTCCCCCCACCGAGTCCTCCCCCCGGGCTCCCCCTCCCACCCTGCTTAGTCGCTCCCCCCTCCCAACTCCTTCCTCCAGACTCACTTCTTCCTCCACTCTTACTCCCTCCCCTCTCCACACCCCTTCCCTTGCACCTTCCACTCTCCCATACACCTACCTCACCAGTTGCCGTCTTCTCCACCATTACCCCCCTCCCCCCTGTTCTCCCTCCCCCCTCCCAATCTCCCCCCTGATACCTTCATTCCCCCCTCCCAACCTCACCCCATCCTGACACCTTCATTTCCCCCTCCCAACCTCACCCCCCCTACACCTCTTCCTCTCCCGGCCAATCCTAGCTCTTCCTCTCCCACCCCCTCAACGATCATCTGTTGTGACTATCCAACTTCCATGTGCTGTTTCACAGCACAGCCATGCCCATCAGAATCCACCCAGCATGCCATGGTCGTTTCTCCAGTGTGCCGTTGGTATCGGGCTCTGGCATCTTCCACTTCTCGGAGGTCCGCAATGTGAACAAAGCCTGGCAGGTAAGTTCTGGCTTCTGCACCTCATGGTTGCCAAGGTGGGTGAGGTTGGGTATGGGAAATGAAGGCATCAGGATGGGGGCAAGGTTGGGAGGAGGGAATGAAGGTGTCAGGGTGGGGTAAGGTTGGGAGAGGGGGCATGAATGTGCCAGGATGGGGTGAGGTTGGGAGGGGGAATGAAGGTGTCAGGTGGTGGCTGACAATGTGTTTTCCTGCCAACATGGGCGGACGAACCAACAGTGGGGATGATTCCTGCAGGCAGGCCTAATAATGATATGCTGATGTATTACAATGAGGTTCCTGACGTCCGATGATGGAGAATGTGGCCTGCAATTGGTGGGCTAAGCGGACGATCACAAACTGGTTCGCACCATATTGTCCGCTCACGCCACTGAACAAGCAGTGGACACAGAAAATCCCGGCCTTAATCACAGTTTAAAGATCTACAAGAGTACTTTCATCCAAATGTCCAGGCATTTAATCAAATTGTGTGACATAAGTTAATTTTAACCCCTGTACAAAATATTTCTATTTTTATAAAGAATTGTGCTCAGTATCTTGCTTTGCCACACTGCTTCTCTACAGTCTGAAAATTAAGTAATCTATTAGTTTTAATCTGTTTAGTTAGCTCTAATTACATTCTTTTGCAGTTTATAAGGGTGCAGCTTTCAGATCACAGGAGCTTCTGTGCTTGAAGATCCTTTCCTTTCACTGGTGTCCCAGAGCTAAGACCTCACACTATATTTTTATAAACTATATATATGTCGACATGGCTATTTCCTAAAATTTTACAAACTCAACAAAGACTTTGAAAAGGCTGAAGCTATGTCTGTGTGTAACCCCAAACAAAAGGAGCTTTCTGGCTGTGACCTTCGAACAATAGGAGCTAATCTAGCAATATTGATAAAAATTGCACCTTGTTATCTCTGAAGAGACACTAACCACCCTGATGATTGCAGAGACCAAATTCAAAGGGAATTATACAAAGGCCATCTACATTTCATAAACCAGGCCTGGCCAGTGGAGTTTGTCTGCCTGTTTGGACAAAGGACCCTTCACCTTTCCTTTCAAATTCTTAATGTTGAAACATTAACAATCTCAAGAATCCAGACAATATATCCTTATATCCTTTGTTAAACCCAAGTGGACAGATGGGAGTCACGTGACATGACCCACTAGCTGGAGGAACCTGTAACACTGCCTTGCTGCACTGGCAATCTGTCTGCCATTTTTCATCTAGCAAGCAGTAGCTCAGAAAAAAGGGCTCAGCCCAGGTTGAAATGCCTGCTGCCCCCATCTATACTGTTTCTACTGGAACATTTAAACTTCTGCACCTGCGCCTACAAGACTAATTCAACTCTGCATGCCTACTCATTGTGGAAGTCGTCTCTACTGGAAAAATGAATTTTCCAGCATCAATCTTAAGCCTGCCGACCATTGGACTTTGATTCTGGACTCTGTGGTCTTTGCCCTGTAAATCTTCCTTTCTCTATCCCGCCTCATTTATTGTATGAGTGAAAAAGGAGGCTACGTTGCACCCCTCCTCTCGTGATTGAATGTGTGCAAATAAACTACCCCTCTGAATTTGCCCTATCTCAAGTTTGTTGTGAGGTTATTAATATAAATTGGATCACACCAAAACTGAGGGGTTTGGGAAATACACCACCACTTATCAAGGGGGAAATCAAAATCAAAACACCTTTCTCTTTATGGATGGGTGGCGAGAGGAGAAAACATGGTTTTTTTAATTAAAACCCCTCCTGTCTGTAACACTAGGAACGCAAATGTGTTGAAAGCCTGAATGGTAAAATCAAGTATTTGATAAATGACAAGTACATTTAACTCTCACTAGGCTCAGGACCGATATAAGGTCATCCTTTCCCTATAAAATATTTAAGTGCATTGCCACTATTATTTCTACAGCACCATATCCCACAGAACGAAACCTTCACTAGTTAGAGGTGAAGTACTGCAGCAGCTGCTGCTTACCTCACAGAAACCCAGTCATACTAGGAATCAAATGCTAGATCAAGAAGAATGTGGTCTCATACCCAACTTCCAGGTAAACCTTCTAGCCACTGTTGTGCCAAGCAAATTTCCATATCAGCTACAGAGCTAAATATACCATCAACATTGTAGAAGAACCTAAATAGGACAGCATATGATGTTCCTGCCACCCAAGTCAAATGCTGCATACTTAATTTAACAGCCCTCAAATGTTTAATCCAGGCTCTTAGGGCAGAATTTTCTGCCTGTCGGGTGGCCGGGCCCGACCCAACCTCTAGCGGGTGGGGAGCCGATCCTCGCCAGCGAAGTGGGCCGCACTGCCATTTTACGTGGGTGGGCCAATTAAGGCCCACACAGCGTGACATCCGACGGGAAGCGCTATGCGCTCCCTGTGCGGGGTGGGGGGGTGGGATTCCCTAAAAGCGAGAGTGCGCTCTTTCGCGCATGCGCACGAAAGAGCACACATCTCCCTGAGGCTAAGTGCAGCCTCAGGGAGATCGCTTCCACTTTGAAAAATATTAAAAATAGAAAATAAAAATCCCTAACATGTCCCCCTCATGTGACAATGTCCAGTGAGATGGGACATGTTCATAATTTACATAATAACTTTATTAAAATTTTAAAAACCCTGCATGAAACCTTATCCCGCTGCTGGATGAGGTTTCATGTTTTTTCTATTTGCCGCTGGGGCTCCTGGCCTGCCCGCCAACCTTAAGGTTGGACGGGCAGGTCCTTTAATTGTTTAAATGATCCTGTCAATGGCCTCAATCGGCCATTGACAGGTCGGCGGGTCCGCAGCTGATTTTGCTGCGCCCCTGCCTTCCTGAAAATTTAAATGGGCCGGGATGATGTCGGGGGTTCCACCTGCCGTCATCCCGCGTCATTTTACGCATCGGCGAGCTGGCCCCGCCCCCTGCTCGCCGACGGCAAAATTCTGCCCTTAATGTCTGCTGTACAGCCCATCCTTCTGAGTAACATGCCAGTGCAGGTTGCAGCCTTATTCCTTGCAGCTATTTTGTGATTTTCCAACAAATAAAGCATGCAATTTGATCCCAGATTTCACAAATGGAGCCAGGAAAAGACCTTCCTTTGCATTAAGGAGAATTCTTTGGACAAATATTTCATACACTGCCAGCTTAATCTGCATATTAGTATCCATCTGTTTTTTTCATAAAAGCACTATCTTTCAAATACTACATTAACAATAGATCGATATATCATGTAACAACAGATGAAGAAATGGAATTTGAATCTGTACTGAGGCCTTTGTTTTTCATTCTATTTACATAGTGACTTGAATGAAGGAATAGAGGGCTGGATATCCAAGTTTGCCGATGACACTACATTATGAGGCACAGTAAGTATATAATGAGAGCAGAAGGCTGCAAAGATACATAGATAGCTTAAGTGAGTGGACAAAACTTTGGAAAATGGAATTCAATGTAGGACAGTGTGAGGTTATCCACTTTGGATCTAAGAAAGACAAATGGGAGTATTCGCTCAATTAGAGACACTAAGAAATCTGGAGGAGAAAATAGATTTGGATGTCCACGTACAAAAATAGCAGACAGGTTCAAAAAGCCATTCTTATCTCATCCCTATGTGACTCTAGTCCCACAACAACATGATTGACTCTTAACTACCTTTTGAAACGGCCTAGTAAGCCATTTAGCTGTATCAAACCACTACATAGAATAAGAATAATGTAGGAAAGGACCATTTGGCTGCAACCAAGGCATTGAATGTGGACATAGCAAAGACACACCCAACCCAGTCGATTCTGCAAAGTTCTCCTCACTAACGTCTGGGGACTGGTGCCAATGTTGAGAGAGCTGTCTTGCAGACAAGCCAAGCAAAATACCAACATAATCATACTTACAGAATCAGACCTCCCAGTCAAAGTCCCAGGACCTCCATTAGCACCCAGGGAGTACTTCCTGTTCCACTGGCAGGACAGTCCCACAAGACATGGGGACTTCTATATGGCCAGTGAGATTGCCATTGGGAATCTTCAACATTGCCCCTGGAAGCCATAAAGTCTCAGGTCAAATGTAGGCAGGAAACCTCCTGCTGATTGTAACTATCACCCTCCTTCAGATAGTGAATCAGTACCCCTGTAAGTTGAACACTACTTGGAGGAAGCGCAGAGGGTGGAAAGGACACAGAATGTACTCTGGGTAGGGGACTTCATAGGATGTGAACGTCATTGGCTAAGCCAGCATTTGTTGCCCATCCCTAATTGTCCTTGAGAAGGTGGTGGCGAGCCGTCATCTTGAATCACTGCAGTCCATGTGGTATAAGTACACCCACGATGCTGTTAGGAAGGGAGCTCCAGGGTTTTGACCCAACAAAGGCAGTGAAGGAACAGCAGTATTGTTCCAAGTCAGAATAGTATGTGATTTGGAGGAGAACATGCAGGTGATGGTGTTCCCATGCATTTACTGTCCTTGACATTCTAGGTGGGTAGATGTCATGGCTTTGTTGAAGGAGGCTTGGTGCGTTGCTGCAGTGCATCTTGTATATGGTACATACTGGTGCTACAGTACATCATTAGTGGAGACAGTGAATGTTTAAGGTGGTGGATAGGGTGCCAAGCCAGTGGGCTGCTTTGTGCTGGATGGTGTCAAGCTTCTTGAGTATTGTTGGAGCTGCACTTATCCAGGCAAGTGGAAAGTATTTCATCACACCCTGACTTGTGCCTTGTAGATGATGGACAGGGCTTTGAAGAGTCAGGAATGTCTGCTAGTATGCATGCAGCAGGTGGTAAGAGAACCAACATGAAGGGATAGTGCACTTGACCTTGACCTCACCAATCTCTTTCTCACAGGTGCATTTGTTTATGACAACATTGAGAGCATTTACCACTGCACAGTTCTTGTGGAGGCACAGTCCTGTCTCTTCACAGGGGACATCCTCCACATCATTTGGAACTGCACTGTACCAAGCTTGATAGATTAAGAGCAGATCTAATAACATATGCATACAGCCCTTTAAACTTGAATTGCTGGCCAGATATTCTGCATCCCCATTAGGCTTGTTGCTGGTGCAAGATTAAAACCATGCTGGTAGTTTTTGCTATTTATTCAAATAAGTTGACACTGCAAAGTTGGACAAATGGATCTCAGTGGACTGTGGGCGAGCTTAGACAAGCCAACTATTCCAAATGCAGATGGGTGGCTGACTCAAACTAATACACAGTCCCTGGGCTCACAAAATTGGCCCTTAATTTGCATTTTTGAAATAATATGGTTGCACGCATTTAAAAATGTTGTATATGCCTGAGGAATAAGAATAGTTCATCATTAATTTCCCATGTAGTGAGTTTCTGCTCATGGATGGACCACCAAAGGAGTCATTGAATCATGGCAAGGCAATTCTCCACAGGAGTGGAGGAAGAAACAAAGAGCCAGTTGTGAGAACAGGAAAAGAAATTATGAAAATCTAAAACAGGAGAGAAAGAAAGGGAAAAAGAGGATTGGCACAAATGGATATAATGGATGTGCGCATGACATCAGTCAATAATATAGTTGAAAAACAAATTGTTAGAAAGAAAATGCAAAAAAAAATAGCTACAATTGAATAAATTAACATTTCAATATAGCTGAATTTTGGTGAATGTGTGATAAACATTTTTGGTGTGAACTTTAAAAAGTGAATGCCAATCTTGGTCAAAATTTTATGAGGCCTCAGGGAGCAGGATGGGAAAGGAGCCAAGTAAAACTGGGTGGGATGGTAGGGGTGCTGTGCCCCCCACCTTCCCACTGCCACTTAAGGGCCTCTTCCTGCCACTGCTGGTATTTTACCAGCGGTGAATAGATACCTTGCCATAAGGTGGGACCACCAGGTAAACCCTAGCGGCCTTCCTATGGGCTTGAGAGGGTCCTCCTGTTTTGGTACCCTGAGGCCCACAAGGGCCATCCTCCCACCCCCAACTCCACCTATCTGCACTCCAGGCCCCCTCGGTGGCTGCTGCTCTGGGACCTACTGCAGTCCCATAAATGGCCAAAGTGGCTCTGCTGAGACCGAAGAGTTTCTGGCCATTCGATAGACTGGCAGCTCTTTGGGGTGGAAGCCACACCTGTAGGCAATTAACTGCTTGTTCAATGTAAAATCCAGTTGTGACTTCCATGATTGGCAGAGGGAGGTGGGGTTGCACCCAACTTTCTGGCTGGTGGATGGGACCACTACCACCGTGTAAAATGCCCATCCATTGATTCACATGCTTGCACAGTATGTTCCAGACTGGCACAGGGAAAGCCCTTGCTGCATATCACTTGCTGGAGAATAGCTTGCATCAGAGAAAACCCCAAAAAGCAAGAAAATATCTTATAAAATTAAGAAGCAACAAATTAGAAAGAACTCAAAGTAAAAAAAAATTACATAAAAATCAATACCAATATGTTAAAAAGTTTGAAGCTATACTCTAACATAAAGGGTTGAATGGTCTATTTCTGTTCCTATATTCCTGCTATTTATCAATCAATGGCATCAAATACAATTAATTTGTATTTTAAATATGAGTCCATTTTTCGGTTTCACTGACGAGCACAGATTGTACAACAGCTTTAGCTGTTCCAGTGAATGAAATTGTTGTCTTGTATGTGACGATGCAGATATGTGGGAGTGGCATTTGAATGTACATTATAAATCAGGAAGACTTGTGGTGAGCTAGTTTTGCTTTGTGGGAATTGTTCAAAGGCTACTCCAGTCCAGAAGATGAAAAGGATGCCAATATTGAAAAGTACCCTCTGTAAATTTTAGGGTTCATTATGTCCACATTAATAGATACGAAACTCATTCTTATCAACGTAAATCTCATACAGTATTTCTTGGAAGCTTTTATTTCAAAAGTTCATGTAAGATGCAATCCTATTATTGAAAACTTGCAAAGTTATTTGACCTTGCACCAATGAAACATTTTTTGTAACAGTAAAAGCAAGCAAGAAGTGACCTCTGATGATGCCACAGCTAACATTGATTGTATTCACTTCCTCCAAATAAAAGGTGTGGCTATGGGTACCCGCATGGGCCCCAGTTATGCCTGTCTCTTTATGGGGTATGTGGAACATTCCTTGTTCCAGTCCTACTCTGGCCCCCTCCCACAACTCTTTCTCCGGTACGTTGATGACTGCTTCGGTGCCACTTCATGCTCTCGTCTGGATCTGGAAAAATTTATTAATTTTGCTTCCAATTTCCACCCCTCCATCATTTTCATGTGGCCCATCACTGACACTTCCCTTCCCTTCCTTGACCTCTCAGTCTCAATTTCTGGTGATAGACTGTCCACCAATATTCATTACAAGCCTACCAACTCCCACAGCTATCTCGACTATAGCTCCTCCCCACTTCCTGTAAGGACTCCATCCCATTCTCTCAGTTCCTTCGCCTCCATTGCATCTGTTCTGATGATGCCACTTTCCAAAACAGTTCCTCTGACATGTCTTCCTTCTTCCTTAACCAAGGTTTTCCACCCATGTGGTTGACAGGGCCCATGTCCAGCCCATCTCCCGCGCACCTTCCCTCACACCTTCCTCTCCCTCCCAGAACCATGATAGGGTCCCCCTTGTCCTCACTTATCACCCCACCAGCTTCTGCGTTCAAAGGACCATCCTCCGCCATTTCCGCCAACTCCAGCATGATGCCACCACTAAACACATCTTCCCTTCACCCCTCTCCCGGCAGCTTTCCTCAGGGATTGTTCCCTCCGGGACACCCTGGTCCACTCCTCCATCACCCCCTACACCTCAACTCCCTCCCATGGCACCTTCCCATGCAATTGCAGAAGGTGCAACACCTGCCCTTTTATTTCCCCCCTCCTCACTGTCCAAGGGCCCAAACACTCCTTTCAAGTGAAGCAGCACTTCACTTGCACTTCTCTCAATTTAGTCTACTGCATTCGCTGCTCCCAATGCGGTCTCCTCTACATTGGAGAGACCAAACGCAGACTGGGTGACCGCTTTGCGGAACACCTTCAGTCTGTCCGCAAGCATGACCCAGACCTCCCTGTCACTTGCCATTTCAACACTCCACCCTGCTCTCATGCCCACATGTCCATCCTTGGCCTGCTGCAATGTTCCAGTGAAGCTCTACGCAAACTGGAGGAACAGCACCTCATCTTCCGACTAGGCACTTTACAGTCTTCCGGACTTAATATTGAGTTCAACAATTTCAGATCATGAATTCTCTCCTCCATCCTCACCCCCTTTCTGATCCCCCTTTTTCCAATAATTTATAATTTTTTTACAACTATATTTTTTTCTTTTCCCTCCTATTTTTAAATTTATTTCGATCTATTGTTTCATCTCCACCTTTTAGCCCATTTCGATCCCTTCCCCCCACCCCACCAGCACTAGGGCCATCTGCCACTAGCTTGTCCTGCTTAATGTCCCCATTAGCATATTCTTTAGATAATATCACCGCCGTCAACACCCCTTTGTCCTTTTGTCTATGACATCTTCGGCAATCTCTTCTTGGCCTCCACCTTGGCCCCCTATCGAGCTCTCCTGTCCCACCCCCTTCTACCAGCTTATATTTCATCTCATTTCTATATGTCTTAGTTCCGATGAAGTGTCATACGGACTCGAAACGTCAACTGTATCCCTCTCTGTAGATGCTGTCAGACCTGCTGAGTTTTTCCAGGTATTTTTGTCTTTGTTATAGATTATATTAGTGTAGCGCTGCATACACCAGAACTTGGACCCCACTATTTATGGGGAGGAAGCAGGGGCATGTGTTTGCAGCTGGGAGATTCAAAAATGCTGGGAACACAGAGGTCCTGCTGAAATCAATGGCAGCATATTAGCATTGTTTTACTCCGTTTCCCACTCAGCAGATGACCAAATTGAGAGACTAACCCACTGCTGGGTGGGAAAGCCAATGGGAACAGGCCAGAGCCGCAGACCACAGAGGCCATTCCTGACAATGGCAGTAGATGGTGGGGTGAATCAGAGCAAGGCAGCAGGAAGGGTGGGAGAGATCGCAGTGAGGGAGAGATGGCAGGGAAGGGTCTGAAGATCCTGGGATGGTAGGCAGATCAGAGCAGAAGATTTGCTTGGGGGATGGGAGGAAGCACTATGCTCCTCTTGGTCCACAGGCAGGATTGGAAATGTTCTTACCTACTGGAACTGGCAGCTCCCACCCCCTATTAACTGCCAAGTTTCTTCATTCCTGGGAAATCTGACCCACAGCCTTAAATGGTTCCCAAACTTTGAGGAAAGGAGTTTCATTTAAATATTATAATCACAGACTACTTCTCCCAAGCGGCTTACCTATATGACCCTAAACTACTGCACTTAAATCAGAAGTAGACATGTTCAAGGCAAGTTGGAGTCAGGTTTCACATACTTACCAATTAACATCCCAACCCCTCACAAACCTCTCTTGCCCCGTCTTGCCAGGGGTAGAAATTCTTATCCCAGTCTTGGCAAAACTAAAACTGCTAAACTAATTCAGACAAAAAATCCAATGTAAGCAGGTCTACCTTGTTCCCATTAAGGCAATTTTTTTCCCAATCCTTTTTTCGAATGTTCTCCTCCTTAGTTAACCCATGCCAAGTACACCACCTGGGACAAGGTGGTTGGGAAACAGCATTTTCATAGGCTTTTGCCAATGATTGAGAATTTCTGCAGCTGTAAGCAAACAATGACCTAAAAATAACTGACCTCCACATCATAAAACAGGTCAGTCAGAGTCAGCTTCATTTTCTGCTGACAGCCAGAGATACTGAAGACACCATCCACAAAGATGCCTGACATGCAGCGCTTAGCGTCCCAACCATTCACATTTCAGCTCCCTTCCATTCTGGGATCTTGCAGGATTTCACAACTTTTAATTCCAATGCCCCTTCACATGTGTGCACACACATGCACAAACTGTTTGAAATGAAAGGTCACAGTACAAAGGTTGCAAATGAGGCAACTTTCTATGCTGATATGTACGCACTGAAAAGCTGGCTTCAATCCATTGAGTCTACAGTGTTAAATGAAAACTCCGGAACAACAGTTCCAGCAATTGATAAGCAAAAATTGTCAATCAGTGACCCATATAGTTTATCCATAAGAAACAATTTAGGAATATTTAGAACTCATGAGAAAATAGAGATATTATTGCTAGGCCCTTTGTTAAATTTCTGTTTTGATGAATCTCTTGACATTAATGGCAAAGAGAATATAAGGCTTATTATTTGAGTAGTATAATGAACTAAATGGACCAAAGCCCCAATCTTAACTCAAGAGGTTATGTTTGTGCTGTGTGAGGGCTGGAAGCAGCCATGATGTCTCTAGCATGAAGCTAGGACCATTTTAACTTCTATTACGGAAACATTACAAATGCGACTCTTAATATTTAAGAAGGAAGGGAGAAACCAGCAAACACAGACCTGTCAGTTTAAGACCAGCTGTAGGGAAGTTACTGGAGTCAAACGTCAGAGATAGAATGACTGAACAGTTGGACAAGTCAGCTGATCAAAGAGAGTCAGTTTGGATTTGTGAAGGGTAGATAAAGTCTGCCAAATGTAATTGAATATGTTGAGGAGGTCACGAGTTTGGTGAATAGAGGAGTAGCTGTGGGCGTTGTCTGTATGCACAGAAGATTATTAGCAAAACTCAAAGCACATGGAGTTGGTTAGTAATTGATTGGGAGGTAAGGGGCAGAGTAGGGAAAAGGGAGCTTTCTCTGATTGGTTGGATGTGGCAGTTGGTGTCCTAGATCTGTGACCACAAATTTTTGCCACGTATATAAATGACATGGTAGTAAGTTGTACATCCAAGATATAAAATAATGTAGATAGGAGCAGGGAATTATAAAGGAAATAGGCAGAGTAAGTGAGTCGGCAAAACCATGTCAGATAGATTCACTGTGAAGCAATGTAGATTTAAGAAAGACAATAAGAAAATGTTCTTAATGATGAGAGATTAGGAGTTCTGGATGTGAAAGGAATTTAGTTGTGCATATGCACAGACCACTAACAACTAGTGCAAAGTTACAAAAAAAAATTAAAAAGGTGAATAAATACTGACCTTTATCTCAAAAGGTTTGAAATTCATAGAGTTATGTTGAATAAACAGCACAGAAATGGGCCATTCCTTCCAACAAGTCCATGATGGTATTTAGATCATAAGACCGTAAGACATAGGAGCAGAAATTAGGCCATTCGGCCCATCATGTCTGCTCGCCATTCAATCATGGCTGATAAGTTTCTCAATCCCATTCTCCCGCCTTCTCCCCATAACCTTTGATCCCCTTACCAATCAAGAACCTATCGATCTTGGTCTTAAATACGCTCAATGACCTGGCCTCCACAGCCTTCTGTGGCAATGAATTCCATAGATTCACCACTCTCTGGCTAAAGAAGTTTCTCCTCATCTCTGTTCTAAAAGGTCTTCCCTTTACTCTGAGGCTGTGCCCTCGGGTCCTAGTCTCTCCTACTAATGGAAACATCTTCCCCACCTCCACTCTATCCAGGCCTTTCAGTATTCTGTAAGTTTCAATCAGATCCCCCCTCATCCTTCTAAACTCCATCAAGTATAGACCCAGAGTCCTCAAACGTTCCTCATATGTTAAGCCTTTCATTCCTGGGATCGTTCTCGTGAACCTCCTCTGGACCCTCTCCAGGGCCAGAACATCCTTCCTGAGATATGGGGCCCAAGATTGCTCACAATATTCTAAATGTGGTCTGACCAGAGCCTTATAAAGCCTCAGCAGCACATCCCTGCTTTTATATTCTAGTACTCTTGAAATAAATGCCAACATTGCATTTGCCTTCCTAATTACCGTGTCAACCTGCAAGTTAACCTTAAGAGAATCCTGGACTAGGACTCCCAAGTCCCTTTGCACTCCAGATTTCTGAATTCTCTCCCCATTTAGAAAATAGGCTATGCCTCATTCTTCCTACCAAAGTGCATGACCTCACACTTCCCCACGTTGTATTCCATCTGCCACTTCTTTGCCCATTCTCCTAACCTGTCCAAATCCTTCTGCAGCCTCCCCACCTCCTCAATACTACCTGTCCCTCTATCTTTGTATTTATGCTCAAGACAAGCCCCCCCATCCTTCCTCATCAAACTCCATCAGTATACTCCTTCAAATGACAATAATACTTCATACAGCCTTGGATAGATCCCATCTATAGGGAACTGTATTCAGTTTTGGGAATCGATCTTCATTAAAAAAAATCGGCCTTGTGGTGGAAGGGTATTGGGATGGGCGCGGTACAGTGTAAATTCACCAGAATGATACCAGGGCTTAAAGGATTGAATTATAAGGTTGTATAAACTTGCCAGGGAGCCTTCCTTTGGTACCAGCCATATGACTCCAGCAGGTTAATCCTACTCCCAGTTAAAATTCTCCTTAATATCTTCACTGGGATTTCCGGATTTCCTCTTGTATTCAGCCTCAACTAATCAGCTTCTTACAGTACAATAGCACAGTAGACATCTCACTGGTGTTTCTATGGTTAAATACCAAAGTAATTCTAGGAAGCAGCATTACTTCTTGTGTGATGGCAGTCCAGCTAATTGAAGGCAATTAAAAGGAAATGTGAATGAGGTACAAAACAACATAAAATATGCAAATCCGCTCTAACACTGCAAGAATGAAGTGTTTGTAGAAATGGACTAAAGATCTCTCTGGTACACACTGAAAGGCAGTTGAAATACTTGGCGCTAAAATACTATGGGAATAGGGATAATCCCAAAAACCTTCTGATATGTGTTTTGAAGCATTGCCAAGATAGAAAAAGGGGCAGCTAGCCAGAAACACCAAAAAAGATTGAATTTCAGAGATTTGCTCTTATGTACTGTTCTGGGGCTTCTGGTAAAAAAAGATATCCAGTCATAATTATTTGTCTTCAATTTCACTGCCTCACTTTGAAGGCCGATGTAACAGACAAGATTTACAATGCACATTGAAAAATTAGAAGTGGCAGTTAAACATGTGTAGGTAGGTGAAAATACCTGGAGGAGGGGCTTTCTTCTGTTTGCCACTTACAGCATAATTGCAAATGTGTTGGGTTCACACATGGTTATTATTTCACTACAAACATCCCTCTTGGTCAGGTTTCTACATCCACCAATTTCCTAAAAGGTGACAAAGGAACTTAATTCATTTCTGCAGGTGCTGTGCTACATGATAATCTCAGTAACCTTCCAGACACCTGAAAAATGAGAAACCTTCAAAGAGAAGATTGCTTGGGTACAGACTAGACATATATCCACAATGTGATACTCCGTGACAGACAGTAAAGGGTGTGGGACTGTTGGGGAATTAGGGTTGAGGTTAGTAATATTGCTCTTGAATTAGTTGTTCATGTATAGCCTGGGCAGAAAGGGGCTATCTAGGTTCAGCCTCCTTTCTCTATCAGTGGGGCGGCTAAAGTACTGAAGTTCAGGACGAACTTGCATTACAACACACACATTCCCAAAAATCGCATTATTTGCTGTTTAATCATGGGGACAGGGAATCCACCAGTGCTTGTACTTTTGCTGCCCTGGGCAACACCCACCCTTTACCCACAACATACTCTAGGAAGGTTACCTGACCTTAAGCAAATTCACTCTTTGTGGAGTTTATCACTAGACCACAGACTGCAACCTTTGGAATAGGGCTTCTAACTGGCCTAGGTGGTATCTCCAGGTGTCATTGCATACTAGCCTACCCCTGATCACACCCCCATAATATGCCCACCCCCGAGTTCACCACTATAATATGGAGGGTGGGCAGGTGCCAAAATTGGAAACCTGCCCACCTTATTTAAATAAGTAATCAAGGGTCAATTAGGCTTGTTATCAAGCCAATTGACCCTGATAATATGTTGCCCACTCCATAAAATGTTCCGCTGCCTTCTCAGCTCCCCAGATCTTCTCCTGAACTTTAACTGCACAAAACAGTTCTCATGGCTTCTCTGTGAGCTGAAAACTACAAAGGTCCACCAAAATGCAACTAACAGCTGCACTGAATCGCTCCAAGGGCTTTTTTGAGCCATAACTGCCTGGAGCCGAAGGGTGGCCCCCCACTAAGGTTGAACTCCCTCTTCCTTCCTGCCCACTCGCTGTCTCTTCTCGTTGTTCTAAAAATGCCTCATTGATTAGTTTAAATGGGCCTCTCATCTCATGTCCATAAACTAATTCAAAGGAACTAAAACTGGTGGATTCACTGGGTGAGTTCCTGATGGCAAATAGGAGGCATCCTAGCCTTTTATCCCAGTCATAGGCATTGTCATAACAGAATGCCCTGATTATTGTCTTTAGGGTCTGGTGGTACTGTTCTAAAGTCCCTTGTGGCTGTGGGTGGTAGGCTGAGGACTTTAGCTGTGTTATGTCCAGGTTACTCATGACCTTTTGAAAAATACTGGGTATAGAATTTGTGCCCATATCCGACTGGATCCCAGTAGGCAGTCCATATCAGGTAAAGAATTGAGTTAGCTCCTCAACCATTGCTTTGGCTGAAGTAGTTCTCAGGGGAATGGCCTCTGGAAATCAAGTTGCCACATCCATGATAGTGAGAAGATATTAGTGATCCCATTTTGTTTTTGGTAGGGGTCCCACATAATCCACCAACATTCTGCTGAAGGGCTCCCCAAAAGCAGGCATAGGAATTAATAGAGCAGGCTTTATTGCAGGAAAAGAAAAATACTGTGGATGTTGGAAATCTGAAATAAAAACAGAAAATGCTGGAAAACTCAGCAGGCCTGACAGCATCTGTGGAGAGAGAAACAGAGTTAGAGTTAATGTTTTGAGTCCGTATGACTCTTCTTCAGAGCTAAAAAGAAGTAGAAATGTGATGGAATTTATACTGTTTAAAGGGGGTGGAGCAGGTAAAGCAGAATAAAAGGCCAGCGATAGGTGGGGGCTAAGAAGAGCTTGACAAAGATGTCATGGACACAAGACAAAGGGAGTGTTAATGGTAGTGATGAAGACTAAAGAAGGTTCTGATAGTGGCATAAAGGTGAGAAAGCAGAATATGTCAATGGCAGAACAAGAATCATCCCCCTGTGATAGAACAGATTGAATAAGTGACAGATTCTTTAGCTCTGAAGAAGAGGCTTACGGACTCAAAACATTAACTCTGTTTCTCTCTCCACAGATGCTGTCAGACCTGCTGAGTTTTCCCAGCATTTTCAGGTTTTATTGCAGGTTGGGGCTCCCCACAACATGGCACATGTGGCAAGTTTTGCAGAAACCAACCATATCCTTGTGGAGGTGTGACCAATAAAAATGCTAGCTTGGGTTTTTCAGATACCAAATGTCCAGCCATTGGAATTTTGTGGGCTGCTCTGTCTCCCTAACCTCGTTCGGCCTCTCTAAGGCCACTGGGGAAGCTACCACCTTAGCCTGAGCCTTGTCATTACCTAGGAGGGGGTTGATCCCATCCACAGGTAGACTAGGAACAAGCCTTATGTTAACCAGTCCTGAAATAATGTTGCGCTCCAGGTACACTTGGTGCAAATGTATGGGCATGTATCTCCTTCCAATGCCTTTCATTAACACTTTTGCATTCAGTGCACTCTCAGGTGGGAAGGCCATGTCTTTTCCCAGCAAGAGGGATTGTGTGGCCTCTGTATCCCTAAGTAGGTCTATGGGCATACTTGCCTCATTTGAGGGGTATGGGGTCACTTCCCCTTTTAACACAAAATCCTGGTAATCCTCAGGAATTCTGTTAAATTCTACTGCACTCAGCAGTACGTTTATGTGGATTTACTATCAGGGTTAGAGCCACAGCCTTGTCTGCTGTGCTTTTTGTCAGGGCTTCTTTGCCTGCACTTGTCCGGTTTACCCTGACAAAACCTACAGATTTTCCCTTCAACTTCTAGCAGTCAGCTCAGAAGTGACCTGCTTTTTTACAATGAAAACACACTGGCTTTCAGGCATCACCCCTGTTCTCACTGCCTTCCTTTTTGGCCTGACAAGGGCCCCTTGTGCTTCCAGTTTTACTTTATCACCCATGGCTGCTTATTCTCCTATCACTTTCCCATCTTCTATCACTTTTGGGTTCTTGGAGGAGACTAGGGAAGGCTTTCCCTTGGGACAAGCTTTGTGGACAAGCTCATAATCATCAACCATAATCGCTGCCTCTTCAACATAGGTTTCTATGGGAAAGGAAAGTGAGTTTTTGAGTTCTTCGAGGAGAATCACATCTCTGAGGTTTTTATAGATGGCATCTATCTTAAGCCCCCATATTCTTTGGTCAAAATCAACTTGCTTAATCCTTTCAAACTCATTGCAAGTTTGCTTGGGTTGTTTCTGGTAAGTTCAGAATTTTTGGAAGTACGCTTCTGGTACCAGCTGATACACAGTCAGGATAGCATGTTTGGTCATCTCATAGTTTGACGAACTCTTGTCGAACAACAAGGAATAAACCTCTAGGGGTTTTCTTGTTAATCTGCTTTGCAGTAGAAGAGTCCAAGCTTCCACTAGTCACTTCAACCTTGTTGCATGCTTTTTGAATGAGACAAAAAATGCTTCCACATCCTCCTCATTAAACCTTGGTACTAATTGTATTTTAAGAGCTCAATGCTTGGTCCTGAGCTGGGGTCATTTACCTCCTAGTGCATCTCTACTGGGTACAGCTGACTTTTCCCAACTCAGTTCCATCTGCTTTAGTTCCCGATCTGTTTGTGCCTTTAATTGTCTTTCAAACTTTTCCCTCTGGAATGTTCTTTCATTCTCTCTTTCTTTGTATTCTCCTTCCTCCATTCTTTCCCATCTCTGAAGAAGTGCTTGGATAATCTTTCCTATTGGGGAGATGTCAGAGGGTTGGAGAGTGGCAAATGATGACACTCTTATTCAAGAAAGGGTGCGAGGATAGTTCCAGTAACTACAGGTCAGTTAGTTTAACATCAGTGGCGGGTAAGGTTTTAGAAACAATAATCAGGGATAAAAATCAACAGGCACTAGGAGAGGTTTGAATTAATTAAGGATAGTCAGCACGGATTTGTTAAGACAGGTCATGCTTGACTAATCCATTTGAATTTTTTTGATGAAATAACAGAGAAGAACGATTAGGAGAATGCAATGGATGTTGCATAAATGGATTTTAAGAAAGTGTTTGACATAGTACCACAAAAAAGGCTGGTTAACGAAATTGTGGCTCATGGAATAGGAGGGTCAGTGTCAATCTGTCTAAAAAGTTGTCTTAAGGACAGAAAACTGTCATAGTGAATGGTTATTTTCAGACTGGAGAATGGTAGTCAGTGATGTTCCCCAAGAGTCAGTGCTAGATTCACTGCTTTTTTAATATATATAAATGATTTGGACATTTGGAATATAGAGTAAAATTTCAAAATTTGCTGATGATACTAAACTTGGAGATATGGCAAACAATGAGGATGAAACTAATCAGGACACAGATAGATTAGCAGAATTGGAAGACAAGTTGCAGATGGAATTTGATACAAGGAGGCGATGCATTTTGGCAGAAGGGATAGGGTGAGACAATATAGATTTAATGACACAGTTCTAAAAAGTGTGCAGGGCCAGAGGGACTGGGATGCATGTGCAGGGATCTTTGTAGATGGCAGGACATATTGAGAGAGTGGTTAACAAAGAATATGGGCTTCATAAATAGGGACATTGAGTACAGGGAAGTTATGCTGAGCCTTTATAAAGCTCTGGTTAGCCCACGGCTAGAGTAATTCGCCCAGTTCTGGTCAACACACTTTAGGACGGATTTGAAGGTTTTTGAGAGGGTGTGGAAGAGATTTACCAGAATGGTTCCAGGGGTGGGGGATCATAGCTACAAGATTAAATTGAAGAGCCTGGGATTGTTCTCCTTGGGGCAAAGGAGACTGGGGGAAAGATTTGATAGAGGTGTACAAGATGACCGGTTTGGGTAAGGTAGACATGGAAAACTCTTCCCATTAGTTGAAGGTACAAGGACAGACTGTGTTACAGAGCCATGCTTTATATTTCTAAAAATTGACTTAATTAATTTATTGGCTGGAAACCACTAATTTTTTTTAAAAAGACTAATGCTACATTCCGATGACTTGAAATCACAGTCAAAGATGGCTGAACGTACATCACTGTACCTTCTACATTCCAAAGCCATCGAAACGGAAACAACATATCAGCAAAGCCTTACCAGAAACAATTACCGTGAATGAGTATGGATGGGGGCCTCTCCTACCCCATGAGCAAAGCATCTCAACAATCACCTAGATACTCAGCTGGGTGGGGACAAACCATTAGGCATAATAACTTGGACAATGATACTTTGGCTATGAAAGGAATGTGCCCAGACATAACCTAATCATGTAAGCCAGACAACTAGAATTCACTAGCCATGACGATATTTGGGTCTCTGGCAATTGGAGAGAAAGGATCATGTGACAAGCCAGCTAACTCTTTATGTGATTAAGGAACTGTTTTTTTTCTGCAGACCAACACAAGCAAATGAGACAATGTGAAGCAAGACTTTAAATTGGTTAATCTATCCTCCCATTCGCTAATCCATTTCTGTGTGTGTGAACTTCAAGTGTATGTGTGTGTGTGTGAAAGTTGGCTCATTTTATATTATTTTACTTAGACTGGGTTAAGTACAATAAATACTATTCTCTTTTATTTTTAAAAACTCAAGGAAACATGTCTGTCAGTGTCTTTTACAATTAAAGCTTGTAAACAGTTAACCACTCATTGAATTGGCAAGCACATCGTTTAAAAAAAAACCTTTGGCAGACAAACAAGGCGTGGGAAAAGAGGGAAGCCATCCCACCCCTCTTCACCTGGTTGTAACATAGATTTAAGGTTTTGGGCAAGAGATACAGGAGGAATGTGAGGAAGCTGTCCACCAGGGTGGTGGAAGCAGAGACGATCAATGATTTTAAAAGGCAATTGGATGGATCATTGAAGGATATAAACTTGCAGAGCTACAGTGAGAGGACGGGGGAATGGGACTGACTGGGTTGCTCCATGGAGAGGTAGCATCGAATTGATGGGCTGAATGGCCTCCTTCTTTGTGATAAATGACTCTATGAATCAGAGAAAACAGCAATGTAACACTTGTAGTACTGTGTTAACCACCCACATGTATATTCTTGTGCAACTACAATTCCTCACTCTTCCTTTTTTGACTACTCCTATGTTGTGCAACTCCTGAATTAGAGGCAGCCTTTATGTTCCCCTGCTCCGTCTGCTCAGATGTTCATGGACTGACATCCTCTGGGTTTTGGAAGCCAGGAGAGCCCTGCTAAAGACTGCCGTAACTGCACCAGCGCAGGGGGAAGCTTGGCCATCAGGCCGTGAGGCAGCATGTGGGGCTTGAACAATGGGGAGGGAGAATGGCAAGGGTTTAGAAATGGCAGCACTTTGAGGGGTGCCTCCACTTCCATACCCCCTTTTTCCATCTTCTCTCTCATGGCCCATCTACACTTACTTCCCTGATAGCCAAGAGCTGGAGAGATTTTGCTGCACTTCAATGAGGCACTGAACGGCCAAGGCGAGGCTTTCCTCCATCCTGCTTATAGTGATGTGCTGAGTGGGCAGGCCATTGCTGAGGGCTAGCATGCACTCAGGTAACTGCTGTGTCTCATGCTCCAAGTGGGTGGCTGCTCTTTTCATGGATATAGACATCCGCATGAAGGCCTGAGATATCATAGCACTTGTGTTAGAGACAGACTCCTCCAATTGCTCTCTGGTAGTGTGCAGTGCAGTTAGAAAGGCTGACCGGATCTCACATGCTTTCTGCTTCTGCTCCAGAATTGTCCTCTTCATTGACAGCCCCAGACTCAGCATCTGTGTTCAGCTGAGCAGAGCTTGAATGATCTTGTGCCCTCTGATGGGGTCTCTCCAGTGCTGTCCTTATCTTCATCACTCCTGTGCACTTGTGATGTGTGAGATACCAGGTAACAACCCAACTACCTATCTTGTTGGTCTGACCGACAAATGTATATCTGAGCTGGTGGACAACAACAGCTTGCATTTATATAGCCCCTTTAGCATAAAACATTCCAACGTGCTTCACAGGAGTGTTTAAAGTAAAATTTGACACTGAGCTACATAAGGAGATAATAGGGCAGGTGACAAAAACATGGTCATAGAGGCCAACTTTAAGGTACGTCTTAAAGGAAGAAAGAAAGGTGGACAGTCTTAGGGAGGTATTTCAGAGCTGAGGGCCTAGACAGCTGAAGACATGGTCACCAATGGTGGAGCAATAAAAATTGGGACACCCAAGAAGCCAGAATGGGGCTGGACAAAATTTCAGAGATAGCAAAGGGAAAGACCTTGGAGGGATTTGAAAACAAGGCTGGGAATGTTAAAACTGAGATGATAATTAACTTGGAGACATGTAGCCGGCGAGCACAGAAAGGCCCAGGAGAGGGGGATGCAGACAGTGCCAAATACTGGGGCCTGGAGGCTAAGGGCTTGGTGTCCAGACTGAGCAACCAGAGCTTCAGCCCTGGAAGACTGGCTTAGAAAAATCAGAATCGTCAGTCTGAGAGTTCCAAATTTGAAAGCTGGTCTGTCAGTGTCAGGTCAGTTTCATTAGTTGCTGCTCTGCTGCTTCCTGCCTTTGGGCAGCTCTGTGGTTCCAATTCTTTTTTTTGAAAAGCCTGCCAGAAAACCACAAAGCTGCCCAAAGTTCAGCGGCAGCACAGCAACGGTCAGGAGAGTGCTCTTATTTGAAAAATGTAGTGTAAATGTAAGTGTAATTCTTGTAATATGTGTGTGTGTGTGTGTATGTGTGTGTGCGTGTGTGTGTGCGTGGGCGGTGGGGGGTGGGTAGGAGGATTAGGTTTAGAGGGCTGGTTGGAAATGTGTTGGGGGGGTTGGAGCAGAAGAGTGGGGGGTTGGGGATTGGGGGAGAGGGGTTGGAGGAGAGGGGTGGGAGTTTGGGGGGTGTTGTGGGGGGTTGGGAGAGGTTGGAGGGGGGAGTGTTGGGGGAAAGCTGGAGGGGTTTGGGGGGGATATGTTGAAGGGGTTGGGGTAGTTTGGAGGAGGATTGGGAGGTAGCTTGGGAGGGGTTGAGTGGATAGGTTGGAAGGGGGTTGGGAGGGTAGGTTCGAGGGGTGTAGGTTGGAGGAGGTAGGTTGGAGCAAGAGTTGGGGTGAGGTTAGAGGGGCATGGAGGTAGGTTGGAGGGGGATTGGGGTTGGGTTGGAGGGGGGTTTGGGTGTTAGGTTGGAGGGGGTGTTGGGGGTTAGGCTGGAGGGGGGTTTGTGGGGTAGGTTGGAGGGGGGGTTGGGAGGTAGGTTGGAGGGGCGTTTGGGGGTTAGGTTGGGGGGGATTGGGGGATTAGGTTGAAGGGAGTTTGAGGTAGGTTGGAGAGGGGGTTGGGGGAAAGTTGAGGGGGTGGCTGGGTAGGTAAGATGGAGCTAGGTTGGAGGGGGTATGGTTGGAGGGGGTACATTGTAGGGGCATTGAGGGGGTTGGAGGGGGCAGAGGAGGCTGTGGCTATATGGAGGGAGTGGATGGTTGGAGGAGAGATTGGTGGGGGTGTTAGAGGTTGCAGGGGAGGCTGGAGGTGGATTGGAGGGAGGTTGATGGGGGGTTGGGGGGCAGGTTGGGGTGGGGTTGTGGCGTAGTTTGGAGTTGTGGGGACAGGTTGGAACGGAGTTTGGGGGGGAAGTTTGATTGTGTGATTGATGAGGGTTTGGAGGATAGGTTAGAAGGTAGGTTTGGTGGGTAGGTTGGAGGAGCTAGGTTGGCGAGGGTAAGGTAGGAAGGGTTACATTGGAGGGGGTTGGGGGAGGTTGGAGGGCATGAGAGAAGGTGGAGTGTGGAGGGGGTGTTGGAGGGGAGATTGGTTGGGGTGTTGAGGGGTTGCAGGGAAGGTTGGAGGTGAGTTGGGGGGCTTGTGGAGGGGGTTTGCAGGAAAGGTTGGAGGTGAATTTGAGGGTGGGGGTGTCGCTTTTAATGTTCAGTACCACAAAATTAAATACTGTACACTTCTCAAAATTCTGTTTTGAATTTAAACCTGAAGAGTGAGAGTCAATAAAATATTAGCTAACATGGGGAATTTGAATGGTCAACAGTTTAGTAGGAATAGGGTCAAGGGAGCAGGAGGTGGGTCACATGACAACATTAGCTCAGAGAGGGCATAAGGGGAGAAGGGGAGAAATTAGAGAAAGATGTGAGTTCAGGGTTAAGCCATTGAGGGGCTTTAGAATAAGCTTGGCTCGATGGGTTAGCAGAAGGAATGGAAGCGGCAAAGGCAGCTGATTGGATGGTCTCAATCTTAGTGACAAAGAAGTCCATAGCTGTTAGAATCTATTGTTGGAGATGAGGGTGGAGGGGAAGGTGAGAAGGTTTAAGAAGACCATTTGCAGTAAAGAAGCTGGTGATTATCTGTGCATTCTGGGATGATCCTAGAATAGTGAGCAGTTTTAGCCAATGTGAGTAGGAACCTATAGGGAAGAAAGTTCGGGTTGGCGAGTGGGGGCGCAGGCCCCGACTCAGGGAATCCCCCCTCCCTACTGCCCGCACAGGGAGTGCTCAGCGCTTCCGGGTGCGCGTCATTTTGGGCGGGCCTTAATTGGCTCACCCATGTAAAATGGCGGCGCGGCCCTGATCAGGGGTGCCAATCGGGTTCACGCCCGACCCCACACAACCCCCCCCCCCCCCAACGGGGGTAAATTTCTGCCCATAGTGTTTTATGTGGTCCAGCCAGATCTGAGAATGAATGGCTAAATCAGTTGCCCACTCTTCCGTTCAAGACCGTGTACAAGAGTTTTGTGATGATGCATCCTCAGACTGAGTGACCTCCTCTGAGGAATTTCGTTGTCCTCCTACACCACCTCCTGTGGGATGCCTGAAGGCAGTGTAGGAGATGGAAAACATGAATTAGAACTGACAAAAGTGAGACGGTGTAAGCTATTATTGTGCAAATTGTCTTTTTCCATTCTTGGTTGACATCAAGTAAATAAGAGTGAGTGTTGTATGTAATGTGGCTTTGTGATACTTAATGTAAACTTCCTCTTTCCATCTCTAATAGCCAAGCATGCAGAGACTTGGCTTATCTCCAGCTCATCCTCCACTACAGCTGCTGGTATGGAGAAGATTGGAGGGTCACCTCCTGTTCTCTGTCTTTCCCTGGTTCTCTGCTCTCTTCTCCTACAAAGAGGGAAAGAAGAGACCTATGAGTGTGAGTGTGGGATATGTTCAGAGGATGGATGCACAAATATGTGGACAGTCACTGTGAGGAATGGATGTGACATCACATAAAGGTAATCTGTGAGCAATGGATGGTCACACGGGGATGTAAGGAGGTGCCTAAACAAAGAGGAAAGTGTGCAAGGCATGTTAGTATGAGGAGTGATGCAAAGAAAGAGTGAGGGGGATTGGGATTAGACACACAACAAATATATAATCAGTTCCATTACATTCACCTTTCCTGCCCTGATTAGGTCTATAAGCCTCTTCTGATACTATACCCAGGAGCGTGGCAACACACTCCTACTGCTGACCTCCTCAGCAATTTCCAACCACACCTTCTTGTTTTCTGTGGCAGACTTCCCCCTCCCATCCATAGGGAACCAAATCTACTTGCAGGCCCTTACAGCCAGCAGCATCATCTCTGCACAGGCACCGTTGAAGAGTGGTGTGGACTTGTTACGTTGTGCTTCCATGGCTCCAGCTTCTGGTTCTGTCTAAACACCTCTAGAACGTTTCAAGTCTCACCCTCACAGGGTCCCGTTAAATAGTTGAACGGAAACAGAGCGATGCAGGTTGTCATCATGCTTGCTCACACTAATTGATTGGAAAACCAATTGCACCAAATTTGAAACGTCTGGGTTTCCACACACTGTCAGACTTCCCATGGTAAGTAAGTTGGAAAGTTAAAGTCCAGTCCACAGAGTACAAAATCAAGGGGGAAATGCAAGGAAATCTTTCTAAAAGAAAGGTTAGACCCAGCTGGCGTATTGTGGCCAATTCTGGCCACCACGCTTAGCAATGTCAAGGCCTTGGAGAGGTGGCAGAAGAGATCTGCTAAAATGAAACCTGGGCTGGGTACATCAGTTATGTGGAGAGACTGGAAAAACTCGGATTGTTCTTCTTAAAGCAGAAAAGGTGAATTGGAGATTCAATAGAGATGTTCAATATCACGAAGCATTTTGATAGAACAAACAAGGAGAAATTAAGTATTGCTGAGAAAAGAGAAATGCCTAAGCATTTTGTCTTGCACTCATCAGGACAGTCACAAGAATACCAATATAAGGTGGAAAACAACAATTTATACTGTACGTGATGAGAGTGTTGATTGGTTGGTAAGTGGCATTGCCATGGAAAATGCACCACTGATGGTGACAGGCAGTTAACTGCCAAGCATTGTTTGAAACTTAAACCAGGCAGCTTGGCCCTGATTGTTCAAGGCATTGCCCTGAGGAATGAGTCAACGAATGGCTGTCCCTTATTTTGTTTAGCTAAAACAGGCGCAGTGTAGGCACATGTTCTTTCTGTCTGCAAAGAACAGGGCCCTGTGTATTAATATATGTAGCTTCCAATACACGCAAATGCACCACCTTGGGAGCCTGACTGACAATCTTAAATTGGTTGTCAGCATAATTCTTTGCGCATTGAGGATTATTTAGCAAATGTTGTTCATCTAATGTTGGACACTGTGTTTTGAGTTTTGCAAGCATGGGCTGGTGGGGTACGATCTGTACCCTGCCCATTGCAAACAGTGGCTGGGACATGCTGTTTGATATGATCTGCCAGTCTTTGGGAAGTACGGTCTACATAGCTAGCTTCACACTGGCACTGAAATTCATATAGCACATTACCTATTTTTGTGACAGGCAGAATGTCTTTTGGCTTGGAGCATGAGCAACTAGGGACTAAATTAAAAGGCAGAACCTCAAAGGTAAAAATCTCTGGAATATTACCTGAGCCACAAGCAAACTGACACAGGGTAAATAAAATTGGAGAGTTAAATGCATAGATCAAAGATTGGTGCTCACACACCCTAAGCAGAACTTCTTTCCTAGTCCTACCTATGTTGTTGGTACAACGTGGACATCCTCCCTCTCTCTCTGCAAGATCCACTCCAGCCCTGAGCAGATATCCCAAACTCTGGCACCAGGCAGGCAAAACAGCCTTCTGCGCTCTCCCCCTCAGCTGCAGAGAACTGTGTCTATCCCTCTGACTATACTGACAGCAGTACTGGGGAAAGTAGGAACTGTACAGCTGGGATGGTTTTCACCTGAACCATGTTGGGACCAGTGTTCTGGCGAATCATATAACTAGTGTGGTAGAGAGGGCTTTAAACTAAATAGTGGGGCAAAGGATCAATTGTGGGAAGATGTGATAAATTAAAGAGAGAAGTCAAGGCAAGAGAGCAAGGTAGCAATAAAGGAAATGATAATCAGAGCATGGCAGGAAGAGTCAGAGCGTACAAACTTAAGAGTGAGCCAGCTGTTAAGTCTAAATGCTAGAGGTTGTAAAATAGTAAAAGGACAAAACAAAAGGCTCTATATCTAAATGCCCATAGCATTCGCAACAAAATGGATGAATTGAGAGCATATGATCTGGTAGTCATTACAGAGACATGGCTGCAAGATGACAATGGCTGGGACCTGAATATTCAAGGATACGTGACATTTTCGAAGGACAGGAAGTTAGGAAAAGGTGGAGGGTTAGCTCTGTTAATTAAGGATAGCATTAGTACATTACAGAGGGATGACCTTAGTTCTAAAGACCAAGGTGTAGAATCAATTTTGGTAGATATAAGAAATAGTAAAGGTAGGGAGTCATTGTGGGAAAAGTTTATAGGCTGTCTAACAGTAACTATAATGTAGGAGGGGGTATATTGGAAGATATAATGCTGGCTTGTGACAAAGGTACAGCGATAATCATGGATGATTTTAATCTACATATAGATTGAATGAATAAGATTGGCAAGGGTAGCCTGGAGGAAGTATTCATAGAGTGTTTTCAGGACAGTTTTTAGAGCCGCATATTCTACAGCCAGCCAGAGAACCGGCTATCTATCTAGATCTGCAAATGTGCAGTGAGACAGGATTCATTAAAGACCTCATAGTAAAGGCGTGCCTAGGTAGCAGTGATCATAACATGATTGAATTTCACATTCAGTTTGAGGGAGAGTTGAGTGGGTCTCAGACTGGTGTTTTAAACTTAAATAAGGGCAATTTTGAGGGTATGAAGACAGAGCTGGCTAAAGCTAACCGGGAAGTTGGGTTAAGGGATAGGGCAGTAGATAATGCAGTGGCAGACATTTTAAGAGATATTTCATAACACTCAGCAAAGATACATTCCAGTGAGAAAGAGAGACTTGAGGGGAAGAATGCACCAGCCATGGCTAACTAAGGAAGTTTAAGATAGTATCAAGTTGAAAGAAAACGTATATAATTCCACAAAGATGAGTGGCAGGTCAGAAGATTGGACAGAATATAAAAAACAGCAAAGAATGGCTAAAACAATAAAAAGAAGTGAGAACTTAGAGTATGAGAGAAAGCTAGCTAGAAATATAAAAACAGATAGTAAGACAGGTATTTAAAAAAGAAAAGATTAAATAAAGAGAGCGCTGGTCCTCTGGAGAGTTAGTCAAGGGAATTAATAATGGAAGATAAGGAAATGGTGGATTAATTGGACAGATATTTTGCATTTGCCTTCACTATAGAGGATAGAAAATAATATTCCAGAAATACGTGTGAATCAGGAGGTGAAAGGGAGGGAGGAATTAAAATAATTATAATCAGCAGGGAAAGGATACTGAGAAAATTATTAAAACTAAAAGCTGACAAGTCCCTAGGTCCTGTTGGACTTCATCCTAGGGTCTTAAAAGAAGTGGCTGCTGAGATAGTAGATGCATTGGTTTTAATTTTCCAAAATTACTTAGATTCTGAAAATGTCCCATTAGATTGGAAAATAGCGAATGTAACTCAAGAAGGGAGAGACAGAAAGCAGAAAACTACAGGCCAGTTAGCTTAACATGTGTCATAGGGAAAATAGTGGAATCTATTATTAAGGAGGTTATAGGTTGACACTTCAAAAATCTCAATGCAATCAGGCAGAGTCAACACGGTTTTGTGAAAGGGAAATTGTGATTGGCTAATTTATTAGGGTTCTTTGAGAAAGTAACAAGCAATATAGATAAAGAGGAACCTGTGGATGTGGTGCACTTAGATTTCCAGAAGGCATTTGACAAGGTGCCACATCAAAGGACAAAGTAAGACCTCATGGTGTAGGAGGTAACATATTAGCATGGATAGAGGATTGGTTTGCTAACAGAAAATAGAGAGTAGGCATAAATGGGTCATTTGTGAATTGACAAGATGTAACAAGTGGAGTGCCAATCAGTGCCGGGGCCTCAATTATTTACAATGATTTGGATGAAGGGACCGAATGTATAGTTGCTAAATTTGCTGATAACACAAAGGTAGGTGGAAAATTAAATTGCAAAGAGGACATAAGGAGTCTGCAAAGGGATATAGAAAGGTTAAGTGAATGGGAAAAAAATTGATAGATTGGCTATAATGTGGGAAAATGTTAATTTGTCCACTTTGGCAGAAAGAATAGAAAAGCAGTATATTATCCAAATTGAGAGAGATTGCAGAACTCTGAGGTACAAAGGGATCTGGGTGTCTTGGCACTTGAATCACAAAAAATTAGTAGGCAGATACAAGTGATTAGGAAGGCAAATTTAATTTTTTTATTATTCATTCATGGGATGTGGCCGTCACTGGCTAAGCCAGCATTTATTCCCTATCCCTAATTGCCCTTGAGAAGGTAGTAGTGAAGGTAGTAGTTCTTGAACTGCTGCAGTCCATGTGTTGTAGGAACACCCACAGTGCTGTTAGGAAGGAAGTTCCCAGATTTAGACCCAGCGTCTTGCTGTATATGGACAAGGACTGCTTCAGCATCTGAGGAGTCATGAAAGGTGCTGAACATTGTGCAGTCATCAGCAAATATCCTCACTTCTGACCTTATCATGGAGGCAAAGTCATTCATGAAGCAGCTGAGGATGGTTGGGCCTAGGACACTATCCTGAGGAACTCTTGCAGTGATGTCTTGGGACGGAGATGATTAACCACCAATAACCACAACCATCTTCCTTTGTGCTAGGCATGAATCTAACCTGTGGAGAATTTTGCCCTGATTCCTATTGGCTTCAGTTTTGCCAGGGTTCCTTGATGTCACACTCAGTCAAATGCTGTCCTGATGTCAAGGGCAGCCACTCTCACCTCACCTCTTGGGTTCAACTCTTTTGTCCATGTTTGGACCAAGGTCAGGAGCTGAGTGGCCCTGGCAGAACCCAAACTGAGCATCAGTGAGCAGGTTATTCCTGAATAAGTGCTGCTTGATAGCACTGTCAAGACGCATTCCATCACTTAGCTGATGATTGAGAATAGACTGATGGGGTGGCAATTTGTTGGATTGGATTTGTCCTGCTTTTTGTGGATGGACATAACTGGGCAATTTTCCATATTGCCGGGTAGATGCCAGTGTTGTAGTTGTACTGGAACAGCTTCCAAAGGGAATGGAATACAAAAGTAGCTATGTTTCACTACAGTTCTACAGGGTATTGTGTGAGACCAAATCTGGTGGTGGACACACTGGTGAGACCACAGCTGTACACAGTTTTGGTCTCCTTATTTAAGAAAGGACATTATTGCAGTGGAAGCAGTTGAGAGAAGGTTCACTCGACTGATTCCTGGGATGAGAGGGATATCTTATGAGGAAAGATTGGACAGCTTGGGCCTGTATCCATTGGAGTATAGAAGAATAAGAGGTGATCTTATTGAAACATATATGATCCTGAGGGGGCTTGATAGAATGGATGCTTAAAGGATCCTTGTGGGAGAGACAAAAAATTAGGGGACACAGTTTAAAATAAGGGTCTCCCATTTAAGACAGAGATGAGGAGGAATCTTTTCTCTCAACGGGTTGTGAATCTGTGGAACTCTTTTCCCCAGCAGGGTCATTGAATATTTTTAAGGCAGAGGTAGATAGATTCTTGACTAACAAGGGAATTAAAGGATATTGGGGGTAGGCAGGATGGTGGCATTGAGGCCACAATCAGATCAGCCATGATCTTATTGAATGGCAGAGCAGGCTAGAGGGGCCGATTGGCCTACTCCAGTTCCTGATTCCTATGTTTGTATGATTCAATGATTTTATTGTGAGGCATCTCTATACGTAAGAAAGTTGAAGACTTGATATCATGTGTTTCCTGTGGAGATCCTAAGCAAAAAATTGAAATTTTGCCAAATCAAAGTGATGCTCAAATTGGTTAACCAAGGCTGTGGAAGCTTTACCTGGGAAGGTATTCCTTTGCTAACTCTCACTGTGTATTGAAGCTGTGCCCCTGAGAAACAGATCAAAAAAATGCCATATGGTCTATCGTCTAATGAAAAGATAGTGTGTGCTCCCAGAAATTGTGATTACGCAATTCATGAGTTCTTGATATGAAGAAAATTGAAGATAAATATATTTAATTTATGTCAGTTAATTGTTCCTGCCCCAGATGTATGAGGAAACAATTTCAAATGTACTCAAGGTTAGTACAGTTAGTGCACCTGTCAATAAACACAGCTGTATTTAACAGATGTGTTTTGTTATTTTTATAATATTTTAGCTATATAACTAAAGTGAACAGAATTCTATGGTGCATTCACAGGACAATAAAACAAAGCATACAATTCTGTCCTTGTACAAGACCTCAATTTGATCTCAGTTAGAAAACTGTACCCAGTATTGATCTCTTTGAAAAGTGGGGAATATTGAGGCTTTGGAAAAGGTACAGAGGCAGGTCACAAGATTAATTTCCAATTTATAACACTTTATTTACCCTAATAAACCCAATGAGCTGGGTCTTTAGACTGTAGAGAAGCACAGACTTAGGGTGATTTGATCAAGGTTTACAAAATAATGAAGGGACCAGATTGTGTTTATGTGGACCAACTATTCAGCTGAAAAGATGCAGGAGGACCAGGGGTCATGCTTACAATTTACGTTAGGGCAGAACTAAGTTATGTGTAAGGTGGGTTTCCAGCTGATTCAGTGAACCCTCTATGTCTCTGCTCACCATACAAACATTCCATGCAATGCCATGTGTCCTGCTCACACTCTCTCCATCTGTTTTCATGCAGGAGAAGCTGGCTCACAACAGCAGGGAGTGGCCCACATTAGGCCCCTCACTTACTTTGAGGAGCATGCCATTGTGCTGATCGATGAGGACATGGACCGTGCCTATGGCGATGGTGAGGTCGGTGTCGAGCACCCACTTGAGGATACTGCACCACATCATCACCCTAAATGTGAGTGCTCTCTCTCCTGCTTTTGATTCTGATGCCATGCACTAATTATCTTTCGGAGCCTTGTGCAGGCACTCTCCCACGCACATGGAGCCTTCATCCATCACATTCATCTCACTGTCCTGAGCATTCTCAACGCTGCCTGCTGGGGTTCACTTTTAGTTGTCCATCTGAACTAACTTGCATCTCTGCCCACCCACTGATCACATGCCCAGGCTATTCTGTCCACCACAAGTCTCCTTTCACTTTCCGATTTGCAAGCATGGTGCATTTAGCATTCTTCATCAGGTCCCCTGTTCTTTCCCCTGCCCCAGTCACCCATGTCCTTTCCCCCAGCACTGTTGACCCTACCCCTTCCCTGGCATCACCTTCTGCCTCCCCATCGTCACCTACCAACCAAATCTCTTTACTTTTGGTGATGTGAACATGCACATTCCCTACCTTCTCAAAAATCCCACCCCCATCCACATTATCCTCTCCCACCTCCTCTTTTCCACCCCCAGGGTCCTTGTCTGCCTCCAAGTCCCCACCAACCACCCTCGCCGTCCCTTCTACCATTACCATTGCACTTTTACCCTTCCACCCTATCAACTCACTGTGCCCTCTGTCTTTCTCACCATTCCCTCCAACCATATCCACCCTCATTTCGTTCCCCAGCAGGCATTCATTGACTCCACAGACCCCTCCCTTGCATGTTCACCTGGACATGGGAGGTGATGGCATAGTGGTATTGACACTGGACTAGTAATGCTAGAGACCCAGGGTAATATTTTCTAATCCTGCCACGGCAGATGGTGGAATTTGAATTCAATAAAAATCTGGAATTAAAAGTCTAATGATGACAAAACCATTGTTGATTGTCATAAAAACCCATCTGGTTCACTAGGAAATCTGCTGTCCTTACCTGGTCTGGCCTATATGTAACTCCAGACCCACAGCAATGTGGTTGACTCTTAAATACCCCCTGAACAAGGGCAATTAGGGATGGGCAATGAATGCTGGCCTAGCCAGCGACGCCCACATTCCATGAATGAATTTTAAAAAACATCCTATCCTCCAGACTCCTTCCCCCTTCTTGGCTCCTTTCTCCACACTTACTCCTTCCCCTCTCCGGACTCCTTCCTCTGCCCCCCCACCCCCCCCGAGTCCTTCCTCCCACCGGGCTCCTTCCCCTTACACCTACCTCCACATTTGCCATATTCTCCTCCATACTCCCTGCGCACTCCAACTTCACCCCCCCCACCTCACAATCTCACCCACCCCAACACACCTTCCTCTCCCAGTCGAAACTAGGCCTTCCTCTCTTACCCCCTAGTAAATCTTACTCACCCACTCACAGCTGGACCTTCCTCTCCATTCCCTCGACGATCATCCGTAACAGACTAAGACATTGAAGTCCCAAAGCAGACTTTCAACAATGATTTTCCACCTTCAGTGAGCTGTTTCGCGGCGGAGCCATGTCCATCAGAATCCACCCAGCATGTGATGGACGTTCTTCCAGGGTCCCGTTGCTGTCAGGCTCCAACATCTTCTGCTCCTTGGATGTCTGCAATGTGAGCAAGGCCCTGACGGTAAGTCCCAACATCTGCACGTCACACTTGTCAAGACGTGTTCTGCACTGGTGTGTTTTCCCGCTGATGTTGGCGGTAAATTTGACGTGGGGGGGATGATTCCTGCAAGCTTAGCTTATAATGATATGCAGATATATTACAATGAAGTTCCCGATGTCCGACAGCAGGAAACATGGCCCGCTATTGATGAGCGGAGCGGACAATTGCAAATGTGTTTCACGATGGTGCGAAACTGATTTTTGGCCTTCCCGCCATATTGTCCTCTTATGCCCGCTATGATGCCCGCCGCCAGCAGGCACAAAAAATTCCATCCGTCGTCTGCAGATTAGTGCATGAAATTGCTTGCAAAAGGTCAGTTTGCATTAGTAAATAACATGCACTTAATAATTTGCTGCACTACATCTCCCACTGAGTGTTAAATTATGCAATATGTGCACATTGTATGTCTGTGCCAATCTGAACAGGTATTCAGCTAAATTTGGTGCTCCACCCTTTCTTATTACTCATTGTGTGTTTCGGGCGTGCAGGAAACTCTCAGCAATGGAATGCCAATTCTGTAGTACCTCTTGGAGTATACCAAAAGTATCAGCCAAACATCTTTTTCGTGAAATTTTGCTTGAACTTAGCCACACTTCTAACTGGATCCACAGTTGTTTAAGTGAATATAAAGTGTCACAGACAGAATTTATATTTTCTTACTGCCATGATCAGTGTAGTTTTTGTGTGAGGGATGGGTGTTTTCTTAGCCTCAGAGTGATTATTCCAATTTAAATAATTCCAGCAGCAAGCTTCTTCTGAATTTAGAAATAAGGAAGGTTACTAAACCACTTGCTCCAGTCATTTAAACATGATGCCTCATTCACTCAACTTACCCATATTATCCCTCACACAAAGATTAGATACAGATGAGAAGAAAAATACAATTACAATTTATGATTGTTTCAGTCTCTTTTGTTGCAGGCCTGTAATTTCTTAGACAAATTGACACTTTGGTTGAAGTGAGGGTCTTGTAAAGCAGAGGATTGTCAGTAGGCTGGTAGCCTCTTGTAGTTGACTTTCCAGCAAGTTGGTTCTCGGCTGAAATTGAAGTTGCAAGAAGTTGGGGAGAATCCTTTTTCCACTTTCAAAGTATGGCTGTTTATCACCTTGGCCGCGTAGTTGACATGCATCAGGTTCAATGGCTGTCTGATGGAATCCTGTCCAGAACAGCTTCTTGCTGTTTTAAAAGCAGACAATAAACATCACTGTCTTACCACGTGAGCCATTACAGGTCCAAACTCCTTTTCTGAATAAGGTGGCTGTCTAAGTTGATTATACATCCTGTGTGAGTTTGAGACAGCTCGTGTCTTTGTATCTGAACGACACATTCAATTTGAAATTACCCTTTTGAAATAGTTTCAGGAAAAGGCTTTGAGTCAATGTCACTTTGGAAAATTCCTTTTTTTCCTTTTTGAGACAGGGAAGTGTTTCAGCCCACAAAAGAAGTCAGGTGAACCTTGAGCGGCCATCTTTTTGTAGCCTTTTGTGATTTTTAAAAATATAAAGTATTGACTGAAAGTCCATAACATACAGGAACATGCCAAAAGGTATGGCTTGTTAAAACACAAGCTGAGTCCTCTAATCGTGGCTAGTCTGTTATTTTCCATCCATGTGTGAATATAGTACACCGCACTATGTTATTTGTAAATTTTCTTTTATTAAAAAAAAATCCTTGAAATAAATCTACTTCATTGGAATGAACAACAGTAATATTCACATTAAATGTTGTAATAGAATATCAATGCATTCCTTAACGTTTTCTTTTTATTGAAGTGTCTGTTTCCTCTCTAGTTAATTGCCTGCTGACAAAGTTAGAGGAACAAAAAATTGTGAGAATGAATTTATTCCTTAAAAGAGAAATTTTACTGGTATATAAACTGGATTTGCTTTTAATTGTGGAATCTGCTTGTGCCTGCATTGTGCTGATTGAAATATTATTATTTCTGGTCTATTGTTTTGTAAATACTGATAAACGATAGGGTGTTGTTTCATAGATAAGATCACAGCTTTTCAGTATCTCCAGTAGCAATCGATTATGTGGAAAGAGAGAGAGGGAGTAAGACAAAGAAAGAGAAAGCAAGAGAGAGAGAGAGAGAGAAAAGAGAGAGAGAGAGCGAGAAAGGAGGTAAGAGAGAAAGCAAGAAAGAGAGAAAGAAAGAATGAACAAATGAACCTTGGAATGAGTCAAAGTGGTTCAGAGGCAATGATTGCATTTATAGGTGAAAAGCTCTTAAAATGTATCCAGAGGAGGTTATTTAGCTAGCATGTAGCAAGAAGGGGCAGTTTGGACTTAATTTTAGGGCAAGAAGGGGCAGTTTTGGACTTAGTTTTAGGAAATAAAGCTGGCCAGGTGAAAGGTGTATCAGTGGGAGGGCATTTTGTCGGTAGTGACCATAATTCAGTTAGATTTAGTGTAGTTATGGAAAAGGACAAAGATAAGCCAAAGTAAAAGTTCTCAACTGGAGAAAAGCCAGTTTTATTAAGCTGAGATATGATTTAGCAAAAGTGGATTAGAAACAGCTACTTGAAAATAAATCAGTGTCAAAGAAGTGGGAGGCATTCAAGGAGGAGAGAGCTCAGAATTAATAATGCTTCTACAAAGAAAAGCGGGTGGGACTTCAAAACGTAAAGCACCTACGCCCCTCTTCCTTCCCCATCTGACCCTGGATATCAAATCACATAGAGTACAGAGTAATATAAGGCAAAGAAATGGAAACTCACGTCAAATATTGAGAGCCTATTACTGTCAAAAATTTGGAGAAGTATAGAAAGTGCAGGGGTGAAATTAAGGAGAAAATTAAGAGAGCAAAGAGAGGGCGTGAAAAATGTTGGCAAGCAAAATCGATGAAAACCAAAGATGTTTTATGACTACATAAAGAGCAATTGGATAACAAAAGAAAAAGTAGGGCCTATTAAAGACCAAAAAAAAACCTACCTGTGGTTGCAGAAGATATGGGTATGGTTCTTAATGAATATTTTGCATCTTTCTCCACAGAAGATGCAGACAACTTAATGAGGGAGGCTGGGGGGGCACGGGGTGTGGGTGTTTGGTGGGGGGGCCAATATCTGGCACCAAAACCGGTGGCAGATCTCTGAGAGCCCCTAGGGAATTAAGTCCCTATTGGCAGTGGGAACCCTGCTTCCAGGGATTCCAACTCCTCGAGGGACATTTAATTTTAGGACTTCCCCCGAGAGTGTCAATCCCACCCCCGAGAGCTGTCAGCCAATCAGAGGTCAGCAGCTCTCCATTATTGACAGCTGTCACTGGGAGTGGTGGTTGCTGGTAGTAATGCAATTGGGCCTTCACTAGGGATCATCATTGGATCCCTGGTGAAAGGTAAGTCAGAGAAGGATGAGGGGTCATCGACAAGGTGGGGGTGGTGTGGTCAGAGGAAAGGACTGGGAAATGGCTCTCAGTGGACCCCCCTTTCCATGCCAGGACCCTGGATCAGGCACTGAGTGCCTTTGAATGAAGGACTGCCCCTACTAGCCCACAAGCAAAGCAAACCCAACATGTTTGCTTGTCATTCTCCCCGTATGGTGAGTCCCCCACCCGCCACTGGTTGAATACCAGTGCAGCAGGATGAGGCCCTTAAGTGGGCAATTAATGCCTCAATTAGCATCCAGATGGGAAGGAACCCACGGCGGTGGTGGTGGGGGGGGAGGGGGGGCGGTGTTGCGCTGGAAGATTCCAGCCAATGTATTCTGAAACCCAGGTAGGCTGTTTTTAATGAAGTTCAATAAGGGTCAGTGGTAGGTCCTTCCTTTTTCATAGTGTATAAAAATAATTTAGATCTAAATGTAGGAGGCATGACTAAGAAGTTTGCAGATGATATAAAAAGTTAGGAAGGACCTTGTTTCCTAGCAGAGAGGACAACAACCAAAGGGCATAGATTTAAAGTAACTGGTAGGAGGATTAGAGGGGAGTTAAGGAGAAGTGTCTTTATCCGGAGGATGGTGAGGAACTGCAACATGCTGCCTGAAAGGGTGGCAGAGGCGGAAACACTCATCACATTGAAAAATACTTGGATGTGCAATTCAAGTAGTTTATAAGGCAACAGATCAAGAGCCACAAAGTGGGATTAGGTTGGAGACTGGCAGCACAGATGCGATGGACAGAATGGCCTCCATTTTTGTTGTAAGTTTCTGTGAGTCAATGAAATTTTGGACATACAGTAGATTGTTTTACCCAGAAATGACATTGAGGATTTCAAAGTAACAAAAATTACAGTTGGTACAGCTTTTCAGTAGTGGCTGGCAATGCCATTTTATCTTTCTGTTTACCGAATGTACAATATGATGCTATATGTGATGTTATGAACACATCATAATTTTACTTATGCATCATGTCATTGTGATGTGAGTGACTCCGAGCTATTCTCAGCATTTCCTATCCTTAAAACATTGGTCACTGATTGCCCTTGAAGATTTACAGTGTAGTTAAAAAGTATCCAAATACTCCTACCATTTGTACAGAACTGGTAGAACAGGCTGCTGTACAAATAAACCACCCACCCAAATCCTTGGATTACTATTAACTGTTTGGGAAACCTTTATCACTGCTACACAATTTGATAAACAAAGGTCCTTTTTTTTAACTCTGGGTGAGTGGCTAGTGGGTAAGTGTGAAACTCACCCACTTCCCCAGACAATTGAAATAAAAACAAAAATGTTGGGGAATACTCAGCAGGTCAGGCAGCATCTGTGGAGAGAAACAGTTATTTGTTTCAGGTCGAGATGACCTTCCAGTTTTTCTCTCCACAGATGCTGCCTGACCTGCTGAGTATTTCCAGCATTTTGGAAATCTGCAGTTTTTGCTTTTGTCCCCAGACAATTGGCCTGGTGCATTTTAATTCCCAAACCTTGTTACAATCTCACATTTGAATTTTCCACCTGATCCACCTAGAAAATCTACCCACTTTTTAAAAAATTCATTCGCTGGCTGGGCCAGCATTTATTGCCCATTCCTAGTTGCCCTTGAAAAGGTGGTGGTGAGCTGCCCACAGTGATGTTAGGAAGGGAGTTCCAGGATTTTGACCCAGCGACAGAGAAGGAACAGCAATATATTTCCAAATCAGGGTGGTGAGTTGCTTGAAGGGGAACTTCCAGGTGGTGGTGTTCCCATCTATCTGCTGCCCTTGTCCTTCTAAATGGTAATGGTCGTGGTTTTGGAATGTGCTGTCGAAGGAACCTTGGTGAATTCCTGTAGTGCATCTTGTAAATGCTGCTACTGTGCGCTGGTGGTGGAGGGAGTGAATGTTTGTGGATGTGGCTTTGTCCTGGACATTGTCAAACTTCTTGAGTGTTGTGGAAGCTGCACTCATCCAGGCAAATGGGGAGTATTTCATCACACTTGATGGTGAACAGGTTTTGAGAAGTCAGGAGGTGGGTTACTCATCACACAATTCCTAGCTTCTGACCTGCTCCTGTAGCCACAGTATTTATATGGCTAGTCCAATTCAGTTTCTGGTCAATGGTAACCCCCAGGATGTTGACATCGGGGGATTCAGTGACGGTAATGCCATTGAGCATCAAGGGGCAATGGTTGGATTCTCTCTTGTTGGAGATGGTCATTGCCTGACACTAGTGTGGTGTGAATGTTGCTTGCCACTTGTCAGCCCAAGCCTAGATATTGTCCATGTCTTGCCACATTTGAACAAGCACTGCTTCAGTATCTGAGGAGTCATGAATGGTGCTGAACATGGTGCAATCATCAGCGAACATCCCCAATTCTGACCTTAGGATGGAAGAAAGGTCATTGATGAAGCAGCTGAAGATGGTTGGGCTGAGGACACTAACCTGAGGAACTCCTGTTGTGATGTCCTGGAGCTGAGATGACTGACCTTCAACAACCATAACCATCTTCCTTTGTGCTAGGTATGACTCCAACCAGCGTAGAGTTTTCCTCCTGATTCCCATTGACTGCAGTTTTGCTAGGGCTCCTTGATGCCACACTTTGTCAAATGCTGCCTTGATGTCAAGGACAGTCATTCTCACCTCACCTCACCTCAGGAGTTCAGCTCTTTTGTCCATGTTTGAACCAAGGCTGTAATGAGGTTAGGAGCTGAGTGGCTCCTGGTGGAACCCAAACTGGACATCAGTGAGCAGACTATTGCTGAGCAAATACCATTTGATAGCACCATTGATGACCCCTTCCATTACTTTACTGATAATGGAGAGTAGACTGATGGGGCAGTAATTGGCTGGGTTGGATTCATCCTGCTTTTTGTGCACAGGACATACATGGGCAATTTTCCACACAGCCAGGTAGATGCCAGTTTTGTAGATGTACCGGAACAGCTTGGTTAGGGGTGCGGCAAGTTCTGGAGCACAAGTCTTCAGTACTATTGCCGGAATATTGTCTGGGCCCATGGCCTTTGCAGTATCCAGTGCCTTCAGCCATTTCTTGATATCACGTGGAGTGAATCAAATTAACTGAAGACTGGCATCTGTGATGCTGGGGACCTCTGGAGGAGGCCGAGATGGATCATCCACTCGGCACTTCTGGATGAAGATTGTAGCAAATGCTTTAGCCTTATCTTTTGCACTGATGTGCTGGGCTCCTCCATCATTGAGGGTGGGGATATTTGCAGAGCCTCATCCTCTAGTGAGTTGTTTAATTGTCCACCACCATTCACGACTGGATGTGACAGGACTGCAGAGCTTAGATCTGATCCGTTGGTTGTGGGATTGCTTGGCTCTGTCTACCACTTGCTGCTTATGCTGTTTGACACGCAAGTAGTCCTGTGTTATAGCTTCACCAGGTTGACACCTCATTTTTACGTATGCCTGGTGCTGCTCCTGGCATGCCCTCCTGCACTCTTCATTGAACCAGGGTTGATGTTAATGGTAGAGTGGGGGATATGCTGGGCCATGAGGTTAGAGATTGTGTTTGAGTACAATTCTGCTGCTGCTGATGGCCCACAGTGCCTCATGGATGACCAGTCTTAAGTTACTAGATCTGCTCAAAATCTATCCCATTTAGTGTCGTGTGGTACGGTGGTAGTGCCACAGAACACGATGGAGGGTATCCTCAATGTGAAGGCGGAACTTTATCTCCACAATGACTATGCAGTGGTCTCTCCTACTGATACTGTCATGGACAGATGCATCTGCAGCAGGTAGGATGGTGAGGATGAGGTCAAATATGTTTTTCCCTCACCACCTGCCGCAGACCCAGTCTAGCAGCTATGTCCTTTAGGACCCAGCCAGCTCGGTCAGTAGTGGTGCTACCGAACATTGAAGACCCCCACCCAGACTATATTCTGCCACCCTCAGTGCTTCCTCCAAGTGGTGTTCAACATCAAGGAGTACTGATTCATTAGCCGAGGGAGTACTTGGTAATCAGCAGGAGGTTTCTTGCCCATGTTTGGCCTGATGCCATGAGACTTCATGGGGTCCAGAGTTGATGTTGAGAACTCCAAGGGCAACTCCCTCCCGACTGTATACCTCTGTGCTGCCACTCCTGCTGGTGGGAATGGACCCAAGGATGGTGGTGTCTGGGACATTATCTGTCAGGTATGATTCCAGGCTGTTGCTTGACTAGTCTGTGAGACAGTTCTCCCAATTTTGGCACTAGCCCCTACATGTTAGTAAGGAGGACTTTGCAGGGCCAGCAGGGCTGAGATTGTCATTGTCGTTTCTGGTGCCTAGGTTGATCAGTCAGGTTTCATTCCTTTTTTATGACTTTGTAGCAGTTTGTTATAACTGAATGGTTTGCTAGGCCATTTCAGAGTCAACCACATTGGCTGTAGGTCTGGCTACAGGCCAGGTAAGGACAGCAGATTTCCTTCCCTAAAGGGCATTAGTGAACCAGATGGGTTTTTACAACAGTCAACAATGGTTTCACGATCATCATCAGCCTTTTAATTCCAGATTTTTATTGAATTCAAATTCCATCATCTGCCGTGGCAGGATTTGAATCCAGGTCCCCAGAGCTTTACACTGGGTCTCTGGATTATTAGTCCAGCAACAATACCACTACACCATTGCCTCCCTCTTCCAGAGTGCAATCATCTGGTAGGTCAATCAAAGACTTACATAAAATGAATGAGTGGCTCTAAAGATGGTGCAGAAGGGAGGGCTTTAGATTCCTGGAACATTGGGACCGGTTTTGATGAGATGAGATGAAACCTGTACAGGCCGGCCAGGTTGCAACTAAACAGAATCAAAGACCAATTCTCTCAAGGTACAATTTTCTAGTGCTACTTGGGTGTGTTTAAACTAAATTGATAGGGGTGTGGGGAATACCAAGGTGCACAGAATACTTGGAGAGACATTTAGCACCAGAGTAACAAATATTAAGGTATTAGGTGGGTTCAACATAAGGGGAAAGTAATTAAGTCTGAATTCGGGTTGCTGTGCATGTATGTGAATGTGCAGAGTGTGGTAAATAAGGTTGGTGAGTTGTAGACACAGATAGCTACGTGGAAATATGATGTTGTGGTGATAACAGAGACCTGGCTCAAAGAAAAGCAGGACTTGGTATTATAGGTGTTCAGGAAAGATATGACAGAAGAAAAGGGGGAGGGGTAGCAGTATTGATTAAGGAGAGCATTGTAGGGATGGAGAAAGAGGATGTCCCAGAGGATCAAGGACAGGATCTATTTGGCTAGAGCTAAAGAACAAAAAAGTTGCAATTACATATCTCAGTGTAGTCTATAGACCACAAACTAGAGGAAAAGATGTAAAGGAAAAATATAGCAAGGAATTACATAGGGGTGCAACAATTACAAAGTAGTTATAACAGCATAGACTGGGATAGTAATTATGCAAAGGGCAAAGAGGGGCAAGCATTCCTAGAGTGTGTTCAGGAGAACTTTCTACTGCGCTATGTTTCCAGTACAATGAGAAAGGAGGCATTGCTAGACCTGGTTCTTTGGAATGAGGTGGATCAAGTGTCAATGGGGCATATTTAGGGAACAGTGATCATTGTATCATATGGTTTAGATTGGCTGTGAAAAAGAAGAAACAATCCAGAGTAAGAATAATTAATTGGGGAAAAGCAAAGTTCAATGGGATAAGAATGGTTTTGACCTAGATAAATTGAAATCAAAGGTTGGCAGACAAGAGTGTAACTGTACAATGGGGTCCTTTAAAGAAGAGATAGTTCAGGGACAATAAGGCATATTCCCACAAAGGGAAAAGGTAGGGCAAACAAATCCAGAGCTCCCCGTATGATGAAAGAGATAGAAATTAAGATGAAAAAGAAAATGTATCTCATGACAGATGTCAGGTGGAGAATACAACTGAGAACCAGGCTGACTATAGAATGCTTGGAGGGGAATTGAAAAGAAAATGAGAGAGTTTGAGAAGAGAGTGGCAGCTTACATAAAAGGGAATTCAAAAATCTTCTATCAACTTATAAATAGTAAAAGTGTGGTAAAAGGAGGAGTGGGGCTAATAAGAGACCAAAAAGGGGCCATGGCTGAAGTACTAAGTGAATACTTTGCATCTGTCTTTACCAGGGAAGAAGATACTGCACAGGTCATGGTGAAAGAGGAGGCAATTCAGACCCCGCTATTTAAAAAGGGAGGCAGAGAGAAAACAGGGAATTATAGACCAGCCAGCCTGACGTCGGTAGTGGGGAAAATTCTAGAGTCCATTATAAAAGATTTAATAGCTGAGCACATGGAAAACAGTGGCAGAATCAGACAGAGTCAGCACGGATTTATGAAAGGGAAATCATGCTTGACAAATCTACTGGAATTTTTCGAGGATGTAACTAGTAGAGTTGATGAGGGGGAGCCAGTGGATGTGGTTTATCTGGACTTTCAGAAGGCTTTCGACAAATTCCCACATAAAAGATTGGTGTGTAAAATTAAAGCACATGGGATTGGGAGTAGTGTATTGAGATGGATAGAAAACTGGTTGGCAGACAGGAAACAAAGAGTAGGAATAAACAGGTCTTTTTCCGCATGGCAGGCAGTGACTAGTGGGGTACCGCAGGGATCGGTGCTGGGACCCCAGTTATTCACAATATATATTAATGATTTAGATGAGGGAATTAAATGTAATATCTCCAAATTTGCAGATGACGCAAAGCTGGGTGGGAGGGTGAGCTGTGAGGAGGATGCAGAGATGCTTCAGTGTGATTTGGACAAGCTGAGTGAGTGGGCAAATGCATGGCAGATGCAGTATAATGTGGATAAATGTGAGATTATCCACTTTGGTAGCAAAAACAGGAAGGCAGATTATTATCTGAATGGCTATAAATTGAGAGAGGGAAATGTGCAACGAGACCTGGGTGTCTTTGTACACCAGTCACTGAAGATAAGCATGCAGGTGCAGCAGGCAGTAAAGAAGGCAAATGGTATGTTGGTCTTCATAGCCAGAGGATTCGAGTACAGGAACAGGGATGTCTTGCTGCAATTGTACAGGGCCTTGTTGAGACCACACCTGGAATATTGTGTGCAGTTTTGGTCTCCTTATCTGAGGAAGGATGTACTTGCTATAGAGGGAGTGCAACGAAGGTTTACCAGACTGATTCCTGGGATGGTGGGACTGACATATGAGGAGAGATTGAGTCGATTAGGATTATATTCGCTGGAGTTCAGAAGAATGAGGGGGGATCTCATAGAAACCTGTAAAATTCTAACAGGACTAGACAGGGTAGATACAGGAAGGATGTTCCCGATGGCAGGGTAGTCCAGAACCAGGGGTCACTGTCTGAGGATATGGGGTAGACCATTTAGGTCTGAGATGAGGAGAAATTTCTTCACCCAGAGAGTGGTGAGCCTGTGGAACTCATTACCACAGAAAGTAGTTGAGACCAAAACATTGTATGTTTTCAAGAAGGAGTTAGATAAAGCTCTTGGGGCGAAAGGGATAAAAGGATATGGGGAGAAAGCGGGAGCAGGCTTTTGAGTTGGATGATCAGCCATGATCATAATGAATGGTGGAGCAGGCTCGAAGGGCCAAATGGCCTACTCCTGCTCCTAGTTTCTATGTTTCTATGTTTCTATTTGAAGGATTTAAAATTGATAAGGAGGAGGATTTGGATAGGCTGTACTTAAAACTTGATAAGGCACCAGGACTGGATGAGATATATCCAAGGATACTGAGGGAAGTGAAAGTGGAGATTGCAGAGGCACTTGCCATAATTTTCCAAGCTTCCTTAGCCACAGGAATTGTGCTAGAGGACTGGAGAATTGTAAACGTTACATCGTTTTTCAGAAAAAAGTGCCCAGCAGCTACAAGCCAGTAACTTTAACCTCGGTGTTTGGGAAGCTTCTAGGAATAATAATTCGGGACAAAATGAAAAGTCACTTGGGAAAATGTGGGTTAATGGAGTAAAGCCTAGCATGAATTTGTTCAGAGCAAATTGTGTTTAACTAACTTGCTTGAGTTTTAATTTGAGGTAACAGAGATGGTTGATGAGGATAATGCTGTTGATGTGGTGTACATGGATTTCCAAAAGGCATTTGATAAAGTGCCATACAACAGACTTGTGAGCAAAGTTAGAACTCATGGAATAAAAGGGACAACAGCAACATTGTTACAAAATTGGCTGAGTGACAGAAAACTAAGAATACTGGTTAATAATTGTTTTTCGGCCTGGAGGAAGATTTATAGTGGATTCCCAGGGATCAGAGTTAGGATCTCTGCTCTTCGTGTTATATATTAATGACCTAGACTTAGGCGTATAGGGTACAATTTCAAAAATTGCAGACAATGAAAAGTTTGTATTGTGAACTGTGAGGAGGATATTGTAGAGATTCAAAAGGACATAGATAGGTTGGTGGAATGGGTGGGCAAGTGGCAGATAAAATTTTAATGCAGAGAAGTGTGAAATAATTCATTTTGGTAGGAAGAACACGGAGACAACACAAAAAAGGTCATGATTCTGAAAGTGGGTGCAACAGCAGAGGGATCTAGCTTTATATGTACATAAATTATTGATGGTGGCAGGACAGGTTGAGAGAGTAGTTAACAAAGCTTACAGCATCCCGAGCTTTAGCAATAGGCATAGAGTACAAAAGCAAGGAAGTTATGTTAAACCTGTATAAAACACTGGTTCAGCCTCAACTGGAGTATTGCATTCAGTTATGGATGCCACACTTTAGGAAGGAAATGAAAGCACTAGAGGAGGTGCAGAAAAGATTCACAAGAATGCTTTCAAGAATGAGGAACTTCAGTTACTTCAGGTTGGGAAGTTGGGACTGTTCTTCTTGGAGAAGAGAAAGTTAAGAGATTTGATAGAGGTATTTAAAATCATGGGAGGACTGGACAGATTGGATAGGGAGAAACTGTTCCCATTGGTGGAAGCATTGAGAACCAGTGGGCACAATTTGAAGGTAATTGGCTAAAAAAGCAATGGCAACATGAAGAAAAGCTTTTTTATGAAGTAGGTAATTAGGATCAGGAAGGTGCTGCCTGAGAGTGTGGTGGAGGCAGGTTCAGTCAAGGTATTCAAGAAGGAATTGGATTATTATTTGAAAAAGGAGAATGCGCAGAGCTACAGGAAGAAGGCAGGCAAGTGGCACTAGGTGAATTGCTCCTTCAGATAACCACCACAAACAAGACAAGGCAAATGGCATTCTTCTATGCTGTAAATATTCTATGATTCTAATACGTCAACTTAAATAATTATATACTGAATGTTATTTGCTGTTTTATTATTGTTTTGTTTTTCTTGGCAACTGGGGTGACATTTATTTTAAAGTCTTAAAATGGGATCACGTTGGAAAATAGTTTGGGAAAGACTGCATTAAGGGATATAGAGCAAAGACAGGCATATGGTGTTAGGCCACAGATCAGCCATGATTTCATTGAATTGTACGAATGCTTTGAATGGGCCAGTAGGAAATGAAGAATAGGTTATCAGGAAACACTTCAGACGGAACTTTCCTTCCTCTAGAGATTAAGGGCTGTAGCAGCAGGAAAGTGATTCCTACTGGGTGGCAAGGCAGGGTGGATTTTTGTGCCAGATCTGCTTTTCAGCTCATTAATTATGCGTTCGTGAGGAGCTTGTCGAATCTCAAGGTTAGACGGGTAGGCATTCATCCGCCCCAATGTTACCTCATGCGGTCGAAGGTCCTGGCACCATATTTAAATGCCACCCAAACAGACATTCACTCACTGCAGCCCAGCTGTGTGCTGAGGGTAGACATCACAATGCCAATGAAGAGAACTAAATCCTTTGCTTCACGCTTCAGCAAGATCTCCCTGGGGATTCTTCTCCAAGCTGTCCAGGAAAGGCAGGAGTCCTCTTTCTGAGGGACAGGTGCAGCTGGTCCACCAACCTGACCACGCAGGCCTGGGAAGAGGTTACCAGAAAGATCACTGCAGTTCAGGAAGAGGATGAACGATCTGATGCGCTCTGCCAGGGTAAGTGAAACTTCTCCAAACCCACACTGTTAGACTGCCTGATGCCCTTATAAGGGCTAGAGTCCACAGGGATGTCACACACTACCACCAGATGGGATATCAGCACTGACTGTTTGCCAGCCACTTTAACCACCCCATCTCATCTAAGGTCCAGCACAAACGGCGTCTTAATCCTTTACTGGGGAGGGCTCAGCATACACAGCAAGTATGCATGCTTCTGAACTGCTCTTTCATCCATAGTGCTCACAGTCAATCCATCTGACTTTCTGCAGGACAAGCTCGCCCATAAGCGGTGGGAGAGAGCCAAGTGCAGAGCGGGTACCCCAGAGCTGAGGGTACTCATGTCCCATGAAGAGCAGGCTGCAGAGCTCGCTAGTGAGGACAGAGATCATTCCTATGTGGAAGGTGAGATCAGCCTCTCTGAACCAGCCAGTGAGGGTTCATCCACTATACATGGACACCATGCGGACAATTACTGTGAGTGACCTGTAGTGTAGGACCTTGCCTGGTCAATCACTAATTATCTCTTTTCTCTATTCCAGCCACCAGCAAGAAAAGCTGGAGGGAGAGTTCCAGAAAGAGCCTCAGTCCCAGTTCCCAGACCACCTCAGATGAGGATGATGAACACCCATTTGATGAAGGTCTGTCACTGCGTTCACCTGCACACTCCACCAGCTCAGATACATGCACCTCAGTGGGTTCTAGTTCTGGAGTAGATTCGGGTTCACAAACTGGTGATCACCTCAATGGACATGTGTCCACAGCTGGCAGAGGCAGTGACAGCCGAGGTCTCTGACACTCTGAGGACTATTGGAGACCAGGCTCCTGCAGAGTCCGAGTCCGATGATGAGACTCTGCAATCGGCCCTGAGAGAAATGTTGTAGATGCAAAGACAGTCAGGAGAACATCAGAAAGGGCTGTCGGAGGTCATGAACAGACTGGAACAAAGGATGGAGGACCCCGTTCATGTTCTGTCTGATGTTCTGGCTCCGGCATGTGAGCACATTGAAGTCTTCATTGGAAGGGCGGCAGCTGTCTTGTAGACCCAGGTCCAGCAGTTTCTGCCGGATTCGTGTTTGGACTTGCACACCAACGGTATAGCCATGGGTGTGTTCCAGCAGTGGCTAGGCGAGAGGTGGACGGGGCACCTTGGCCTCCGTCCTTCACCTCAAAGAGTCAGGGAGGGGCCCTCGGGCACCCAAAGGGAGGAAGAGTGTGAGCCAGATACCCCCGGGCCGTACACCCAGGACTCTCCAGGGTTGTCTTGCTCCAAATCCCCTCTGCCTTTGACCCATCAGCTCCAGCAGGTCACGCCAAGGAGGGTGCACCTGCCTTGGAGCAAAAGACCCTTAGCAGGCCAGGGCTCTCCAGGCCTTGGGCCACCAGAGGATGCATGCCAAAGTCATCTCAGACAACAGGGCATAGCAGTCAGCTGGCTGCCTCTGCCTCTGCTGCAAATATCGGGATTGGACCTAGACATAGCGGTAGAGATGAGAAAATTAAGAAGTTGTGAATGCAAATGATAGCACGGGTGTTCAATCATTGTATATACTTTTCACTTCTGTAAACATATTTTGCATTTATCCCTCTCCAAGTCTCAGGTATTGAATGGTTTGTGGATGTGATGTAATGCTAAGTGTTCATTCAAGGGTTTCAAATGCCAACCCCCACCCAAATTATCTCCCATCGTGTCCCTCAGTTCCATGAGGTCTCACTCAATCTCATCACAGTTAATTGCCTTGGGTGCAAACATCTGGTCCCATTGGTGGCGGGCGTCATGGTGGGCAGGGGGAAAATATGACAAGAAGACCAAAAATTGACTTCATGCCATCGTGAAACCAGTTTGCGATCGTCCGCTCTACCCGTCAGTGATGGACCGCGTTTCCCGCCGCTGTACGTTGGGAACCTAATTTCAATACTTTAGCATTTCATTATAAGCCCTGCTCGCCGGAATCAATCCACACATCAAATTTACTGCCAGGTCGATGTGACTTCAGAACAGCGTGCTTCACAGCTGCCTTTAAAAAGCGTGCACCTGACGTCCTGAACTTCGAGGGAACTTGGAGGTGAGCGCACACAACCTTGCGCACTGCTCACCAGCATCGCCCTTAGGCCATCAAGGAAGAGGCGCACGCATTTTGTGGGGGGGGGCCACAGGCAGGTCGCTTTATTCCCAGCTGGCTATCAGCACGGTGCCAGGGCAAGTGCTCTAGTGCGGGTCAGGCGGGGGTGGGGGGGAGGGTGGTGGCAAGACAGCACAGACTAAGGGGAGTACACAAGCACATGCCAGAGGTGGTGAGGAGGGGGTGTGAGGGAAACGGCCATGTACTTGGAAAAGCTTGTCAAAAGTGAGTATTCTTCCGCAGCTGAGACCATTCAGCTGCAGCTCCATTGACAAGCTTCGAGTTGGGCCTCTGAAACTTTTCTGACCACTCAAGCAATGCAAAAGCATGAAATTGTCACCAAATGCTCCAGAAATTTTCACCCCTTGGGCACAGACTGCAAATTAATGTGCTTATTAGGGGGCTGCAGAATAATTGGGCATCTGGGCAAGTTAAAGAATCCCTTTACAAAAGGTGGCCATGGTGCAGGCACTGGTGCTCACAGCCCCTTGCAATGTGTTTACTAAGGTTTGGACCAGCATCCATTGTGGTTCAAGCTAACAGCGCAACCTTGTAGTGCGGGTTAGGAGAATGTTTATGCCTGATCTAAAAGCACAGCATGCAGTCCAGCGGTGGAAGCTGCCGCCAATCGGTCAGATGGGGCGGAGACGGGTGGGGATTCGGACAGCCAATGAATGCACTGCACGCTGGCCATCCAATGATGCGTGAAGGGACTTTCAGACTTAACCAAGAGAGGTTCTTAGGACATATAAGCTAACCCATGCATCTCTCTCTTTGATCCTGCAGGAGGAGAACATCAGGATCATGGAGCCTGGTGATTTAGCGGTATGCCTCATGGCTTACAGAGACCAGACAGGAAGAAGAAAAGAGCAGCGGAGGTGCCTGGCTCGGCAAAGGGAGGAGCGCCTCCCTCAAGTTGAAGGGGCGGCAAGGCCTGCTGTACACACAGCTGAAGATCCACAGAGATTCACCAGCTTCTAGGCGCCTCACTAGACCCAGGGTCCAGGCTCTTGTCATTCCTGTAGATGACTGAGAACCAGTGTCGCCGAAGACTGTGCATGTCTAGGGACCTGTGCAGGATCTCGCAAGCCTTCATGCACAAGTGTATCCAGGAGGTCACAGATGCCATCTTTGCGAAGACACAGAACTTTGTGCATTTTGCCCGGGATCGGGAAAGCCAGGAAGCAAGAGCACTGGGATTTGAGCAGATCTCTGGTTTTCCACAGGTGCAGGGTGCCACGTGGCACTTAGATCTCAGTGGCAACAAGCAGTCAACTATGTCAACCGTAAGGGCTTCCACTCGCTGCATGTTCAGCTGGTGTGCAACCACCACAAACACATCTTATTGGTCTGCGCACAATTCCCAGGGAGCATCTAAGAGTCCTACATCCCTAGTAGGTCTCAGATCTTTGACATCTTCCAGGGTTCAGAGAGGCTGCAGGGTTGGCCCCCCGGGTATAAGGGCTACCCACAGAGGACGTGGCTCATGACACACATGTGGCGGCCTCAGCCTGCAGCAGAGCGATGGTTTAACAAGGTTCATGCCACGACCTGGACTTCACTGGAGCAAACGATAGACATTTTGAAAATGAGGTTGCAGTGCCTCGACAGCCCAGTGGAGCACTGCAATGCAGTCCACCAAGAATGTCCTGCATCATCGTGGCTTGCTGCATACTCCACAACCTGGTGCTGCAAAGGGGGAGGAACTGGCTGAAGAGGAGTGGAAGAGCTGCACATCTCCTCCGATGAGGAGGACGTCGAAGTGGATGTTGGTGATGAGGTCCTTGAAGGCCAGGATGCTGGCAATGAGGTCATCACACTGTTCAGATGAGGTAAGCATGCTCAGTGGCCCTCATAGCTGCAAGATTCATGGAGGATGATGACGAGATGTAGTGAGGACATAACGTTTGACTCCTGTGTGGTTAATGGCAGCGCATATACCCTGAGTGCTCAGGCTCATGACATGGAGACGCAGCAGAGGCCCTGATAGTCGCTAGATTCCAGAAGGGTGATGATGACATGCAGTGAGGGCACTTTGTGAATGTCTGTCTCCTGTCTGGCTGAGGGCAGCTCGCTTGCGCTCTGTGATCAGGGTCATATCATGGAGAAGCAGCCGTAAAACTTTAAATGCACCAGATTCTTTGTCAGCCTTCAGCGCCTGACCCCTTCTGGAGCACATCGTCACTGGTCACAGATGCTGAAGAGATGGGGGGACCAGCCCCACCTCAAAGGTACTGAAAACACACAGAGAGAATGATGGAACTCTGTGACACCTGCCCACAACATTCCGGCAGCAATGACAAGCACCATCGAGGTGCAGGCATCACTAATATGTCCAGTGACTGTGAAGCTGGACCATCACTTTGGTCTGAAGGCTACACACTGTACAGGGAAGAGGCCCTGAACTGAGACACCTGCCTTTATATTGTGCAGGAGCCAAGGTTTCACATCTGAATAACACAAACACTGCTGATCATAACAAGGAGCCACAGGCAAAGAGACATTCTTGGGAGTTTATTTACAAGAGTGAACATTATGTACAAGTGATTAACACCCATGCCAAGGCTGTGCAACTACATCTTCTTAACCTTCCTAACCCTGCCGCGACGCCTTGGTGCTCCCCTGACATCCACAGCGGAGGTGGAGGCAGCCTGCTAACTGCTATGCCCTGTCTGTGATGACATTGGCAGGCATCCTCTGGAGGGCCGAGACCTGGAGGGCTCCGCCTGCTTTGAGTGTCCTGCTGTGAGCCAGCTGCACCCTCCTCAGCCTGTTGAGCTGGAGCTTTGGGGGTCAGAGGAAGAGGGGATTTGGATCAGCCGGATATTTCCAGAGTCAACAGGTTGGATGGCTCTGGAGTGTCGAGCTGCTGATCCTCCTCCCAAAGGGTGCCGACAGTGCCTGGTTGACTCCTTTAGGAGAAAGGGGAAGCTGGAGTGAGATTGAGCTACCCCACACCCCTCTTGCATTGACACTGTTGGAGGCCAACTATGGCGTCAGCGATGGAGTTCAGCCCGCGCAGCAGTGTAGGACCGATGTCCTGGACCAAGGTCTCCATGGCAGCTGCCATTCTACCATTGTTGACCTCGGTGCGTTGGCTTGCTGGAGGCAGATGGCCTCCTCTATCGTGCCTTGCGATCTGAGAAGTGCAGCTGACATTCCTTCCTGCTATCCCCGAGCTTGTCTTTGCAGCTACAGCAACTCAGGTATGACTGAATCCAGAGGCTCCTCATCTGACTCATGCTCAACAGATTTCTGGCCTCGAGTAGTCCTCCAAGTGCCAGAAACCTGGGAAGTCCCTGCCTCCACCTGCTGTGGATCAGACAGTGCGATGTGCTTAGCAGGTTGTGACCTGTAGGCTACTTTAGGACTAGGTCCCACCAAGGTGTGTGTCTCTGCGCTGGTGGAGGGTGTGGGGGAGCGCTGTGACGGATGTTCAATTTGGGTGTCATCACACTCTTCTTCCGAAGTGTCTTCGGGGCTTGAGTCGAGGACCTGGCTCGTGGACCCCCTAGGCTGCTTCTCAGGCGTGCCTGCGAAAGCAAGGAGAGATAATTAGCGCATGGCAGGGGACTGCAGAACAAGGGAACTGACTCACAGCATGGTTGTCTGTTGGACGTTGCACTGCTGGATCCTCACTGGTTGAACACCGCCAACTTCACCATCAGCACAGGAATGGCTCAGATCTTCGCTGGCCAGCTGGATGACTCTATTTTCAAAGTCTGTGAGGACCTTGATGTCGGGCATTCCTCCACCAGTCTGCAACCTCTCCCTTTTTGTTGTGTGTCAGCTTGTCCTGCATGAAGACAGACGGAGAGAGTGTAAGCAGGACGCCAGACAGGACAGATGAGAAGGATGCCTGGCATGTGTGGGTGGTGAGTGGTCCCATGGGCGGGATGAGGACAATGAAGGTGTTTGTGAGAGAATGAATGGTGATGTCCCTTGAACTGGCAGTGGGTGAGGGCCCTGTGGACGTGTGATGGGTTTGTGAGCGTGTGAGTTGAGAGTGATGAGAAGAGTGTCTTGCCCTGGAGGAACAGGAATCATTCATCCTCTTTTGGCACTGGGTGGCTATCCTCTTTTCCAGGGCATTGGCACTGACCACCGCTGCCACCGCCTTCCATGCTGAATTTGTCACCTTGCTCGCTGATCTTTGCCCAGAGCGAGGGATAGAGGGCTTCACGGCGGGTCTCCACTGCACCCAGTAGGTGCCCATGGGAGGCATCGCCAAACTTGAGAGTAGCATGCTTCCTCCCTTTGGCAGCCATGACTTACCAGCAGCTTTTGATCAATTGGAGAGTGCTAGCTCTGTGCAGGGTCACCCTTTAAATACGACGCCCAGATTACTGAAGGCCTGAGGTGACAACGGGGCAGGCAAATCATAGGCCACTCCGCAAGCAATTCAGCGTGTTTCCCATGAATGCATTATTAATGAGGCTGGACGCGCTGAGAATGGATGAAATGGCGTGAAAACTAGCCATCGCGGCCAGCAGGTAAACCAACTACTGCACTTAATGCAAATCTGGGACAATTCCACCCCTTGAGTACAACATAAGCGACATGCACAAAGGCGGTTCCTGTCTGAAAATGATGGCTGGACAATGCACGTGCACCTGATGGTCACCTCATGTGAGCTCAGGAGAATTGTTCATGGATCTTATTGATTATCCTGATGCTGCTGCACTGAAGTGTGTTCTTTTTTGTTATAAGTATTTATTGAGACCCACATTGGAGTCTTTTCAGCCAAGTGCACTTTGCAATGGCCTTCATTTTATGACTGTCAATTTTTGGTAAAAGTATTAATCGTTTCATGCCTCCCCGCGGCGTTATTTCGTCTCCGCTTTTAATGGTCAACATCACTACTTTATTAGTCCCCACTGTCCCCATGCATGACCCTGAGTGATGCAAGTTGGTTCCATTCAGTGACATTTTAAATGTCTGCTAGACGGGCATGAGTGTGTGATGTCAAAGGTGTGTGCTCATCCTGATGAAGCCATCTAATAACCTGTGAGGATGTTACTTTGCTTCTGAATGGCTGCCGAGCGTTGCTTGACCCAATCCCGCTTTGAGGTAACAGAACATCAATCGATATGAGATTTCATTATATGATTGTGCAATGTCTTAGGGTTCATAGCAAAGACTGACCTTTGTGAAATGGACAGTTTTGAGGACCGTAGTGATTTGAAAGTGATGCTCCAGCACATCTCCTGATTGCTTAGCAGTATCTATGGAGTGGGTAGGTTATCATTGACTGCTGTGCCAAAATTAACTGGGGCACATCTCTTCCAGATGCCAAGGCAATGCAGGATGTAAACTTGGCAGGTTTTGGATAAATGCAGCTTCTGGACAAACGCAGGTTCATGAGTGATTGATAATAGTCACATGATGATCCTGCTGAACCACCCTGTGTAGTACAATGCTAACATAACTCCTAGGTTTACATCAATGCTGTCGTGTTACAGATCACTGCGTCCTGATGGCTGATCACATCCTGAAACTCAGTATCAAGATGCAGCCTCTGCACTAATCATGCATGGGAGCTGGATTTTGGAGAGATGGTGCTGTCCGGATGTAGCTCTGCCTTTAGATGGTTAAGCGATAACCAGTGACAGATGTTTTTCCTCTTAGAGCCGCATTGTTAAGTTCCTGTCACACTTGCATGATTGCATCGACATGTGCAATAGCGTTTCTGCCTCTTGAAGGCTGCCATGGCCACTGACTTTTGCACTCCATGGTTGAAAGCACTGCAGTATGCGTAGTTGCTTAATTTGTCTTCACCCTATTCCTCCTGGAATCTTGTAGTTATGAGGTTGTCACAGGCATGTCTTCCGTGTTGTTCATGTGCAATGGCTTTGTCTGAATCCTCGCCCTCTGCAAATGCATCACCTTCAACTTCATCCTCATCTGAGGAGACATGTAGCTCCTCTATGTCTCCCTCTGGCAACGCATCCTGCCTTTGCAGCATTAGGTTGTGCAGAGCACAACAAGCAATGATGATGCAGGACAATCTCTGTGGTGAGTATTGAAGAGCGCCACCTGATTGGCCCAAACATCAGAAATACAACTTTAAGAGCCCAATAGTCTGCTTTATTAAGGACCTTGTGGCGGAATGTGCAGCATTGTATCTCTCCTCAGATGCACTCTATGGACCACAAATGGGTATCACTAGCCACATCTTTAGGCGTACACCTTATCACCAAGGATCCAACCCTTTATGTGCCGAGGGCCCTCAAAGATCTGTAGCACCTGCAAGTGACTCAAGATGTGAGAGTTGTGAGAGCTCACTGGGTATCTAGCATAAACATACAGGATCTGCTTTCTGTGGTAATCTGGACATTGAAAGAGTGAAATCCTTCCCTATTAATGAATCTCAGGGTCTGCTGCCAGGGAGCCCTCAAGGGCCAGGGGTGCATTCAAAGGTATCCTACCCTTTCGGGAAGTCTGAGATCGCAGTGAACCCCACAGCTCTGGCAGCATGTCTTGCTTCAGCCATGCTCAATGGCACATAATGGTGAACTTTATTGAAAAGGGCATCTGTCACCTCCCTTATGCATTTATGTGTTGCCAACTGTGAAATTCCGCATAAGTCCCCAGTGGAGCCCTGGAAGGATCCACTTGTGAAAAAGATGAGTGCAGCATTGATCTTAAGTACAGCCGGCATTGGATGCTTTCCCAGTTCACGCGGCTTGAGATCCTCATGGAGAATGTGGCAAATATGAGCTATCACTTTCCTAGACAAGTGAAGGTGCCTGCAGTACTGGCTTTCGCTCATCTCCATGTATGAGCAGTGTCTTCTGTAGACCCCTTGGTCGCACCAAACGTCTTCATGGATTTGGTCCTTCCTCGTCAGCATCTGGCTCTTCTTGGGGTCCTGCTTGCTCTTAATCTTCAGGATGATGGTCCTCCCAGAGTTGTACCAAATGTCAGTGGACCTTTCTTCTCCTCATTCGCATCAAAGCTATCAAGGAGGCAGCATTGCCTGCAGCCTGCGTTCTCAACTCCCCTTTGTTTCTATGAACAGATATAATTGAGCAATCAATATTAGTTCCCATTAATTTGTCTTCCTCCATATACAAGGCACCTATGCATTCTCCAACCCTTGACTTTCCCATAGCCTGCACAGTGCATACCAAGGCCACCCCTTGCAGGATGATATCATCCTGGAGGATGACGGCTGGCTGATCTTTCCCCTCAGATATGAATGTGTATTCGCAACAAGGGTGTTCATTACAGATCAAAGACCCAAGTCCTTGCAGCCACAGCCAGTGTTGGTTGTCCTCCAGTGTCCTTTACAACAATATGGATATCCACTTATGACCCAACTGCAAGCATGGTGCCTTGAATGCCATGACCAATGCACTGGGAAGGTGGAGGCTTGTAAGGCTCATGCTGCCTCTGCACAGCAGATGTGGCCATTGATTCTTGGAGCCTGCATGTCAGAATGGATGCAATGGATCAGGTGCCAATTAAGATCATATGCACCGCAGCACCTAAACTTAATGCATTCTCGCCTGAATGTGCACCATTAGAAAAGAAGCCAAGTTCATTCATGGTACATTAGACCCTTGAGACCAGCATTCAGCTGAGCCATGCTATCCATGGTTTGAGTAGGACATTTATGGGGTGCTCCATCAATTGACCAAGATTTGCTGTACTGATCTCCTCCTACATGCCCTGAGATCCCTCCCTGACTGATTTTTTTTCCCGTTTCATTTCAAACTGCATTATTGGGAGGTAAAATAGAAAATGGTGCTGCTGACATCTGTGTGGGAGACCAGCTTCCAACCTTCCCCTGAAGCCTACTAAGTTCCCCCCCATTCTCCTCAATCCACACAGCCTTCTAATTCCCCTCCCTCCTATCACTATCCAGCTCCCCCTGTTACTCTTGAACCCATCATTATCCATGTTGATATTCATGTCCTCCGCCCTGACCCCTTTAATGTTGATGTCCCCATGCCCTTTATCAACCTGACCCCTCCCCACCCCGAGGCCAAATGCACCCTGACTTTCCAGGACAACCCCCACCCCCATGAGATTAATACCACACCACCCCCCAACCATGACCTTTCAGCTCCTGGCTTACAGGATGCAGATGCCTCCCCTGACCATGACTGTGCCATGCCTCTAACCCCCAGGACCAAATCCCTTAGAAGACTGACCACATCCTGCATAGCCTACTGTGTATGACTGTCACTGCCCAGAGAGAGATGTTCCCCTACCGAAGACCGGGAACAATACATGCTTGCCAATCAGAGCCCCCTAACATAGCCCACACAGCTCCAGGACAGTCTGTTCAATATGCCCCCGACAGTGTGGCCTCAGGCCCAGGACAGTTTCTGACTTCTCCTTGGACAGACTTATAACTCTTGTCCCAGGACAGCCTTTCACTTCTCCACTCTGTTCTTTGACTCACCCCCACCCTGCCTCCCTCATTCACCCTTCCCTCCCTTGTTCCACAAACACCCCCCAGTCCTGCCTCCATAATCCCCCTCCCCGCTGGTCTTGCCTCCTGTGCTCAGCATGGCATGGCTTGTGAAACAAGCACCCAAAATCTTGTACAACACTGTTAAAGGTAGGCAAAAGAAGCATCTCCGTACCTCAAAGTCATTGATGAAGTGAAGCTCGCCAAGTGCACGCCATGCGAGTTGGCCTTTTAATGAGCCTTCATGAGATGGAAATGAGTGCAAATATGGTTTTGGACATAGATCAGCAGGAACTGCCATGAAAGTCGGGAGAACAAAATTCCAAACTAACTTCCTGCCAGTGGGTAACAGACTTTTGCCAGCATGCCAAATTTTGTGCCCCGCCTGCCATGATTCCCCCCTGCTGACGGGAGCGGAAAATATTGCCCTTCGCATCATGTAGACTTGGATATAGAAAGCTGTGCTGTAGAATTACTTTAGCAGTTTTCTTTGTGCTGGAAACAGCAATGACCCTATCAACTACCTCCTGCCGGACTAGTTTTAGTGGCGTGTACCCTTCAGCCACAAAGAAGTAAATTAGTAGCCATAGTCTACAGAGGCATCTCTCTTCATTTGAGAGCCATCATTTTATTCAATTGTTGCAGCATCAGCTTCAGTACATTAACGTCCAGTGGCTCATGAGTAAAAAGTCTCAACTTTTTTAGATTATCCACCACAAATCTCGACTCTGCTGTCCCAAACAAAAATGCTGCTCCTTGAATGACATCAGCTGGTCAACTCTTGCATACAGTCCATTGGGCAAGGAATTTTCAGAAAATCAACATGATATACAAATTCTAAATACTGAGTGTAAAGGTCGATATGAGTACTATTATGAAAATGACTCACAACACAGTGTTTACCAGCATTCTATGCAGGAGGCTGTTGAAACCAACTCCTGTCTGCCTGCTGTAGTGATACAGATAGATGTTAAAGATCCCATGGCAGTGTTTGATAGCAGCAAGTTTTCTTGTCCAACATGTCTTCCTTAACTAATAAAACTATAACCAGTCATTCATTTCATTGCTTTTTATAGCATCTCGCTGTATGCAAAATGGCTGCAGTGATTTCCTAGTTAACAGTTACTGTATTTCAAAGGTAATTATTTTTATGCCAAGTGTTTGGAGACACTCCTGAGAGAGTGATAAGGCACTATATAAATGCAAGTCTTAACAATAAAGTCTTTGAGAGTACTGTAGTTTGGTTTTACTATTCACTAAAATTTATTGTGAAGTTACTTTAAGAATGCTATCATGTTCTGTTTCTATGCTCACAAAAATTCTGTAGCAAAGAAATCTAAACCCTTATTCTATTATCTATTGTCTACAGATTTTCATATTTTAAAAACTGCAGTAAAGGTTTATAATGTTGAATTGCTGATTCGGCAGCTTTAGAAATGACTGTGTGTGACTAAAAGATGGAAGTATTTTTGTGGACTCAGGGTCACTGTTGTAATCTGAGGATAAATCATGTACTTTATAAATTAAAACATGCACTTAATCATTGTGTTTTACATTCTTGTATTTAAGTTTATTGAAGAAATGGGAAACTTGTTTTAATTTCCTCTTTGTTGACATCATTAGATAACTGAGTTGTTATCTTACTCAGTGATGATTTAGGTAGCATTAATTAACAAGCAATCACAAAAAAATCGTTAGTTTTTCATGTAATCGGGTTTTTAAAAAAGGAAAAGCTACATTTTATATAGTGCCTTTCACATCCTTAAGATGTTCCAAAACTCTTTACTGTCCATAAATGATGATGGAATTTCACGATAATGAACCCTGAACCCCCTCGAGAATGACAGAAAAGATCATTGTATCAGAGTGTTCACTATTGTAGGCTTTGGCAATTTGTTGCATCAGGAAAATTAAGAATTATAATTAATTTTAATTGAACATAATTTTTTCTGTTAAATACTATACATCTTCATATTATTTGTGCTCTTCTCAATATGCGCTGTTTATATCTTGTTAGCGAGTGCAAAAAGACCCTTTGTTCCAGGTAATGACTATGTGAATTTTCGCACAGTTATGGTTGCCTTTCTAGTGAAGGGATAACTAGTTCTGAGCCTTCCGCAGCCTCGTCACCAGAAGTTTCTTCATCTTCTGCCTGACTTAATGTCACTGATTCAATAATGTAGTGTAGCAGAAACCTGGAATTCTCTCCTCCAAAAGGCTGTGAATTATAGAACAATTAGGTCTCTCAAGGCAGAGATAGATGGGGTAAAAGCAAAAAACTGTGGATGCTGGAAATCCAAAACAAAAACAAAAATAAAAAAACCTGGAAAAACTCAGCAGGTCTGACAGCATCTGTGGAGAGGAACACAGTTAACAGAACTAAGGAAAAATAGAAGAGAGGTGAAATATAAGCTGGTTTAAGGGGGGTGGGACAAGTAGAGCTGGATAGAGGGCCAGTGATAGGTAGAGAGAGCCAAAAGATGTCATAGACAAAAGGACAAAGAGGTGTTGATGTTAACTAAGAAATGTGCTAATAGGTGACATTAAGGGTAGAAAGTAGGATGAGCAAGGTAACAGATAGCCCTAGTGGGGGTGGGGTGGGTGGAAGGGATCGAAATAGGCTAAAAGGTAGAGATAAAACAACGGATGGAAATACATTTAAAAATAATGGAAACAGGTGGGAAAAGAAAAATCTATATAAATTATTGGAAAAAAGGGGGATCGGAAAGGGGGTGGGGATGGAGGAGAGAGGTCATGATCTAAAATTGTTGAACTCAATATTCAGTCCGGAAGGCTGTAAAGTGCCTAGTTGGAAGATGCTGTAGAGGCTGGGCCATTGAGTAAATCAAGGCTGAGATAGAAAGATTTTTAATCAGTAAAGGAATCAATGGCTATGGGGAAAAGGCAGGAAAGTGGAGTTGAGGATTATCAGATCAGTCATGATCTCACTGAATGGCAGAGCAGACTCGATGGGCTGAATGGCCTACTTCTGCTCCTATGTCTTATGGTCTTCTGAGGTGCTGTTCCTCCAGTTTGCGTTGAGCTTCACTGGAACATTGCAGCAGGCCAAGGACGGACATGTGGGCATGAGAGCAGGGTGGAGTGTTGAAATGGTAAACGACAGGGAGGTCTGGGTCATGCTCGCGGACAGACCGAAGGCGTTCCGCAAAGCGGTCACCCGGTCTGCGTTTGATCTCTCCAATGTAGAGGAAACCGCATTGGGAGCAGCGAATGCAGTAGACTAAATTGAGGGAAGTGCAAGTGAAATGCTGCTTCACTTGAAAGGAATGTTTGGGCCCTTGGACGGCGAGGAGAGGGGAAGCAAAGGGGCAGGTGTTGCAACTTATGCGGTTGCATGGGAAGGTGCCGTGGGAGGGGGTTGAGGTGTAGGGGGTGATGGAGGAGTGGACCAGGGTGTCCCGGAGGGAACAATCCCTGCGGAATGCCTCCGGGGGGGTGAAGGGAAGATGTGTTTGGTGGTGATAGATGGGGGTTGTTTTATGTAAGGGTATCAAGAGATATGAACCAGAATTTTACCAACACGCCATGGGTACCACTGCCGGACTAAATGGGGCTCCCAAGGCGCCACAGGCAAACGGTGAATTCATTGACTCTGGCCAATTAAGAGGCTGCTATCAAAACTGTTGCCCAATTAAGGTTGGCGGGCTGCCTCTCAGAGTTTCTGGCCCACTTACAGGGCCAGGGGCTCAGAAGTGCCACCAATAGAGGTGGCTGTTGCTAAGGCTGCAGAGAGGAGTGGCCGCCTCCATGTTAAACTGCCCTTGAAGAGCCAGTAATAAATGTTTTTAATGTGTTGGGGCCAATTTAAGTTGTGAGCACAGTGTTGGCATTTTAAGTGTGGCCTCGAGTGGAGCCTTATAAGCATAGACTGGGGTGGGAACCTTTTTCTTATCAAGGGCCATTCACACATAGACAAAATCAGTCGCGGGCTACACACACATAAAAACCAATTTAATATTTTTTAGGGAGAACACAGAAACACTCAACTCACCTACTGGTTTAATGTGATAGCTGAGTTTGCTTTTCCTTAATGAGCCTTGATATGTCTGCTGTCTCTGTCTCTCTCCTTTCCCTCTCTGTCTGTCTCTCTCTCTCCCTCTCCTTTCCCACTCTGTCTCTCTCTCTCCCCCTCTCCTTTCCCACTCTGTCTCTCTCCCTCTCCTTTCCCACTCTGTCTCATCCCCAAACCAGCCCAGCTGCAGTGACTCAGCAACCCAAGGCTCTGGCGAACTCCCAGCATGAGGCTGCATCTGCGCTTGGAGCCTGAGTCTCTTCCTCCGTCTACCAGGGCTCTGTGCCCCTGTCCTGGGACACCAATGGAGCTGGAAGGGGGAAGGGGGTAAGCCCCTCATGGAGCTGGGTGTCCTGCTCCCTTCCTCCCCTGCCTGGATTACTCACGCTTCACCATCCAATCAGCAGCCAGCAGCTTCCTATCCCTGCCCTGTGCTCCTGCTCCTGGATCTCGGGCCTCGCTCTCTCTCCACAGCCTGGGCCTTTGGTGACTGCGGCCGAGGCTCAGGCATCAGAATATGGTGGTGGCTGGCCCAGAGGGCAGCGCATAGTTTGGGTAGGGGTGGGGGTGGTGGGGGTGCATGGATTTTGAAATCTCACCGCAGGCCAGATGAAAAAGTGCAATGGGCCGAATCTGGCCCCCAGGCAGAGGTTTCCCCACCACTGGCATAGACATTTACAGTACCAATGAAGGCCATGAGATTGGATTGGTGGGTAACATAAAAGGGATATCAAAGCCCTTTATAAAAATATCAGTAATAAAACAGAAGTCAACGGAAGGGTTGGGATGATTATGGACCAAAAAGGAAATCTTCTTGTGAAGGCAGTGGGTATGACTGAGGTATTAAATGAATTTTTTTGCATCTGTTTTCACTAAAGAAGAGGGTGTTACCAATGTCAAAGTAAGGGAGGAGGGTGTAGAGAAAAAAGATTAAATTAGATAAAAAGGGGATACTCAAATGTCGGCAATGCTCAAAATAGAAAAGCGACCTGGTCCAAGTGGGATGATTCCTAGGTTACTGAGGGAATTAGGGTGGAAATTGTATGAGCTCTGGTCACATAATCTTCTAATTCTTAGATATAGGAATGGTGCCTTTATTAGCTGAGACTTGGAGTATTAGAGTGGGACGGTTATGCTGGAACTGTATAAAACACTGGTTAGGCCACAGCTGGAGTACTATGTGCATTTCTAGTCACCACACTATGGGAAAGATTTGATTGCAACTAAAAAGGGAAACAGAGGAGATCTACAAAGATGTTACCTGGGCTGGAAGTTATGAGCAAAGATTAGATTGACTAGGGTTATTTTCATTGGAACAGAGAAGGCTGAAGGGAGACCTGATTGAAGTGTACAAAATTATGAGGGCTTTAGAAAGAGTGGATGGGAAAGCCATATTCCCCTTGGTTGATGAGTCTATAACCAGGGGGTGCAGATTTAGGGTAAGAGGTAGGAGATTTAGAGGTGATTCAAGGGGAATTTTTTTCATCCAGAGGGTGTTGGGGTTCTGGAACTCACTGCCGGTAAAGATGGTAGAGGCAGAAACCTTCATTAACACTTAAAAAGTACTTAGTTATGCACTTGAAGTGCCATAACCTACAAGACTACTTAAAGAGAGCTGAGAAGTGGAATTAGGTTGGATGGCTACTTGTCAGTTCACACTGTGGATACCTTGGGCCAATTGGCCTCGTTCCATGCTGTAAATTTCTATGATTCTATGAGCCAAGGTTGTCACTTACACCTGGGAATTTCAAACTGAGGGCATGAGGAGTTCCAAAATGGGCCATGGGATCATCCAGTTTATTTCTGTCGAGGGTTAGCATACTGCTTCCCTACGCACAAAGTGTTTAGAATTTTGCATTCTATGTTTTTCTGTATTTCCTAATGTGCTAGCATACAATTTATGCTGCTGACTGTGTTTATTTGGATAGCTGCTGCTAGTTTGGAAATTAGGAAAGGCGGTACTTGGGAGTGTGTCAGTACTTGTAAAGGACACCTGACATCGAAACATTTCAAAACCACTGGCATTGACAATAATTGTCAGCAGGCTATTCGACTGTGAATGGCATCACAACTGAGCACAATCCTTCCTTATCACAATCTAAATATGTGCATTTTCAGGATTGGTCATTGGACAGTGAAAAGGAACAGTCACCTTATGCTAGGGACACTGCAGCCAGTTGTAACATCCTCTATCACTGCTACCTGCTGAGGTCATCTAACTCAGCACAGAGTGGCCATTGCATATTGGACCTTTTTGTTCTGTAATGTTCAGATACTTGTTAACTATATTTGCTTAGCCTTTGAGAAATCCTAACAAATCGGGGGAGGTACATTGAAGGAAATGTTTGTTTACAGAAATATTAATTAAAATAAACCTATTTTTCCTCTGGTGCTATATTACAATGGAAAAGTAACATCATAACTCAGATTGTATTGATTTGGAATAAAAAATTAGCCCATTCAGTTATTACATTTTAAGTTAAAATTAATTTATTTCAGTTGAAGCACACCCAAAATATCAAAAATAAAATTCCATAGCTAATAGTCTTATATGACATTACTTCTGGATAATTATGCAGCAGATCTTAACTTGTGACTATCAACCAAAAAAACAACAAATTGCGTTTATGTTGTATCTTTAAGATAGTAGAACATCCCAAGACACTTCACAGGAACATTATCATCATTTGACAAAACAGCTTAACTTGCAGATATTTATCGCATATTGTGACCCCTGACATAGCTACCATTTAAGAAAGACTTATACCTTCATGGCATCTCCAAGTGCTTTATAGCCAATGAAATACTTTTGAAGTGTCATCAATGTTGTAATGTAGCAAATGCAGCATTTAATAAATAGCAAGGTCCCACAAACTGCACAATGATAATGGTCAAATAATCTGTCTTTTTAAAATTATGTTGGTTGAGGGATGTATATTTCTGGGACTTGGCAAAAACTTCCCTGATATCTCTTCAGATAGTGCCAAGGGACCCTTAAGACCCACCTGAGAGGATAGATGAGGCTTTGGTTTAGCATCTCATCTGGAAGATGGCACCTTCACTAGTCCCTCAGTGCTGCACTGGAGTACCTGCTGAATTTTGTTTTCAGGTCTCTGGAGTGTGACCTGAATCAGGTGGAAGTGCTATCAACTGAGCCTCAACTGACACTTAAGTGAATGCATAAATCTTATTTTACTGTTACATCGAAATGACATGTCACATCACAAAGCTGCTTGAACTGCTTTTCCTGACCTACAAAACTAATCAAAATTCATCTTTTAGTTGAAAATATCCTACAATGATTATAAATTAGAACACAGCATAGAGGCAGCAGCATGGTATGATAAGCACCTTCACTAACAAGGCTGATCATAGTCCACTCATGACTATTATCCCATATACCTCACTCGTGAAGATATTCATCATGACATAAATAGATGTGGCATGTGATATATTTCTTTGATATATGTATATTTCTTTGCTGAGAATGACATCAGCACTCAGGATGTTTGAAGTGGGATATGTTGAACTACACTATACCAAAATGTATTTTGTACTTTTCATTACTTCTTCTTTAAACACAAGTCTGTGCATTTTACATAAATAACAATTATTTATAAGTATTAACTTTATAAAATTTAAACTGTGAAGGCAGTTAAGTTTCTTTATGATGTCATGAGAAAGCTGCTGACATCAGATTGGTAAATTGTGACATAATTAAAATATTTTCACTTTGGATAAGGAAACTTGTAAATAATGTAAATATGTAAATACTCCCCATTTGTTTAATGAGACTAAATTCTTGTTAAGAACAAGCCATTCCTCTTATCAGAGAGACTTTTTCAGTTCCAATGTACAGACTGTGATGGAAAAGAGTGAGATATCTAGCTGCTAATTAATCCGTATATGTGTTGTAGCTTTTAGACCTTTATTATGGTGTGCTCTGTAGGTTTCTCCATTGGGAGGTGTGTTATTTAGAAGCAGTATAACCTGATATATCAGTTCTGGGATCGATCAATTACAGTGCAAGGGTGAATTTCTGAGAACAATTCCTGATACAAACAAATCTTTTCTTGGCATGTTGAACTTGCTCTATGCAGGAATTGACCATGTGTACACTGTCAATAAAGACAGTGGCTACTCAGTATAGCATCCTGATATAATACATTGATTATGATGCCTTCACTGAGAGACTGAATGTAAATATGTTATGATGACTTTATAAAGTGTTCCTTTGCTTGTATGATACTATTGAATGGCTCATAGTAGCTATATTGTATCATGCAGGCTTTGCTACAAAGGTTGCTGAGTTGTCTGAAAGATGGAATTGTAAAAGATAATATCTTCTGATGCATTTTGAAAGACATATGATTCCAAAGTACTCTATATGAGGTGGAAGGGGTGTCATGCACCTTTACTCAATATACTGTTGTATACAACAGTAGTATGTGGACTTTCGCACCTGTAAAATCTCACAGGTCATGTTCCGAATCTCATCTCTATCATTAGGGGAAGGGCAGATTGGGGCTATTTCCTATCCACAGAGAAGGAGAGAAAACAATTTGTGTTGCACATCTACTGGCTTGGGAACAGTTTGCCTTCCCACCCTCTCAGCTCACAATTATTGCATGCTGCAAGAGACTTTGAAAATGAAATATGTATATGAAATAGCATTAGTACTCTCTCCTGTTATATTTTGTGTTATAGCAAGAGGTTTCAGAATTTATATTCATATTTGTTTATATTAGCTTAGCTCATTTGATAATTTAACACTTTCACCTGAGTTTGTAGGCTCAAATCTTCTACTAAGACTTGAGCAGGTAACCCAGGCTGACATTTGCATGCTACTCAACTGAGTCTTCCTGCTGGGTTACTCGGGAGCTCTCCACGCAGAGTAACATATGTGCAAAAACCAAATAATCTGTTCTTAATTTCAATGCTCTTTCGTGGGACCTTATGTGTGCCTGTACATGCCAACGGTTGCAACTCAAAGTCATTCATTGGACGTGAAGTACTTTGGGGTGGTTCTTGAGAAAAGTTGGTAATTGCTCGTTGCAAAATTGTTACGTTGAACTTCAGCGTGAGTTTAAAAAAACGGCTGCACCGTATATTAATGCTTTGAATAGGATGTGCTATTGTAACAATAATAAATATTGCTGCTTATGATCAGGAGTGAAGCGCTGCTGCCCTCTCCCTGGCGGTGTCACGTGTCCTTTCCGGAACCCTAGAGGCGGAAATCTCCGAAAGTAGCCGATCGTCCGGCTGTGCGGACTGAGGACGAAGGTACGCCATTACTGGGCCGCCTTTTATTATCCGTCTCCATCCTCGGCATGGAGACTGCAACGACTCGCTGCTGAGCAGCCCGCCGGCTGCCGTGCCCTCTGAGCTTTGGCCTGATTGTTTTATTTTTGTGATTCGCAGGACCAGAAGAAGGGAGGAAGGAAAAACAACAACATTACACCTTGAGGAGGAGCCCAGTCCTTCCCGGGTAAGGGCGGCCTGACGTGTTTCTGCTGAGACTGGCGGCTGGGGCCAGGGCGGCAGGAGGAGGTTCGGGGATGGAGCGAGCCCGCTGCCCCGGGCTCTCTGTAACTGAAATGGGGGTGAGGTTTTGGGGGAGAGCGGCCTCGGTATCTCCCGCCATTCCCCCCCCCCCACCAGCACCACCCTAACCACCCCCCCCCTTCTCCGATTTTTGGGAATATCGGCATCGCTTCAAGCCGGCGGCCGGCGCCACCCGGGCAGGCCACAGCCTTACCCCCAAACCGGGGGGACAGGCATCGAGTGGCGGCGGCGGCGGCCCCGGGCCCCGGGCCCCAGTCTCACACACCCTGATCCTGGGGGGAAAGCTGAGACTCAGCAGGCTTCCCGGCCTTACTCCCCGGCCAGGGAGAGGAGGCCCCAGCGTCTCCACAAAAAGTCTCCCGTCTCATGTTGAAGTTTTTTTTTTGGGTGGGTGGTGAGGGGCGGTGGGGGGGAGGAGGGGGGACATGGACAGACTGAAACGAGCCGGCTATTACCCCGTGTGTACGGCGTGAAGGGAAGGGAGGGGAGGGGGGGGGTTCATGCTGACCATATGGGAGCTGTGCGGCTGTTCAGGGTGGAATGTAGCCCCCGCCCCGGGCTCAAGAAAGGAGGTGTGGGGGTGCTTTGTGAGCCGGCTTTGACTAACTCTATATTGGAGATATGAGTATTAATATTTGCCCCCCCACCCCATCCCCCATATCTTGTGCGTGTGTGGCGGCTGTCGGGAGTTGCTGCGTTTGCAGCCTGAGCCTAAACTGACACGTTTGTGCTGGAGGAGGAGGAGGAGGGAAAAAGCCGGTAAACGAGGAACCATGTGCGGCTGGTGGTTGGGTCTGAGAGGCATGGCGCAAGTGAGTGAGTCACTGTCACCTCCCCACACACTGGGTGCTGCCGGCTCCTACTGCACAAACATCATGCACTCCGCTGCTGCAAACTCTTCCATAATCTTTAACTATATATAGATATTCTCACAGCACTGGGGAAAGATCGCCATGTGACCGGTTTTTTTTAAAAGTGAGGGCTCGGTTTTTAAAACGGAAGTGTAATAAAGTTTTAACCATTTTTGGGAAGTGCGTTTTAGTAAGTAGCAACTTGAACAGTGGCGTAATGCTGTATTACTCAGGGCAGGAACAAATTTATTGGTAGACTTTTCTTAAAAAAAATAATGGTTGTATATGGACACGTATGGCAAGCTTTGGAAAGTTCCCATTCGGTTCCTCGATTTTTTTTCTCCTTCAGTTTGAAGCCAAGATTTGTAGATGTGTTTTTGGGTGCAGGAGGTTTATCGGGGGAGAGAGTAAGCTGTTAGGTTCATCTGAGATTAAACTTAATTTCGAAGCGCAGAACAAGGAAGCCAGTGAATGTGAATTTAACGACCGAAATGTTCGTTTACTGCTGGCAAAACATCTAATGAATTGCTGATGTATAGTTGTTTTATGGCATCTTGCTTTTCGAAATAATGCAAAGTTTCGCCCAAAACGATGAAATACTTGGCCTCGTTATTGGGTATTTGAGTTCGGCCGCCTTGCTCTGATTTATCAACTGATTTGATCCTGGCACTGAAATAGTACAAAGTGAATTATATTCAATTAAAAAACCTAACGGAACATAGCTTTAGTAAGTTGTCAGGCGGAATTTAGTAATTAAGATTGAGCATGTACTCATTTCATGTTTAAAGTTTGAAATGAATGCTGTGATATGTTTGATTCGGTGTTGATATCGTGCATAAAAACTGTAAGGGTGCGAATATGTGGAGGTTTAAAACACTTCGTATATAACAAAATTACATGAATTGAACGCATGCGGCAAATGTCGATGGCATGTACATAGGCTGTTAACTTATCGGCATAGTCCACATGGGCTCAGTGCTGCTCTCTGTCAGTGGGTGTGGTTTTTGGTGTTCATTACAATTTGTGGGTTTCTCTCTGCACTGCAGTAACAGGCTGTAAGGTCTAATAATCGTCTGCTACCATATGCATGAGAGAATGTTCTGTGTCCGGTAGAGAAATGGCAATAACTGATCGTATCTATAGACATCAGATTATTAATGCAGACGCCTTTTCTGTTTTGATCAGTTGTATGCGTTGGTGTAATCTGAACTATTTTGGATGTGGCAGTAACAATTTCTAGGCTTTATAGGAAAGATTGGAAATGACTGGATAGAATACAGTAATGGTTGTTAGCTGGTTTGTTAGATTATTGACTATGAAATTGAGTCTATATTGAAATGGAGTTGTTTGCATTTAATGTGGCCTTGCATTTTGAGAAGAAAAACTTGCCTATAATAATCTATAGTTTGATTTTTATTCATATTTGGTGTCAAATGTTCTCCAGTGAAGTAATTAATGTACGCTGGTCTCCTGCATTATACCAATAAACTTTAGGCCAGATTTTTGTATAAAAATGTGGATGACTGACTAGATGATGCACCAGATATTTGAACAGTATAAAGGCAGTTACTTCTAATGTACAGCTGTTAGCAATTGCTCTGGTCTAGTACAAAATATTTTTTTCTGGAAGGCTGGTATGAGAGTAAAATAAGCCACCTCGTAAAGACAATTTGATTAGTTGGATGGCTTTATGATGCATTTTGATAGTCTCTGTGCTGTTATGAAAGCATTAAATTGTAGATGTGACATCTTTAAAATACTTTGCCTTTCATGTGGCTAGTAGCATTAATAAATCCATTAAGCGTCTGTGTCTAAATTCTAGGAATAAGTTTGATTTGCATTGCTACTCGGTAACAAAATCTAGTAAAAGGCCCCATGGTAATTTGCTGAGGAAAGGCCATGTGATTCAACCACACTTAGCAAGTGGTTTGGCAAGGTGTAGTTAATGGTGTTTGCATTATTTTCAAATGCATTGACTGTGGCTTTTTAATTCTTTTCAGTTGAAATTTAGCAGAAATTATGGTCTCTGTCAAATTAATCCTATTATGGTGGAATTAACTGCTTTATTGAACTGGATGTAGATTGAATAAACTTCATGTAAAATACTTTTTTATATTCAGAATCAATGTGAATATAGTTAGAAGCAAAATAGTGTTTCTTTTGGCACACTTGAGTTCAACTCCATTGATATGACAGGTGAGGTTGAATTGGCTTCCAAAAACTTGAGTTTTAATGTGAGTTGTATTCTTGCATTACGATTGTTTAAAGAATTGTTAATTTGGGAGATACAGCTTTAAAGTTTGGCATGTATTTTTGTTTTGAATGCTTGCCTTTCTAGCTGTTAATATGATTTGTATGAGAAGTCAATTACATCAGACCCTCGTACTTAATATAGACTCTCTGAATCTTAGTTGACAGACAGAGGCCTTTCAGTCTGTCGAACTTATGACAGCTGTTTGCAAAATCTGTCCAATTTAGTCACATAACCCTGCAAATTAGTTCTCTTCAAATACATGTCTAGTTTCCTTGTGGAAGCTCCTGTGAAATCTGCTTCTGCCAGCTTTTCAGGTAGCTCATGAACATGATGTTGCCTCCCAAATCAGTGCCTGGCTTTCCTAGATCTCCACGTTTGAATTTCTGCAATCAGATTTCTGCTCTTGCTACAGTACTGAAACAGCCTTTATCAAAGTCACACTCATCCTTCTCGAGTTGTAGTCAACACAGTTGACCACTCCATCCTTCTCCAGTGCCTTTCCATTGTCATCCAGCTGAGAGGGGGGAACTGTGTTGGTTTCATTCTTATCTGTTTAACCATAGCCAGAGTACCACTTGCAATGGCTTCTGTTCCTGCTCCTGCACTTTTACTTTTGGTGTCCCCCCCAAAGATCTATCCTAGCCCCAGCTCCTATGTCTCATCTACATACTGCCCCTAGGTGACATCATCTGGAGACACGGGGTTAGCTTTCACATGTATGCTGATGGCACCCAGCTTTACCTCACCACCATCTCTCTTGATTCTTCCACTGTTGCTAAATTATCACATTACTTATTTAGTAGCCGTTTCTGGGTGAGCATAGATTCCCTCCAATTAAATATTAGGAAGACCAAAGCCTTTGTTTTCGGACCCCAATTCCATTCACTATCCGTTTACCCCATCCTTCACCCTGGCATCTGTGTAAGGCTAACTCGGACTAGTCACAACCTTGGAGTGATATTTAACCCAGTGATGAGCTTCTGACTGCACATCTGTGCCATCACGAAGACCGCCTATTTCCACCTCTGTAATATCACCCAACTCCTGTCTCAGTTCATCTGCTGAAACCTTAATACTTGGCTTTTTTCCTGCTAGATTTGACTATTGCAACACACTGCTGGCTGCTCTCTCACATTCAACCTTCTAAACTTGAGGTCATCCAAAATTCTGCCCATGTCCTAACTTGCACCAAGCCCCGTTCAATTATCATCCTGGCGCTTGCTGATCTACATGGGCTCCCAGTCAAGCAATATCTTGATTTTAAAATTCTCACCCTTGTTTTCAAATCCCTCCATAGCCTCCCTCCTCTCTATCTCTGTAATCTCCTCCAGCCCCACAACCATCTTGAGATATCTGAATTCATGTTATTCTGGCCTCTTAAGCATCCACAATTTTAATTGCCTCCACCACGGTCTTCAGTTGCCTACATTCTGAGCTTTGGAATTCTTTCCCTAAACCTCTTTGCCTCTGTACTGCGCTTTCTTCCTTTAAGGCACTCCTTAAAAACAAAACTTTTGGTCATCTGCCCTAATATCTCCCTTTGTGGCTCAGAGCCATGTTTTATTTTATAATGCCCCTGTGAAGAAGTACCTAGGCACATTTTATTATGTTAAAGATGCTATATAAAAATAGGTGTCGTGTGTTCCAGATCTTAACCCTGAGAAAATTTCTCCTAGTTTTTTTTTGCCAATTATTTTAAATGTGACCTCTAGCTAGTGACCCACTTGCCAAAGGAAACAGCGAACAGGGAACCCTGTATAATTTTGAATACCTCTTATTAGGTCTTCATTTGCCCATCTGCTTTCAGAACATTCCTAGCTTCTCCGATCTCTCCAAATAACTGAAGTTTCTCATCTCAAATATCATCCTGGTTAGCCTTCTTTGCTTCCTCCAAGACCTTGACATCCTTCCTGAAATGTCGTTCACAATTGTACACAATATTACAGCTGAGACAGCACACTTGGAGATTATATTGCTTCCATTTTAGAAATCTTGATTTTTTTTAGTATCACTAGGCTAATGATGTAAATAATTTGGCATTTATATAATTTAATCAGACTTGATAATAGGCTAAACTCTGCCATTTTGTATGTCAGTCATGTGAATGTGCTAATTATGGAATTTTATGATTGCTGAAAGGAGAACTTTGAAAATGATCTTATTTGGTATGAACTGCTCATAAATTTGACATGGGGGAAAATTGTAAAGGAATAGTAGGTACAACATAAAGATATACTGAATTGAAATTTTATTGTTTGGCACAGAGCCCCTTTTTCCTTTAGTGAATCTTCCTCTGTATAAAATGTTGCTTCAACTGGGATGTGGAATGATCTGAGTTGAGTACTATACAGCTGCTGCAAGTGACTGATTTGCCAACACGATTTGCATTTCTGTAGGGTGGGATTGAGTCTGCAAGTTTTCTTCCAGATATAGTGCTCCATCTAGTGGCTCTGGTTGAGCCTTGTCCAATAAGTGCATGTTAACCTTATTTATAAAACTCCCTTCGTAACAGCACTGTGAATGTATCTACATCACATGGACATCAGCGGTTCTAGAAGGTGGCTTACCACCACCTCAAGGGCAATTAGGAGTAGACAATAAATGCTGGTCTACCCACACCCCATGTGAGAATAAAAGCCTCTTAGAATGGTCACAGCACAGAAGGGGGTCATTGGCCCATTGTGTCCGTGCTGGTTTTTGTCATCTAATCTCACGCGCTTGTCCTTTCCCCATAACCCTGCAAATTGTTTCTCTCAAAATAATTAGCCAGTTGTCTTTTGAAGGCTTTGATTGAATCTCCCTTCTTTACGCTCTTGAGCAACGGATTCCAGATCTGAGCCACTCACTTCATAAAAGCTTTTCCTCATGTTACTGTCGTTTCTTTTGCCAGTCACCTTAAATCTATGTCCTCCTTGTTCTTGCTCCTTATGCCAATGGAACAATTTCTTCCTATCTACTCTGTCCAGATCCCTTAATTTTGAACACCTTTATCAAATCTCTTAATCTTCTCTCCTCTAAGAAGAACAGCCCTAGCTTCTCCAATCTATGTAACTGAAGTCCCCCAATCTCTGGAACCATTGTCAAATCTTCCTGCATTCTCCTTAAGGCCATCACATCATTCCTAATGTGTGATGCCCAGAACTGGACATGGTTCTCCAGATGTGATCCAACCAGTGTTTTATGCAGGGTTATCATAACTTACTTTTGTTCTCTATGCCCATTAAGCCCAGGATCCTGTATGCTTTATTAATTGCTTTCTCAACCTGTCCCGCCACCTTCAACTATCTGTGCACAAATACCCTCAGGCCCCTCCTTTTGAATTGCACCAATTGTTTTATTGCCTTGCTCCTTCCTACTAAAATGAATCGCTTCCACTTCTCTGCATTAAAATTCAACTACCATTTGTCTGCCCATTCCACCAGCCTATGTCCCCTTGAAGTTTATCACTATCCTCCTCAGAGTTCATAATAGTTCCAAGTTGTGTGTCATCTGCCTAAAATTGGTCACCACCTGACTTGACACCAAACTGCTAGATCTAATGGTTGCAAAATGTGGTGCAGCAAACATATCTTAATTAGCAAAAATTCTGAAGATGCCACGCTTCAATAGAAGGGGAGCTGGGCAGCCCTCCATTAACTTGGTGACTTTGGTGTTTGTTGCTGTCAAGTTCACATATATATTGAGCAGAATTGTTGCTGAGCTTGATCATGTCTTGACCCCACCCCCTCCAAAACAATGCATTTGAACTTTGCGGTAGTGATCAAGTCTCTACTTGGATTTTTTTTTTCTACTTCCCCCTTCCAAAATTCACTTATGCCAGTTTTATGCCCTGACTAAGATCAGCCGATTCAGCAAAAACCAATGGAGATTTTCTGGTCTATGTCATTGTGCCACATCAGACGGTACATTTGTGCACTAAGCTATGGTAGCTTCTGTTAGTTATACTGTGCATGTTCTGGAATGCTTAGCTCTTGACAAACTACTGCATTTGATGAGTTAATCATTGGAGGACAAAATATGGGAAAATGATGCAACAACTTGTCTGGTACAGTATAATTTGGTGCATTTCCAACCTGAGGAATTTTTGCAGATGGACAGAGGTTTGTACATTTAAAAATAATGCAGTAAAATGGTTGTGCCTGGGCTCTGGACCATACTAGGCCAATGTCAAATGTCACCTGGCCTCTGAAGCACTGGTTAACATAGTTGTGAATATGTTTGTGTGAAATTTCAGTGTACTAGATTTCCATGTAGCTCCCACTGTTAGCAGTTTTCTTCTGCCCTGACTGAGGGAAAAGTATTGCTGGGAATGTGAATCTCGTGTCCATTCAGTCTGCTCCTACTGTCCAATTATTATATAACAAAAAATGAGTTCTGCCAGCAGATCACCTGTTCTGCTGATGTGCTTTTCAGAGATGAGTTCTTTTTGTTAATCAAGTCCTCGTCACATTGCTTATCAGTACTGCGTTCGAAGATGGGTAGGAAGATGGCCCACTTTGGAACAACTGATTCACGTCACGTAGGCTAAAGCTTTGAATGTAGGTACTTTTGTCTTTCCTAATAGACTTTAACCCCCCTCCCCCTCAACAACCTCAACCTGCCCCCACCAACAGGTGACCACCTGATAAAATGGTTACTTAATAGCTCTCGTAGTGTAGAGGCATTGAGTTGGGAAGCTGTATTTAAATATTCAGTTGATTGAAATAACACTTTGTATCTTAGTGCATTATTTTGTTTTAAATGGTGAATCAGTTGCAGCATTTCCTGCTGGACTAGTTTAGATTGCCCAGAGGGATTGGAGAGGAATTTTCCAGCCTTTTTGGATCTGTTTTTTCATGTCTCCCAAGAGACTACACGGTACCTGCGGGTAAGGAGTCTCTTGTCATGTCTTATCCAACATCACAATTGTATGGGAACGACTGAATGGACCACTTGATATATTTTCCTGTCTGTTTTTACATGTTGGTATGTTCCTCCTCTGCCACCTCTAAGGGTGTTGAATTAATAGTTGAGATGCAAATAAAAGTTGTTTACTATTGATTATTTGACAGCTGCAACTTTTAATTAATTTGGTCACAGCTTGTTGCACTTGTTTTATGTAGTAATGGCTAATTGTATTAATACACAAGCATTGCCTCTAGCCCTTTGGCATCAACTGTATGGGTTTTGTTTCGTTGTAAGTCGCTTCAAATTGTATGCATGTAGCTTCTGGACTGGAGTAAATAGGAAAGGAAAATGTACCATGATTTATGTTGTTTCTGGGATTCAGGACCCTGGTAACTGGGTTCCATGTGGTTTATCTAGCTTCCTCCTATCTCTCTAGTGGGGTTTCCTTTCTAGCAGTTGTTGTAGAAATGCCCTGTAGATACTTATTGATTAGTTATTCACCTGGAGCTCTTTGATACTTGTAAGGAAAATTAAATCTGAGGAAGTGCACTCTGGGTGGAGTTATTATATGTAACAAGCTATACTGGTTTTGCAACAAAAATACATTTATGATTTTATATTATATTACATGCTCCATTATCCCTGATCAGCTTCTCTCTTGATATAGAGCACAACTTGTGCTGGGCCTTATCAATCGATTAAGCTTGTGTAATGAGTTTGAATTAGTTTTCAAAACGATGGCACCTAGTGTAAGTGTCATGTGGTTAATGACAATATACAAATAATTTGGTTCCCTCATAGGCAATGCTCAATTACTCTTGAAAGCTAATTCTCTTGATCAAACATAATATTCAAAACGACCTGCAATTGTTGTATAAGCCTCAAGTAAATTTTTGTATTTTCAGTGTATATTAAACCAGTGTTGGACCACTAATCGTTCTTTCTGCAGTGAATACATGAAGTTGCTACAGTGCTGGATTCTTGAATTTTAATTGACTGTCATTAGGGATTAATGAATACTGTCACTTAAAGTGCTTTTTTTTTACAAAAGGTCCTATCATCAGTTTACATGGCGTGCCAGTCATGTGTAACTGTACCATATGCTGTTTAGGAAACTGGCTCAGATTGCAGGTGGATTCGACCACACAGCTACAGCTTACTGCACGTTTGGATTCAAAATGGTGACCTTACTTGGCAATAGTGCTAATTAAATTCTAACATGTCTATTCGGCAGGGTTGCAATAATACTAATAATTCTAATTCCTTTTTCAATTTTAATAAATACTCTGTCATAAGCGTCTTAAATATAGTGTGCTGGCTTAGCTTTGTGGTTTCAAGAAATAAGATGTCAGCATTTAAATGCATTTCCTGATGTACTGTATTTTAGCCAGATGCTAATATGAAATGTGTGGTCACATAGAGCCAGTATATGCCAGTTAACTGCACCCTGTTAATAGTAATGTTTGTTTAATAGGAACATTTATTCAGCTACGGATTAATTCCTCATGACTTCTAATGGAAAGACTGCTGGCTTGTAGGAACAATTTAGAGCGGGATTGCTGCTTTATAGGGAACACGTATTGCCCAGCATTGCAGCTGACCCGTTATTGAATTATCAGATGTGAGTATTTTTGACAAAGATATTCACCTTTTATGTAGTTAATTATTGTGTGTGTATTAAATTTGGTACATGTTGCATGCATTTCATTAAAAATTTAATGACCTTGCCCCCTATGGACAAACCCAGTGCATTGCCTGTAGTACCAGTTTAGCCTGTAGGTGGAACTATGTTAGCTTTACAGTGTGGTGTGTTGCATTGTGTTCGTCACACATTCACCCGTCCCAACATTACAGGCAGAAGTGATTGTAAGACAGATCTTGAATATGCCTCTCTTGAGTACTGCATGACTTTCTACCTCTGGGAGTAGTCACTGGATTTCCAATTATCCTCAGCAGTATGAAGACGCTTTCCTTCACCTCTGCCTAAAAGAATTGTGTGCCCCACCACGTTGTTTGTGGTCATTGCTGCAAATCATGGTTGTTGCGTGGTCTGCTTGTCACCTCCCTTTGACTGATTTGAGAGTTGGTTCTTGTTGCTCTTTGGCCAGTTGTGTCTGTAGTTGCTGTTCTATTTAATCAATGATCCATTACCTGCCTCTATTGGTGACACTGTTTGTCACCCTTTGCTCAGCCTGGTCCAATTATCCTCCCCCCTTTTTAACCCCATAAGATTTATGTTACTGTGCTAGTATTTGGCAAGTGACTCAACAAACTGACTTTTAACCTTGGCCTGTCTGAGAGGACACACCATTCCACCAGTGTAGAAATGTCATTTGTGCTTGTTATTCTCCCAGACATTAATTGTAGTTGGTTGTGGAAAGCGGTGCCTGCTCCAAGGTGATGCCACTGTTAAGTTAAGCTAGGAGATGCACAGGAGCAAGTTGATAACATTTGTGTTCTGTAACCATGTTCTTAATTTACAGTTGAAAAAACTTTGTCATTGCTGTTTGAGGGAACTTGGAGCGTTTCCTACATTACAACTTCAAAAGCACTTAGTTGGCTGTAAAGCACTTCGAAACATCCTGTAGTTTGTTTTGAAAGGCACTAAATAAATGCAAGTCTTCCTTCCTATTCCCAATTCTTATTCAGCATCCTTCAACTGTAAATTAAGAATTGGGAATAGGAAGGAAGACCTGCATTTATTTAGTACCTTTCATAGCCACAGGCTGTTCCAAAGTGCTTTACAGCCATTTAAGCACTTTTGAAGTGTAGTCACTGTTGTAATGTAGGCAACGCAGCAAGTTCTCTCAAACAGTAATGACAGCATTTTTTAATTATGTAGATTTAAGGGAGAACCAGGGCACTGGGGGTAATTCTCCTGCTCCTCTTCAGAATAGTGCTATGGGACCTTTTACGTCCACCTGCGAGGGCAGGCAGGGCCTCAGTTTAACATTATGTCCGAAAGAAAGCGACTTTGTGCAGCAATCAAGGGAGTGTCAGCCTTGAATGTTTTTGTATATATGCTCAAGAGCTGGTGTGGGACTTGAATCCACAACCTTCTGCTTTAGAGGTGAGTGCCGACACCTAAAGGAGTGAACATCATGGAGCCTTTGAGTTCCAGTGTGCTTCTAGATTTAAATTTAGACTTGGGTTTGAATCCAGTTTCCAGATGTGAAATGACCTTCGAATGCAGACCTGTAGCGTACAACAATAATTACTGTCTCTGCATACTAGGTTGATTGCTTTGTTTAAAATGGGATTTTATGTTAACATCAATGATTTATTTGTAAAAAATGGTTAAAATTAAAAGAAAGATAAGCTGTGCAAGTCAACTCACTAGTTGGCCTTTGGAGTGACGCTCTTTAGGCAATGTTATTTAAAGCAGTACCCCAAGTCTCACTTGTTATTCCCAGTAAATTGTTTTTCTTTTAAGAACTTGTGGTTTGTAACCATTTCTAGTTGCTGAACTTTTTAGGGGCCTGGACGTCATGATTGGGAAAGGTATTGTCCTGCGTGGATATTTTGAGTTCTCACCCTGCCTGAAATAAAGCGCAGAGGTGAATTGCCTGTAATGTTTGCCATTATTGATACCTGCTATTCTTGTTTTCCTTTGCATGCAACATTGTAGGAGAGCATTGGAAAACTTTGACTTTTTATGTGAAGGTTCATTGATTTCACAATGGCTAAGTTTGTAGCACTTTCACTTCTGAGTTGGCTTGTAGGTTTCAAGTTTAAGATCCATTGGATTTAAGTTTGTAATTTTTAGGTTGACATTTCAGTGTAGTATGGAGGGAGTCTGCGCTGTTGGAGAAAGATTGGACTGAGGTCTGTCATAAATTAACAAACAATGCTATTGTACTGTTTGAAGACTCATAAGGAATCCTGACTGACATTCCTCTTGATCAACACCATCAAAAACAGAAAATTCTGTCAATCATTTATTTGTTTGTGGGACCTTGCTCTGTGCAAATTGGCTGGGGTCTTTGTTGAGCAAAGCGACCATGCCACTGTGTAAATGCCAAAGATCTCATAGCAATTCTTAATGGCGTTGCTGTTTCATTTTGAGCATTTTGTCATACTTTTTCAGAAGATGGGCAGAGAATGGATTACCTGCATGTTATTGAGGCTGGGGAAACGTACTATGGTAATAACTGATGTTAAATTAGTATAGGACTTGGCCCATTTAGGAGGGAATGTGGCCTAAAATGAAAAGGAAGCTAGCCAAACGGCTAGTGCTGATTCATGCTGCATTTAAACAGCATGTGATGTATAGCAGCTGATACGGGCTAGGTATGAGTGAGCTGGAATTTAATTAGCTTGTGTTTCTGAAAAATCTGAGGAAATGTAATACCTTTGATTTGGAGTTTTGTTTTAGAAATTTAGCTTAATGCTAATGGTAAGAATGTGGCATGCTTTTTTTATATTCATTAATGCAATCTGGGCATCACTGGCAAAATCAGTTATTGATCATTCCTGTTTGCTCTTCAGATGGTGTTGGTGAGCTGCAGCCTTGATCTGCTGCAGTCCGTGTGGTTTAGGGGCACCCACAATGTTGTTTGGGGGCTGTTCCAGTATTTTAAAGCAGCGATATTGAAGGAACAGTGATATAGTTCGAAGTCAGCGTGGCATGTGACTTGGAGGTGGTGTTCCCATGTGTCTGCTGTTCTTATCCTTCTAGATGGTAAAAGTTGTGGGTTTGGAAGGTGCTGTCAACGGAGGCTGAGTGAGTTGCTGCAGTGCATCTTGTAGATGACACATACTGCCATTGTGTGACAGTGGTGGAAGGTGTGCATTTTTAAGATGGGATGCTGATCAAGTGGGTTGTTTTGTCATGGATGGTATTGAGCTGCTTATGTTGCTGGGGCTGTACTCATCCAGGCAAGTGGAGAATACTCCATTACACTAACCTGTACCTTGTAAGTTGTTGACAGCCTTTGCGGAGTTGGGAGGTAAGTTACTTGCCACAAAATTCCCAACCTCTGACTTGCTCTTGTAGCCCCAGTATTTATGTGGCTGACCCAATTCAGTTTCTCTAGTCAATAGTAAGTCCACAGATGTGGATGATGTTGGGAGATTCAATAATGGTAATGCCAATGAATGTCAAGAGGGGTTCAGCAGTGGTAGTGTCAGTGAGTATCATGAGGAGATGGTTCGATACTCTATTGTTAGAGAAGGTCATTGCTTGGCACTTGCGTGGCACATATCTGCCTGATATGTTCTAATGTGCCAGACCAAGATGTCTAAATACTTTCCTACTTAGTGGTGCTAACTACGTTCAACACAGCTCCAGTAAAATTAATTTTTATGCCTAAACCTAAGCATTGTGAATAAAAGATGGTGCTTATCTAAAAGTCTTGCATTTATAGTGTTGCACCTTTCCCAAAGGCTTCACATGATAATGTGGTCACTGAGGCACCACATCTCTGAAGCTTTATATGTCTATAGGTCAGAAAAATTTTCTAAAAAATAGCTAGTTTTTTCAAAAAACTCATCCACCAAAGTTACCATTCATAATTCTCAAGCATAAAAAATCCATTCAATTGCTCAAAGATTTCTTCACATCTTTCTCCTTCACTCTGTTTAGTGTATACATATGGCTAATATAAGATGTATAGCATGAACGGACACACATGGATAATTCTAAAAGAAAGTGACCAATTTTCCCCATGCAATGAGATATCTTTAATTTTAAAAATACTAATACTTAACACTCCACCCTGCTCTCTTGCCCACATGTCTGTCCTTGGCTTGCTGCATTGTTCCAGTGAAGCCCAACGCAAACTGGAGGAACAGCACCTCATCTTCCGACTAGGCACTTTACAGCCTTCCGGGCTGAATATTGAATTCAACAACTTTAGATCTTAAACTCCCTCCCCCCATCCCCACCCCGTTTCTTCCCCCTCCCTTTTGTTTTTTTCAATAATTTATATAGATTTTTCTTTTCCCACCTATTTCCATTATTTTTAAATCTACAACTAATACCTTGTCAGTCTTTCCACCCCACCCCCACTAGAGCTGTACCTTGAGTATCCTGCCATCCATTCTTAATTAGCACTTTTCTTAGATAATATCACCACCTTCAACACCTCTTTGATCCTTTTGTCTGTGACATCTTTTGATTATCTGCTCCTATCACTGCTTGCTTGTCCCTACAACCACCCCACCCTCAACTTCTCTCCCCCCGCCCCCCCACCTTAAACCAGCTTATATTTCACCCCTCTCCTAACTATACTCAGTTCTGTTGAAGGGTCATGTGGACTTGAAACGTCGACTCTTCTTCTCCACCGATGCTGCCAGACCTGCTGAGTTTTTCCAGGTAATTCTGTTTTCATTGTGACTAGAGTTGGGCCAGTCAGCCACTCCAGGCAAACAACAGGTTTGTACAATTGCTGATTATTTGGAGCCCTAACCCATTTTGCTTGTGGTTTTTTTTGAAATCTTTAGTATTTTATTTTACGAACTTGCATACTTCCACTGATGCATTGAAATCCTTTTGTGCCTTCATACTTGTTAAGAAGGAAACTAATATTTATAACTATAAACAATACAGAAATAATAAGAGACACAAAGGACGATCCTGGATTTGGTCCTCAGCCTGTGTTGAATTACCTGATCTCAACTGGGAGATTTGCGATACTATAGCCGATCTCTAGATACTTAGCCCTTGTGGCTATCCGCTGAGTCTTGCTGTAATTGGACAGAATTGGGATTTGCAGTAATGCTGTCCAAGGAGGGAGCTTGCCAGCATGCTGGATCCATGTGTGAAGACTGACCTTTTGGCAAGGAGGGCTAATGATGCCCAGGAAGCTGAGAGTGGGAAGAGTAGAGAGGTGAATGTTATGAGCATGGACAAAAATGTCCATTAAACAGGAATTGTAATGAAGCCTAATGCTCATCATTTCTGAAAGCTGCAAGGTGGCTTAGAATAGGCTGGCAAACAAGGTTCATGCTTTACCAGTGATTTCCAGCATGTGGCCAAAACAGTAATTGTAGCTTTTAAGTTGAACACTCGCATGGCTTTTTGCCTTCCGTCCTGTTGGTTCTGTGGGCTTGTCTATGTAGCACTAAATATATATATCTTATGATTACATTTATAAATATAAACTTTCCCATAACATAAAAGCAAAATACCGCAGATGCTGGAAATCTAAAAATAAAAAATGTTGGAAATACTTGGCAGTTTTGGAGCATTTGTCGAGAGGGAAATGGAATTGATGTTTCAGGTTGATGACCTTTCTTCAAAACCAAAATTTCCCATTAGTTGACTATTGGACAGGGAGGGGAAGTTACAAGTAATGTGCAATTTGGATAGACTGCTTGACTGAGCATGATCCTTGACTTTAACTGGCTGTTGAATGAAAGAAATATAATTAATTGGGTAATGTGGTTTTAATATGGTTTTAAAGATGCTAGTATTGCACTTGTTTGGACAAATCTCTTGCGTGCAATGTGTTATTGGGGACCTATGTTTTTCATACAGCTAAATTCATAAGATACGTTGATGAATCCATATTCAAATTTGTAATAAAATTCTAGCAGTTGCACGGTTTTATTATAATGGTAATTTAGCTCCTACATTTCCTGCTCCCTCAGGAAAATGGATGAAGTCTTCTGATTTTTAAAGGACCTGAAAAGTGGGCATGTCTATTGGCACATTTTGCCACAGAAGGAAATTGTTTTTATAGTAGTAGTACCTATCAAACTCCTTACTAGCTAGTAGTTCAATTTGCGGTGACTTTGCTGTGGAGTATTGTGCCATGTTAAAATTTTAGATAACTGGGTTTCAGTTTTAAGTTGTAGACAAACTGGATATATTTTTAAAACAAGTTTTACGTTTGTGTATTTGTGTGGTTCCTACTGTTAATGTAATTGTATGTCTAACAGGCAAAGCATTGTTAATGAAATTGTTGTCCCTGCTACCTTGAAGCCACTGACTTACTGAGGTACAGTTTCATGGGTGCCAGTGGCCCTTTGGCTTTTTGGTTAAGTGACAATTAGAGCATGATCCTTGACTTTAACTGGCTGTTGAATGAAAGAAATATAATTAATTGGACAATGTGGTTTTAATATGGTTTTAAAGATGCTAGTATTGCAAAAATAAACCCTTGCAAGCAGTAATCACATGCAAAGAGAAATTGTGAAACTACAATGCTCTTAATTTTCTGAGAGCTTCTGATTTAGATCATGCAACTGTAGGCAGTTGCCAAGTGGAGGCTATGCATCGGTCCACAGGCAGAGGAAAAGGAAGTAAATGAATAATGGCCAATACTAAAACTGAACAGTGGGGCCATTTCAGTTATAAGGAATCTGGCATTGCCCTAGAGAGAGAAAATGAAAGAATGACACCGAATCCAGCTCGGTGTGCAGTAGACTAATGAATACGCTGATGCTGATGATTGCACAATGTTCAGCACTATTCGCGACGACTCAGATACTGAAGCAGTCCATGTCCAAGTGCAGCAAGACCTAGACAATATCCAGGCTTGGGCTGACAAGTGGCAAGTAAAATTCGCACCACACAAGTGTCAGGCAATGACCATCTCCAACAAGAGAGAATTCAACTTTCGCCCCTTGATGTTCAATGGCTTTACCATCACTGAATCCCCCAATATCAACATCCTGGGGGTTGTCATTGACCAGAAACTGAACTGAACAAGCCAAATAAATACTGTGGCTACAAGAGCAGGTCAGAGGCTAGGAATCCTGTGACGAGTAACTCACCTCCTGACTCCCCAAAGCCTGTTCACCATCTACAAGGTACAAGTCAGGAGTGTGATGGAATACTCCCTACTTGAGTACTCCCCACAACACTCAAAAAGTTTGACACCATCCAGGACAAAGCAGCCTGCTTGATTGGCACCACATCCACAAACATTCACTCCCTCCACCACCAGCGCACAGTGGCAGCAGTGTGTACCATCTACAAGATGCACTGCAGGAATTCACCAAGGCTCCTTCGACAGCACCTTCCAAACCCACGACTGCTACCATCTAGAAGAACAAGGGCAGCAGATAGATGGGAACACCACCACCTAGAAGTTCTCCTCCAAATCACTCACCATCCTGACTTGGAAATATTTCACCGTTCCTTCACCGGCGCTGGGTCAAAATCTTGGAACTCCCTCCCTAACAGCACTGTGGGTGTACCTATACCACATGGACTGCAGCGGTTCAAGAAGGCAGCTCACCACCACCTCCTCAAGGGCAGCTAGGGATTGCCAATAAATGCTGGCCCAGCCAGCAAAGCCCACATCCCATGATTTTTTAAAAATGCTATGTTCAGAAGCCATTATGAGCTGGTGGGGGAATTGATGGAAAATTGTATGCAGAGAACATACATACCAAAATTCCTTGATCTATTAAAGAATAATAAAGAAAGGACTTGCATTTATATAGTGCCTTACACAATCTGAGTATGTCACAAAGTGCTTTTAAGCCAATTATGCACTTTTGAAGTGCAGTCATTGATGTAGGAAGCACAGCAGCCAATTCCTGTACAACAATAAAATAAGTTTGGTGTTTTTTTGTTCAGTTAGTTGGATAAATATTGGCCAGAACACAGGAGAACTAGTCTTCATTCCACATTGTGCCAATGGATTTTTTAATGTCCACTTCAGGCAGACTGGGCCTCGGTTTAGTGTCTCATTTGAAAGATAACACCTCCGATGATGCAGAGTTCCCTCAGTACTGGACTAGATTTTGTGCACAAACCACTGGAGTGGGACTTGAACCCACAGACTTGTAACCCCAAGGTGTGAATGCTACCTTTAAATCATTTAATTTGTGCCCAGGTTGCATGTGTCTCTGGGTGCAAATGAAGCAGGAATCTCCAGGTCCAAGTGTTTAACTTGCTGGGGATGCGTATTTTATTGAAGCAATATTTCAGCATTATTCTATTGAGAGAGAGAGCATTTTTATTTTTCATTAAAAGTATGTATTTGATCAGCGGCCTTATAGTATTGGCAGCTTACTATTAATGAAATGAGCCAATAGATATGACTATTAAACATTCAACATTGATAATCCATAATAGTATATGAAATGCATTTTTTGATGTTGCACCAATGTCTTGAAATGAGATTTCTTTTTACTATTGGATTGACAGAATTGCCAGAGGTTCAGCACTGACAAACACGGAACGACTCTTTACATAACCTCCTGTTGTAGGACCTTTTGCCACAGTATGTACACTTTTATTATGGCTTTCTGATTAGTAACTTAGAAGGATTACATTTTAAAAAGAATATAAATGTTAATGGCAATATACTTCGTGGATCTGTACTTTTTCAACTTTTCAAGTTTACAGTTCTAATGTTTTGGATTCCTATAAAGCAAGATATTTAGCTTCTGGTTCTAAATATGGCAACTGTTGTGTAGTGTGGCGGAGTTCCAGTTTGACTCTGACTCTGTTGCTGATTCTTGTCCTGAGATGTGTCACTGTGCGTACCATTTAGGAGATGTTGGGCACTCACCTCTTGGAAGGGAGAACTGAGACTTTCCTAAAGCCATAGCTCTGTTGCTTTTGCTGGGGGCCTGACAGGAGGTTGACTGCAGATGGCAACATTTCTAGTTCGCAGTTGGAGGGAACAGTGCAAGAATAATGCACTCTAAAGAGGCAAAATGTCAGTTAAATATAACTTAAATAATTATATGGCAGTAATCTATTCCAAGTTATTTGATAGTCACATCTGCGTTAGTTTTTCAGAAGTGCTCTCGTATTTGTTTATAACTGCATTCTAATGTTGTAATTAATCCAATAATTCCTTTCCCCAAGAAAATGAATTTCAAAATTGGGGTTAAGCTTAGAGAGGTCATTGTCAGTACACTGCAATTTTGTTAGACTTTTCTTGTTAGGCTCTGAGAACTTCTTTTTTCTCCACATAGCAGTTAATTGTAAATGAGGAGTGACTCACAGTAGTGAGTCAAGTTCCATGCGGCAGGGTGCTAATGCTGCATACCAATTCATTTCAGCATTTGTCTTTTGAAGACAGTAGTAACCATTTATTTAAACTGTTCAGTCCAAATCCATTTTTTGAATTCAACCCAAATTTTTGTCCTGAGTTTCATTTTTGCGATGAATTGTGTTTGGTCACTGCAGGATCCATATTCAGCTTAATGTGAAGATTTTATTTGATTTTGATGTATTCTTTTAAACACTCTTGCACTCTGAGTTTGGGATAAAGTTAAAGTTGTTTCCTTTGTGTAAACATTACTGCAAGTTTGTTATCTTAATCCTGTTAAGATGTTCAATCTTTGTCAAATATGTTTGGTAGTACATGTCTTTATATGGGAGAAGGGTCACCAGAAGTATTGTGCTAGAAAAGAGACCAAGTGTTGATTTAAAACATAACGTAACAGAATCGCCCTCTATGTATTGGATTGCAGCAGTGGAATCTGTTATGAATATAGCCATTTATGATCTCGGATAAGTCAGTGCTTTCAAGAGGGAAAGGAAGTAGAAAGAGCATGTTTGGAGGTGTTGGAGTGAGAAAAGCGGAGAAAGGTCACAGCAATACAAAACTTGAAGCTTATGACAAACCCTTAATTACTGAAGAGGCTGTCGCATAGGCTTGTGCAATTGTATACCACTTACACTGCAGCTACCAAAATAATTTTAGTATATGACTAAAGCAATTGTAGGCAATGACAATCTCCAACAAGAGAGAATCTAACCATCTCCCTTTGACAATCAGTGGCATTATCATCACTGAACCCCCCACTGACAACATCCTGGGGGTTACCATTGACCAGAAACTGAACTGAACTAGCCAAATAAATACTGTGGCTACAAGAGCAGTTCAGAGGCTGGGAATTCTGTGGCCACTAACTCACCACCTGACTCCCCAAAGCCTGTCCACCATCTACAAGGCACAAGTCAGGAGTGTGATGGAATATTCTCCACTTGCCTGGGTGAGTGCAGCTCCAACAACATTCAAGAAGCTTGACACCATCCAGGACAAAGCAGCCTGCTTGAATGGCACCTCATCCACCACTGGTGCACAGTGGAAGCAGTGTGTACCATCTACAAGATGCACTGCAGCTACTCATCAAGGCTCCTTAGACAGCACCTTCCAAACCTGTGACCTGTTACCATGTAGAAGGACAAGGGCAGCAGATGCATGGGAACACAATCTGCAAGTTTCCTCCAAGCCACACACCATCCTGACTTGGAAATATCGCTGTTCCTTCACCAACAAAATCCTGGAACTCCCTAGCAGCACTGTGGGTGTACCTAGCAGCACTGTGGGTGTACCTACACCACATGGGACTGCAGCGGTTCAAGAAGGCGGCTCACCACCACCTTCTCGAGCAATTAGGGATGGGCAGTAAATGCTCTGGCCTAACCAGCGATGCCCATATCCTGTGAACAAATTTTTAAAAAGACTAAAATTTGTGCATGCCTTCTATAATAACACAGGAATCTATCCCTCCATTAGTATTGCACAAAGAAACCTGACACCACTCCTTAAAGCCATGAAACCACATTTAAAAGCTACAGTATTCTGGTTGCATTTTCCCATGTTAAGTGTACTCTCCACCCACTCCTTTCATAAACCTATGTGTTGCCATTTTAATTTTTACAACACTAATAGTTCATTGGTCATACGGTTATCTTTACATGTGGCATAGGTGTGGGTTGCTCTCTAGTGTCCTACCCTTGTGATATTCTTCATGTATGAGCCCAGCCAGTGAATTTTGCGGCTATTTCACTTTATGGGACACCACAACTAAGTCTGTATCTTTTCTAGTTACTGTAGTGTGACTGTATGACTAAGGATACTACTTGATAATTGGGTGTATCAAAGCTGAGTTTGTCCTCCAAACATGTATTTTCTAGCAGTGGTCTCTGGATAGCAATCAAGAACAGGAGTATTTAGCTGAGCTGATTTCTTTTTTCTCTCGACTTCCCTAGTCCAGGAGTGCTGAGGCCAATTGTAGCACTTCAACTGCCACCTCAGTTGACGTCAGCTAACTGAGTACAGATCAGGGATGGGAACTTTTGGTCTGTGTGGGTAAGTTCCACACTGAACACTGCATTCACTTCCATTTTGAATGGAATAAGGTTAAGGTTCTGGGTAATGATATAATATGCTTTCAATTACAGTAGTGTCCCACTTTGAATTTTACTGATGAAAATATTAGCTAAATTGCAATTTAGCTTCCAAATTCATTCTTTAATTGAATAAAGATATTTAGAAGGATGTTTGGATTCAGTGCATGAACAATTATTCTCATGTTTTTCCCCTTGCCCCAGCAAGAAAATTGAAATTTTAACTGAACCCTGAGTTAGGAGTCGTGAGTCACAGATGTGATTTTACTTTATTGAAATAGAAAAATTTCTACAAATTCTCAAGTCCTGTATTATTATAGAATAATTGCCAGTAGCTGACTGTGATCATGTAATCATGTGAACCCCTCAGACAAATCTTGTGTTTTTGTTTGAGGGGGGGGAAAAAAGAGCTAGGAAAACAATGAAGTGAATCAATCATTGCTGGTCACGTCTATCTCTGTACAGATCTTCTGGATGTTGTGTAAATCTGGAATTTTTAGCTATTCAGCCGTGGAATATGCTATCCTGTCCACTCTCTTTAACTTTTTTTTGGTAGTGGCTTTAACCATTGGTCCATTAGCTTCATTTATCATCAAAGTTCAAAATGGGGCTACTGTTGTAGGGCAATCTCTACAATAAGGCCACTCTTGTACATTAGTTTCCTCACTGTGATCTGATGTAGAGTTTTTGAAATGTCTAACTTTTTGCTTTAGATAACTTAATTTGATGAACTACAAGTTGCATAAAATAGGAGAAGAATTTGAAAGTCAAGCCTTGAATACTGTTCAAGATGAATGTCTATTTTGAACAATTGTTGGCCCGTGTCTCTTGAACTGGCAGGATTTTGAGCCCTCATCTGTTCTAAAGAAAAGTCAACTACTTTTTGTAGCTTGAACCGATTACTAGGCCTAATCAGATTCTTTATTCTCTTGTATTATCAATTATAAATCCATATGTGTTAATCAGTACCACAGCTTTGACTTGTCTTTCTTTGACTGTAGATTTCACAACGAGTAGGGGCTCCACATGCTGTGCCACATGAAATGAATAAAGGGCCCCAACCTATTGGAGGACCTCCAGCTGCCCCACATCCCTCCCCTTCTGGAATTGCTCAGGTGAATAAAAGCTGCTTTTCTGTTTTTTGCTGATAAAGGTTGTGTTACTTTACTGTCAGTGCCCCCCAGAATTAACCTTGTTTGTCACTGTTTTTAGACTGCCTATTCCTCTGGCCAGACAACTGCCCCAGTAGTTTTTGCACCACAGCAAACTCCACAAATGAACACTCAACCACAACCACGGCAGGTAAGATAGGTTTCTGATTGGAAAAATTGCAAATAAAGCTGACTGAACACATTGTGTAATGTCAGAACAGGTACTCCCAAATCATTGCCATATTTCTGCAATTGACCAGTTTTGGCCAGCTTACTGTATAGGGCCAGTACTGAATTATTTTTCCTGGATAATGGGAAATCTTCAGAAATCTGATTGAATTTTAGCTTCATTGTTTTGAATAGACCCCCATCTCACTGTATACTTCATTGCTTTTAAACTTGCAACTATTCTTCAGGCTGAATTAAGAACAATCTGCAGTGTTTCTGTGGCTTGCCTAATACTGCTGTCTGGATCAGCAGCCAGGTGGCTGTCGTTGTTAGGGGGAGACACTTCTGTATCCTGTCTTTCTAAACCTCTCTGTGGTTGTCCAGCAGAGAACTGATGAAGGGCCTTGCATGCCAACTGGGTTGGGATGTTTTGGTGTAAGCCAAGTTGAAAATTTAATCACTGTGCTAGATTGCCTGCCCTCTTTCTGCCAGTTCCGATTTTGAAGCCTCAGTATTGATTAAAAGAGAAATGGTTGTCAAACGTTTTGGCATTACAAGCCACTTTTAGGCATCAGTTATCAGCATATGGCCTTTAAAAGGTTATTTGTTGGTTACTCTTTCCAGCAGCAATATACCTTAATGCATATGTTACTATAAATGTAATGCTTTGAATACTCAAAAGTAGCAATCTAAGAGCCTATTAAATTGTCACTTTGTACTTAAGATTGTTTTCTACTATGGCTTAATTGAAATTGTTGAAACTCAGTTCCCCTAGGGCATACTTAATGATTGGTGATGTTTCTTAGCTGTTTAACAACTTTCATATTTTAAGTGAGATCAATCAAATGCTGAAGTCTATACTAAAATACATGCTTTATTTCTCCAGTTAGTATAATTCACATTCTATTTAGGCACTTGGGTTGCCAGTATATCTAAACATTTTGGGTAAGTTATCATTAATATATAAGTTGGCTAGTGTGCAATAATTATCTTATCCTCTTGACTGATTTCATTTTCCATTTCTCCCCAACTCTTAAGGCATTAACCAATGTTGAGATTTAGTTTCATGGGTCCAGCACCTCCACGATATTTCACTCAAATGGTCATTCTTTAATTCTGTCCATAAGTGTTGATACACTGTTGCAGAGACATAATAGCTGGCCCAGCTTTCTAACACAAGATGATGTTCTTGTGCATGTATATGGACAGGTGGAGATAAATTGATCTCTGCCTGCCATCTGTTGTTTGTCCCTTTTTTTCCCTCGCTCCCCTCTTTCTGCCCTATTGGGAACTGTCAGAAAACAACGCAGAGTATGAACCATGGCTGATTCATTTTTTTCACAACTACTCTTGCTAGGGGTACTGAGACAATTCTAGGGCTGATGCTGAGATTAGCACGTGTTGAATCTAGTGATTGAATAGTGTACTAGGTGATTGCATTCGTTAACTGAGCTATCAAATCTGGTGCACTTCATCAAAAATAAAAGGGGTGTAGAAGAAAGATGAACGAAAAGGGAACCCTTTGTAGTTCTGATTGGGGAGGGACAGGCTGTTAATCAATGTGATTGATAAGTGGGCACATAGCACCTGACCAGAGAAAAAGAAAACCAGTCCAAAACATCACTAGCATTCGCTCCCTATTTAAAATAGATGTTGGAGAATAGAGTCCTTTTTTGGGTCACAGCTACTTGAGCATTAAATTCTGAAGGAAAACTACCATTTTAAACACATTGCAAGGCCAGCTGTTCTTGCCTATATTTGCTGGTTGACTGAGATAAAAGACCGTATACAATAAAAATCTTTTAGATTTTCTGATTTTTTTATGGTTATGGGCTTGAAGGGTGGGACTAATTTGGCACACACTAATTCATTATTAGGTTTGTAACGTTATTGACTTTTTTCTGTTGATCTTTCTGGTTGGATGGTTAGGTCACAAGGAAGAAGTCTGGTGATTCTACCCAGCACAAATACAATAAATCCATTCTTTGTTAAATTGATTAATGGAAACCTGTACAAAGGTGTTGACATTTCCATGTGAACACTTAACTGGATGTGAGAAAGCTGGAAGTCTGATTTTTGAAATTTATAGTTTCTCTTTCCTACTATCCTGCAAAATCGTTAGTCCTGAAACTTTCAGGATTAACATGCAAATCTGAGAAGCTTGTGAATGTTTTCTGTATATCAAGACTACCTGACTAATCTTAAATTTGACTTTTATTTCTTACTTCCCTAGTTTGCTGCAGGTCCTCGAGCTTTACATCAGCAGGTACTAACCAATTAACAGACTGCATGTAATTGCATATTACTCCATGCAATTCCATGCAAATTTACATGTGCTAAGATTTAAAATATGGCTTTCAGTGCATGTCTGGTTTCAATTCCCTCTCCTTTTGCTTATTGTATATACTTACACTTAAGATGAGACGTTTATATTCCTGCCGAAAAGTGGAAGGGGAGGTGGTTGTTGACAGGACTTTAGGAATAAAAGTCGTACTTGGGTGATGCCCTCATTCAGATTTCTTCCTCGCAGAGCAATTTCTAGAAAGATGGATCCAGCAGCTGCACCACCATATGAGCGCATTGCTGACAGCTGTTGTTCAGCCCTCCAGTGAGATGATACTTAAATGGCAACTCACCCTCTCAACGTGAGTCCTGGCTCCTGCTGCTGATTTCTTTTCATCGATCTTGTCGGGCAGTCTACAAATTTAAAATCAGCAGTTGGTGCTTGACTGAAGTAGGGAGTCAGGAGGAAAAGTCATTTAAATATAACAGCACTGGAGTAGCTGAGTGTAGAAATGCACTCTGATCCTCCAGCAGTGCAAAATGTAATCGGCACCTCTTCCTCCCAAGTTCTGTCCTGGCTCTTGCTGATTTAAAATCTGCTTTTTCTCAAGCTATCCTTCTGAACTATTTGGGATTTAAAAGTCAACAGAATCTGGATTAATGTTTGGAGAATTACTATTTAAATAACAAAGTGCTGGAACAGTAGTGTGCATTCCTAATAACTGATGCTTCATTTCTCTGGCACTTCACAAATAAGAATTTGGATTTATGTAACACCTCACTGCATCACTCATGTCCTAAGGTGCTTCATGACAATTTTTTTTCTACTTCAGTGATTGTTATGTAGGCAAATACAGCAGCATTTTTGCATGCTGTGAAGGCCACTAACAGCAGTCGGTTGGATGATCAGTTAATCTGTTGTTGGTTGAGGGAGGAAAATAGGCCAGAATCCTGCCAAAATTGTTTTCTTTTGAGTAGTACTTAAGACCTTTTACTGTCATTTGAACGAACAAATTACTCAACAAACGCATAGCACCTATAACGTACCACTCACTCAGTGTTGATCTGCTAGTGTATTGGTGTAGATTACGTGCTGAAGTTTGGAGTGCAGTTTGAATCCACTACCTTAAGATTTGCCGGCAAGTGTGCTTCCAACTCGGACAAGTGGACAGTTGTAGAATAAAAAGAAAATAATGGGTTCAAATCCCAGACCATCATTTGACATAAGCTGCTTACTGCAGTTGGAGACAATTTTTCCACTTGTTTGCTAGGAAGTGCCTTGTGCTTGTGCAGTCAGCTATATTGTGTCCATATTAACTTTTGCTGGGTATCGCTAAGGAAAATCTACCTCATGGTGACTGAAGCCCAAGAGCCTGCAGCAGATTTAAAATCTGAAGCAGCCCAGAATGATCAGAATAGAAAAGAGTTTATATCAGCATTGGGAGCCAGGGCTCAAGTTGGAATGAAGAGATGCTGTAAAAATATCATTGTTGGAGAGTCAAGTAACTACAAATGACTATGGATAATGAAATGAAAATTGGTAGAGAAAACGTGTTTGCGGATGCCAGCTGTTATAAAGTTCATAGTTTTCAAGAATTGGAGAATTATAAAACATTGGGGTTTTTCGGGTTGAATATTTGGTGGGGTGGGGAGGGGCAAGTTATAAAAGTTGTCCATGGCTCACCTTATACGCAAGTATATACGTTAGCTAATATCCTTATTCAAAGAGCTTGAAACATTAAGCTTTCCTTAGTTATTTGTAGTGAGGAAAGCTAAAAGATTTTGTCCCAGGCCTTAGTGTGTGTACCTTTGGCTATTGCATTTTTAATGAAAGATGTTAGTTCAGGTAAATGGTCATTTCAAGGGTATATCTTGAATTTTGAATTCACTTAACCAAATTGAAGCCTAGAATTGTGAATTTTCATGTTCTAACGTTTTGGGGGCACGAGTGTGTATGTAGCATTTACCATTCTGTCAAACTGGCTTAAGAGAATATTAATGTAAACAAATAAAAACATATTTTACTAAATATATTCTGAAGTGCAGTGGGCAGTATCTTATGCAGTGTTGATTTATGAGCTACATTTTAGAAAATTGAAAGTTAGTAAGAAAGCAAAGCAGTTTGCTTTGTTTTAATCATAGTAAGCACCGCCAGGTGCTCTTCTGTTTTTTAAAAAAATCGTGCTTTTCCAGTGAGTAAATGATACTGATGGGATTTCTCCCTGGTGCTAACTATTTTTGGATACTGAGGCAAAGGCATAATTAAAAGGCGACTGGAACTTCCTGGAATATGTGCGCTTTTATGTTTGCCCAAACAACTTGTCCCTTGAAATCTCAAGCCATGAAGTCACAAATTCTGTTTGAAATAAATTTAGGCATGCAACTGTTGTCAGAGAAGATTTGAGTATTCCAAGTTCTATTTGTGACACTTAAGAGTCTTGACATAGTTGTGATGCACAGGTCTCACTGTAAGGAAAGTAGTTTTAGGAATATTTTGATGCTTAGCAGCTGTGAAAAAATGTTAACTGATGCATGCTAACCTGGCAGCATAAGTACGGTAACTTGAAGCAAACTTGCACTGAAATGTTCAAATCGTGCTCCATGTTGATTGCACTGTACCCCAAGACTCTAATAAATTGAGTTGTGCTGATGAATTCTAAAAATGCTTCAGCTTTAACCCAAAAGTTAATTATTAACACCCACTGTCAGGCTTATGGTAGTCCTCCCATTCTGTTGATGTGCTGGTTGGTATCTCTGGAAACCTAAAGCAGTTTTGTAGAACAGTTTCAGTTGCAAATTCTGGTTTTAGCTTCCTCTTTTCATTTTTACTTTAGGTCCCCATTGATATTTGGTAGTGACAAATATACTTATGTTGATTAGTATGAGAAGATGGTTAATCAAAGTTTTGAAAATGTCCAGTCTTGGGGCAGAAAAAAACTCTAAAAAATTGCTTTACTTTGCAGTACCTTGCAGTACTCCATACTTCATCTAAACTTTCAGTTAATGGAAATATGTCTTCATCCAATGGCTAATCTCTTACTACAGAAATAGTAAAATGTTTCTACAAGTTTTTCCCCTGCCTCAACATTTTAAAATATGCATAGATTTGTTCACCCCCTCCTCTTGGTGTTCATTCTTTGGGATATGGTTTCATTTGGAAATGCTAAAAATAAACTCTTCTGCTTCACATACTTGAGAAACATCTAGGTTCTCTAACAACTGGAATTAATTTGAAGAGATTTGCTGTCACTTGGCAGGCTTTCTCTAAGCTGTTCGTATATTTGTGTACAGGTATTTGTTCTGCAGTGGTGTCACTCAATTATTTTGAGCTCCTGCATGGAAAAATGAGGCTTGTTCGTAGTTCAACAGCATTTATAACCTAGTGAATAAGTTTTTTTTATAAGTCTCTTTCAGGCTTCTGTGCTTTACCAAGGTTTCTAGGCTAAAATGAGCACGATAGTAGGAAGTTATTGAAAATAAATCACTTTCGTACAGTGCTTTGCACAGCTTTATTTGCAGCAATTCAGAGTGCATGCATCTTGTGTAACTACATATCCTTGATAAATCCAGTATTCGCCATTCAAAGAGCTTAAATGAGAATCTCAGCTGAGGACTCTCTTTGCTTAACATTTGGTAATTTCAATCGGATGGATGTACTTTTGCTGGGTAGATAGCTGTGAATTGTTTGTTATCCTTTTGGTTTTCTGATTGAGGCAGACATTCTTGCACATACTGTAGATTGTAGCATATAAGTGGACCTGGCGTATAAGATGACCCCATTTTTTCAGTGCCAAAATTCAGACTTGATGTATAAGTCAACCCCACCTTTTCTGCTAAGAAATACTATGCTCTCATTAGGAGTCTGCTTAAGTTTTTTACCCCAGGAATGCACGTTTTACTTTAAGTTGGTGCATGATAAGCCATGCATTGGACAAAGCAGGCCATGGGTTGTGCTGTCAAGAAGACATGTGGGAGTTTAAGACACATTTACACAACAGAACGTGTGTGGTGAATAATGAGCAGAAATGGGTCCTCCAACAAACAATGAAATACGAAGCTGGCTTCAAACTAAAAGTTGTAACATTTGCTAACTCATCAAATAACTGTGCTGCAGTAAGGGAATTCTATGTTCGTGAAAAACTGGTGCGAGAATGGAAGGAGGAGGAACTTAGCCTGAAGAAAGTGCCCAAGACTAGATGTGTCATGAAAGCAGGCACCAGCCACTGGCCTAACCTTGAGAAGCATATATCGGAAAATGTCCTTGAAAAGCCTCGCTTATTGCGTCGACAGCAGAAGTGCAATATGTAAATAAGCACTTAAGTGGGCCAAATCAAACAGAGTCCAGCAAGGGTTCATAGCTATTTTGTGGAAGAAAAATGCCGTGTTGCAACAGAAAACCAAGATTGCTCAGGGATAACCAAAGATCTCTGCCAAAATGACCAGTTTTCAGCAATTCTTCATCGAGAGCGACAAAAACACGAGTACCCATTATGTCACATCGGCAACATGAATGAAGCGCCCATGAGTTATGATATGTGCAGCAGCTGTGGAAAGGTTCGAAATCAGTTCCAGTGAAAAACCAGAAGACATGAGAAGACAAGATTCATGATGATGCTGGCCTGCATGGCTGACAACAAAATTAAAACCTATGGTAATTTCCAGTCAAATTCCCTGTGGGAGTTTTTGTGCATGTCTATGACAACGGTTGGATGGATGAGGATGGAACTAAGTTGTGGATTGATAATGTGTTGAATAGGCATCTCGATGGCCTACTCGATGAAACAATGCAGCTCATTAGTGTGGCTCATTATCTTCAGGATCGATGCAAAATTTGACTTTTTAAAAATGTTTTGATTGTGGTTAAAGGTATCCTTATAGAATTAATTAATTCAATAAAGCGTGGCACATTGATAATTCAAACTGAATAAAATCAGTGTTTTTTTTTCATTTCAAAATGGCAACCACCAACACCGGCAGTTCACATTTTCTACTTGCTGTATAAGTCGACCCCTGTTTTTGAAGGATTTTTTGAGGCTTCATATGTTGACTTATATGCAATCTATGATATATTTCAATGTAAAGTAATAATAGAATTCAATATGCACTACTAGTGAAATTTCTGTATGTAGTGTATGCCCGTTCAAGCTACTCTCTCAGCATAATTAATGTACAAATAATTTCAAGAGCATTTGAGGTTGCTTAGAGAATTCCACCCCCCACCCATCACAATGAATTGGCAGTCATTGTGAAACACTTAGCTTTCCAGGATATAAATATGATGGAGAGTCTATTCCCAATAATTCAGCCATTTTTTCACTTATTCAGTAACTTGAATGAAATAACTTTTGAATTATGAGGAATGGACTGCAGTAGTAAATATACCCAAGACTTGCTTGGTTTTTATTCTGTGCATTCTAAATTTTGCAGTGCATAAATTCCATCCTAGTGTAGTGGCAGTTTTGAAGGATATTACTTTTAATCTCTGACCACATGGCCACTTGGTTCCATTTAAATTTATTGGACAGCAATTTCCACTAGATTCCTCCGGTTGTTTCAATGCAGTCCTCTTGAAATTGGCCAAAACAATGCAAAATGTCAAAGAATTCCAAAAGCAAATTACATCTAGCACAAATTGATCTTTTTGTGCTAATTTGCAAAACTTGTGCTCAAAGCTGGCCTTGCTGAAAAAACTGGCCTCGTTCACACTCAAATTAACCAACACTGGAAATTTCTCGTAATTGTGTCTGTGGGCCTTCAAGGGGGGCTCTTGAAAAATAGGTGCAATGATCTTTTGAAACGTTTTGGATTTTTTTTTTACATTACTAAAACTGATTACTGTCCACCAAAGTAACTAGTAAATGCTTCTGCATAGTTTTTAAAGTCATATGATAATGTTATTCTCAACTGATGGACTATTCGCTGAATAAAGATGCTCTTTTTTTTAGGCTAAGCACATTTTCAGATGTATTTAAAAATGCACCAGGTTGTCACTCATAAATATATCAATATTTTTGATGCAAATTTTAAAAAATAATGTTCTCGGACACTGCCTGATTACACTGATTCATGGTAAATTTTATGTTCAGTGATGTGGAAATGAGATTAAGTGGAACTTGAGCACAGAAAGCTATTAAAACTAGTGCAATTTTCGCCCCAATCGCCAATTGCAGCCAAAGTGGAAACTCATGGCCCTTTACACTAGTAAGTTGTCTAAGTGCAGTTGATTCCATGCCAAGTTTGGCAGAGCTGTTTTCTGTTTCTGTACATGATTGATGTAACTGATAATGAGTATTCTTTGACATCTTAACATTTCCAGACCTGCATTTTAGCTTATCCTTACAATTAAAATTATTTGTAAAATGGCATCAAATTCTGGGTAAAGTTGTGTTCAGTTAATTTTGCCTAATGGCAGATCTATAGGATTAAAAAAAATTGGCAGACAACTAAAATGTTTGATTTAATATTAGACCCAACATTAGAAATGATCAGTGTGAATACTGCATGGTGTACCTGTAGCCTGTGATTATATTGTGGTTTCCTCCTCTTCTCTGTAGCAATACTACCCAAACAGAGCCCAGCAACAGAATAGTGCTTCCAGGGTTCAGAGTAGTGCAACGACTCGACCCGTGGCCTCTGCTACACATGTCTACCCACCTGGCTCTCAGACTATTATGATGATGACGCAACAGATACCCACATATCCATCATCGGGACCTTACTATGTTCCAAGCCAGGCAAGAACCTTTTGTACATGGGCGTTGTTAACTTCCTACGTTACTTTCAGATGCTGACTATTTTCTGAAACTTTTTTAAACTGCTAAACTCTTGATGTAGTGTTGGAAATCCAAACTTGCAACATTTTACACTTTGAATCCATATACTGTTAACATAACGCAACCTTTCATGTATAATGTTGGAATAAGAACTGCGTTCATTTATCAATCTTGGGCAGTTACTTTTAGAGGTAAAAGTACAGTTGGAGGCAAAAATACATTTGGAGGCCAATTCATCCATTGTGTAGATGCTAGTTTCCACCAACTGGAACGATTCAGACTAACCCACTAATAGGCTGTCCAAAACTACACCTACTGTGACTGTTCTTGATCCTTTCAGTATTTTCCTCCAGTTTCATTGTGTGAATAATTCCTGTTAACTGTATCCCTTTACATGTACCAATCCTGTATTACTTTATCAGCTTGTTAGTGATTTGCCAATTAATGAACATGTTGTCACTTCATTCTTTTAATCCCTAATTTTGATCACTTCTGTTAAATAACCTCCTAACTCCTTAATCATGTCTGCTCCAGAGAATGCAGTGGGTTTTTACGGCAGTGTAAAAGCTGCAGTTAGGTTCTGTAGGACCTCTCTTGTCAGAAAAAAACATCAAAACATCATGTCCTGTTCATTACTAAATCCTTATTTGGAAATGAAAACTTTTAAAATAAAATAAATTAAAAATGTAAAAGAAATGTGCTAGCCTCCTACTTAACCTCCCTATCTCTCTACTTGTATTCTCTGCCTCTCCTGCTCTGTTTGTCTCACACCCTGCTCCCTGACCTTGCCTCGGCTTGCAGCCTTTGCTGCTCCCTGATGATCCTCTGATTTTGCAGCCCCTGCCACTCCCTGATCTTCCCTCTCACTGTGGACCTATTCTCTCGTCGAACCACTGGTTTGCCTCTTTCCCTTCCCCAAATCTCACTGTGAGCAAGTCTTCTGGAGCTGAGAGGCAGGAAGAGTAGCTTCAGGTTGCAGGAGGTAAGCTGCAAGCTGGAGGATTGGCAGGGAAAGAGAGGGTCAGGGAGTGGTAGAGGCTGAGAGTGGAGAATCAGTAGTGAGAGGAACTGGCAAAGGCCACAAGCCAAAGGGTCAGTAGTGAGAGGGGCCACTCCAAAATACGCCAGTTGGATTACAAGGCCTTGCGTCAGACCCAGCCAAAATGACTTTAGAATGAAACTCCCGATGCTAAACGCGAATACAGACCCTGTTAACTACTGGCTGTTAAAGTGGAACGACTTGAGTCAGGGCAACTTAAAATGGAGACTTACTGTATCCCTCAATGTACAAAAAAAATCGAATTTTCACTCTCTATACTTTTTCTGTCTGCAATCCTTTCAGTATACAGTGTGTCTACATCTTGAGCTCTACCCCATTTAAGGATGCTGATGTTTATAGCCATTACCATTGTTACTCTCGATCTGCCTGCTGTGTTCATCTGTTTTCTCTGCTTTATCAGTAAGATTTTATATTCCCTCTGTCTACGTCGAGGTAATTTGAGTAAATCTAGAAAGAGATTCCAGTACCAATTCTCAGGACACTCCTCAGGCTACGTTTAAGTAATAAATATTTACTAATGTCCCTTTAAATGATGGGAAGCAGCTATTCTAACCATGCTGCCACTTTACCTAGATCGGTACTTTATTTGAGGTTAATCCTACTAAAGAATATCTCAGAAATCAGTTGCCTCATTAACTTCTATTAATTACTATTTTTAAAGTAATGAAGTGTCAGTGAGCCTGCTGGCATGAACATGGTACGTCACTTACTGGCTTTTTTGGATTTTTTTTTCCCCGCCTTCTGTTCATTTTAAATTTGAGATTTGCTCTGCATAATATAGTTTCCTACTGTATGAGTCATTCTATAATTGTATCAAATATATTCAGTTGAAAACTAGATTAATAACCAACACACACTGATGCAGAGTACTAAACAGTAAAGTAGTTCTGTGGTCATTTACAGTTGATGTAGAAGTTGTTCATCTAGGATAAGCTTGCTTTTGTAGCTGAAAATTAATGTGAAAGAAAGTGAAATTTGTTGTTTTTCTTTCACAGTTTCGTTCTTCATTTGTACAACCAACTCAGCAGTATCCTGTTCCACCTGGAACCGGATTTTATTCAAACCCAAATCCTGGGGAGTACCCTTTTGGTAAGATTGCAACACTCAATCAGGATTTAAAGTAATTGTCCAATCGCGCTGCTTGCTGTTTTTGTAGGCATTGTATGAATTAGAGATTGGGACTAACTATGGTAACTTCAATGTAGGTATGCTGTATGACTTCAAACAAAATAACTTTTCAATGAAATGTATCAGTTACAAATTGATAAAAACAAAAAGCTAAAAGCTGTTACAAATTGATATTTTGGGGCCAGGTGGTGCACAGTAAAAATATACTTCCTTTCATTGCTACCTGGATTCAAATAGCGCCCAGACTGGCATGCAGGTTTTCTGTTTGCTAGGTGTATGTTTAGCCAGTTGGCTTTGTTCCTAATGAATATGAATTCATAGCATAAGACTGCCAATCGTTCAGCTCAAATGGCATATTAAGCCCTGGGGACCACAAATGTGTGGTGTGGTCAGAATTTGGGGGTTGAGGCATGTTTTGGTGAATCATTTAAAAGTACGGTACAGGTGCAGGTAATTCAGCCCATTTCGAACAGCAATCCATTTAATCCCACCTCCTTGTTCTTTTCCCCATGTCCCTGCAACTTTTTTCCCCTTTTAAGATTTTACTATTGAATTTGTATCAACCATCCTATTGGGCAATGCATACCAAATGCTAACCATTTTACCAATCACCCCATAATCTGTGCCCTCTCATTATTGACCCTTCAGCCATTGGAAACAGTTTCTCTTTTTACTGTATTGAAACCCTTCAACCCTCTGTCAATCTCCTCTTTTCTGCTTCAAGGAGAATAATCCCAGTTTATCCAGGCTGTCCGTGTAATTCCCTCATCCCTGGAACCATTACAATAAATCTCTTTTCTATGTTGTCCATAGCCAAAAGGTGGTTTGATTTGCATTAGTCAGTACCTAAGATGTGAATTCAGTGCTGGGACCGAGCTATTCGTTTTGTATTTCATCAGGAAAAACAAAATTCCATTTTATGTAACTCTGCTCAAATGGGCTTTTCAGTACTTCAGAGTGGGATATTGTCTCTTTCTGCGCTCTAAACATAAAGTTCTGTAGAAGAAACCAGCCTGTGCGTGACCCAGCGATATCCCTTGGCCCTAACCTTTACATTCTACTGCATTCTTGTGGGCTACTGAATACCATTTTGAATTGAAGCTTTTGTACTATAACCCAATGCTGGATTTAGATTACTAGAACTCTTTATTAAGTACATCAGAGAGAGGATCCTTTGTTAAGAGTTCATTTTGGAATCTCATCACAGGGTTAGGACAATACATTCTGCTAGAGATCAGCAACTTGTATATTTTCAATAAATACCTCTTGCCAGATCGCTCTTGAAGGGGATTGTAATATTGATGCAAAAATTAGTTATTGGCCTTTTTTGCCTTGCTTCCAGTAAGTGCAGAAATATTGTATTAAGCTTAGCATCTGAAACCATGGTTCAATGCCAGATAACATTTAGTGTCATGTGGTTTGTCATAATGGTGTAACTGTTTTGCAAAGGTAAAGATGTATCAGACAGGACATGAAAATTAGGATTGCTATTTGGGCTAATGCCTACAATTGTATAAAATAGAAAATTTGTATTTTTAAAAAAAAAAAAAAATCTGTAGGTGAGGTAGGGAAAATTGGTGTACCAGTGTGCTGCGCCATGGAATGGCAGAGCATAGAGTTGTGTTCAATTTCATAACATGGTGAGTTCCTCCTTATCAGAATGATTTACTCAGCAGAAGTTAAATACTTGCCTAAGTGGATAAAGTTAAAATTGCAAGGCTTTTTATATCCATCAAACCAGTTTGATTCGATTTTTCCGGTTTCCTGCAATGCAAGCAGCTGCTTCAAGCACTATTAGCTGGTTGCTCCAACTAATATATTTATGAATAGCTAATATCCATATTGTGCCATTTGAGCATGAAGGAATACATAAGTTAGCAGTGACATAACTTAATAAAAAGGTAGCATAAGCTTTAATAGAAATTTTTCTAGCATTGTTGGCATGACAAGCCTTGGGTTCCACATTTTCTAGTTTTAAGTAAAAATGAAACTAGTAATGTAACAAACAGAAAATGCTGGAAATACTCAGCGAGTCTGGCAGCATCTGTGGAGAGAGAGAGTAAACATTTCAGGTTTTGAAATGATCTGTTTCTTTTTCCACAGATGCTGCCTGACCTACTGAGTATTTCCAGCATTGTCTGCTTTGATTTCAAGTTTCCAGCATCCACCATACTTTGTTTTCATACAGTTCAAAGTTCACTTGAAGTACTTGTAAACCAGCTAAGAATCTTCTGTAGCAAATATTAAACCCATCCCCTTGTAGACTTTGCCAGTCTAGGTAATGAAAAGTTAAGGAAGGAATTAGCTGTTTGCAGCACTGTAAGTTAATGTGTTAATGATTTGTTCTGGCTAGCTATGCTCTGCATACCTACCAGTCTCTTGGAAATACTGTAATAGGTTGGGTATTCAAGTTTGGATTGGCAAGTCATAGTTACTTTCCCTTATATAGTAATTATTTAGGCATTGTATGCCTTAAATTGCTCGATTTTAGTTGCATCAAATGTTATTTTTATTACATTTCATAATTAAAACTAATATTTTGAAGTTGTTTTTATTGCTGATTTTGGTTATTGAAAACCACTGTTTAATAAAACTGTGTGCATGTTACCAAACCATTGTGACTCAAATTTTGAAATAGGGTGCATGCTTAATTTTGGCCTGGCTGAACTTGTCTTTGAATGTTGTCTGCCCAAATGCTTTGGTGTTCTTGAAGTAGTTCAGAATGTAAATGGTAAACAGAAACATGCAAATTGAAGGAATGTCAGGAAAATCTTTGGATAAGGACCGTTTACTGTGTACTGGTTTAACTGATATTGTGTGTATTTTTAGATGTATGTAGTTTTGAATTGTAGCAAATAAACATTGGACTGGGAACATTCCCATATATCAAATATCCCCATTCCACTGGTGTTCCATATTCAGGGTATTAAGTAGCTTAATTTCAAGAACATACTAATGTTCTAATGTCATGCACCTATTTTAAAACTTTAAAACATGATGTTTTTGTTCATCTATATTCACTTGCACAGTGATACTAAGCTGTTGTTGCTCATGGTGTATTGAAAACAGCTTGATTTGAGGGATAAACACTTTATTTGCATTGGAAGCTCCTGAAAGGAGTGGGGACATAGTGCGTATACAAAAATGAGGGAAAATAGCCAGTTGTATTACGCAACTCGAGAGTAACTGTGTTGAATGGGCTGGGGAAGCAAACATGTATGTTAACGAAAGAGGGTTCCAGCAGTGGTAACCCACAGATGTGGCTATACAAACTATGGCATACAAAAGAAAAAATGTATCTACTTTTGAATATTTGAATTTTGGTTATCAGTTGTCATTTCTAGTAATGTAATGCCTTGTGATAGTTCAATGTAATGGATTAATAATGGTTTATACTTTTGAACCTGTTTGTTCTTGTAAAGTTAGTAAATCAGTTGGCTAAGCACAAGTTTTTGAGACAAATATGCGGGCATCTTACAAATTATGGAAATGTCAAAGCTGTGCAAGTCATCCTGTTGGCTGACAAGGCACTGTGGTATTGTTTTCTAATGATAACACAATGATATAGCTTGTGGGAGTCCTGGAAATAATTGACCATTTTTCAAGATTGTTGGTCTTTGTGAAATGAAAAACAATTGGCTTAAAGGTAATTTACAGTTCTTAATTGCTTCAGAACAGCACTCCATGAGGTGAATGCAAGAAGTTTTTTTTAGCTTTTGCTATTTATAACTTTGTACTGGTGTCCAGTAAGCAGATTTTAGTTCATGCATTGCAAAACAGACGGATGATTTCCTGAGTGTCATTAGTGAAAGTAATGACTTCAGGTGCAGAAAATTAGTTCTCTGCAGCTCATTCTTTGAATAAAAGGTAGACATTTGATTTACCATATCTTACTCACTTTGTTAGTCAAGCAGAAGCTTTTTGTGGTGCAGACTATGGCTGAGAAAAAAAAGCTGATTTCTTGGATGTCGGCACTTATAGCTTAATACCTTCTTTGGAAAAGTGAGCCGAGTGAGATCCTTCATTAATCGGCCTATGTAATTGGTGGACATAAAAAGGTCTAAAGTGTGACATCTGACCTGAGTCGCATGATCACATGGCAGCAGCAAGGGTGCATCTTTGCCTCTGTGCCCCAGGGCCAGAGGAAAATGTGGACCAAGACCCTTGCTTCTGATTGCTATCTAGCAACCCTTGCAGAAAAATGTTTGTAGGAAAGTGGACAGGATGGGTTGTAAGCTCCTAAAATATAAAAAACCCTTCAGCACTCAGTATGGAAGTTCACTCAGGAAGAATGTCCACTTGAGTGAACGCCAGAGAGCTGCCAGTCTTGGTAGAATAGCGTAGTATGAGTGAATCCTTTAAGAGAATGTAGAGAAAAGAAATAACAATGTCTGAAATAAAAAAAATACTGGAAATACACAGATCTTGCAGTATCTGTGAAGAGAAAAGAACGAGTTAATGTTTCAAGTTTGACTTTTAAACTGAACTGAGAGGTTAAAAATGTAATGGGTTTTGAGCAATCGAAAGGGGTTGGGGGGGAGGTCTTTGATAGGGTGGAGGGCAGGTAAGATTAGATGAGAAGTTTTCCTGGTGTAAGCCAAAGTGGGATAAGTAAAGAAACGAAAGGTGTGCGTGGAGCAGGTGTGAATGGCAGGACAGCTGCTTGTCGAATGCAAAGTGAAGGAAATAAGAGAGAAACAAGATTAAAAGCAAACCAGCAAAGAAACACAAAACAAAATGGGGCAGAGATTATAATTTAAAATTTGTTGAATTCTATGTTGAGTCCAGCTGTAAAGTGCCTAGTTGAGAGATGAGGTGCTGTCCTTGAGCTTGTATTGAGCTTCATTGGAAGACTAGTCAGTCAAGGACAGAATGGAAGAAAGGTGAAGAATTAAAATGACAGGCCACTGAAAGTTTGGGACCATGCTTGCAGACTGCACAGAGGTGTTCTGCATAGTGGTCACTCAGTTTGCATTTGGCTTCACCAATGAAGAGGAGACTACATTGAATACCGAATACTAAATTGAAAGTACAAATAAATCACCATTTAATTTGGAAGGAGTGTTTGGGCCTTGAACAGTGAGAAGGGAGGAGGTAAAAGAGGTGTTGCTGCATCTCTGCTCGCATGGAAAGGTGTCTGGGCAAAGGGAGTGACTGAGGAGTGGACCAGGGTTTCATGGCGGGAACGATCCTTTGGACTGCTGGAGGGGGAGGGTAAGATTTGTTTGGTGGTGGCAGAAATGGCAGAAGATGATCTGGTGAATATAGAGGTCGTGGGATGAAAGGTGATGACAAGGGGACTCTACTGTGATTTTGGGAAGGAGGAGAAGCGGGTGAATGAAATAGAATGGACATCATCGACATGTCAACCTCAGCACGGTGTGGGGGAATCATCGGTTGAAAAAAATGGAAGACATTGGTAGCGCTAGTATGGAGGGTAGCATTTTCTGAACAGATGCGATGGAGAATGAGAAACTGGATTAAGAGTTCCTGCAGGAAGTCGAATGTGAGGAAGTCCGGGTAGCTGTGGGAGTCATTGGACTTGGTGAATATTGGTAGGGAGCCTATCCCCAGAGATGGAGACAGAGAAGTCTAAGAAGGGGAAGAGTTGGAGGTTAACCAGATGAAGAGGAGAGAAAGGTGGAAATTGGATGCTAAGTTGATTACATTTTCAGTTCAGGGTGAGAGCAGAAAATGGTACTGATATAGTCATCAACCAGAGAGAGAGGTGAGCGTGAGGCCCCAAGCAGGACTGGAACAAGAGATATTACACACACCTCACAAAAAGGAGATATATGTAAAACCTATGTGGGTACCCATAGGAACACTTTTATTTGGAGGAAGATTGTGAAGTTGAAGAACTTGCTCAGGGTGAGAATAAGTTGAACCAGGCAGCATAAGTTAGGGGCGGATAGAATCTGGTTGGGCTTCCATTCAAGGAAGAAGCAGAGAGCTCTCAGACTATCCAGATGGAGGTTCAAGGTGTAGAGAGATTGAATGAATGTCCGTGTTGGAAAGGAGGCGGCTGAGACCAGGAAATTGTTGGTGATGGAGGGCATTGGAAGAATCACTAATATGGATGGGAAGAGACTGCATAGTGGAAGAAAAAAAAGAGTTGAGATGCGATGAAATCAGTTCAGTGGGGACAGGAACAGGCTGAAATGATGTGACTACCAGGGCAGTCCTGTTTGTGGATTTTCGGAAGGGGATAGAAGTGCTTCACAGTTGGGTGCTGTGAAATCGGAGCTCATGGAGGGAAGATCTCCAGAGGAGTTGAGGCCAGTGACAGCATTAGAAGTCTGACATTCCTGGAAACAAAGGATGTTTGGTGGTGGGGTCATGGACCAGGGGCAGATATGAGAAAGAGTCAGTGTTGGTGTTCAACCTCCTGCTAGGTAGAAGTAGATGCGCCAGGCTAGAATGCCTGTTGCTTGCTGTTGGAATGTGATCTTTCCATGTGCTGAGGCACAGACATGTTTGATTACCTGTGCAGTGAGTTTCCCACTTTTTATTTTAGCAGTGCAAAATATCCCTGCAAGAAAGGATCAAGTTCGATTGCTCTTCCCCTCTTAGGGTGGGAAAAGCAGGAAAATCTAGGGCTCATCTCATTTCCAGGTCATGAAGCAAGTGTTCTGAAAGCCTTTGAGTAGATTTGACTGTCAAAATGATTGAAATCAGAATTTTTGTAAATGTAAGTTATGATGCAATAATGTGAAAATAAAATTCATTTCTTAATCTCAACAATTGACCTCTGACCAGAGCTGGCTGTTAATGTAACCTCTTCCATCCTTGTTCTGTAAAATTATCTAAAATTTCAGGTTTTGCAGATGAAAATTGTAAAATCAATTTTTTTAAATCACATTTTCTGAATTGCCTTAAACTTGGATACTTTTTTCCTTGTGACTCTTGAAATTTCATCAGTTGTTTTATAATGTGAAAAGTATTCTTAGCTGACAATTTTCTTCCTTTATTTGTTAATTTGGAGTATCACTACTGGATCTGCAAACTATTGTTTGGTATAAAATCCCATTGAGCAGAAATACATTTAGTTTTTACACGCTAACATTGTGTATAACATGCTGACTTTTCTCCTGTCTCGTACGTCACCTTTTGCTTGATTAGTGCACTGCTGGACATTAGTTAAATTTTAACAGGGGCTTTTGAAGTGATTTAGACTTTATACTCAACATGCATACTTTTCCATGTTGAAGATAGCTAATGAATCTAAGTACATCTGCTTGAGTTAATTTGAGGGATGAATACATTTTTCAGCAAGTGTTAATGCTAACTTAGTTGGTCTGAAATGGGTCTTCTTTTGAACTTGTTTTTATTTCTTGACTGTTCATGCTGTTGATGTATCTATATATAGCCTGTGCTCTTTGGAGTCAACATTGCAGTCATCTGAGTACAAGATCTCCATGTTTCAACAGCCGCTAGACAGTTTTAAAAACAAAAGTTAAGTGGAAGGGAAAATAATTGAGCTGTACATTTTATGCAAGGTAGGTTAATTAATTGAACTTATGTTAACAATAAATATCTTACATTGTTCAAATTTTTGTTCAAGCACTATCCTTGTACTCAAGCACACATTTTACAATGTTTTGATATTTACAAGCAGAAGGGCCCCATGTTTATTTCTGAAATATCTGCTTTTTAATGTTTGTATTAAGGTGGTTTGCAAGTGCCAATAATATCTTCTACTTCATTGTGGCTGATTTGTAATGAAGTTTTAGCCTTTGTGTAGGTTTTATGAGGCATGAACTGCTTTCATATTTAACTTGTTTGTGCTTCACATTTATGATTTCTTGTTTGAATTTTTTTTACTGGATCAGTATAATTGATTAGGTATGGCTAGTTTGGGTTCTGTGGCTACATTTGCTGTGAAATTTGAAGTATGCTTTTGGCTTTGTTTTGTACTATTTAATGGACAGAATGAGTACAGACATTTGAGGTTTGCGATTCAGATATTAGTTTCTAGACCTAAAACATGCAAATGTCATTTTATTTATGACCAAACATCTGCCAAATCTAATTCGGGCACGACTTCGTAATTTTTGTTTGACTTTTTATAAAATAACTTGATGTAAGAGTTTCTGACGTAAAGACAGTTTAATTTGACATTTACACTTCATTTATCTGAACTATTGAGATGGGAACAGGTATCTCCCCATTTGAATTGGACTATAATTTCTTATCCATGTATAGGTAGGTGTGTTTTAGGATTTACGACTTTTGTGTGTGTGTATACATTGCAGCATTGAGCTTTCTTTAAACTTTTAAGTGAGATTATTCAACTTTGTAAAGCCTTGTACACTTCCACACGTATAAAAGGTCTTGGATGAGATTGTCATTTTGACTTGGATAATTCCATTTCAAATGAGCACCATATTGAGATTGACTAGTTCCCAAGCACTTGGAACTAAATTCAACTGTACTGCAAAATCATCAAATACTCATGCTTGTGTTTAGAAATGTCCATCACTCAGAGGTTGATGTACTCCATTCAATCCTATTTTATTCATGTGCAGCATGTTTTGTTGATGTTTATAATAGATAAAAATTAGGCCATCAGTGTGTTCAGTTGTAAAAACTAAATTGGCAAAAGGTTAGGGGAGAGCCCTCTTAAGATGGCTCAATTATCCTATTCACCAGGCATGAGACTACAGACCATGAAGGACTGGTTTCCATTCCTAATCTGCCATGTTAACTGATCAGCCAGAAGTGTATTACAGAGTTGATACCCTGAGTTAGGATGATGAAAATGGCCATGTTTTCTCTGTCCTTATCACCATCTAGTTGACTGGCTGATGTTGGTAGCTTCCTTGTATTAAGAAATTTGAGGAATAATGTGCCATTGATAGTTGAGCACAAGTGATTAATCGTCATTTTAAATGAGGTGCTGGAGGGTGCCCAGTAATTGTGGGCAGTCAAAGCCTTGGGTGAGACAAGAAAAGAAATAATGTGTTTGCTTGCGCCATATTAACTCTTTTTATTAATACAGGCAGATAAATTTAGCATCAAAATACAAGATGAAATAAGTGGAAACTTGTCCAAAACATGAAGTTTTTTTTTAGAAAGCTTGAAGCATCAACTTAATTTCCTATCTACCAATTATTTGTCTCCTGTGGATGATACAGTTTTAAAATATGTTGCCAACTGAAATCTGTTACGATAATGATTCCTGAAGTACTTCCATGGACTTGTATTAGTGAATTAGGGCAGCTTGTTCTAACGTGATTGCCTTCCAGAGAATGTGAGTGTTCAAAGGAAGAAAGCCGCTTGTCTGGATGGAGATTGGATTCCATTTGGTTTAGGAAGAGGTGACAATTTGGGAGAGTATTTTGTAAAAATTGAGGCACATATTTGGCAAACAGATCTAATTGCAGTAATGTAAATAATGTAACTTTATAGTCGTTTGGTACAGAACTTGAGTATTACTTGAAAAATACTTCTTTTGCTAAAGCTTTTCATCTTGCACCCATCAGGGCAGTTCACAAGAAAATACCAATGTCAGATGAAACAGCATATTTATACTATATGAGAAGGCAGTGCTGATTGGATGGCAAGTGGATTCTGGTAGAGGTGTTGTCATGGAGAATGCATCAGTTGATTGTGACTGACAGTAACTGCCAAGCATTGTTTGAAATTTAAACCAGGCGGCTTGACTCTGGTCAAGACATTGACCTGGGGAATGAACCAACAAATGGCTGTCACTTATTTTGTTTAACTGAAACAGGCACCATGTGTGTGCATGTTCTTTCTGTCTGCAAAGAACAGGGCCCTGTGTATTGATATATATAGCTTCCAGTACCTGCTCATGCGCCACACTGCGAGCCCAATTGACTATTTCAAATTGGTTGTCAGCACAATTCTTGGCACACTGAAGATTATTTATCAGATGGTGTCCAATCGTGGAATCACATCTAATGTTGGACACTGTTTTGAGTTTTGCAAGCACCGACTGGTTAGGTACGATCCGTACTTTGCTGGTTGCAAACGGCAGAAGGGTCATGCTGTTTTATACGATCTGCTAGTTTTTGAAACGTATGGCCTATATACCTAGCATCACACTGACGCTGAAACTCATGCGCCACATTACTCATTTGTGTGATAGGCAAAATGTCTTTTTGGCTTGATGGCAGCATCCTGTTAATGAAAAAGTATCACTCGTGTTGCTACTGCATGGTAGCAGCATTGAACAGCTAGCTTCATCTGTTGCTCAATACAGTGTCCAACATTAGATGTGATTCTGCAATTGGACACCCATTTGCTAAATAATCCTCAGTGTGCTGAGAATCACGCTGACAACTAATTTAAGATTGTCAGTTGGGTTCACAGTGTGGAGCATTTGTGTGTACTGGAAGCTACATATATTGATAGACAGGCCCCTGTTCTTTGTAGACTGAAGAACATGTACACACATGGTACCTGTTTCAGCTAAACAAAATAAGTGACAGCCATTTGTTGGTTCATTCCCCAGGGCAATGTCTTGACCAGAGTCAAGCTGCCTGGTTTAAGTTTCAAACAATGCTTGGCAGTTAACTGTCAGTCACAATCAACTAGTGCATTCTCCATGGTAATGCCTCTACCAGAGTCCACTTGCCAACCAATAAGCATTCTCTGTTCATATAGTATATGAAGAGGTAGTGGCATAGCGGTATTGTCACTGGGCTAGTAGTCCAGAGACGCGGGGTAACGCTCTGGGGACCTGGGTTCGAATCCCACCACGGCAGATGGTGGCATTTGAATTCAATAAAAATCTGGAATTAAAGTCTAGTGATGATCATGAAACCATTGTCAATTGTCGTAGAAAACCATCTGATTCACTGATGTCCTTTAGGGAAGGAAATCTGCTGTCCTTATGTGGTCTGGCCTTCATCTGACTCCAGACCCACAGCAATGTGGTTGACTCTTAAATGCCCAGAACCTACACCACGTGGACTGCAGCGAGTCAAGAAAGTGGCTCATGACCACCACCTGATGCCCAGTAGTAGAGAGAATACTTGTATTGCTTTCATTTGGTTGTCTATGTAAAGTTCGAAGTTTATAATTTTGAAGCAGTTTTTAAAACAGAATTATGTGCCCTTAAAATTGTTGAAATTTTGTCTCTTCAGGAACCTATTATCCAGCAACACAAGGAGTGCAACCATATTCTGCACCTGTGGCACCTACCACTGTTATGATAAATCCAACACAGCCACAAATGCCTCCGAAAAGAGAACGTAAACAGGTAAGTCTGCTGCTGAATTACTATTCTTTTGGTAGGCTATTACTGATTCTTGTCATGATGATGTACTGGTGTTGAATTATTCTCAAAAGTAGGTTTGCAAGCTTAGATAATTTTCAGTGAGATGTTTGCAATGGAAATTAACCATTTTTGGTACATTTCTTCTAAATTAACTGCTGTTATACACTAACATATCGAAACCTGGGGTTGTGTGAATACTCCACTGTGTTGCCTTATAAAGTAACATGCAATACCAATTTTGTTTTGACTTCATTGTTGATGTGCTTTACTACTTAAAGGCACTTCATTTCTTTAGCCCTGAAAAGGCCTTCAAGCAAACATTTAGCACTTTAGCACTGAAGAGTCATACAGACTCAAAACGTTAACTCTGTCTTTCTGTCCACAGATGCTGTCAGACCTCCTGAGTTTTTCCAGCATTTTTTGTTTTTGATTTAACACTTAAGACTTCTGCTAACAATAGTGCTTTAACTGGTTTTTACTTTGTTTATCTTGGCATAATAATTCTGTTTTGAAATCAAATAATATCTGTTTCTAGCTTAACTTCTAGCAGCTCTACTCACTCAGAAAGAACATGTATTCATATAGTATCTCTCATGCTCTCAGGAGTTCCCAAAAGAATTGAAGTATCATCACTAATCCAGGCAAAGATGGTGGCCAATTTATACATATGGTTTCATGATAACTGATCAGTTAACACTCTGGAACCAACTGGAGCAGGGCGTGTTGTAGCATGGCAGAAGTCAGATTTTTGCCCCACTCTTTTAACTCTTTGCACCTCAATTTGCTGGAAATACAAGTTAATGGTGTGGTAAGGTCACTGGGCATCTGAGACCTCTTGAACATTGGAGCCAATAATTTATCTCTAACCAATTTAAAGATCAAAAAAGAAAAGGGAACACCAGAGGAAAAAATGAGGTGAATTTGAGTAAAATTAAACACCGAGATTGAATTGATAGAGGAAGAGGAAAGAAAAAAAGTAGGAAATCACTGTGATTTAAAATAAAACACACCCAGGAGCAGTTTACCATCTGTAGAAATGAGACTGTTGATCCCTTTCTGGGCTGGAGACATTGTTGCAAGGACATAAATCAACATGATTTATAAATATGCAACGGGTTTAGTTTAATAGTGCAAATGCAGCAATTTTTAAAGTCATGGTTGGGTGGACTGCGAGCTCTGGTTTCTGTAAGCCTAACTGAGGAACAGGAACAAATTGTCCAGCAATTTTTGGTGATTTTCAACTCAGCATTTCTCTTCCCTGCTACAAATTATTGTTTCTTTTTTATTGAACCAACAGTGGCATGCACATATTTTTCCCAGCAAATTCTGGGCTAACGTGTTTTCTGGTTCTGGAAGAGGGACTATTGTTGGTCCCTGCTATCTGTCAGCTAGTGCCATAAAATCTTGTCCATCTACCTAAACAGACAGACAGAGGTTTTCAATTTAACATCTCAACCTGAAAGATGACACCTCTGCCAGTGGAGCAGTCAATCGCTTAGTTCAGTAGAGTACTGTCAAGTAGTATCAGTTTAGAACGTGCTCCATTCCTGCAGCGGGACTAGAAACCATGATTTTGATTCTTCCAATTGTGTTCCCACTTAGCCATGCATTCAGTACTGTTATAATACACCAGTTGGTAAAGGCTGAGTTGTTTAAATCCCAGAGGGAAACTTGATAAACTGTCATAACCTATATTTTCAATTGGTATGTTTGAGGTGCAGCTCTGAATTCAGGAATAAGACCACTTAGCCTCCAAAGGTTTTTATATAAAACTAAATTAAACATTTATTAATCTAACAACAAATTAAACACATACACATGTCTACAGACTACTACCATAATGACTTTTAAACAAATCCCCAATATTAATCACTCCCAAGTAAATCTTCAATAAGGCAACAGTAACCCATAGACTTTAAACAGACACCAGGCAAAGCATATTTGACCGTACAAGTTCAAAATGAGGTTCCTTTCAATTTGGTTCCTTTGCAGACAGTTTCCTTTACAGTTGTGGGCTTTACAGGCTGGTTAGATCTTAAATGCCTCTGACCTACACACACAAACTCCTTTCTGTTTATACCCAGCTTCTCTTTTGAATGTAAATTTTCCATTTGTATTTCTAGGTGTTTTTTCACAATCCTTTCATTCCACCAATTCTATTAGTGATATAAACACGCTGCTTGGCATCTCCCAGCTAGGTGCAAGATTTTACCCATTCTTTTGAGTGGTTTATTCAACAAATGCAAATTGCACTTCACCTTTTAACGTCCTTATGTTTATCTAATTAACACCTCAAAACTACTATATATCAAAACACCCAGACTAAGCTGGGTTTCATCCAATTAAGACACACAAATATACACACACACACACACACACACACGCAATTCCAATTTAAAAATCATTTCCAATAACATTACATACATTAATATCTCCATGACAATATTCATAAGTTATTTAATGCTGTATGAAATGGAAACCATTTCTGCACCGGAGACTGTTTGGCCTGCCACGCTTGTGCTGGGAATGAGCTCCAAACTGATCCCTTTTGCCCTGTGATATTATACCATGAATGTTTATGTAATGCTCTCATGAATATAGTAGTTGACTCTTTCAGTAGTAATTGATTCTGATAAACCTTTGTGTGAAGAAAATTGTTCTGGTCTTTATTCTTTTGGTATTAAATCTGAATTTGCTCCCTAGTATTAAAATTTTGCCTATTAGTGGCAGTAACCTATTGACTGACATCTGAACATAACAATGAGCAGCAGGAGTAGGCCATTTGGCCCCTTGAGCCTGTTCTGTCATTTGATAAGATCATGGCTGATCAGATTGTGAATAGTTGCACAATTTCTGTTGTTTCTAGGTGCTATTGTAGTTGTACTGGAACAGCCTAGCGTTGCTAGTTTTGGAGCACAAATCTTCAGCACTACAGCTAGGATGTTGTTAGGGCTCATAACCTTCCCTGTAAGCCAAAGAAGGTGTGTATTTCCTGAGGAAGTTGATGAGTGAGAGAAGTGAAATATCTCAAAGACTGGAGAGCTAAGAATCTGTTAGTCAGATAATACTTGACCGGCTTTTAGTTGCTGGGTTTATCCTTATAACCCTTTTTGAACAACGGTTTTACATTTGCAATTCTCCAGTTTTTTGGAACCACCCCTTATCTAAAGAAGATTAGAAGATTAATGCCAATTTTGAAATTCCCACTTGCAATTTCAACCCTTCCCTCTGTATCCTCGGGTGCATCCTGATCGGTCCTGGTGACATACCAACTTCATTACAGCCAGCCATTCTAATACCCTTGCTTTATTAATCGTTAACTCACCCAGTATCTCAATTACCTCCTCTTTCATTAGGATTTTGGCAGTATCTTCTCCTTTGGTAAAGGCAGATGCAAAGTACTCTGCTCCATGCATATATCCCCTTTTTGGTCCCCAATTGTCTCACCCCGACCGACTCTTACTACCCTTTTACTATTTATATGCCTGTAGAAGCCTTTTGGATTCCCCTTCATGTTAGCTGCCAGCCGTTTCTCATATTCTCTCTTTGCTGCTCTTATTTCCTTTTTCATTTCCGCCCTGAATCATCATTTTGAGCATGGTTGTTGTTTCTATTATCAACCTGACGTCTGTCATACGCATCGAAAAGCCGAATACTGCGGATGCTGGAAATCTGAAATTTTAAAAAGTGCTGGAAATGCTCAGCAGGTGAGGAAGTATCTGTGGAGAGAGAAACAAAGTTAGTGTTTCAGGTTGATGACCTTTCATCAGAACCCTTACAGCAGAAAAAGGGTATCTTGCTTTCTCTCTCTCTCATCATCCAGGGAACTCTGACTTTGATTCCTTACCTTCTTCTTATGGGAGCTTACCTTGACTGCACCCAGCTATCTGTTCTTTAAAGGCAGCCCATTGTTATAGTTTTGCCTGCTATTATTTCGTTCCAACTTACCTGGGATGGATCCATTCTCAACCTATGGAAGTTAACCATCTAATTAATTCCTTTTACTCTAGCTAGCTCCTTGTCCTTTTCCATAGATAATCTAAACTTTATACTATGACCACTGATTACTAAATATTCCCCTACTGTGCTCAATCCCCTTGACCCACCTCATTCCCTAGAACCAGATCCAGCAATGTCCCTTTCCTTGTTGGAAATGTACTAATCAAAACTATGTTGCCTGCACTTCAGAAATAATTCTTCCTCTCTGACCTTTTATGCTATTACTATCCCAGTCTATATTATAATTAAAGCCCCCCATTCTCCTTATTCTCTACTTTCTGCACCTCTAATCTCACTACAAATTTGTTCCTGTAAATCTTCTGCAGTAGCTGGTGGACTGTAGAATTAACTTAGTAGTGTAATCTCTATTGCTCTAACCAAATAGACTCTGTCCTTGACTCTCGAGGACATCCTATCCTCTAGCACTGTAACATTCTCTTTAATACTGCTACTCCTCCCTCTTTTATTCCCCACCTTTCCTGAACACCTTGTATCCAGGAATATTTAGTACCAGTCCTGCTTTTTGCACAGGCCTCTGATATCACTAAAACATCTGCCTGCAGTTCACCAACCCTATTTACTATGCTTTGCATGTTTACATTCATGTACTGTAAACATGAATTAATCTTTTAAATCCAGCTTCCAATTTCCTGGGGCACTGTTTCAATCGCCACTCTATTAGTTTCATTTTCTCATCTAGGGGTGATCTAGAATGTTTTCAACACTCTCCATGAAAATTGTCCTTAAGGTGGTTTGTTACGTGAAGAGCGGGATGGGGTGGATAGAAGAATGTTCTTTATGCTTGTTAAAAATAATATGAATCTATCACTGAGTTACATCAAGTAAAGTACTAGCATGGTTAGCAACCCTATAGGTCTGTAAAGGAATGTATTAGCAGCAATGTACGCATATAAGTGTCTACCATCTTAAAACATTGTCAAAGATGTAAAACAAATTTCGTTAGTATCTCTGATCTAATTTGTTTCACAACCAATATTAAGAAAATCTACATTTGAACTCTTGTATGTAGTAAAATAAGCCAAGTAAATGTACAATATGAATGAACAAGAAAACTTGACTGAAGGAGAATACATCAGATTAGCTTTATCTTAAATGTGTGGCTTGGATTCAGTGCTCTAATTAAGACCCATGTAGCCCATCTAGAAATATTGAATTGTTATATTGGTATAATGGGTCAGATAGGTGGTGTTATGGAACTGGGACTTGAAGTGAATCTGACAAATGCAGGTATCCATTCAGAGAGCATATGTTTTTCAAATTCTGTTTTGTCTTTGCTGACATGAAATGTTGCATCTTCATTACAGACTTTAGATAATACTCGAAATTTAAAGGGTTCTGTGCCGTTACAATTAAGTGTCCGAATCAGGAACCTAGTCTGTTTATTTTGACGAGATCACATTCACTGTATTAAATACATATTCAAAGAAATAAGTCCTGTCCTTGTAGGGAAAAACCATGAGTGCAGGAGGGCATGCCAGGAGCAGCACCAGGCATACCTAAAAGTGAGGTGTCAACTTGATGAAGCTACAACACAGGACCACAGTCAAACAGCAGAAGCAGCAAGTGATACAAAAGAGCTAAGCGATTCCACAATCAACGGATCAGATCTAAGCTCTGTAGTCCTTCCACATCCAGCCGTGAATGGTGGTAGACAATTAACAGCTCCCTGGAGGAAGCTCCACAAATATCCCCATCCTCAATGATTGGGGAGCCCAGCACATCAGTGCAAAAGATAAGGCTAAAGCATTTGCTATAATTTTCAGCCAGAAATACAGAGTAGATGACCCATCTCGGCCTCCTCCAGAGGTTCCCACCATCTCAGATGCCAGTCTTCAGCCAATTTGATTCACTTGACGTGATATCAAGAAATGGCTGAAGGCACTGGATACTGTAAAGGCTATGGCCCCTGACAATATTCTGGCAATAGTACTAAAGACTTGTGCTCCAGAGCTTACCGAGCCCCAAGTCAAGCTGTTCCAGTACAGCTACAACACTGGCATCTACCCGGCAATGCGCAAGATTGCCCAGGTATGTCCTGTACTCAAAAGCAGGACAAATCCAACCCGGCCAATTATCGCCCCATCAATCTACTCTTAATCATCAGTAGAGTGATGGAAGGGATCATCAACAGCGTTATCAAATGGAACTTGTTTAGCAATAACCTGCTCACTGACTCTCAGTTTGGGTTCCACAAGGGCCACTCAGCTCCTGACCTCATTACAGTCTTGGTTCAAACGTGGACACGAGCTGAGCTCCAGAAGTGAGGTGAGAGTGACTGCCCTTGACGTCAAGGCTGCATTTGAATCAGTGTGGCATCATGGAGCCTGAGCAAAACTGGAGTCGATGGAAATCAGTGGGAGAACTCTCCACTGGTTGGATCCATACTCAGCACAACAGAAGATGGTTGTGGTTGTTAGTCAGCCATCTCAGATCCAGGACATCACTGCGGGGATTCCTTAGGGTAGTGTCCTCAGCCCAACTATCTTCAGCTGCTTCAATGACCTTTCTATCATAAGGTCAGAATGGGGACGTTTGCTGATTGCACAATGTTCAACACCATTTGCAACTCCTCAGATACTGAAGCAGTCCATATCCAAATGCAGCAAGACCTGGGCAACATCCAGGCTCGGCCTGACAAGTGGCAAGTTACTTTCTCACCATACAAGTGTCAGGCAATGACCATCTCCAACAAGAGAGAATCTCACCATTGCCCCTTGACATTCAGTGGCAGAACCATCGCTGAATCCCCCACTATCAATGTCTTGGGGGTTACCATTGACCAGAAACTGAACTGGACTAGCCATATAAATACTGTGACTACAAGACCAGGTCAGAGACTAGGAATCCTGCAGCAAGTAACTCGTCTGATTCCCCAAAGCCTGTTCACCATCACTTGTCTGGGTGACTGCAGCCCAAATAACACTCAAGAAGCTTTACATTGTCCAAGACAAAGCAGCCAGCTTGATTAGCAGCCCGCTTGATTGGCACCCCATCCGCAAACATTCACTCTCTCCACCACCGATGCACAGTAGCAGCTGTGTGTACTATCCAAAAGATGCACTGCAGAGACTCACCAAGGTTCCTTAGACAGCACCTTCCAAACCCACAGCCACTACCATCTAGAAGGACAAGGGCAGCAGATTGATGGGAACACCACCACCTGGAAGTTTCCCTCCAAGCCACTCACCAGCCTGACTTGGAAATATATCGCCATTCCTTCACTGTTGCTGGGTCAAAATCCTGGAACTCCCTCCCTGACAGCACTGTGGGTGTACCTACAGCGCATGGACTGCAGTGGTTCAAGGCAGCATCTCGCCATCACCTTCTCCAGGACAATTGGGGATGGGCAATAAATGCTGGCCTAGCCAGCGAAGCCCACATCCCTTGAATGAATAAAAAAAACTAACATACTTTTCATAATTCATTCCCCTTCAATTGAGCTAGGGATTTCTGTTGCTTTTGTGTCTCCTAAGAAATTACATGGCTACCTGTAGATGGGAACATTGGATTGCATGATGCTTAATTAGAAAGTGACAGTATGGTATAGGCTTGATGAACCGAGCTGGTCTTGACTGATTTTCTTGCGTGTGTATGATGTGTTTGTGGTGTGTGTGTGAACTGTCAGATATCAGCTGCTGCAACATTTGATAGTTGTCCTGCAGCAGTCTTGTGCACCAATCATGAATTTATTTTTAGATTTACACATACTACTAGCTGCAAGTAAAACCACCTCAGCTATTTACCTTTTCAATTTAAATTTCTAAAATAGCTGGGACCTTTTTTTTTAGTTCTAGTGGAGCTGTGTCACCCTAAACCATGGATCAGCTGAGTTTGAAACACAATGCACTTCTGCTGTTAAACTTTGCTGAGCAGTTAATCTAAGTATTTAGATCTGCAAGTTTTTATGGTGTTGCTGAATGAGCCAATAGCTCTTACACTCAGCTACAATAGCTAATAGCTACAATAACTTCTCTACAAGAGTGTTAATTATTGAATCTGGTTCAATCTTTGTCGAGCATGTGAGGAGGATACAGAAGATGTTTCGAGGAGTTTTGGAGAGGCCAAGTGAGTGGGCAAAATTTGGAAGATGGAATACAATGCGGAGAAATGTGAGGTTATCCACTTTGGTAGGAGAAACAGGAATACTGAGTATTTCTCAAATAATGAGAGGCTGGGAAGTGTTCAAAGTACTTGGGTGTCCTTAATCATGATTCACTGAAGGCTAACACGCAGGTACAGCAAGCAATTAAGAAGGCAAATGGTATGTTGGCCTTTTTATAAGAGGATTTGAGTATAGGAGTCAAGATACCCTACTGCAATTATAGAGAGCCTTGGTGAGACCGCACCTGGAGTATTGTGTGCAGTTTTGGTCTCCTTACCCAAGGAACGATATAGTGAACCTTTGTTGCACTCCCTCTAAGTTAATTCCTGGGATGAGGGATTGTTCTATGAGGAAAGCTTAAATAGACTGGGCCTTTATTCCCTGGAGTTTAGAAGAATGAGAGGTGATCTCATTCAAACATAAAATTCTTACAGGGCTTGGTGGGGTAGTTGCAGGAAGAATGTTTCCCCTGGGTGGGGAGTGTTCTAGAACCAGGGGACGCAGTCTCAGAATAAGGGGAAGGCCATTTAGAACTGAGACGAGGGTTTTCTTCAATCAGAGGGTGATGAATCTTTGAAATTCTCTGCCTCAGTAGGCTGTGGAGGCTCAGTCATTGAGTATGTTCAAGACTGACATTGATAGATTTCTACATATTTTAAAAACGTTAAGGAATATGGGATTAGTGCAGGAAAATGTTGTTGTACGTGATCAGCCATGATTTCATTGAATGGTGGAGCAGGTTCGAAGGGGTGAATGGCCTACCCTTTCTGATGTTCTTATCTGACAGTTACTAGAATTTCGTAGCTTAGACTTCAAATTCTCAGTTTTTGTCTCTCACTTGGCCTCTAAAAGTTCATTCTCAGGAAATTGCATAGTTGCACTGGGGATGTCGGTGTAGAAGTTGCAATATGTCAGGATGGATAGACTAGGAGCACGGTGGAAGCAGAAAATATAGGTTAATTCAAATGCAAATTGGATACTTTCTGAACTAAATTAATATTTTGAGTCAATCTGGATAATGAGATATGACATAGCAATTTTAGCATGCATTGAGTGGGACAGGTGACTTCAGACCTGTGGTTTCTAAAGCTTTCAGCCACTAAGGTTTTCCTTGCCTCCTGTTTAGATCTGTTGTAGGCGAATTGTTTAACATTGATTGTGATGATTAGGTAGGAACAACCATTATTCTATCGTGTGACTATCTGGATGGTAGGTAGACTGGTCATTTTTCATAAAGCAATTCCCATGCTTTAAAAAGTAGTTAAAAAGTGAAACAGCAAATATATCGGGTGTATTACCAGAGGCAAATTCTGAACCACTTTTTTAATATAGCTGTAATAAATGGCATTAAGGTTTTGGTGTCAGTCAAAAATAATGGCTTGTGTAAGAAAACTTACAATTGAGACAAACATACCTTCAATAGATTGAACATTAATTGCATAGCATTGGTGAGCGCAAACACATAAAAAAGCTAGAACCAAGAGTCTACATGTAGGAGGACTTACATGGTCTGTTTTGGAGCATATTATGGAATTGTTGTAGAAAGTGTGATGATGAATTGTTGTAACAAAATGAATATTCACCAATGTAAAAAAAAACTTTAGAATTAAAAGGTAGCTATATAAAGCAGTCTTTATTGCTGTGTGTGCGCGTGTGCGCTCGTGTGTATGGACAGCTGCTTGGCAGAAGCTTGATGTCTGTTTTCTAAACTCTCATTACCTGGTTTTTGTACTGTACCTGTTTTGTACCGTCTCGTTACCCTTTTTGTTGGATGGGTAGAAATGAATGAAGAAATAAGTACTTATTTATAGTATGGTTTTCGTGTTTTGAAATTCATACTACACTTACGAAAACCCTCTCTCTACTTCCCTCTGTTTCACTACATCTATGGAGATGGTAAAACTGCCTCTTTGCTTTGGCTCTATCCCTTGTTCTTTGTTCTGACGCAGGCACTGGCAGCTTTGAAGGAGGGTCAAAACAAGACCCCCCTCCCACCCTCCTCGATACAGTTGGGAGAACAAGCACAGTGAAGTAAAGCTCTCAAATAATAGATTCTTGATTCCCTCATTGATGGTATCCTTGTGTGCAGATGGGCCTTTCTCAAACAATGGAGAGAACGATATTGAAGGAAGCAAGTTGCTTGTTTGACCTATCTATTTTGTGGATATTTTACTTGTTAGATCCGGATAAGGGATCCAAATCAAGGTGGAAAAGACATCACAGAAGAGATTATGTCTGGAGGAAGATCAGGCTCTACACCAACACCGCCACAGGCAAGTAGTATGCTGGATCCTTGTTCTTGCTGCCTGAATTGCAGAAACTGGAAATGTTTGTTTTCTACTGTTCTGACCTTATTTCACTTTTCAGTTTATAGCTGGTCAAAGCATTATAACATACTGCAAACATAATTGATGGTTGGCTGTCACTGTCCTTTATTACTTGTACTATTTTGCTTTTATTGACTTTAATATAAGAAACCCTCAGACTTTGATTCAAAGATATATATTTCCATTTTTGAAATATCCTCTGATAACTCACAACTCTGTTTGTGGAGATTATGTGACAACTAGTTTCACAAACTCCATTCCCAGTTGCATCTTCACAAAAAGCTTTGCTTTCTGTTATTGCTCTTGGTTTTGCCACATCATCTACACAGTTGCATTGTTGGAAATTTGCATTTGTAGGCCTGACACTTTGGATTTTTATAATGCTATTTTGTATCTGCCACTAACTACAAGGATAAACCATGAGCAAAATAGGAATTTGTGGGGTGATGTTTCTTGAAGTTTGAAAACTGAACTTGGAACTTTTAATTTATTCTTCCACATTGTACAAAAGCAAGCCCTTTCTGTGAATTGTTGCTTTACTTGCCCATTTCCAGCTTCTTTGCTACCATCTACAACATTAAAGATATCATGCTGACTAATGCTTAGTTTCTAAAAGGCAATTTTCTGAAAAATAACTTGTTAAATGAAAATTGACCTTCTGTGCATTTGCTTCCAGTTCCTCTGGTTAAAATGGAACTGTGGCTGCATGCATTGTCTTGCTCTTGTTCTGCAGGTTGATCTGCTTGTGTTTCAAATTCCACATTCCAATCTACCCCCAAGAACCTTTGATTCCCTTATCTAACAAGAATCTATCTACCCTGTCTTAAAAATATTCAACGACCCGCCTTCTGAGCCAGAGAGTTCTGAAGTTGCACAACCCTCGGAAATAATTTCTCCTCATCTCCGTCCTAAAAGGACAGTCCCTAATTTTAAAACCGTTTCCTCCTAGTTCTGGACTCATCCACAAGAGGAAACATCCTTTCCATCTCCACCTTGTCAATATGTTCAGGATCTTGTATACTTCAATCAAGTCATCCCTCACACTTCTAAACTCCAGGGGAAACAAGCCCAGTCTGTCCAACCTTTCATCATTAGACAATCCATTCCTTCCAGGTATCAATCTAGTAAACTTCCTCTGAACCACCTCCAATGCATTTACATCCTCCCTTAAATAAGGAGACCAAAACTGCACAAAGTATTTATGAGATGTGATCTCATCAATGCCCTGTATAACTGAAGCATAACATCCTTTTATGTTCAATTCCTTTCAATAAAGAAGGATAGCATTCCATTAGCCTTTTTAATTACTTGCTGTACCTGTATACTAGCTTTTTGTGACTCGTACTAGAACACCTAGATCCCTCTGCACCTCAGAATTATGCAGCCATTCTCCATTTATGTAATACTCTGCTTTTTTTAATTCTTCCTGCCAAAGTGAGCAACTTCACATTTTCCCACATTATACTCCATCTGCCAGATTTTTGGCAACAAATTCAACCTATCCATACCTGTATGTAACCCCCTTATGTCCTCTTCACAACATACTTTCCTACTTTGTGTCATCTGCAAATTTAGCTACCATGCCATCACTCCCCTCATCTGTCATTGATGTAAATTGTAAGAAGTTGAGTTAATTCTATATCAATTGTAGTTAACTATATGAAGGTTGAGGGAATTGATTGGGTTGTTAATTGAGCACATACAAAGAGACATTTACTGACTCTGGACTGAGGGTTGAGTTAGGAGGTATATACTTGTAATGTTTCACTCTGACTAAACTGAGTAAAGATTGGCTCTGGTTTCATCCAACTGGCTATCAGGAGTTTTAACATCTAGGTGTTCTCATCAGTGTTACAGCCCTAGATTTTTACCATTCAGATCTACTCAAATGCTTTTTGCAGGGGCCATTCACTTTGATGTCATATGGATGATAAAGAGTTGTATTCATATAGTGCCTTTCATGTCCCAAATGGCTTTGTAGCTAATGAAGTACTTTTGAAGTGTGGACGCAGTTGTAATGCTGGGATTACACTTTGGTGTCGTAGTTCAGTTAACATTAGAAGAATCATGATTGTAATGCTAAGGAAATATCCAAAAAAAGTCTGACCATAGTCTTAATTGCAGGCTTCATTCTCCAGCTCTTGGAACCACCTGACTCATATTCAGCAGGTTTGAAACCTTCATATTGAGGCATTATGTCAACAGACTGGCTAGTACTAAATGACTCCACCAGAATACGGGAAGATTCTCAGATTCCATGTCCATAGGAAGAGTCTCAGATTCCATATCCGTTCCAAAGGTACTTAACAAATGAGCCTCTTTATCTGCCTCATTATGGGTTCAACAGCTCTGATGAGACAGAGTATATTTCTTGGGGAACTGGGCTAATTAAACTTGGAAGTCCAAACTACAGTATTTCTAGGTATTCCTAGGCTCATTAGATTTTGTTCACAGTGATCTTGGGGTTAGTATTATTACCTACTCCAGGATTGATTCCTGATGAAAGCATATTGCAAGCCTCCCTTTATCTAGTGAGTCATTTTGATGGCTATGCCATTGCTCGAGATGTCCAACCAAAACATTTGTACTTGGACCTGAATGGCCCTCCTTTTATTAAAGAATGGACAGGTCAAACTTCAGTTTTCAACTTCATTAGCACTTTGCAAATTGCATTTTGTCACATTGCAAAATATTATACATTTGAGGCTGTTCACAGATTGAGCTTTGCTTCTATGGACTCGGTCAACATGACACAGCTGCTTCGTTCGAAAATGGTGCTTCTCAGTCATGAAGGTTGGCAGACTATCAATTGATCTGTCTTTGAGTAGATAATATGGCGATAAGAATCTGTACCTATTTTTTCTCTCAATTTTCTACCACCCCCAAAAAGCACATGGGTAAAGATGCTATTTCTGATTTGTACACTTGCATCTTGAATTACTACCTCTCAGCAATTTCACAACAGAGCATTTCTTGATTCTGTTTGTAGAGAGATAATAACTGTTAAATAATGAAGGACTTATTGTAACTGATCATTTAAAGGCTGAATGCAAAGAATTTAATACACAATGTATAAAGTTTCCTTTCCTGCAATCCATTTACAAGTATTGAAGTTTCTCCAATCCATGTGTATATGCAACTGCCTTTAACCTGACCATAATTTTAAGAACCTCTTTAAATATGTAAAAAGGAAGAGAGAGGCCAAAGTGAACATAGGCCCCTTAGAGAATGAGGCTGGGGAAATAATAATGGGGAATCAGGAAATGGCAGAGGAGTTGAATAAATACTTCGCATCAGCCTTCACAGGAGAAGACACTAATAGCATTCCAAAAATACTAAATAATCAATGGCCAAAAGGGGGAAGAAATGAATACAATAACTATCACTAGAGTAAAAGTACTAGGGAAACCAATGGAGCTAAAGGCTGATAAGTCCCCTGGACTGATGGGTTGTATCATAAGATATAAAAGGAAGTAGCTACACAAATAGTGGACGTATGGTAGTAATATTCCAAGAATCCTTAAATTCTGGAAAGATCCCAGAAGATTGGACAATTGCCAATGTAACGCCCTTATTCAAAAAGGGAGACAAAAAAACAGGTAACTATAGGCCAGTTAGCTTAACATCTGTTGTTGGGAAAATGTTAAGAGTCTGTTATAAAGGATGTAATAGCAGACCATTTAGAAATGCATAATATAAACAAGCAGAGTCAGCATGGCTTCATGAAGGGGAAATCATGCCTGACAAATTTATTAGAATTCTTTGAGAGGAGGTAACAAGCAGGATAGATAAAGGGGAACCAGTAGATGTAATATATTTGGATTTCCAAAAGGCGTTCGATAAGGTGCTGCAAATAAGGCTATTTAATAAGATAAACGGTCATGGTGTTGGGGGGTAGTATACTAGCATGGATAGAGGGTTTCCATAAGGGGGCATTTTCGGGATGACAACCTGTAACTAGTAGAGTGCCACGGGATCAGTGCTGGGGCCACAATCATTTATACATTAATGACTTGGATGAGGGAAGTGAATGTACTATCGGCAAGTTTGACGATGACACAAAAATAGGTGGGAAAGCAAGTGGTGCAGATGACAGTCTACAGATGGATATAGACAGGTTAAGTGAGTGGGCAGAAACTTGGCAGATGGAATGTAATGTGGGAAAATGTGAGGTTATGCATTTTGGTAAGACGAATAGAGGAGCTGAATATTATTTAAATAGAGAAAGACTGCAGAAAGCTACAGAACAGAAGAATTTGGAAGTCCTCGTACATGAATCCCAAAAAGCTAACATACAAGTTCAGCAGGTAATAAGTAAGGCAAATGGAATATTGTACTTTATTTCAAAGGGAATGGAGTATAAAAATAGGGAAGTCTTGCTAAAACTATACAAGGCACTAGTTAGACCACACCAAGAATACTGTGAACAGTTTTGGTCCCTTCATCTCAGGAAAGATATACTGGGATTGTAGGCAGTCCAGATAAGGTTCACTCGGTTGATCCCAGGTATGGAGGGATTTTCTCATGAGGAGAGGTTGAGTAGGTTGGGCCTGTACTCATTGGAGCTTAGAAGAATGAGAGGCGATCTTATTAAAACATATAAGATTCTTAGGGGGCTTAACAGAGTAGATGCTGAGAGGTTGTATCCCCTTGTGGGAGAGTCTAGGATCAGAGGACATAATCTGAGTAAGGGGTCACCCATTTAAGACAGAGATGAGGAGGAATTTCTTCTCTGGGTAGTGAATCTGTGGAATTCTTTACTGCAGAGGGCTACAGAGGCTGGGTCGTTAAGTATATTCAAGGCTGAGATAGACAGATTTTTGATCAGGAAGGTTATCAAGGGTTATGGGGAAAAGGCAGGAAAGTGGAGTTGAGGATTATCATATCAGTCATGATCTCATTGAATGGCGGCGCAGACTCAGTGGGGTGAATGGCTCTGCTCCTACGTCTTATGGTCTCAAGGCCATCTGTGAATTAGAAACTTTGCAAAAGAAAATAATAATAGTTTCCCATGCAAATTAACCACTACTGATAATTAAGTGTTTTCTACCATCAACTGGGAAGATTTGGAACTATTGAAGGTTATTTACTTCATTAACGATGAGATTTCTTGTACTAAGTTGAATATGTTAGGACTGGCACATGCAACAATATCTTTAAAGATCCTGAATGATATAAACTTTAAATGGTTAGAGGCCAACTATGAGGAAGTGTCCACTTAAAAATTGTAGCTATTTTCAAAGGTTGCAAATAAAGAATGCTTACTTTGCAAATTTGTGACTGCCATTTGAGTGGAAAGCAGCCTTCACATTCTACATTGTACTGTCTGCCGTAGCTCTCCGGCCTGTAGTTTAAAATTATTCCACTGTGTTGGCTGTGCATTGGTATATGATACATGTGTCAGGAGAATGAACTTCTAACCACTTCTTGCAGAATTTGGAAAGTTTTAAGAGTTACCCTTGAATATCATTAGAAACGCTTGTGGTATATTGCAGGTTCTTTAAGTGAAATGATTCCCCGAGGGAATTTTTCTCCCTCTTTTTCCATTATTTATTACAGGTTGGAAATATAATGAGGGATGTCGGCAATGTGACCTGTTGGCCCCATTATGTATTCCACAAAACTGTGGGCTCGTGATTTTCTCCTTGTGCGCATGTCTATTTATACCTACATTATGTACTTTCTTAGCCTGGAGGATGGGCACCTCGGCCTCTCTTGATGGTTTTTTTTTAACCTACATCAGCTCGGTCTGACAAATTCAAAACGCAGCCTCCAATGAAGAAACAGCAACTTCACAACAAGTGATAGAGATTGTAGAGAATCTAGCAATAAATCGTGGGCCAAGGTTATTAAACAGAAGCGAGCAGACTTAATGACACCAGAATCAGCCAACTAATTTTTGTGTATGGCATTTTGATTTTCATTAAGAGCATCCTACATAGGCATCTTAATTTATTTTGTCATTGAGGAACAGTGCACGTGATACTAACGTGAAGTCTTACGATAAGTATGTCTTTAGAATGCTCCTGGTAAAAGTGGATTTTTTTATTCCAAAAGAAAAACTGTTGTATGTGATATTATGCATTCCTCTGCCTAATTCACTAATTATTTAATCAAATCTGACCTCCTTCAGTTGTGCTACATATCCCTGCTTCTATAGGGTGCACACCACTACTGAAAGAAAATTTTAAAAACTGAAGGTGGTGACATTACAAAATGCTGGAGATAGGATTAAACCATTTGTTACTTGATGTTGTAAGGTTAGTGACTGTATTACTAATAGGGGGGATGCAGTAAGATTAGTCTTGTGTGCATACTAAATTCAAGTTGGTGCCATGAGTTGCTTCAACATTATTGAAATGCTCTGCCATTAAACTCTTATCACCATAGTGTTTAGAAATGCAATGATGCATTGTTCTGTTTCGAATTTCATAGCATCTACTTCTTGTTGCGAATGGTCAGAACCCATGGTATCAGCAAAATCAATAACTTGAAATGTTGCTCAACCATTAGACCTGAGCCATCCAATACATTAGCCACTAGCCGCATGTGGCAAGTTAAGAATCCTGCTTGTATTTTTGATTAGTAAATAAGACACCAGTAGTGGACAGTCAGGTGTTTCAATACACATTAGCATGGTCTGTACCTTGTGGTGTTCATTCGTCAAGTAAGATTAGATGAAACGCAGAGTGTGACTGTTTCAGGTGTTGGAACTACTTTATTTCCATGAATGGTGGGAGCTGTTGAGTAACTATATGCCTATGAAATACATTTACCTGTATTGTGAGTGAATGTAAGGAATTTCCTACTAAAATTAGTTGTTAAAATTGTCACCATTGCTACAACTGTGGCTCTTTAGCAATTTCTTTTGAACAACACTGCTTTAGACTGCTGATATTTTTCACTTGCAATGTTCTGCATAATCTTCACAATCTAAATCATAGTTTAGGATTGCCTCATTTCATACAAGATACTAAAGATTTGGACACACGACCAATAACTCTGGCTGTATGTATAAATTGGGCATTGAAAATAGACAATGGATTTACCCTATACCAATCAGCTGTCCTTTCCATTCAACAGTCTGCAGGGAGCTTGGAGGGAGGTAGTGTCATACAAACAAATGGGGAAAATCCTCATCCAGTGCCAGTCGTCATCCGACCAGGTAAGTCAAGCAGTTGATCAGTACACCATTAGATTGTGGCAATTGTTTGCTTCCACTCATCTAATCAAAAGAGATGGTATATTTTTGATATGGATAAAACAATACCTAACTATTATCTTGGCTGCTAATATTTGTTTGTGCAATCATTTTTGTAATTAGTAATTTATATTTAGCTTTCAGCAATAATTCCAGCAACTAAATTCCTAGCTTATTTACACTTGATCTGTGCACGCATTGGCACTGCTATCACTTCAGTTAGGGGACACCTGATGGACACCATCTTTTCCAAGAAATCATACCTTGGTCAGTCATGATCTCCCATTACCCTTGACACACAATTAACCTTGGATTAAAAATTGAGGTTAGCTGCTAGGGATGGGCAACAAAAAAGAATCACTATTCTGCGCTAATTTTATTCCCATTTATTGACTTCTGTACAATCTTGATGCACAGGGACGAATTTACCATTGTTTTTAATTTTTCAAGTTCTTGTGCCATTTTAATCAATTGTCATTTATCATACTAGCTCACTGCATTCAACTGCAGTTGGGTTGACTTTGGCTACAGAAATGGTGCCAGTTTACCGTCTTTTATAGTTGTTGAGTGTCACCGGTCTTCCCAGTCACTGACTTGACATGGCACTTGTTGGCTGTTTTCTGTGACTTTCTGAAGCAGTAAAGTCTGTTTGAAACTCAGCACAAAGACCCCGTGCCACCAACTCATTTTCTGGAAGGCAACCCTGGCTTCAGCAGTGCCAAACCTTGATGCCTTTCAGCACAGAGATAAGTTGGCTGCAGAAGCTTGAACAGTGACTCAAATGGGAGTTGCAAATGTGCCCAGTTTTTACTATGGATGTGTAATTAAACTTAAGCTACCTCAGCTGTTTTTTCTTTATTCTTTTGTGGGATATGGGCCAGACCAGGTAAGGATGGCAGATTTCCTCCCCTTAAAGGATATTAGTGAATCAGATGGTTTTTTATGACAATTGATAGATCATGGTTACAATTACTGATACTAGCTTTATATTCCAGATTATTTTAATTGAATTTAAATTCCACCAGCTGATGGGCTCAAAGTACACCACATGTACATGGATTTACTAGTCCAATGACGTTACGGCTACACCATCTCCCCAGCTGTTTATACCTCTAGACTATAACTTGTGGTTGCAGACCTGTATCCATTCTGTAATTCACCATATTAATGTTTCTCCATGCTGCTATAATCAGCTTTGAGTTGCATAGTCTTCTGCTAATTTTGCTAATAATAAGTTCCTTTTTTTGTTTTACTAGATAAGCCAAAGTCTCCTGTGGCAACGAAACCAGTAGAAGAGTGGAACAAACCTGAGAAATCTATTACACCTGAAATTGTGGAAAGCAAATCTGAAATCAACACTAAATTAACAGACTCTGAGGAAGTGCTGGAAACTCCAGTCACTGAGCCAGATGACACTACAACCACTGTAGTCTCTTGTGATGTGACTGTGACAGATTCTTTACCATCTGATCATAATGATAATGAAACGAACCCTTTGGCCGAACCTATATCTTTGCCACCAGCAGTTGAAGTGCAGAAAAACGAAACCGAGAAGGTACAAGAACTACAAAAAGAGGAGGAGGTGATTGTAGATGAACCTAGCTCAAAAGATTTGGCAGTGGAAAGTAATGGTGTTATGGCAGGACAAGTACATGAACCTGGTCAAGAATTTGAAGCTCCACTGGAAGCTCCACACGAAGCTCCGCACGAAGCTCCGCATGAAGCTCCGCTTGAAGCTCCGCAGGAAGCTCCGCAGGAAGCTCCGCTTGAAGCTCCGCAGGAAGCTCCGCAGGAAGCTCCGCTTGAAGCTCCGCAGGAAGCTCCGCTTGAAGCTCCGCAGGAAGCTCCGCTTGAAGCTCCGCAGGAAGCTCCGCTTGAAGCTCCACAGGAAGCTCCGCTTGAAGCTCCACAGGAAGCTCCGCTTGAAGCTCCACAGGAAGCTCCACTTGAAATTGTAATGGATTCACCCATTGCGCAACCCGAAGAACTGAAGATGACTAATGGTCTGGAGTTTTCAACAGAGCAGGATTCAGAAATTTCAGAAGCTCAGCAGGAATCTGATATCAGCCCAATTTCTGAACCTGAAGCAACAAAAACTGAAGAGAGTGCTCTAGTCTCAGTACCTTCTGAGGAGAAGGAGGAGGAGGACAATTTAGAAGTCCAATCACAGGATGCCTCACCAACAGCAGCTTCTTTATCCCAGACAATTGACAATCCTATGCAAGGTATTAATGAAAGAAAATAATGAAATGTTGGTTAACAAAGACTATTGTAGTGAAAGTGTACAGGCTTCAATATTGTAGCTGATGAACTACAGGGTTTTTAGTCCTAGAATTAAACAGATAAATATAGCTGCTAATTTAGAAAATTAATTGGAACAATTATGTTACTTTTTAATATATAAATTAAATTCTGCACAATCCAGCGCTGCAAAGTAATGACATTGGCAGCTCAAGTTCTGTTACATTAGTCTCTCAACAATTGACTGATCTGGGAAAAGCTACATTAATGATTTCAGAGCACCAGCCTTATTCATGGATGGTAAACTGTTGGATGCTGCACTTGCAGTCAGAACACGCTATGGGAAATCAGTTTCCTACTTGTATTCGAATAACAAGTTAATTGTTTGCCTTAATTAGTTTCTAATGTAAGCTAAACTGAAAGCTTTATGAACATCTAACGGGATTGAGCTGCTTATGGGTAAAGTTGCAACCAATGGGAAGTATTTGGTATTACAGAAATGCATCTAATAAACACAAGCCCCACTTATGCAGTTAAGCAATCATCAATAAATGATAAGTCCGTATCGGGCTTAAACTGACTTTGACAAATGCAAGGAAAATGGAAATCCAGCAGACTGGGATAAAGGCAGGAGGATTTAAGGGACGTAAAGAGGTATAGAAAGGAATATTAAGAGAAAAAATGGATATGGGGTATGTAAAAATAAGTCTGAAGAATTTACTGATTTTATGATGTAGTAAATGGAGAAAGGTGATGAAGAAAATAATAGGACTTCAGCTAAACAATTATCCAGCACCTGGTGATTTCACCACAGTGAAACAAGGGAAGCTTGTATCTTTTGTGTTTTGATTAGTGGATTTCTTAGGTTGGGAAGTTGCAGATGCTCATCATTTTTCAAAGCCCTTTTGGATGGAAGAATTACTAAGATTGCAAATTGTGAAATTTAGGGAGGGAGTAACCTGGAAATTACAGACCTATCAGTTAACATCAGTTTTGTGGAAGCTGCAGTTATCTATTGTTAGGGATGGGGTGTCAATGTGGATTTGTGATGAATAGGTCATGGCTCAATAGTATAGTTCAATTTTTTTGAAGAATTCTGAGACACTCCTATCCATAATGCCCAAATGCTGTCTATATGGATTTTTGGGAAAGATTCGATCAGGTGCTACACAAGAAATTATTAAAGCATATGGAACTGGCTAACTTTTGTTGTGGTTTGGTGATGGTTGGGAGGTAGGAGACAAATAGGAATAAAAGATAAGTTCTCTGATATGTCACATGTTCTCCAGAGATCTGTGTTGGGGTCTCAACTTTTTTCTCATGTATATCCAAATTAGGTGACACAAGGTTTGACACGATAAGTTTCATGGGTAGAAGCAGGAAATTTTAGAGAATGTGGATTACATGAGGGGACAGAACTAGACATATGGGGTTTAAATGGGGAAGTAAGAGATCGCCATTTTGGATTTGCTAAAGGTAAATCGAAATATTTACTTCATGACCATTTGAGGAGTCAAGGGGTTTAGACGTTCACATGCAAATCACTAAAAGCCAATTTAGAACTGCAAAAGTAATCAAAAATACTAATGAAATGTTGGTCTTAATGTCAAGAAGACTGAAGTATAATTGGTAGAAAGTTATGTTTCATTCGTATGGAGCTTGGGCCCAACCTTAGAGATATGGGCATTGCACTTTAGGGGAGGTAATGGCCTGGTGTTATTATTGCTGGGCTAGTAACCCCAGAGACCCAGGGTAATGATCTCGGGACCCGGGTTTGAATCCCTTACCTGGTCTGCCCTACATGTGACTCCAGACCCACTGCAAAATGTGGTTGACGCTTAAATGCCTTCTGAATGGCCTAGCAAGCCACTCAGTTGTATCAAACCGCTACAAAGTCTCAAAAAAGGAATGAAACCGGACGGACCACCCGGCATCGACCTAGGCACCGGAAACAGTAACGGCAAACTGAGCCCTGTCAACACTGCAAAATCCTCCTTACTAGCATCAGGGGGCTATTGCCAAAATTGGGAGAGCTGTCTCACAGGCTAGTCAAGCAACAGCCTGACATAGTCACCCTCATGGAATCATATCTTGCAGATAATGTCCCAGACAGCACCATCACCATCCTGGAGTATGTCCTGTCCCACCGGCAGGACAGATCTAGTAGAGGTGGCGGCACAGTGGTATACAGTCAGGAGGAAGTTGCCCTGAGAGTCCTCAACATCGACCCTGGACCCCATGAAGTCTCATGGCATCAGGTCAAACATGGGCAAAGAAAACTCCTACTGATTACCATGTACTACCTCCCTCAGCTGATGGAATCAGTGCTCCTCCATGTTGAGTACCACTTGGAGGAAGCACTGAGGGTGGCAAGATCCAGAACGTAATCTGGATGGGGGACTTCAATGTCCGTCTCTAAGAGCAGCACCACTACTGACCAAGCTGTCTGAGTTCTAAAGGACATAGCTGTAAGACTGGGTCTGTGGCAGGTGGTGAGGGAAAAACATACGTGACCTCATCCTCACCAACATGCCTACCGGAGATATATCTGTCCATGACGATATTGGTAGGAGTGACCGCCGCACAGTCATCGTGGAGACAAAGTACCACCTTCACATTGAGGGTATCCTCTATCGTGTTGTGTTGTGGCACTATCTCTGTGCTAATTGGGATAGATTTCAAACAGATCTAGGCTGGGCAGCCATGAAGGCGCTGTGAGCCATGAGCAGAAGTAAAATTGTACTCAAACACAATCTGTAACCTCATGGCCTGGCATATTCCCCACTCTACCATTACCATCAAGCCAGGGAATCAACCCTGATTCAATGAAAAGTGCAGGAGGGCATGTCAGGAGCAGCACCAGGCATACCTAAAAATGAGTTGTCAACCTGGTGAAGCTATAACGTAGTACTACTTGCATGCCAAACAGCATAAGCAGCAACTGATTGACAGATCTAAGTGATCTCACGACTAACGAATTAGATCTAAGCACTGGAGTCCTGCCACACCCAGTCATGAATGGTGGTGGACAATTAAACAAGTCACCGGAAGAGGAGGCTCCACAAATATCCCCATCCTCCATGATGGGGGTCCCCACCACATCAGTACAAAAGATATGACTGAAGCATTTGCTACAATCTTCATCCAGAAGCGCTGAGTGGATGATCCATCTCAGCCCCCTCCGGAGGTTGCCAGCATCACCGATGCCAGCCTTCAGCCAATTCGATTCACTCCGTGCAAAGGCTATGGGCCCTGAAATTATTCCGGCAATAGTACTGAAGATTTGTGCTCCAGAACTTGCTGCGTCCCTAGCCAAGCTGTTCCAGTACAGCTACAATACTGGCATCCACCCGGCAATTTGGAAAATTGCCCAGTTATGTCCTGTGTACACAAAGCAGGACAAATCCAACCTGCCAATTACTGCCCCATCAGTCTACTCTCAATCATCAGTAAAGTAATGGAAGGGGTCATCAACTGTGCTATCAAGCGGCACTTGCTTAGCAATAACCTGTTCACTGATGCCCAGTTTGGGTTCCGCCAGGGCCACTCAGCGCCTGAGCTCATTACAGCCTTGGTTCAAACATGGACAAAAGAGCTGAACTAAGGTGAGGTGAGAGTAACTGCCCTTGACATCAAGGTCGCATTTGACCGAGGACCCCCAGCAAAACTGGAGTCTGTGAAAACTCTCCACTGGTTGGAGTCATACCTAGCACAAAGGAAAATGGTTGTGGTTGTTGGAGGTCAGTCACCTCAGCTTCAGGATATCACTGCAAGAGTTCCTCAGGTTCGTGTCCTCGGCCCAACCATCTTTAGCTGCTTCATCGATGACCGTCCTTCCATGATAAGGTCAGAAGTGGGGATGTTCGCTGATGATTGCACAATGTTCAGCACCATTTGCAACCCCTCAAATACTGAAGCAGTCAATGTCCAAATACAGCAAGTTCCGGAAAATATCCAGGCTTGGGCTGACAAGGGGCAAGTAACATTCGCGCCACACAAGTATCAGACAATGACCATCTCCAACAAGAGAGAATCTAACCATTGCCCCATGACGTTCAATCACATTACCATTGCTGAATCCCCCACTATCAACATCCTGGGGGCTTACCATTGACCAGAAACCGAACTGGACTAGCCATGTAAACACTGTGGCTATAAGAGCAGGTCAGAGGCTAGGAATTGTATGGTGAGCAACTCACCACCTGACTCCCCAAAGCCCGTCCACCATCTGCAAGGCACAAGTCAGGAGTGTGATAGAATACTCCCCATTTGCCTGGATGAGTGGAGCTCCCACAACACTTGACACCATCCGGGACAAAGCAGCCTGCTTGATTGGCACCACATCCACAAACGTTCACACCCTTCACCGACACACAGTAGCAGCAGTGTGTACCATCTAAAAGATGCACTGCAAGAATTCACCAAGACTCTTTTGACAGCACCTTTCAAACCCACGACCACGACTAGCTGAAAGGACAAGGGCAGCCGATAGATGGGAGCACCACCGCCTGGAGGTTTCCCTCCAAGTCACTCACCATCCTGACTTAATATATTGCCATTCCTTCACTGTTGCTGGGTCAAAATCCTGAAACTCCTTCCTAATAGCACTATAGGTATACCTACACCATAGTGACTGCAGTGGTTCAAGAAGGCAGCTCATCACCACCTTCTCAAGGGCGACTAGGGATAGGCAATAAATGCTGGCCAAGTCAGCGAAGCCCATATCCCATAAATAAATTTTTATAAAAAAAGGATGGATACATCAGCTTTGGAGAAGGTACAGCACAGATTCATGAGAATGATATTGCGCCTTTGAACGTAAAATAGAAGTCAGGCTGTATTAACTTGGCCTGCATTCCCTTAAGCTTAGTAGTTTGAGGGACAAATTTGAGGTGTATAAAATGAAGGGTTTGATGGGCTAGATGTGGATACTCTATTTCCCCCAGTTGCAGAATCTAGAACAAGGTGGCAGAAACCTAAAATTTTGAGTTAGCCCATTTAGGATTGGAATATGGAAACACTTTGCATGTCAACAGTATTGGAAATCTGGAACTCTGTCCAATAAAACACTGTGGATGCTGAGTTACTTGAAATTTTTGAGACTGAGGTTGATAGATTTTTATTAGATAAGGGATATGGCTCATGTGGGTAAATGTAGTTGAGGTACTGGTCACTTCAATCTCATTGAACAGCTAAGCAGGCTGAATGGCTGCCTCCTTTTCCTATGTTCATTAGCAAGTGTGTGCCATTTAATGGTCACTGTTAATTGACAGTACAATTTATTAAGCTAATGGAGCAATTATTGCAGACTCCTAACCTTGCTGTTTTTCTACCCTTGGGAAACTACCATTTAACCCTGTTTTCTCTCTCCAGTCTACGTTCTGGGTTTCTCCACTGATTTAGAATATTTTGTCTCTGTTCGTGCAGCTTATTTGTCATCTATTGCATAACTAAACTGGACTAGCCATATAAATACTGTGGCTACAAGAGCAGGTTAGAGGCTAGGAATCTTGCGGCGAGTAACTCTCCTCCCGACTCCCCAAAACCTGTCCGTCATCTACAAAGCATGAGTCAGGAATGTGATGGAATACTCTCCACTTGCCTGGATGAGTGCAGCTCCAAAGACACTCAAAGCTTGACACAGTTCAGGACAAAGCAGCCTGCTTGATTGGCACCCCATCCACAAACATTCACTCACTCCCACCACAGATGCACAGTGGCAGCAGTGTGTACCATCTACAAGATGCACTGCAGGAACTCACCCAGCCGCCTAAGACAGAACCTTCCAAACCCACTACCATTTAGAAGGATAAGGGCAGCAGACAGATGGGAATTCCAGCACTTAGAAGCTCCCCTCCAAGCTACTCATCCTGGCTTGGAAATATATTGCCATTCTTTCACTGTCGCTGGGTGAAAATCCTGGAATTCCCTCCCCAACAGCACTGTTGGTGTACATACACCACATGGACTGCAGCGGTTCAAGAAGGCAGCTCACCCCCATCTTTTCGAGGGCAATTAGGGATGGGCAATAATTGCTGGCTTAGCCAGCGACACCCACGTAGTATGAATTATTTTTTTTAAAAATGTGCTTCACTACTGCCATTTAGAGAAATATGAATGGGGAGACAACCTTATAACAGCATTGCTGTGGATTGGTGTCAGGCTGCAACATAATAAGCATGGAATGAAGATTACTAGTCTTTGATCGGTTGGTTGATTGAAAAGAGAAGGAGCACTTGATTTTGATAGCAGTTGTAAAGCAGATAGACTAAATGGTATTCAAAGCTAGAACAGGCTTTTTAGCAGTAATTATAATAGTGCAAAACAAAAATGGTAGTATCGCATTTTGGCTAAAGCCTTCCAATTTGCTGGTAATATTGTGTATGGGTTTTAGACTATACTTGTGACACTGCAATTGATTCTTAAAGATATTTATATGTATATATAATTTTTCTTTTCGTTATGCTATTGAGTAACTGAGCCCTAAGTTTAAGATGCTCCGAAATTAGCTTGCAGTCTTGGCTGCATCATGAACAGAAGCCTAATTGTGTTAACTTTCTGTTTACAGTAAGATTAAGACTGGTTATGCTAACCCTTGGTGGTCTTTACCTGTACCTATCTCTAGGATTGATCTTATTACTGGGGTGGGATAATTTCTGAATGTTGTTAGCTCACTAAACATCTCTCTTAGCCGCAGCTGTATCTGTGCCAAAGAAAAAGAGGAAATTGAAGGACTTGAACAAGAAAGAAGCCGTTGGAGATCTACTAGATGCTTTCAAAGAGGTACTTGTTTTGTCTTATAAAGTGGTTGAGTGCAATGTAGAATTGCTAATTACTGTGGATGGTTAGGGAAGATACCTACTGGCAGGGCCAGGTGGTAGCACCTATATTTTGGCATTAAAAAACTATAGTGAAGACTGGAAGTATGTTATTGACACTTTTTTTCATCTAAACTGTGTTAGAGGTACTCTACAAATACAAGTAGACAAAGAAAATCTGTTCCCATTAGCTGTGCAAAGACTAGAGTACATATGTTTAAGGCTTTGGATGAAATGCAAGGATGTGAAGAACTTTTTCACGCAGCAAGTGATAATGACCTGGAATACTCTGCCACTGAAGAGTGGTGGAAGCAGAGGCGATCAATAATTTTAAAAGGAAATTGGATGAGCATTTGAGGAAATAAACTTGCAGGGCTATGGGCATAGTGCAGAAGAATGCAACTGACGGATTGCTCTACCAAGAGCCAGCATGGATTTGACGGGCTTCCTTCTGCACTGTAATGACTCTGACTCTGATATGTGGGATAGGTTTGACAGGTTGCAATCTGCATTGAGATTTAAAGTAAATATTAAGATCAATGAATAGAACCAAGACCCAATATGGTTCGTATTCCACTGCCTGACAGGCTATGAAACACAATTTAGAGGGTCAGATTATGTCAAAGGGACGCACGGTGCAAATAATTCTTGGTACTGAGACCTCACTTGCTGATAGTGAATAAGGTTTCAGCACCAAGAACCATTTGCACCTTGCATCCCTTTGACATAATCTGATCCTCTAGATTTGGTGCTTTCTGTGCCTCTAAATTGTGTTTCATAGCCTGTCAGGCAGTGGAATACTGACCACATTGGGTCTTAATTCTATTCCTCCCTCTCTTGCATGTCAGTAAGAGATTACATTTGGAAAGAAGGCATATTTTAGCTTTGTATCAGCAAATGAAAAATACCTGTTGAAATCGAGCTATTTAATAAAACTATATTGCTTCATTTGGTGTGATTATCTGTGGTTTTAAAAAACTAAATCCCTACCCAAAAAAAAAGCTCAAGTCTTTAGTGGTGAAGATGCATTATGAAGCCTCTTTCTGGAGCATATCTCATTTTGTCCTTTCCCAGGAAATCACCTGCCTTTTGCAGTAGGGGGATAAAACAGTTCCGATTATTTAAATCTTCAGTTCTCAGCAAAGTAGTTTCAAATTACTTCCCAACAAATTTCTGGTTTGTAGAATGGAATTTTTTTGGCACTTTTAGTTTTTACTTAGTATTTTAGGAAGCAACCTTCTTTTCGCTACTTTAATTTTACTGGCCCTGATAATTTGCCATCACAGTAGATGTGTGTCACAAATCCTTGTGTGACACCTAGTTTCAATTACTGTAAGTAACAGCCAGAATATGTTTGTAGAAAGTGCCATGCCACCGATCAAACTTGTTTTTGGCCACTTTGTGCACCATTAATAATGTGATCCAAACACGCCGGATATTTAGAAGCTTCTTTTAAGTGATGCAATTCAAAATTAGCTGAAACTATTAATTAGGAATTGCATACTCAAAGCAAATGTCTTTCTGCAGTCTCAAGTAAAAGAACCTGCAGCCGAGACTGATGCCCAACCTGCTGCTGTATCTGTCGAAGTGAATGAAGCAATTGCTTCCACCCGTGATGAGCCAGAGGAAACATGGGAAGAAAAGGAGGATAAACAAGACGTGGAGAACATCAAGCCAGACGGGATCAAATTATTAGATCAAAAATATCAGTATAAAGAAGGTGAGTTAGCGGTATAAGTGAAAAATACTAAAACATCACATTCAGGACATGGAACCTGATCTTGGAGGGAAGTCTTATATTAATATGTCAGTGATTACAAAACAGTTGTGCAAATCATCTGAAGGGAAATCTTTTCGGTTATGAAAGACTGGGGACCTAGAGAGCATTGGGCCTTTTTGATTGTAATTAACCAGTTTTCACTGTTTCCTGACCTATGCTGTGTATGCATCATGATTTTGGTTCTGAGTCAAATGTGTTTCTAAATATGTATTTTTAAAAATACATCGAACTGCTGTACTCAGCAAGCTATAAAGTTGTAATTGCTCGAGCAGTAACTTGTCTTTTTGTGCTTATTATTTGGTCATTTGCCACGAGGTGGGGATAAACTGATGTAGATCTAGATGTTTAGCAACATTTTCAGCAAATGTTGGGCAAGTATTTCTGATGGTGCTATTAAATGTTTGTGTCTTTGTTTTGTCTCCGTTTTTTGTACTGAATATTCTAAGCAAAGAAAATTCCATTTCTAATTTATTCTTCTCCATGTACCGATGGGGAATGCTTTATTTTGTTTTGTGGATGGAGGTTGGAATATGAGATAAAAGAGGAGAAACTTCTGTGATCTTGACTTTGAAGTTGATGTCCTGGGTAGATTGTCATGTATTCTGGAACATATGGTTCTTTCTCCACTATTCATGTTCCATTTCCTGTGTAAGAACATTTTGAGCGTTGTGGTAGTATGTTGCTTACAACCAGGTTTGTTTCATCTCATGGGGCAGTTCACTTTGAAGTTTAAGTTTTGGTTTTATAGTTTAGGAACTTATAAGTTTTCTGTCCACGCATTTTGACTTGATACCTTTATCTGTCAGGGTAAGTATAACCAGCTTGACCATGGTATTTTGATTTAGTTCCATGAATCCCTATTAGCACCTTAAACCCACTGCATCTACCTGGCTGTTATTCCATCATTGTGTGACTATTCAAGAAGGCCTGAGTCTTGTCCCGAGCTCTCTACATGGATCTAATATTGCCAAATGATCTTGAGGTTCAGCTTAGCACCAAAGCATCCCCCCCCTCCCTCCAAGTCAGAATAAAAAATGAGCAGTGAAGGCTTTGAACATTGCTCTCTCTAAGATTAACATATGAGTGATTGATGACCTATGCTTTCTGAATATTGTTGTTCTGGTGGACCTCTGGGTGTTTTTAGAACTAGAATTTTCTTCCACTTAAGAGTGTGGATTCCAACTGCTCAGCTTTTTCATAAGCTTTGTGCCTTGGCCTTCAAATCTATTGCTTATCCCAGGTGCTTGCTCAGGCATCTATGTTTGACCCCAATCTGAGCTTCAAACCCCATGTCCGGTGAATAACAAAATCCGTCTATTTCCACTTGAGCATTATTATTTGCTCTTTTCCTAGTTTTATTTGTAATCCTATCTTTCCATGCCAGCCTTAATGTCTCCAAATTACATAGTTTTTAAGGCTCTAGTTTGGTAACCAACATTCATCTATGGTATAGTGGCAGTTTATTTAATAAGCCATTTTAGTTAAATGTCTATCAGTGCTTAGATGTATTAATCAGCAGCAGTTGGGCATATTGGCACAGGATTGGAGTTGTCTTCAGTACAATCTAGAATTCAATGAATCTTTCACAAACTTCCATTTATCTAATGCCTTTAATGATGTAAACGGTCCCAAGGTGCTTGACAGATGCACTATGAAGCAAAATTTGACACTGAACCACGAGATTAGGGCAGATGTCCAAAAGGTTGGCCTGAGGTAGGTTTTAAGTTGCATCTTATAGGAAGAAAGATGGAAGGAATTCGAGCTTAGAGCCTAGGCAGCTATAAGCGTGATCGCCAATAGTGGAGTGATTGCTGGGATGGTGGGAGTGACATATGAGGAGAGATTGAGCCGGTTAGGATTATATTCGCTGGAGTTCAGAAGAATGAGGGGGAATGCTCTGCCTGGGAGGGTGGTGGAGGCGGGTTGCCTCACATCCTTTAAAAAGTACCTGGATGAGCACTTGGCACGTCATAACATTCAAGGCTATGGGCCAAGTGCTGGCAAATGGGATTAGGTAGGTAGGTCAGGTGTTTCTCATGTGTCGGTGCAGACTCGATGGGCCGAAGGGCCTCCTGCACTGAGAGATTCTGTGACCTCATTGAAACCTATAAAATTCTAACAGGACTAGACAGGGTAGATGCAGGAAGGATGTTCCTGACGGTGGGGGAGTCCAGAACCAGGGGTCACAGTCTGAGGATGCAGGGTAGACCATTTAGGACTGAGATGAGGATACAGGGTAGACCATTTAGGACTGAGATGAGGAGAAATTTCTTCACCCAGAGAGTGGTGAGCCTGTGGAATTCGCTACCACAGAAAGTAGTTGATGCCAAAACATTGTATGTTTTCAAGAAGGAGTTAGATATAGCTCTTGGTGTGAAAGCGATCAAAGGATATGGGGAGCAAGCAGGAGCAGACTATTGAATTGGAAGATCAGCCATGATCATAATGAATGGCGGAGCAGGCTCGAATGGCCTACTCCTATTTTCTATGTTTCTATGATTAAAATAGGGGAAAATGCAAGAGGGTAGAACTGGAGAAGTGCAGAAATTTTAGAGGGTTGCAGGACTGAGGGAGGGAAGAGGCTAATGGGGGATTTGTAAACAAGGATGAGAATTCTAATGTCGTGGCCTTGCTAGACTGGGAGCCAGTCATCGAGTCATTAGGTAGGTCAGTGAGTTGATGGGTGAATGGGATTTGTTGTGAGTTAGGATACAAGCAGCATTGATTTGGATGAGCTCAAATTTATTTGAGTGGAAGTTGGAGGCAGTCAGGAGAGTATTGGGAGTAATCGAGTTTAAAGATGATAAAGGCAGATGAGGGTTTTAACAGCTGAGTAACTGACTCTGTAAGGCAATGTTACATAGGTGGAAGTAGATGGTCTTGATAACTGGATACGTAGTTGGAAGCTCATTTGTGGGATCAAGTATATCGCCAAAGTTGTGAGCAAGGTTCATCTTCAGACAGTTGCTTGGGAGAGGGATGGAGTTGCCAAGATGTCGGCTGGGCGCAACGCAGTCTCAGAGCAAGATGGCAGATGATGTCTTTGTCAGATAGTGATGTCTAGGTCCACATCCTCATGGCTATAAATCGAACAGGCAAGTGCAGACTAGATTCACATAGACCCTTTCCAGCTGGCCAGCCCATTATTGAACAGCAATTGCTCCCTGTCTGGGCATGACCTACCCAAAATCACAGTAAAATTAAGCTGGTGGTTATTTCTTGGGTCAGTATGGTAAAACTTGGCATGTTTTCTATTCCAGGCGAAGGTTATAATATAAAGGGTGTTAGATTAGTTGTTACACCTGTGATTTGCCGCCTCCTTTAATATAAGTTATGCTGCTTCCTAGTCTCCCCAAATTTTATTTCTGATCCAGTGAGGCTTATAGATGTTTGTTGTTTCAATACTTTGGGTCTCAGTTAGGCCTCCAAATAGCATAGAACTACTCAGGCACCTTGGAATAGGGTAGACCATTTAGGACTGAGATGAGAAATTTCTTCACCAAGAGAGTGGTGAGCCTGTGGAATTCGTCTTGCAACAAGCTGCAGATTATGAAATGACTTTTTGAGGTGGGGGGAGTTATTGGCTGGGGGGTGGTGGAGTGAATGAATTTCTTAGTGTTCTGGGTAAATTTTCTTTGGAATGATTCCAACCATGTGTATAGAGCTCGTACAACCTTTTTAAGGAAGGTAATGAATGTTGTTATGGACTTGATCGAGACCCGTAACTTGACTAAAAAAAAATCTGAAATTCAAATAATTTACTGAAAGAATGAAACCACAAAATTCCACAGTTTAAAGCAAGTGAATTTTTACTATACAAGTGTCAAATAGTACAAACGCTAAATATTATCTTGAGTAATCACCTATATTCAAATCCAGAATCAATATAAGTTAAGCATGAATTAACAAGCAAATTGCGGTTGATTATAAACTACCCGTTAAATGGCAAGATACAACGAAGATAGATTTTATGAATTGGCTCAGCAGTCCATTCAGTGCACGTCATTGACCTCAGTCACACAATCCTTCAAAACTGTCTTCCTCATGAAGAATTTCAGCCCCTCTTCTAGGATCCAGCCTGATCCCTAACCGACAGCAGCACACAAGCAACTTTAGTTCCAGGGGCGTGGCATTCACCAAAAATGGTACACGTCTGCAGAACTTCCTCAACTCTGCTTTTAATCTGGATTGCTTAGATTCAACAATGTTATCTTCAAGTAACAGCTTCAGCAACTGTATATTTGCCTGTTGTCAGCTTCTGGATCTAGCCTGTCTTATTCAGCCTGCCTGTACTACATCATTGGGATCATTATGATCGTCTGAGCTCTGATTTCTCTGAATTATTTTTTGTATGGTTTCAACCAGTTTCAGTCTCCCCAGATGTTTTAATTTCCAATCTAAGTTTCACTTTTAGTTTCTTAGAAACTGGGAGGGTGAGTTTTCTTTCTCCATTTCCCTTTTCAATTTGGATCGGTCTCAAAAAATAGTCTTTGAAACTACGGATTCCATTACACTATATTAATTGAGATACTTAATAACTATGTAGTAGTATAAAGCTGAAAAGTGTATAAAATTCAATTTTTAACTCTTATAATTTGCCCCCATTAGAAAATTGGAAACCACTTAATCCTGAGGACAAGAAAAAGTATGACCGTGAATTTCTCTTGGGGTTCCAGTTCATCTTTGCCAGCATGCAGAAACCTGAAGGCCTACCAGCAATTAGTGATGTTGTGTTGGATAAGGTACGCAGTGCACTTCTTGATTTAGGTAGTAGTTTTAGCAGCAAGTATTTTAAAACAATCTGAAAGCAATAAAAACTTGAAAATGCTGGAAGTACCCAGCAGATCAGGCTACATATCTGGAGATATGAAGAAATTTGATACTTCAGGACTGAGTTCTGACAACAGGTCATCAACCTAAATTGCTAACTCTTTTTCTCCCTCCACAGAAACTCTGACCTGAGTATTTGTAACGTTTGCTCTTTTTTCCCCCAGATTTCCAGCATCTGCAGTATTTTGCTTTTGTAAACCAAAAGTAATGTTTTTTATAAAAAGCAATTCCATTGCTTTTGATTCACTTGAATTTATATTGCTAGAATAGACTTTTTTCATTTAAAGACTCGGCCTAGCTGTCCCCATGTTATTTATTGTCTTGCTCCACAGCAATGCAACTTGTGTAAATCTTCTGGGTTAATGAATTAACAGGAGAAAACCACAGAATGAGTTCCAGATCTATCTTCTATTTATGTGTACAGAAATCTGTTGTTTTGTGAATAATAAGTACGCTAATTACATAAAGCCATTTTAGTTGAAATACCCACTAAAGCATCATTCTTAATGGTGCCATTGCATTATATCCAGTGTGACATGCAATAATGCTTTACCTCAGAGCTTTTGAATTTTTATTTGCATTTGTTTTATTGAGTCTTTTGTAGAGCCCAAAAAGCCATTAGCCTGTATAAACTTGCTTCCATAAGAGTTTTTTGAGTTTTATTTCGTTGGTTGAGGCATAGACAATGACTGCTTGACTGAAGAAATTTGGTCTTTAGATCTACCCTGATTAATAAGACATTTTCAAATTTTTCCCAGTGAAGCACTGCTCATGCTAGTATTTTCTCCAGCTATCAACATTTGCGGAAGTGTGGAATACACCCCTTACTCAACCTGGAGCCCGTTCGTACTAAATTAAAAAAAAATGTTGGGAAAAACTCATCAGAAGAAGAGTCATATTGGACTTGAAGCATTACTCTTTGCAGATGTTGCCAAACCTGTTGAGTTTTTTCAGCACTTTTTTTGTTTCAGATCTCCAGCATCTGCAGTATTTTGATTTTATTTTTCTGTTTGTACTATATTGCTGAAAAGCAATTTTGGTAGAAGCTTCTTTAGTCTTGACGTAGAGCGATATGTGGTTATGTGTTATAAGAAAAATACCTTTCAGCCAGAAGGAAAGCAAATAGTAGGTATGAACCCTAAAGACACATTGCTCAATAAGCCTTTAATGTTACCACAAATGTTAATTCTCAAGTTGCACAGCATTTCTTTGTCACGTGTCAGAAAATTGGTTAGCACTGGGGTTGAAATCTACTTTAGTACTAATCAGGATCAAAGTAAAGAAAGTATTTCAAAACTTTGAAGATAAGTGGGAAAGGAAGGTTTTAGTGCACCTGAAGCTATTTGGTAATTGGTTTGCCATATTAAGATTAAAATACCATGTTTTTCAAATGTTAATGCCATATGGACAAACTTAACCCAGGAAAAGCTTAATCTGTGCATTTTATCTACATGCACATGTTCATAAAATATTAGCATTTTCTGTTTATCTATTTTAATCTGAGTGAGGGGTCGCCCATTTAAGACTCAAATGATGAGTAATCTCTTCTGAGGGTTGTTAATCTGTGGAATTCTTTACCAGGGGGCAGGGTCGTTAAGTATATTCAAGGCTGAGAGAGACAGATTTTTAATCAGTAAGGGAATCTAGGGTTGTGGGGAAAAGGCAGGAAAGTGGAGTTAAGGATTATCAGATCAGCCATGATCTCTTGAATGGTGGAGCAGACTCGATGGCCCAAATGGACTATTTCTGACCCTACATCTTATGGTTACTTTGAAATGATATTTCTTGTCTGACCAAATGATCATGCTGCTGTACAGTATTATATTTCCTATAAAACTGTTGGTTATGGATGATGTTGGAACATTAATACAAGTCCAAGTTAACTTAAAACCAATGGGATGCATTATCTTGGAGTACTGGCCGTTTCCAACATTGGCAATACATGTTGCCTTATAATTGGAGTTTACTCCAGACATTTCATTTTGGATTTAGAAATACTATGTTTAATTTCTGAGTTTAGGCTCTTGCACACATCAAAATCCTATTTCCTGAGAAAATGAATTTTTAGAAGTTGGACAACTTGAGAAATCGATTAAAACTGACTGCATTCTTGATGACACCTGTTTTCGTGAAAACAGGCATTTATTTCCAGCTGCTCAAATCATAGAAAGGTGTATACCCTCTCGGTTCTGGAACCATTGGGAAAAGAGAAGACTGAAGGGTGTCATGATGAAGGTTATTAAGATCATGAAACAGTTGATAAGGTAGACATAGAGATATAAATATAGGAAAGTCACTAATAAATCCTATAGGAAACTTAGAAGAAACTTCTTTACTCAGAGTGGTTAGAATGTGGAACTCATACAACAAAGAGCAGTTGAAGCAATTAATGGAGAAGTATTTGAGGGAAAGCTAGATAAACATGCGGTTAATAGGAATAAAAGGATATATTGATGGGGTTAAATGAAGAAGTGAGAAGAGGCTTGAGTGGAGCCAGACACCAGCATGGAGCTACATCTTGAGCTGAATGGCCAGTAGCTGTAAATACTATGCAATCATAAATTCTTTTGGCATAGAAGGCACCATTCAGCCTGATGTGCTTGTGCCAGCTCTATGAAAGAGTTGTCCAATTTAGATGACACCCCCAGCTTTTCTCCCCCCATAACACTCAAAAATTAGTTTTTACGTCCAGTTGCCTTTTGAAAATTACGGCGAAATCTGATTCCACCACCCACTCAGGCATTTCAGATAATCATATTTAACTGTGTAAAATAATTTCTCCTCTTTGCCCTCTAGTTCTTTTGGCAATTATTTTAAAACTGATTACCAACCCATGGTTAGAGGAAACATTTTTCCCTACTTGCTCTTCTTAAAAAAAAAAACTTCAATTTTGAATTGCTCTGTTAGGTTTCTTCCTAACCTCCTGTTTCTCTAATTTCTCCGCTTAACTGATGTCCCTCATCGCTTGTATTATCCTAGTAAACCTCTGCGATATCACCTTCAGGGCCTTGACACCCTTCCAAAAGTGAGGTGCGCAGAATTGCAAACAATACTCTGACTTGAGGCCTGACTAGTCATTTGGAAGGACGTCAAGGCCTCAAAACAAGTAAGTCATGCTGAACCTTTATAAATGACAATTTTAGGCCTCTTTAGTTAGTTTAGCATGATTCACTTGTTTTTATGCTCAGAGTCCCTACTTACTATTTTACCAGTGTGTTTTTACCTTTCTGAAGCTTTTGCCTGCCCTCTTCCCAAAATATCACAACATGGGTAATGGTATAATTCACAAACTCTGAAATTGTATACCCCACACCCAAATCCAATTGTATGTACAAGCAATAGCCTGAACAGTGATCCCTTGGGGACCCCACTGCATACTTCTCTCCAATCAGGAAAATCTCTGTTCACATTATTCTCTGCCTCCATTATCAGAAACCTTTTGAAAGTTATATGGCATCTCCTGCTCTATCTTCATCAACCCTATCTGTTCCTTCAACAAAGAACTGCCATCAGGTTACAGACACACTCAGTTTTTAACAATTTCATGCTGGCTTTGCCCTGTTAACCCATGTTTTTCCAAGTGAGAATTAATTTTGTCCTTTACTTTGGTCTGGATTGTTTTCCTACCACTGAGAGATCAGCCTGTAGCTATCAGGTTTATTCCCCTCCTTTTTTGAACAGGGGTATAATATCTGCAATCTTCCGGCCCTCTGACACTACTCGCATATCCATGGAGGATTGAAAAATTTGTGGTCCGAGCTTCTGCTATTTCCATCCTTGCTTCCCTCCACGATCTAGGATGCATCCCATCTGAAACAGGTGACTTGTAAACTTTGAGTGCCAATCTATTTAGCACCTTCCCTATCTATTATCCTATTAAATACTCCTAACCTCCCTCCCCCACCCTTTCTGCAACATTAACTTCATCCCTCCTTCATGAGTATCAAGTAAGCAATATCTCAGTCATGTGCTCTGCCTCCACTTTTTTTCCTTATTTGCCCTTAAATTGGCCCTACCATTCCTTTAATTATCATTTTACATTATTATGTAGGCAGAAACAAAGCTGCTGAGGCAATCTAATTGACATACCAGATATACTGTACAATGGTGTCTTTTCTCATTCATTTAGTTCCCATATAAAAATTAGAAATAGGTTATCCCTGCTCCCCATCCCTCCTTTCTGAAGTAGGATTTCAGCTCTTTGATGATAAGGAAGCAAGATGCAAAAAAACTATTAACGAGAACAGATTTAAAACAACTCTTAATATGGTTCTAAACCACTCCAGATCAGAAGGAGATGAACAGTTAGACAGGAAGGAACTTTGTATGTGTAGTTTGAGCTCCACATCCAAATACAGAAAAACTAATTGTGAGCCTTTGACCCATGTCTCTAGGCTAGTTGGAAAACTGTATTAACAGTTTTTTCCTGTCCTAAGGCATGATAATGTCTGATAAAAGCATGTAACTGCTCCATTCTCCAGGCTGTCACATCTATGCATGATTTCTTGAACCCTACAAATGTTGGCACAAAAATTGGCTGGTGCAAATTAAATGACATCTGTCTTTATCTGCTAAGGAGTAACACTTGTTTACAAACCAGCTTGAAATAATGGATTTCAGTATAGCCAAGGAAACAAAACTATTCTTACAAAACTTATTTGCCCCCTCTGCATGTTTGCTGAGACATTTGTAAAATATACCAGGCTCATTATTATAGGGTATAGCTGCATGGCTTGGAAGATGGCAGGGTCAAAACGATGAGTGTGATGCAGTGTTTTTCAAGTTGACAATGTGAAAAATGGTTTGACCCAGTGAACTGTTCTTTCCATTTGTATAAATGACTTGAATTTGTGCACTATAACTTTAAATTTTGGCTATAATAGCTTAAGGAGTTCCATAGATCTAACACAGGAGATTGCAAGGTACAGACAGGCTGGCGGAATATGGAGATAAGCAATAGATTCAGAAAAAGAATAAATATAAACTTTGGGCAGAGAAAGATGAACTTTTAAAAGGATGGATAATGCAAATGGCAGGCTGATTAACAGAGGTGGAATCTAGATTGTTAAAGGTACATTTGCAGGTAGAAAAGAAATTGGAATAGTAGATGAAGTCTAATTTTTTTTTCAGTTGATCTCCTATGGCTTTGCGGAGCCAGAATTATCATATTCTGGGCTGGGGCTAAAAGGAGTTAGTGTGTGCAAATTTTGCTTGTCCTCATTCAAACTGACATTCAGGCTTTATCTTACAGGTACTGGGTATGATGCCATAGCAGTTATGTTACTGGACCAGTATTCCAGAGACTTGGACTGATGATCTGGAAGTTTAAGTTCAAATCCCACCATGGCAGCTGGTGAATTTGAATTCTGTTTATTGAATAAATATGGAATTAAAAAAGCTAACATAGCTAATAAAACAATGGTAACCATGAAAGTATTGGATTGGTCCGCCAAAATCTGAGGGAAGAAAATATCACGTCCTTAACCAGTCTGGCCCATATTTGATTCCAGACTGACAGGATTGTGATTGAGTCTTAACTGGCCTGTGAAGTGACTTAGTGAGCTACTCGTTATATCAAGCTGCTACACGTGTGGCAGTTAAGAGGGTGGCTCAGCACCTTCTGAAGGGCTATTGGGGATGGACAATAGTGATGCTCACATCCCAAGAATAAATTTTAAACTTTGATGCATCGACAGATGGATAGGAAAATGTAGTGTACGCAATACAGATTGAGGAACTGGGAGATTCAAAATTTAAACGTTACAGCATAAACTTATTGGTCGAAATTTTATATTTAGAAATAGTCAACTTTGTGTTCTCTGTTGCTTTGGTTTTGAAGTGTGTTTTGATTTTGCAGGCAAACAAGACTCCACTTCGTCCTATTGACCCAAGCAGACTGTCTGGAATGAACTGTGGTCCAGACTTCACTCCTTCCTTTGCCACATTTCCTGGACGACAACCGATTGGGAGAGGCCCAGTAAGTTGAACTTCGGAGACTATAATCAAGTGGTTCAAAAGATGGTTGATATTTCAGTGTGGTGTCTTGTTAAGTTATCATGCCCTAAGAGGGCATTGGTATCCATTGGATTGGTCCATGATTTATGTTTGGCAAAGTACCGCAGTGGTTTGCCATTGCCTTCTGCAGTATGGCTGACCAGGAAACTCTCCAGCACTTAGCACCTGCCATCAGGCTTATTGGAAGAATTTACAGGCTGACAATCAACCTGTTCAGCTACGTTATGAACATACCTTTCATGGCCAACAAGTCCTGAGGTGGGGCTTGAACCCAGATCTTCTGGTCTAGAGGTAGAGATACTACCACTGTGCCACAAGACGTCCCTCTGAAGTTATACACCTTGTAATATTTAATATTTAATTTCTTGAGGGCTGGTGATAAATTTGAAAAGGCATATCTTTGTTAATGATGAAACTGAATTCTGCAGCAGTTTATTGGTAATCTGCTTTCATTGCCTTTAGCAACTAAAGGTTCAACCAAAAACACTAGCTTTTCACTGTATATTTTCGAGCATTTTTGGAAACCAAATTTATGCACTTATAATGTTAACAGGGACATGGTTAACTCTTGGGAGCCAAGTTCCTTTTAGTTCTAAATGATCAAATACTGTGGCTGCCAGTGTCACAGATGATACAGTAAATTTACTTCTGTACCTAAAAAGCAGTATTTATTACTTGATGCCTAAAAGTTGATAAATTAAACCTTAGTGGAGGTTATCAAAAAACTGAAATTGTTACTTCTACAAGTTGAATTGGCAAAATAGAATGAAGAATCCAGTCATATTATGGTTATAACACAGAAGGAGGCTATTCAAATTGTCATCCATGCCAGCTCTCTGCAAGACCCTGCAGTCCTGCAGATTTTTTTCTCTTCAGATAATTATCCAATACACTTTTGAAAGCCATGATTGAATCTGCTTCCACCACACATTCGGGCAGCGTGTTCGCTGCGTAAAGAAGTTTTTCCTCATGTTATCTTTGGCTCTTTTGTTGTTCACCACAAATCAATGTCCTCTAGTTCTTGACCCTTCTAGCATCGTGGACAGTTTATCCCTATCTACTCTGTCCAGACCCCTCATGATTTTGAACACTATATCAAATCTTCACTTAACCGTCTCGGAGGAAAGCCCCAGCTGCTTCAGTCTAACCATGCGAATACTTGGCCTAATGCTCTAAATGTATCTCCTGACTTTTGCTTTTTTTGTCCATGTTCAGAAGCTGGGAGACATAGGTCAAGCTCTGCATTTCCATATCTAATACAAAGAGAGAATCTATCCATTACCCCATGACATTCAATGGCATTACTATCACTGAATCCGTCACTGTCAACATCCTGGCAGTTATCATTGACCAGAATCTGAACAGGACTAGCCATATAAATACTGTGGCTACAAGAGTAGGTCAGAGCCTGGGAATCCTGTGGTGAGAAACTCTCCTCCTGACTCCCCAAAGCCTGTCCACGAGGCATAAGTCAGGAGTGTGATGGAATACTGTCCACTTGCCTGAATGAGTGCAGCTCCCACAACACTCGAGAAGCTTGACACCATCCAGGACAAAGCTGCCTGCCTAATTGGCACCCCATCCAAAAGCATTCATTCCCTCTGCCACTGGTGCACTGTGGCAGCAGTGTGTACCATTCACAAGATGCACTGCAGGAACTCACCAAACCTCCTTAGACAGCACCTTCCAAACCCACCACCACTACCATCTAGAAGGACAAGGGCAGCAGACAGATGGGAACACCACCACCTGGAAGTTCCCCTCCAAGCCACTCACCATCCTGACTTTGGAAATATATTGCCGTTTTTCGCTGTCGCTGGGTCAGAATCCTGGAACTCCCTCCCTAACAGCACTGGGTGTACCTGTGACACATGGACTGCAGCGATTCAAGGAGCTGCTCATCACCACCCTCTCCTGGGTAATAAATGCTGGCCTAGCCAGCGATACCCACACCCCAGGAATGGATAAAAAAAATGTACACATGCACCAGCACCTTCACTACCCTCCAATATCTGATATTGAGTAGAAATCTTTGTGCTTCAATTTTCTCTTCTGCACTCTATCTTAATTATGGCTGCCCATACTGGTACATAGTCCCATAGGCCTCAGCAGCCTTTTGATCTTTTACCCAAATAGCCGTTCATAATGTGTGACAACTCCTAGCGGCCATGAAACGGAGAGTCTTCCCCTTCCTGTTTTATAGGTGAATTTTGCAGTTCCCCTGACCATTATGTCCCCCACCCACCCCCCGTTTTTCTGTCTGCTGTCCTTGCTTTTCATCTTCCTTACTACAAATTGTTGCCTGTGCCCTGCCTTCCCCTTTTGGGCTGAATGGTGATCAGGCACTCGCAGGCAAAAGGGAGATGAAGCTATTCATAATCCCAAGTCTTCTGAAACACTCGTGTATAGTCATCCCTCATGATTGTTATTGCTAGTTTTAAGTGGTGGGTTTAAAAAGAGAAAAAATGTATAACTGCAATCTTTGTTAAAATTTAATTATGGAATTTTGCCTTAAAATTTAACATTGCTGATTTATTGTGTAAAGTCATTTGAATGGTGTACATGGTACCAGAGTAAACATGCCTGTGTTTTCCTGAAAGACCAATCACATGAATGCTCAAATGTTTTCAAGCCTTCAGGGGTGGGTACGAGAAGATCTCAGCAAGGCCAGAGGAAAGAGCCGCGCAAAATTATTGCAACTGTCTCTCTAAATGATGACATACAACTTAAGAAAGCAGAGCATGCTTGGAAACCTTCTGTAAAGAAACCAACTGAGGAGGATGACCCAGATATGATAAAAACACAGGTAACCATTTGGCAGAATTTTGGACCATTGGATGATGTTTCTATAGAGGACTGGAAAAATCCTTTTTAAGTGTTGCAGTTTTAAAGCAAATTGTGTATACACAACGTGGCACTGAGACTATGATGAAAATGCTAATGAAGTATGTATTGATATTCCTCCATAGACTCGTCCTCAATCCATTAGCTGATTTCTGCAATGGATAAACACTTTGTTGATCCCTTCCAGCTATGAACTGTTACAATTTTGTTAAGGCAGGGATAGTCAGTTTCCACACAAAAAACTGGTAAAAAGCCAAGCTTTGGACACCCATGAGAATTGAGTCATTTAGCAATTAACTTGGTTTGTCTTGCAAGGTGCCTCACTGGGGGGAGCACAAGTTAATAGTTATTTTATGTTGTATGAAGGATGAGTTGTACTAATTAAGCTAAGTGAGTCTGACCATAAGATAGATGAGTAAATGTGTCATCAAATTTCAGTGCTTCATTTTTTTTTTGAAGCATACAACTATTAGGATAGAGTACCATAAAATAGTGGTAAGGATAGAAAAGAAGAACTTGATATGTGCATAGGGCAACTTATCAGTATGTCTCCAGTCAAATAAAGGAGTGTTGGATCTGGAAAATGAAGTAGGGCACATTATAGTAGGAGATCATCTAGCTAACAGTGACCGCACCATAATCAGTGTAAAATAATTATGGAAAGAAATTAGAAAACATTGAAGCTAAAAAATACCCTTAGGAAAGCTGACTTAGTAACTTAAGGGACTTGTCACAAGTAGGTTGAAAAAGGTGTTTGCAGCGTAAAACAATCTCGAGCAATGGAAGGCATTCAGGGAAGTGGTAGTTCATGTACAAATTAACCATATTCCTTTTGAAGGGGAAAGGTAGAACATACAAAGTTAATAGGCCCTGTAGGAGAAAGGACAAAAGTTTAAATAAAAATCAAAAAAGAGGCTAATGACCAAATGTCTGGAGCAAGACCCAGTTAATAACCAGGAAGATTAGAGAATATCTAATAGAAGTAACTGTATAGGCCCATTTGGTAACGCAAATGAATTGCACTTGCACGTTTTGAAGCATTCAACATTTGGGTCGCTTGTAAGTGTTAGCTCCTGCTAATTGGCCAATAGCTGTAACTAAGCCAGCAACTTTTCTTGGAAATGAATCCTTATGGTATTTTGTCCAGGAGTTATGCAGAATAGATTTTAAGCAAGTGTGAATAGTATTGCATTAATGCATGCAATGTACAAAACTGGAAGTGAACAGAAATAAATATAAAAAATGAATAAATTCTAGTTTGCTGACAGTTGCTTAACTTTGTGCTTGCATTAATTCAATGTTTGATCAAGTTTTCCAGATGTAATATTTTGAGATGCTTTTCTGTTTGTTATGTAAATGCATGCTGTAGAAATGAAATGAGCCTGATGTTTTTTTAAAACTAATTTTCCACTTATAATGAATTGGATTTGTGAAGAGAGCGCAAGGTTGGAGAGCTGAATTCTAACAGATTTGTCAGGCATGACCTCCCCTTGATGAAACCATGCTGACTTTGCTCGATTTTACCATGCACTTCCAAGTATTCTGAAATCTCATCCTTAGTAATGGACTCTAAAATCTTACCAACAACCGAGGTCAGGCTAATTGGCCTATAATTTCCCGTCTTTTGCCTCACTCCCTTCTTAAACAGGGGGGGTTACATTAGCGATTTTCCAGTCTTCTGGGACCCTCCCTGACTCCAGTGATTCCTGAAAGATCACCACTAACGCTTCAGCTATCTCCTTCAGAACTCTCGGGTGTAATCCATCTGGTCCAGGTGATTTATCCACCTTCAGATCTTTCAGTTTTCCTAGCACCTTCTCCTTGGTAATGGCCACCATACTCAACTCTGCCCCCCGACTCTCTTGAACTTTGGGGATGTCACTCGTGTCTTCCACTGTGAAGACTGACGCAAAGTACCTATTCAGTTCCTCCGCCATTTCTTTGTTCCCCACTACTACTTCTCCAGCATCATTTTCTAGCGGCCCAATGTCCACTTTTGCCTCTCTCTTACCCTTTATAATTCTAAAAAAAAAACTCTTGCAATCTTCTTTTATATTACTGGCTAGTTTACCCTCATATTTAACCTTCTCCCTCCTTATTTCTTTTTTAGTTGTCCTCTGTTGGTCTTTGTGGGCTTCCCAATCCCCTGGTTTCCCACTGCTCTTCGCCGCATTGTATGCTTTCTCTTTAGCTTTTATGCTGTCCCTGACTTCCCTTGTCAGCCATGGTTGCCTCGTCCTCCCTTTAGTATGCTTCTTCTTCCTAGGGATGAATTTTTGCTGTGTCTCCCAAATTACTCCCAGAAACTCCTGCCATTGCTGTTCCACTGTCTTTCCTGCTAGGCTCATCTCCCAGTCAATTCTGGCCAGCTCCTCCCTCATGCCTCTGTAGTTGCCTTTATTCAACTGTAATACTGTTACATCTGATTCCAGCTTTTTCCTCTCAAATTGCAGGGTAAATTCTATCATATTATGGTCACTTCCTCCTAAGGGTTCCTTCACCTTAAGCTCCCTTATCAAATCTGCCTCATTACACATCACTAAATCTAGAATTGCCTGTTCCCTAGTGGGCTCCACCACAAGCTGCTCCAAAAAGCCATCTCGTAGACATTCCACAAATTCCTTTTCTTGGGATCCACTACCAACCTGATTTTCCCAGTCTACCTGCATATTGAAATTCCCCATGATCACTGTAACCTTGCCTTTCTTACACACCTTTTTTATCTCCTGGTGTATCTTGTGTCCCACATCCTGACTACTGTTCGGAGGCCTGTACATAACTCCCATTATGGTTTTTTTACCTTTGCGGTTCCTCAACTCTACCCACACAGATTCTACATCATTTCTTGCTATCGATTTAATTTCATTTCTTACTAACAAAGCAACCCCACCCCCTCTGCCAATCTGCCTATCTTTTCGATAGGATGTATATCCTTGGATATTTAGCTCCCAGTCCTGATCTCTTTGCAGCCATGTCTCCGTAATGCCCACCACATCATACCTGCCAATTTCAATCTGCGCCACAAGCTCATTTACCTTATTTTGTATACTGCGTGCATTCAGATACAACACCTTCAGTCCTGTATTTCCCATCCCCTTTCTCATTGTCGTCCCTTTATCTGATGTGCTTGAAGTTAGATTCCTAGCCCTTTCCAAACACTCTGTCCTATTTTGTGTTCTGGAGACTTTAATGGCCTCTCCTGGGCTCTCCTTTCTTTTCAGTTTTTTTATAATTTTCCATGAAGTTGAATCCACCTCCCCACATGCTAACCTGCTGCCTTGTTTCCCATTAGTCATACTTCTTGGAGTTTTACCCTTCCCTCCCCCCCACTTTCTAGTTTAAAGTCCTGTTGACCACCCTATTTACCCTTTTCGCTAGAACATTGGTCCCAGATCGGTTCAGGTGGAGACCGTCCCAACGGTACAGATCCCTCCTGTTCCAGTACTGATGCCAGTGCCCCACGAAATGGAACCCCTCTTTCCCGCACTACTCCTTTAGCCACGTCATTACCATTCATTATGATCAAGGCTGATAATCCAACTCAATAGCCTGCTCCTGCTTTCTCCCCATATCCTTTGACCCCTTTCGCCCCAAGAGCTATATCTAACTCCTTCTTGAAAACATACAATGTTTTGGCATCAACTACTTTCTGTGGTAGCGAATTCCACAAGGCTCACCGCTCTCTGGGTGAAGAAATTTCTCCTCATCTCAGTCCTAAATGGCCTACCCCGTATCCTCAGACTGTGACCCCTGGTTCTGGGTTCCCTCACCATCGGGAACATCCTTCCTGCATCTGCCCTGTCTAGTCCTGTTAGAATTTTATAGGTTTCTTTGAGATCCCCCCTCATTCTTCTGAACTTCAGCGAATATAATCCTATAATCCTAACCGACTCAATCTCTCCTCATATGTCAGTCCCCCCATCCCAGGAATCAGTCTGGTAAACCTTCGCTGCACTCCCTCTATAGCAAGAACATCTTTCCTCAGATAAGGAGACCAAAACTGCACACAATATTCCAGGTGTGGTCTCACCAAGGCCCTGTATAATTGCAGCACGATATCCCTGCTCCTGTACTTGAATCCTCATGCACATATCAAAACGGTAATACTCCATGCACCTTCATGTTTCATTGCTTAGGAGCTGTTCCGAAAGGTACGCAGTATTTTGAACAAACTGACACCCCAGATGTTCCAGCAGTTGATGAAACAGGTGGCAGAATTGACGATTGACAATGAAGAGCGGTTAAAAGGAGTAATTGACCTGGTCTTTGAAAAAGCTATTTCGGAACCAAACTTCTCTGTTGCCTATGCCAACATGTGCCGCTGTCTTACAACAGTAAGTGCCCTTTATCTCTTGTTTCTACTTCAGAATGATTCCAGTAGTAATAGGTAACTTCAGGAATTTTAAAAACACTGAATTAACATACCTGCTAGCTGAAATGTGTACAGTAATTGAAAACTATTAAGGTACTGGTCCGTGAGTTTCTTAGCTGTGAAGTATGGATCCTATCTAAGCTATTCAAATATGTTTGGGCTATAGATAACCCATGGTACATCTGAAGATTTGAAATATTGAATAGAACAACATTGTAGTTTAATAATAAGTCTGAGCTGCCTGCTGAGCATGCATTGAAAGGCTGTTTTAGAATTGTAAACTCAATTTACTGATTATATAGATTAGGCAGTCGAACTGTATAGTATATTTATACTTGTTAAAATATGATAATTATACACAAGATGATAGTTTAGTACGCTATCATCTCACGTTCTGATATAGAATGTGCACATGTAAATTGTAAGAAGCTGTCTTAAGTTGAATTTGGAGTTCAAAGCCATGCATGTGTAATAGTGTGCACTGTTTATCTCAGATTGGTTTCCTACTCTCTTCCCTCAATTGTATTTTTTAAGATAATTTAGTGTTTCTGTACTTCCAACAGCTCAAAGTTCCAATACCAGATAAACCTGGAGCAACTGTAAATTTTCGAAAGTTGCTTTTAAATCGATGTCAGAAGGAGTTTGAAAAAGACAAAGATGATGATGCTGTAATCGACAAAAAACAGAAGGAAATTGATGCTGCTGCTATGGTAATTAAATTACTATTTCTTAGAAAATGATTTAAGATAAATTGAGCTTTTTAGTGTAGTAATGAATTAGTTTGAGATACTTTCATGTATATATTTTTATATTGCATCATGCTTTCATTTTTCTTTTCTCATTTTGTGGTAAGTTTTGAGTTTTAATCTATAAAGGAATACTGAAGAAATAGCCTCTCTCCTAAATTCACTGAAGTTACTCTGTCCTTTCCACATGCTGTCACATGTAGTAATACAGTGGTTATGTTACTGGACTAGTAATTCTATAGGTTTGTTCTAATAATGCAGAGATATGTAAAAAGCTAGTGACCATGAGGCTACCAGATAGGTTTTAAAAACAAACTGGTCCACCAATGATTAGGAAAGGAAACCCACCATCCTTACTCGGTCTGGGCTGTATGTGGTTCCAGAGCCACGGCAATCTGATTGACTCTTGATTGCCCTCCAAAATGATCTAGCAAGCCACTAGGTTATTAGCACCAAATACTTGAGGACAATAGGGGATGGGCAATAAATTCTGACCTTGCCACTGATGTCCTTGTCCTGTAAATATAGATTTAAAAAAAAACCTTGTGGTTCTGATGACTCTTGATCAATCTGCCCAGCCTAGGACATATTTACACAGCAAAATGTGGACTTGATTCAAATTAGGGGTGTTTATAATTGATTTTGAAAGCTCTTTTCAAAATGCCTACAATATGGAAAAGTAGGTGAAAATTGCTGTGCAAAGTATAGTTTGATATTTAATAGGATAATGTAGAATCTTTGTAAAAAGAAATATAATTAACTATAGGTTTGCTCTTAATGCAATAGACAATGGTTTGTCAATTCACGCTTGGAGATTATCTTTCCTGTGTAATGGATAATTACTGAGTAACCAAAATGCATATTTATTGAGGCATCTCACATTAACTGCCTAACGTGTTCTATTAATGGATATTTCTCCCAGGTTAATACTGTTTTGAGTTTGCATGAAATTGGTAACAATTCTTTTAAGGGGACAATAAATCTTTGGCATCACATTTTCATTCGTGATCTTAATGCTTGTATAATTCTTCAGATCTTCAGCTATTTTACTTTATAAATGTATTAAAAATTTTGAATTTTTCCTGTAAATGCTTAATTTCTGCCCCTAATGGTGTAGCAGAGTAGTGTTGACAAACTTTTTCTATCTTGGATCGCATGGAGACAGGAGGGCCTCAAACCACATGTAGAATCCTCAGCACAGAAGGTTGCTGTTTGGCCTATTTGCCACTATCAGCTCTTTGAAAGAGCTATCCCAGTGTGTCACTCCCCTGCTCTTTTCTCAAATGCAATGCAGTTTGTTTTTCCTTTTCCAGTATATATCCAATTCCCCTTTGAAAGTTACTTTTGAAGCAGCTTCCTTCACCCCCTGAGATCATAACAAGCTGCAAAAAGAAAGCCTTCATGCCTCTGGTTCTTTTGCCAATTACTTAAATCTGTCCTCCGGTTACCAACCCCTCCTCCACGAGCGGAAACAGTCTCTCCTTATTTACTTAGACTGTCCTGCTTGGGACCGGAGGAACTATGGGCAGCAAGACTCCGCCACTGACCCTGGTCCATCACAGTCTCTTTTGCTCCAGCCAAGGTGGTGTCCCCCTCTTGGAGGTCCTCCTCAAATATACTTTACCAGGTCATCTTTGGCTGGCCCCTTCGTTGTCTTCCATCTAATGGTGACCACTCTACTGCCACTCTGGCGGAGTGTACATCTGGGGGGGCTAAAGACGTGTCCTGCAAGCATCAGTTGGCTCTCTGTTACGATGCCCTGCAGGCGTCTTTGATCTGTAGTTCTCTGTAGCATTTCCTTGTTGGTGATGCTGTCTCTCCATGTGATACCCTGGATCTTACGTAGGCAATGCTAGTGAAAGATGTCCAACTTGTGTGACACCTTTGCTGTTCTCTTTCCATGTCTCGCTGGCATAGGTTACGGTTGGCACTACCATGGACATGTAGAATTACGTGTTAATGGTGTTGGATGCCCAGGCTTGTGGAGTTGGTGGAAGACTGATGCTGCTTGACTGAATTTTGTGTCAATGTCGATTTCTACATCGCCCTCCCTGGAGATGTTGCTCCTTAGGTAGGGGAAATGGTTGATGCCTTCTGTTCTGTTGCCCGGTGGTGACGAGAGGGACTTGTTGCCATCCAGTCATCATCGTCTTGGTCTTCTCACAGCTGATGCATAGACCAACCTTGGCACTGCTACTGAAGATGGGTGGTCATGTCTTGGAGCACCTGTGATTCTTCAGCCAGCAGGGTGATGTCTGTGAAATCCAGGTCTGTCAGCCAGTGGTGTTAACATGGGATGCCAAAGACTGCACCCACCATTGCCTTCCTCATGATGAAATCAATAACTTTTGAGAAAAAGGAATGGGGAGAGATGCAGCCTTGCCATACACTTGTGATGTTGTTGAAGTCTGGTGCCCGTGCTGGTCTTGACGCAACAGCTGGCGCTACTATAAAAGGCTTTGAAGATGATAATAGCTCTAGGATTGCCATACTGTCTTGCAATGTACCAGTGTGACTACTGATGGATGTTGTCGAAAGTCACCTTGAAATCGACAAAGTTGATAACAAGTGCCTTCTGATGCTATAGGCTCCACTCTGATGTTCCTGAGCGTAAAGATCTGCTTGTTGCATAATCTGAAACCTGTCCATTTTTCATGAAGGGTACCATCTACTTCTGCTTTCAATCTGTTGAGGAGCCCCATGTTGAAGACCTTGCCAGGTATTGACAGCAGTGTGATGCCCCTTCAGTTGTGGCAGTCACTGAGGTCCCCCTTGGGCAGTCTTTTTTTTCTTCTTTTCATTCATTCATTCATGGGATGTGGGAGTCACTGGCTGGGCCAGTGTTTATTGCCCTTGAGAAGGTGGTGGTGAGCTGCATTCTTGAAATGTTCCAGTCCCCGCTGTTGTAGGTACACCTACAGTGCTGTTAGGGAGGGATTTTCAAGATTTTGACCCAGCGACAGTGAAGGAACTGTGATATAGTTCGAAGTCAGAATGTTGAGTGGCTTAAAGGGGAACTTCCAGGTGGTGGTGTTCCTATCTGTCTGCTGCCCTTGTCCTTCTAGATGTTAGCGGTCGTGGGTTTGGAAGGTGCTGCTTAGGAGCCTTGGTGAGTTCCTGCAGTGCATCTTAGTAGTGGTGGAGGGAGTGAATATTTGTGCAGAGTGCCAACCAAGTGGAGTGCTTTGTCCTGAATGGTGTCAAGCTTCTTGAATGTTGTTGGAGCTGCACTCATCCAGGAAAGTGAAGAGTATTCCATTACACTCCTGACTTGTGCCTTGTAGATGGTGAACAGGCTTTGGGAGTCAGGAGGTGAGTTACTCGCTGCAGGATTCCCAGCCTCTGACGTGCTCTTGTAGCCACAGTATTTATATGGCTAGCCCATTTCAGTTTCTGGTCTTGTAGCCACAGTATTTATATGGCTAGTCCATTTCAGTTTCTGGTCAATGATAACCACCAGGATGTTGGTTGTGACTGATTCAGCGATGGTAATGCCATTGAATTTCAAGGGCAATGGTTAGAATCTCTCATGTTGGAAATGGTCAATGCCCGGTACTGGTGTGGTATGAATGTTGCTTGCCACTCCGCCCAAGCCTGGATATTGTGCAGGTCTTGCTACATTTGGACATGGACTGCTTCAGTATCTGAGGACTTGCGAATGGTGCTGAATATTGTGAAATCATCAGCGAACATCCCCACTTCTGACCTTATGATGGAAGAAAGGTCATTGATGAAGCAGCTGAAGATGGTTGGGTCTAGGACACTACTCTGAGGAACTCCTGGAGTGATGTCCTGGAACTGAAATGATTGACCTTCAACCATCACAGCCATTTTCATTTGTGCTAGGTATGACTCCAACCAGCGGGGAGATTTCCCCCTGATTCCCATTGATTCCAGTTTTGCTAGGGCTCTTTGATGCCACACTTGGCCAAGCATGCCTTGATAGCAGCCAGTCTCACCTCACCTCAGGTGTTCAGCTCTTTGGTCCGTGTTTGAACCAAGGCTATAATGAGGTCAGTAGCTGAGTGACCCTGGCGGAACCCAAACTGAGAGTCAGTAAGCAGGTTATTGCTAAGCAGTACAGTTTGATAGCACTGTTGATGGCCCCTTCCATCACTTTGCTGATGATTGAGAGTAGACTGATGGGGCGATATTTGGCTTGGTTGGATTTGTCCTAGCTTGGTAATAGCTTGACTACTACTCCTTTCCTCCAGTCATCCGGGGTGTCCTTCCACAGTTCAGATCTTGTTGAACTGGTTCATGAGCTCTGCTGTGGCACTATTCTTGTCACGTTTCAACAGGTTGATCCAAGGTGCCTTGTTGTTGTTCTTCAGGCTGTTTGGACCTCTGTGGCAGTTCCTCCTAGGTTGATGTTCAGCTGCTGAGGTGCAGTGTTGTGATTGAACTTGTACGTGGAGCTAGGGTGCAGTGTTGTGATTGAACTTGAACGTGGAGCTAGGGGTTGGGCTGCTTGAGGATCTCCAGAAAGTATTCCACCCAGCCAGGCTCCTGCTCCTCGTCCGTTAGTAGTGTCCTGCTGTCCTTCTCCTCAATTTGTACTGATGTAGGACTGGACCACCACCTTGTGTTAGGCAAGATCCACCTGAAGCTGAAGAAGGCAGCAACCATGAAGCCACAATGGCTATTTGCAATGGAGAAATTGAAAGACAAGGGCAACTGGCCCTCTCCAACAAATTTGAAGAATTAGATGTCGAGCAACATCAAGGAACAGTGGGAAACCTTGAAAAGAGGGATTAAGGAGAGTGCAGAAGTCACCATCGGGTGAAGGAGAGGAATGAACAAAAAACGATGGTTCGCTGACCCAATGTGGAAATTGATTGACCTTATTTACTCTATCATAACTATTCATAATTTTCAACACCTTTATTAAACGTCCCCTAAACTTTTCTGCTCAAGGGAGGACAATCTCATCCTCTCCACATAAAGTTCCTCGTCCTTGGTACCATTCTTGCAATTTCTTCAAACATACCTTAAGTGTGGTGCTCAGTATTGGAACTATACTCCAGCTGAAACCTAACCAGTGACTTATAAAGATTTAACACAACTTTCTTGCTTTTGCATCAATATATAAAGCCCAAGTGTCTCTGTATCTGCACTTTGTATAAAAATTGTATCATTTATTTTATATTGCCCCTCCATTTTTCTTCCCAAAATGCCTCACTTTACCCTTCTCTTGAAGTTTTATTTGCCCATCTCCTCATTGGTTTAAATATGTTTGATTTTTGTCATCTGCAAACTGAGATTGTCTTTTATATTGAAGCCCAGGTTATTAATGTACATCAAAAAGAACAACTGTCCTAATTACTAATTTGTTAAAGAAAAATCAAGTTTGTCAGAATTTGTACTGGCTGTCAATTATTAACCCGTGTTTTTCTAAATGACCTGGATTATAGTCTCTCTAAGAGTTTACCTACCTGCGATGGTAAGCTGATTGGCCAGTAGTTAGTGGATTTGTACTCCTCTCTTTTTGAATCGAGGTGTAATGTTTGCAATCCTCCAGTCTTCCAGCACCAGTCCATATCCAAGGAAGAGTGGAACACTGTGGCCAGAGCCTCTGCTATTTCCATCCATACTTCCCTCATCAACCTCAGATGCACTTAATACTTCCTTTATTAACCTATCCAATTTCTCTCCCCTCTCCTTTACTGTGATGTTGGCAGCATCCTCTTCAGTGTAGACAAATCCAAAGCACTGATCTAATACATCAGCCATGCCTTTACAAGATTTTCTATTTGACCCCCAATCAGCACCACCCTTCCTTCAACACCTTTAGACTTTGGTTGTCCCATTGCCTGCGAATACTTTCACATGTATTACCTGTTTTTACATCCTTCTGTTCTCCTCTGCACTTTCTGTATTCTGCTTAATTCTCTACTGTATTAGGAATGTGACATTTATCTGTTTAATTTTAATCTTTATCTTTAATCAGGAAACTCTAGCTTTGGATGCCCTTCCTATACCCCTCGAGTGTGTTTAGTCTACCTGACTATCTCCTCCTTGAAATTCCCTCACTCAGTTTACCTTTTATCTGCCAGTCTTTGTTTCCAGTCCATCTGTGAGATCCCTTTTCAACTTGCTGAAATTCATCATCTTCAGTTGTGTCTTCACTTTTGATTGTTCCTTGTTCCTCCTTCATAATCACTCTAAAGCTAATAAAGTTTTAATCCATATTATCATTGCACATATTTTAAGTTCCTAATGGGTGTCCTGAGATTACAATGCTGACGGTGACAATTTAGTCAAATGTCTCACGATCTGTTCAATCTACCTGGTAGTCAGGAATATCCCCCACAGGAGTCCAAAGATGCTTCAGTTGTAGGAATAGTACTGAATTCAGAAAGGGTAGAAGCATAAATGTTATGTTCTTATTAGCTGGACAACTCCTAGCAAAATGTGTCTTTGTTGGCATGGCAAAGGCATTCAACTGTATTAGTAGTCAATGTCTCTGGAAAAAATCTCCAGGTTTGGGTGTTCACCCAAATTCAGTCAGCAAGTTCCATGACAGCTTGTTGTCTGGAGTGATGGAATTGTCCCTCATCTTCTATCTCCTTTCCCTACTACTGGAGATGGCGCCTTTTGATGAGTTGCAAAACTAAGGCCCCATCTACCTACTTGGGTGGATGTAAAAGATCACAGCTCTAAAGAAGAGCAGGTGTGTCCAATATTTTTCCTTCAATCAACATCACCAAAATTGATTATCTGGCCATTATCATATTGCTGTTTGAGGGAGTTTGCTGTGTGCATATATTGGCTGCCACGTTTCCTGTGTAACACCAGTGAGTGCACTTTAAAAAGTTCTTAATTGGCTATAAAGCACTTTGAGACATCCCATAGTTGTGAAAAGCCTATATAAATGCAAGTTTTTCTTATTTGCTGATGACTGCTGTCATTGCCCACCATCCTGGGAGTTGGCCATCATCACTTTGCAACAAAAACAATAATACCTGGAAAAACTCAGCAGATCTGACAGCATCTGCGGAGAGGAATACAGTTAACGTTTCGAGTCCGAATGACTCTTCATCAGAACTAAGGAAGAATAGGAAAGAGGTGAAATATAAGCTAGTTTAGGGGAGGTGGGGGGACGGGGGACGGGTAAAGCTGGATAGAGGGCCATTGATAGGTGGAGATTGCCAAAAGATGTCAGACAAAAGGACAAAGAGGTGTTGACGGTGGTGATATTAGCTAAGAAATGTGCTTATAGGGACATTAAGGGTGGAAAGCAGGACGAGCAAGGGACAGATACCCCTAGTGGGGGTGGGGTTGGGGGGGAAATCGAAATAGGCTAAAAGGTAGAGATAAAACAATGAAAGGAAATACATTTAAAAATAATGGAAATAGGTGGGGAAAGAAAAATATATATAAATTGTAGGAAAAAGGGGGTGGGGAAGGAGGAGAGAGTTCATGATCTAAAGTTGTTGAGCTCAATATTCAGTCCAGAAGGCTGTAAAGTACCTAGTCAGTGCTGTTCCTCCAGTTTGCGTTGAAGGGCTATCTGTCCCTTGCTTGTCCTGCTTTCCACCCTTAATGTCCCCATTAGCACGTTTCTTAGCTAATATCACCACCGTCAACACCTCTTTGATCTTTTGTCTATGACATCTTTTGGCCATCTCCACCTATCACTCGCCCTCTATCCAGCTCTACCTGTCGTCGTCGTCGTCGTCCCCCCCCCCCCCCCCCCCCCCCCCCCGGCCCCTTAAACCAGTTTATATTTCACCTCTTTCCTATTTTTCCTTAGTTCTGATGAAGAGTCATTCGGACTCGAAACGTTAACTGTATTTCTCTCTGCATATGCTGTCAGACCTGCTGAGTTCTTCCAGGTATTTTTGTTTTTGTTCTAGATTTCCAGCATCCGCAGTATTTTGCTTTTATCACTTTGCAACAGCTTGTCTGCAATTTGCATGACTAAAAGATACGTTCTGAAAAGGTACTCTCCTAACCTGCCCCAGGCTTTTGTCAGATTCACCTAGCGGGACAAGTTTTTCCTCGTACTCCCCTCAGATTTTTTGTTGTTGTCAATCACCTTAGATCTGTTGCCTTTTGTTCTTGACTCTTCTCAGCCATTGGAAGCGGTCTCTTTATTTATAACGGTCTATATGTAAGCTGTTTGTGATTTTTAAGCACCTCTATCAAATCTGTCCTTGGCCTTTCCTGTTTTGAGGTGAACAATCCCAGCTTCTCCAGCCTATCCAGAAGCATCCTGCAAACTCATTGAGCACCTTTGAGACCAATAGGATTTACAAGAATGATACCAGAACTGAAGAACTATCTGAAAAAGACTGAACAGACGGCCATTCTTTCATCTAGAAGAAGGCTGCCCTAATAGAGGTCTTTAAAATTATCAAGGGGTTTGATAGCGTAGACATGAAGAAGACACTTACTCTTGTTGATGAGTCCAAAGCTAGGCATCATAAAGATGCATTAGTTACTGATAAATCTAATAAGGAATTCAGGAGAAACTTCTCCACGCGGAGAGTGGTTAGAGTGTAGAACTTTCTAACACCATGGAGAAGTTGAAGTGACTAACATAGATGCTTTTAAAGAGAAGCTAGATAAGTACAAGGGAAGTGACTGTAGAAGGATGGGTTGGGGCTTGGGTGGAACAGAAAGGCAGGCCAGATGGAACAAATGACCTGTTCCTATGCTACAAAGTCTCTACTTGAATAGAGCTTGGTTCTCCTTTAGGAGTTATAGTTGTTTGTCATTGCTATTGGTAATTGAAGGATATCTCAAAGTTGTACCCTGTAGCCTTAGTGCAGCAAGTATTTTCTCCATTCCCACTAAAGGAATTTGAATTAAATTATTCAGTGCATATTGGTATGCATGCCTTATTGTGCACAGACAGTTATTACTTTGTGTTATGTAACTGCTTCGGTGGCACTGTCCACTACACAGCACTAAGCCATTATCTTACCGTTGAAATTCATTAACTCGTACCCTTTTTAAAATTTAGTTCAAACGAACTTTGAATATTACCCACTGGTGCCTTCATTTCATATTGCAACATATGCTACCTATGTTTCTGCATCATGCACTATTTTAATTAAACTAGTATGCACCAGTTAAAATATTATGCCATTAAATACACCATTGTTAGTTTCTTGCAAGGTCATTCCTTTTTAAAGCTATTGTCTGTTTAATGTAAAACAAGCAGAATTATTGATTACATGTTTTCTTCCAAATGTAAAAGTGTAAAATATTAATAGCAGTAAATCTTTCCTTAATAAATCCTTTTGGAATTGCTTTGTGTGCTGGTGTGAGTATTGAAATATCATCTGCCTCTTTGCTTCTTTCACCCACCCAAAATGCTGACTCTTGCTGGCTTCAATTCCATAGACAATGATATATCTCACCTATGTAACCATTTGTCATGTTTAAATGTCTCCATCTTTAGTTATTGCATTTAAATGTTGCAGAATTATGATTTGGAATTAAACTTATACTGCTTGAATTCTGTTCATTCCAGTCTGAGGAGAAAACCCGTCTCCAAGAAGAGCTAAAGGATGCAAGGGACAAAGCTAGACGACGATCACTAGGCAATATCAAATTCATTGGTGAACTCTTCAAACTGAAAATGTTAACAGAGCCAATAATGCATGACTGTATAGTGAAGCTGCTAAAGAATCATGATGAAGAATCACTTGAGTGCCTATGCAGATTATTAACTACAATAGGCAAAGACTTGGATTTTGAAAAAGCCAAAGTAAGTTTTTTAAAAATCCCTAAAGTACTCTATGCAATAATAACCCTACATTGATATGGTTGATATTTCTTTTGAATATGTAACATTCACTCCTTGTATGTTGCCTTTAGCCTAGGATGGATCAGTATTTTAACCAGATGGAAAAAATTATTAAAGAAAGGAAAACCTCATCTCGGATTCGCTTTATGGTGCAGGATGTGATCGATCTTCGACAAGTGAGTTCAATTGACTAATATGGTAATTGACTTGTATCTGTGTAAATGTTGAATTATATATTTTTAAAAAAAACAAAGTCTGAATTTTTTTGTCAATTTTCTGTATTTATGTTGCCATTTTGATATTTTTGGAAATGTAAATTTTCTGCTTTGCTGGTAATAAAAATAAATAAATGCTTGATCAGAAGCAACCAAATATTTAACACCGCTCCAGTAATTTAATTACTCATTTCTAAAATATCAACAATAGAAATTGCTATCAGGGGTGTGTCCAGCATATAGTGCTGTGTCATGCAGCTGTTACAGCCACAGCATAACCATGTTAATCTTTTAGTACTGGCTAATGTGTCATCTTTTAATGTTCCTAGTTCTGAGCTTTTGCGCAATACATAAAAAATCACGAGCAACCTATAAAAATTTCAGAACAGTAATATTCTTGACAGACTTTGGTATTTAAGTTACTTGTATTTTTCCATTCTCTGTTATCTGGTGTGATTTGGATTAAATTTTAGATCATAGATATTTCAGCTGAGAGGAACAATGCAATTTTATTTTTGGGATAAAAAGATCATAGTGACTTACAGTTTATTTCAGATTTCAAATATTGTGTTTACTTCCAGAATAACTGGGTGCCTCGAAGAGGTGATCAGGGACCCAAGACATTAGAGCAAATTCACCGAGAAGCTCAGATAGAAGAACATCAACAGCAGTTAAGGGTACAGCAACAGCTTCTATCCAAACAGGACAAAAGGAGAGGTGCTGCAGGTAGCAGTAGCACTGGTGAGTTTAATAATGAGGTGATTTTGGCATGTAATCTTTCTTCACTCCTGTATATGTAGACATTATTCTGGAGCTAGAAATTTTATTCAATCAGTTTATAAAAGTTCAAGCATTTCTACTTTTATTGCATTTGGGAAAAATTTAAAATCACTAACAATTGGCCATGTCTCATTCTCTTGGCATTTTATATACTTAATTTTATTGTACCAATGGAATCCAATTCAATTTGGAGATTACTTTCCAGCACATTGTATGCTTATGGACCCACACAGTTTAGGTAGTTAAATTAAACAGTCTCAACTGATGGTTACAGCTGTTTAAGATGGTACTGATCTTCAAGCTAGGTGACATTGAAATTTTGGCATTCTCAACCTCTTCTAGCTTTAAATCATACAAATATGCAACCCCAGGACAGCTTTGTTTACATTTCTGATATTAGTAAACTCCCCTTAACAGTGGAAACACTGTCTCTAGTTGGGCCTCAACTATGATTTGATGCGACTCTTGCTTCAATAGTTTGTGATTTTTTAAAAAATTCCAAAACGTTTGATAAAATGCTGATAACTATAGGTGGCCGAGGAAGTCAAGGGATTGATGAAGCAGGATGGAATACTGTGCCAATTGCCAAAAGTAGCAGACCTATTGATACTAATCGGCTAAGCAAGATTACGAAGGTATGGGATTATTCCCCCCTTGAAATTTAATTTCCCACTTCTATATTAAATATAAGTAATACCTACTTAGCAACTTTAATTTCTTCCCAATTTCTGTAAATAGGCAGGGCCCATGGATTACAACAATCAAGTGCTGGCACCAGCAGGTCGACTTGGCGGCTGGGTTAAAGGAAGCAGTGGTGGATCGGGAAGCAAACCTAATGATACAGGTATTATCTCTCAATATTGAGTCTTTCTTGACCAACATATAAATAAATTCAATTGATTGTTTCCGTGATGGTTAGATCACAGGTTGACAGGTTCATTGTGCATACTCCAATGTTGTTAAGACTACACTAATGTACCAGTAAGCAAATTTGTTGACCATCAGGAATGGAGTTGTGACCAACATTAATCCTAACGCACTAAAGGAAACAGTTGAAATTAAAATTTACAAAAGTAAAATGTAAACATTTCCTGGCTGACACCTCTTTTCCATTCTGGTTTTAATTGTGATTTGTTTTAATGTACTCTAATCTGTTCAATTTACCCTTTAACCTGCTACCTCCACCCTCCTCACGTTATAGGTGCACAATTTGAAAAAGGATGACCTTGGGCTGACACCTGTATGTTTCTTGTCAAGTTTAACACTGAGCCTGAACTGGCACTGGTTTGATACATGGCCTGTGCTAACCCAAAGTCATTTTGCAGGAAAGTGCTTGTATGTTGAGTGAAGACAAAAGGGTGTGGCTGAAATGCCCCAATATTTACTACAACTTCAGAAGATGGGGAACAAATTGAGGATCTTGTCACATTAACTTGTTGCTTATCTTTTTTCATAAATTGTTTTTGTTCACTTTCTAAATTTGTAGACTTATTACCAGTTATTGTATATCATATTAGATTGAATGCTACACAAGCACCATGGCTTCTTAATTAGACTGTGGTGTTAATGTTTTCAGAGGGCATTACATTTCTCGAGCCTGTTCCACTATTCAAATTGCTTCTGGCTTGATTTGTATCTCTACTTTTACCTGCCTTTGTAAATCCCAGGATCCCCTGAGCAAATAAAGATGATCTACTGATTCAGTCATGAACAACCTTTTGGGGAAGAATTCCAAATTATTACTATACCTTGATTTCACTCCTGAATGGCCTACAACTTTAAAATTGTGGCCCCTTGCTCTTGCTTCCCCTACCAGTGAAAGTAGCTTTTCTGTATCGACTCATTCAAATCTTATCATTTTGAACACTTCATTTAGATCAACCCTCAGAATGATCCAGCGACCATTTAAACTCCAGGAGATACGAGCTAAATTTATGCAAACTTCCTTTGTAATTAACCCTTTAAACCCTGGTATTTTAGTGAATCTGCATTACACCCTCAAAGGTCAATATATTTTCCTGTGGTGTGGTGCCTAAAACTGCATGCAGTTGTCCAAGTGGGGTGTGGCCAACTCTGCAAATATGACTGTGTATTAATTCCTGAATGTTGTTCACTGCAGGCATAAATAGTTATTTCTTATTTGTGTACTTAGGTGTGGATTCAGGAAGGCCAACCACAGCCACATTGAATAGATTTTCAGCTCTCCAACAGTCTTCATCTACAGATAATTTTGATGCACGGAGGGTTGTGCCCAGGCAAGTTGGCGAAATTGATGCTTACTGGTGACTTAGCTTTTAAATTGGGGACATAAAAATTTAGAATGCTGCTTCAATTGTTGTGTGGCCACACAAGTTTAGAACTTTGAATTCTATAATATGTGTGCTACCTTGTTGAAATTGCTTAATCTAGAAACAATACTGTATGACTGAAATTAATTTGATCACTTCTTGGCAAGTAGGGAATACATCACTTTTTTTGCATAAAATGTGCTTTTAAAAAGTGAAAATTAAGCACTTTTCATTACTGAAACCAGTACTTTAAGAATGGAAGTAAGTATTTTGTGATACTTAGTCAACTGCATGGACAAATGTAAAGGATGCAACTGGATATTGCATATATGGATATTCCTATTACTGTAAAATTAGAAACCAGCACGAGTAAAATTCGGCTTTATTTTGAAAAATATAAATTGCTGCTGAGCTGTGTGGTTAATGTCTGGCTATGGAGAACCCATGCTGGGTAAATAACAACTGATTTTTTCACCACAGAAAGCCAAATTAATTTTATATGTGAATCTAGCAGAAAAAGTCATGTGCAAGTGCTCAGGTGTGCAATTTGAGTTGCTGCAACTCTGTAATACTGATTTTTTTTCTTTGGTGGGTGGTTGGCAACAGGAGTAGTTCGAGTCGTGATAGAAGTGAAAAGGGTGAGCGTGATCGAGGAGACCGATTTGAAAGGAATGAACGTTACGACAGAAATGAGAGGAGTGATCGGTGTGAAAAAAGTGATCGTAGTGAAAAGAGTGACAAAAATGATCGTGTTGAAAAACCAGAGAGAAGTGATCGTAACAGGCCTCCACTTACTAAGAGAAGCTACAGCAAAGAAGTAGATGACCGAAGCAGGGAACGGGAACGACGAAGCTCTCAAGAACCAGTCAGGCGTGTAGCAAGCATGACGGAAGAAAGAGATCGGGGACATGTACGAGATCGGAGTAAAGAATCTGGTAAGTTACCTGATATCATTGTTGGAGCTCATAACAAAAAAAAATGCAATTCCTAGCCTGTTGAAGCTGAATTCTGAAAGAATTGGCTGTATTTAATATTTTATTATGTGCACAATATATCAACTCTCACTGGAATACTATTCTATAAAATGGGGTTATGCAGTTATGTTTTTTTCAATGTCATGTGCAGATGTTTAGTCATGTCCAGGGAGTTACTTAGACCTATACAGGATTTTGTACTGATTTTGTTTTGAGCTTTTTTTCTGGCAAGATTGACGGGAGCCACCACTGAGGTGCAAATGACTGGAGTCAAAGCTGAAGCACTGTATTACATCAGTGTGCGCTGTTGAGTCCACATATTTTTTTGATCCCAGAGCTCTTAGCCACTGCATCCCTTTTGCCCTACTCATGAAATTCTTGTCAATTCTACCTAGTCCTGATCACCACTCCCTGATTATGAATTTAAAATGATCTGTGTTTTCATGACTTTTCATGAACCATTCATATTTGATCCAGTAGGTGCTTTGTTTTACGTGATTTACATGGAAGTTGCATCCAAATATATTTGGTTCCTTCTAGGAACATAACGTTCTTTTTAAATTTTGGCACGCCATTCAAACTTCTTTTGTGGCATTAGTTTCAGCTGTCAGTGATTGAGAGTTTCTGGCTTTGCTTGTGGGTGTAATTTAATTTTGTGTGAAGATAATGTAGCATTTGGACTCCAGGTTATTCACAAAAATTTTTGCATTTTGGTCAGGAGATTGTGCCGTTTTATCTGTCACTTTGTTTATTGGATGAAGATTTCTAGGTTCACAGTGCAGATTCTTATGGAATGGTTTGTTGTGTTCACAGGACTTAGTCCCAGCAGTCATTTATTATCAGATGGAAAAAACATTTTCAGTACATCAGATAGAACGGTTTTCACTGAAGTGGCTAATTGGGTGTATTTTCCATTATGCCATTCAATGAAGAAGTGACCTGGCTAGGGTTGTGTTGAGTGTCTCTAAGTTAGCTGTGCAGAATGCCCCTTACTCAGGCACAACACATCAGTCATTTTTTTTGACAAACCCATTTTAGCAGCAGGAATTGATTTAGTTAATTTAGGGCCTCCCTCTCCTTAAAATGGAGCAGTACGTTAATATTGGTTCCAAGATGTGCAAGCATTGCCTCAATGCTGAAGCTAGGATTACTTACCTTTACAGTGTACTTTTAATGCTATCATTCCTGGTGGAACAAGATCTTTTTCTTACTAATTCTTGCTAAGGTGGTGTTTTGTGGTTAGAGAACTTTGAAAAGCGTTTTTAAAAAGAATGAACTGTTACATTGATCTTGATCGTTGGTACAGTGTGAGGTGGCCCAAGTGACAAAGCTTTCAAAAAAAAACTTCTGGGGAATCTGTTTGTTTGTTTGTTTGTTTGTGTGTGTGTGTGTGTGTGTGTGAAGCTGACTTTACAAAGTAAATATCCCATTGTCTCAGGTGATTGAAATGTCAGGCAGTTACAGAAACAGTGTTTGAGTAGATGGGCAATGATCAGCTGTGTTACCTATAATCTGGCATTCTAGTCAGTCCCGAGACTCAAACTGTTTCACTGGCAGGCACTAATACTGTAGCCCCTGTAGGGAAAACATGTCAATGCCCAAGATCAATGTAAGATGGCCATTAAATTATTGATAAAATTTGAAGGCAGTCTTAACAACATAATTGGGAGTATTCATGGTTTAAAGGCACCATTTTACACTTCTATACTGTTGTGGGAAGCTGCTGTGTGCTTTATTTGCTATAGGTCAGTAAATGAACACTGACCAGGAGGCAAAAGGGGAGGATAGAGTGATGGGTGTGCTGCTGAACACTTGCAGCAAACATATTGTGCTACAGAATATAAGCATTGTAATCATCTGAACTGTGGAAAAGCTGCAATAATTAAGCTAAATATGTTTTTGAAAACTTAATCCAATTCATTTAATTTACTAGTTAAGCTTGAACCTGTCTCTATGTCTGTGACACCTGATAAACCTGCCCTCTCTGAGGAAGAGTTTGAAAAGAAATCCAAGGCAATCATTGAGGAATATTTGCATATCAATGATATGAAGGTAAGCACAAAGTAAGCGTGTTAATTATTCTTGTATGTGTGAACAATATGGTTTGGTTAGAAGGCCATGCTGTTCTAAATTGCAGAATGGCTTCTTGAAAGCCAGCTCAGGTTCTCAGTGCTATACTGCTGTTTATATTGCAAGGGAGATTCCTCAATGGCCAGAGTAGCATAATTGTTGCTATATCTGTCATGCTTGTAGCTGGGTTTGGCAAAAATGTAATGAAACCAAGGAATACTTTGGGAATTTGATAACAATTAACCTTAAAGCAAAACATGACCACGCAACAGAATAATGGTATTGTTCTGTAATGTTCTTTTCATGAAGCAGCATATTCTCTAACTGACCACAGGAGATTGTACATAAATTTGGCATTTGGGCATGTTTCTAAAACAATGTTGCTTAGTGTGCAATTTTTGAAAGGAAATTGATAGCTTGTTTAATTTTCATTAGGAAGCATTGCAGTGTGTACAGGAGCTTGAATCACCTAAGACACTGCACATCTTTGTTCGAAGTGGGATTGAGTCAACTTTGGAGAGAAGTGCAATAGCGAGAGAACATATGGGCACACTGTTGTATCAGCTTGTAAAAGCTGGTACTCTGTCGAAGGAACAGTATTGTAAAGGGTAAGTTTTGGAACCTTTAACTTACTGATAAACTCAGCCTTTGTTAGAAATCAATTATTAATATTGAACTTTTAGATTTGTGACAGAGTACAGTTTTTACCAGTCTATATATATATATATATATATTTATTATATATCTCCATTTTCTTAAGGACTTAAACCTTCAGATTTTTATTCAGTAACCATTAAATGGGCATTACTTTTGAATCTGCTTGCATCTTTTGTCTCAATTATTTTGTCAATGTGATGTCTGGAATTTTTGAATTCAAATTAACTTGAAATATGTGAAATTAATGCTGAAGAAGTATTAGATCTATAAAATTTGGTATGATATGTTAATCCACAATCTTTATATCATTATATATATTGACTTTACATTAAAAAATTAACCTAAAATGTTGGTGCTTGTATGTTAACTGTAAATGTCTCTTTAAAAATATAAAGCTTTACTTCTGAGACTTGATGAAATAAATATTTCAATCTTTCCTTCTTTCCTCCTGCTCTATTACAATGATCTTTTCTGTTTTTCAGTTTTGCTTATATTTACCACAAATTGATTCTAAAATGCTTATTATTTTGGGGGGATGGTAAAGAGATGATTATTATTTAATATTAATAGCTTTTGTATGTTTTTTCACTTGTGTACCATAGGCTACATGAAATTCTTGAAATAGCTGAAGATATGGAAATTGATATCCCACATATATGGCAATATCTTGCTGAACTAATTGTTCATATGCTACATGATGGAGGCATACCAATGGGAGATCTTTTCAGGTAGCAATGACATCCTTTGTTGAAATGTTGTCAGTAACTAGTCAAAAAATGAAAACTATTAACATGACACAAACAGAAGCATCATAAATATAAATGAATGTCAATTAAATTGACAGTGAGATAGTGATAGAATTAATTTGTATTTACAATATTTTTTCAAGCCCTTAGATCATCAATGAATTTTGAAGTGTAGGCAAGCATGGCTATAAATGTGTACACAGCAAGCTCTCACAGCAGCAATGAATTGAATGATGAGTTTAATCAGTTTTGGTGATAGTGGTTGTGGGATAAATATTAGTCGCGACACTTATAATTCCCTTGTTCCTCTACAAATGCTATCATGGGATCTTTCACAGCCATCCAAATGGGCAGTTTAACATCACATCTGAAAAATAGCACCTCCAGTAAAGTAGCATCGTATTGGAGTGTTCAGGATAGATTTTGTGCCTTGGCATGGATCTATGATTGGACTCCGGGGAAAATGCTACCACTAAATTATGATCAATTTCTGACTCAGAAGTTCCAAGTTTAGTGGTGTAGTTCCTGACCTTTTAGAATAGCTGTTCAGATTGAATTTTCAGTGTTCAGTTTCATGTTAAAGACAGGAATCAATATATCATGAGTACTGGGTCATCAGTTTCTATCAACCATTAAGTGTGTCAGTTCTACAAGCAAAGTTCTTGCCCCTAGGTCAAAAGATTGTGGATTCAAACCCCTTGCTCAATCTGAACTGATACTCCAGGACAGTGCTGAATTTGTTAGAGCTGTCGTCCTTCAGATGTGACTTTAAAAACAAGGTCGATGTTCAGATGAAAGATAATGTTAAAATCCTATTGTACTACCTCAGAACAGGATTTTCTGTAGGCCAAGATTTCTGCCTTCGATGCTTACCAAAAACCACCATAGTTGGTTATTCATCCCATTGCTGTTTATGGGATCTAGTTCTGCATAAAGTAGCTGCTGGTGTACAATTCAATGAAATAAATAAATACATTTTTGGAGACCATTGAAAGCTGTGATCATTTGCTACATGAATGAAAGGCTGTAATACTTCCCATCTGCTGGGTCCATTCAAAATCAATTTTCATGTAAATGCAGGGGCTTAATGTGAAGAGGTGCCTATTTCTATAATGCAAAGCTGAGTTTGGGTATTTGAAGTCCTTTGTGCTAGGGACTGCTACCAAAGGGAGACCTGTCACAGCCTCCTTCCTGCTCTGATTCATGGCTTCAATTAGGGAAAATTTTAAAGTAGGTGATCTTTTTGATTATGCGAAACCATTTAATCTGGCTGATAAGGCTAGAAAGTGCTTTAAATTGGCATGATGTTTCAATTTGAGCGTGACTTGATTCTGAATCTACAGATATGCTGTACACTGCTAGATTTTTCATTGGGTCACTTAGAAATAGCTAGGCTGACATGAAAGTAAAATAATCAGAGTTTTGCATGTTTATTTTGTGAAATTAATGCTTTTTAAAAAAAAAAAAAATTTCTCTTTGCAGAGAAGTGGCCAAGCCACTTATCACCATTGGAAAAGCTGGCCGCCTGCTCGCTGATCTTCTATGTTTACTTTGCAAAGGAATGGTAAGTTTTTGATTACTTGATGTGAGTTGATATTTTTATCCCTGCAATTTCAGGTTTATAAGTCCCACATGTTGAATTATTTTTATCATCAATCTTGCAGAGCCGTAAAAAGGCAGGTTCCTTATGGAGAGAGGGAGGTCTGAGCTGGAAGGAATTCCTTGCTGAGGAAGAAGATATTAACAAGTTTGTCACCGAGAAGGTATCTACTATTTGTATCAGTTATGTCTTGTACTTGTAAGCCCCGGGGCTAGAAGTACACTTGGTACATGCAGCAATTTGAGAGGCATAATATTGATGACACTGGTCCATTGCTGCCTAGAACAGTACATTTTACACGGGTATGCAATGCTATTGCTTTCTGAACTAGTTGCCAGTTTGGGAAATCTGACTTGCAATTGGTATCGCGCTCCAATTTTTCTTATTCCTTAATCAATTTTGAGACATTTTTTTGATATAGTTCTTGTGTGCACCCTGTCATACAACTTATTGCGAAGAGCTCATCAGTTCCATCTTAACTGTTATAATTTGGAGCCTTAATGTGGTGTGTGTAGATTGATGGGTTAAATTTTGTATTGATAATTAAACAAAACTTCTGCTATTATTGGTGCTAAGCAATTGATTCCTTTTTGCCAAAGGTAGAGTTAGTGTATAAAAGAATATAAAGAGGAGTGCAGGAGTAGGCCATTTGGCCCTTCAGGCCTATTCCACTTTCAACAACTTCACCTTTTTGCACTGTCCCCATATCTTTTAATTCCTTCAATAACCAAAAATCTACCAACCTCTGTGAATATATAATTGATGACTGACTGAACATCCACAACTCTGTAGAGTAGAGGATTCCAAAGATTTACAACCCTTTGAGTGAAGAGATTTCTCCTCATCTTAACTCAAATGGCTGACCCCATATTCTGAGATTGTGTCCCTGTTTCTAGATTCTCCAGTCAGCAGAAACTTTTTCTCAGTATCTGTCGTGTAAGGCCCTTAAAAAAAATTAATATGTTTCCATTATACCTAAAGGCCAGAGAATATAGGCTTAATCTAGTCAATCTCTGCTCACACGACAGTTCCTTTATCCCAGGAGCCAACCTAGTAAACTTTCATTGCACTCCCTTTAGAATAAATATGTCCTTCCTTATTTAAAGACGCCAAAGCTGCACATACGACTCTACTTTTGGCGTCACCAATTGCCCTATAGAATTGTACTAAGACTTCTTTACTCTTTCTTGTACTCTAATCCCTATGTAGCAAAAGCTGCCGTACAGTTTGCTTTCCTAATTGCTTGCTGTACCTGCATGTTAACTCAGTGATTCATGTACGAAGGCACCCAGGTCCCCTGAATGCAAACATTTTCCTGTTTCACCTTTTTAAAAAAATACTTTTTTATACCAAAATGGATAACTTCACACTTTGCAACATTATATTCCATCTGCGTGTTCTTGCTCACTCATCAACCTGTCTACATCCCTATGCAGTTTTTTATTTGTGGCCTCCTCGCTACTTTCCCACCTAACTTTGTATTGTCAGCACAGATGGCTACATTACACTCAGTCCCCTCATCCAAATCAATAATATAGATTATGAATAACTGATGCCCAAGGACTGATCCTTGCAGTGCACCGTTAGTTACACCTGCCAACCTGAAGCTGTCCCATATATTCTTACTCTCTGCCTTCTGTCCATCCTCAATCCATGCTAATTTATTACTCCCAATTCTGTGCATCCTAATTTTGTGTAGCGACCTCTTGTGTGGCACCTTATCAAATGCTTTTTGAAAATCCAAATATGTTACATCACTGGTCCCCCTGCTCCTCTGTCCAACTAGTTACATCCTCAAACTCATAACAGGTTTGTAGAACACAATTTTACTTTCTTAGATCGTGCTGACTCTGCTTAGTAATATGATCTTCTAAGTGTTAGAATTTCCTTCATAGGTTCTGGCATTTTGTCTGCTTCTGATTGGCTAACTGGCTTATCACTGCTGGTTTTCTCTTTCCTCCATATTTAAAATAATGGGATTATGTTTGCTACTTCCTAATCTTTGGAATCTGTTCCAGAATCTAAGGAATTCTGAAAGATCAAAACCAATGCTTTCACTGTCTTTGCACTACCTCTTTTAAAACCCTAGAATGCAGATTTTTAGGTTCAGGTGTTTTGTCACCATTTAGCACCATTAATTTCTCCAATACTATTTCTTTACTTATACTGATTTCTGAAGAGACTGAAGTCCCTTAGTCTCGCTTGGCCCTTGTTTTCCAATTATTTCTGGAATGTTTTTTTCTCCCGTGAGGACACATGCAGAGTATTTGTTTAATATTTCTGCCCCACTTCTTTACTACCCATTATAATTTTATCTATCTCTGCCTCTAATGGGCCCACTTACTTTCTTTAATCTCTTCCTATTTCTGTACCTAAACAAATTTCCAATTTTTTGTATGTCTTTCTAGTTTGTTCTCATTCTCTTTCCATATAAATTTCTCCGTCTTCCTTTGCTGAATTCTAAAATTCTGATTTATATTAATTTATGAAGTGTAAATTGTTTTCAAATACTGCCTCCTTATTACAAACATGCAAGCAATGATTAGATAGGTAAATCTGCTCAGGCCCATCCAGCAAGCCCCACACAATTGCGATACCTTGTGTATCACAATATTATAAACTCCCCATCCCACCTAAAAACATGTGTTCTCCTGCGAGAGGTGAAGAACTAGATACAAATCCAAAATAAAAATAGCTGGAAAAACTCAGCAGGTCTGACAGCATCTGTGGAGAGGAATACAGTTAACGTTTCGAGTCCATATCAAATCCAGGCCAGTGAAGTATCTAATTTTTTAAGAGGTAATGTCCCAACCAGCAACAGGTTCAGCCCTCACTTGAAGGAATTCAGTGCATCAGTGTCCACCACATGAGGAGGCTACCTGTTTCAGAGATCCACTGTAATAGAATCATAGAACAGCTGCAGCACACAAGGAGGATATTGTCTTTTGTGTCTATACCAGCTTTCTGCAAGACCAACTTGGCTAGTCCCACTCCCCTACCCTTTCCCCATAGCCTTGCAAATCTTTTTGCTTCAAGTGCTTATCCAATTTCCTTTGGAAAACTGATTAAATCTTGCCTCTCCCACACATTCGGTGCATTCTAGATCCTAACCACTTGCTGCGCTTTTTATAAAAAAGTTTTCCTCATGTCACTGTTGGTTCTTTTGCTAATCAATTTAAATCGGTGATTTCTGGTTCCTCACCCTTCTGCCAATGGAAATAGTTTTTCTCCCATCTATTCTGACTAGGGCGCTCATTTGATAGAGATGTTCAAAATCTCCCCACAACCCTTCCTTTAAGGAGAACAGCCCAGCTTCTCCAATCTATTCCCATAACTGAAACCCCTCATCCCTGGAACCATTCTTCAATTTGCTGTGGACCCTCTCCAATGCCTTCATATTCTTCTTACAGGCACAGTACTCTAGTTGGGGCTGAAGTAGTGTTTTATAAAGGTTCATCATAATTTTCCTGCTTTTGTACTCTGCCTCTATTTATAAAGTCCAGGGCCCTGTTTGCCTTTTAACCACTTTCTGAACCTGCCCTGCCAGCTTCAATGATATGTGTACATACACCCCCCAGGTTTCTGCATCCCCTTTATAATTAATTTATAATCCCCTTTCATTTTATAGTAGCCTTGTTCCTTGCACCATATCCTAACCTATTTAAAGGAAGAAAGTCACCTCAAACAGGATCTATTCCTTCATCTTATAAACCTCAATCAGAGCACTCCTAAATAGGTTTATGCTTCTCTAAAGTGTAGGATCCCAACTCTTTGTCTCAATAACTATGATGAATTATACTCTTATTAGTCTAGTGGTCTTCCTCTACACTTTTTCCAAAGCTTCAGTGTGACCCACTATGTAAAGAAACTAAAACTAGGCACAGCATGCCAAGCGAGGCCTGACAAAGCCTTATCGTAAAATTGTCATAGAAATGCATCCCAACACCCTGTTTGCTCCTCCACCTATCACTGGCCTTCTATCCAGCTCTACCTGTCAAACCCCCCTCAACCAGCTTATATTTCACCTCATTTCTATTTTTCCTTAGTTCTGATGAGTCATACAGACTCGAAACGTTAACTGTATTCCTCTCCACAGATACTGTCAGACCTGCTGAGTTTTTCCAGCTATTTTTGTTTTTGTTTCAGATTTCCAGCATCCGCAGTATTTTGTTTTTACCCTGTTTGCTCTATTGCTTCATGGCATTGTTCATGTACCTTTAGAGATGTATGCACAAGACTGCCCAGATTTTCCCCTCCCCCTCTCTTGTACATGCATGTTGATATAATGTTGCGTAATATTGCACTCATTCAAAGTATTATTTGTTTTCCAGTCATGAGCCCAATCTTCCAACACATTAACATCTGCCTCAGGGAAATGTTAATCATCTACAGTTCTGACCCTTATATCTTTGTAATGACAACTTTCTTTATGTAGCACCTTTAACCACGGTCCCAAAACACTTTTTAAGAACATTATTAAACACAATATGACGCCAAGCCACATAAGGAGATATTCGGTCAGATGACCAAAAGCTTGGTCCAAGAATTAAGAGAAGAAAGCAAGGTAGAGAGGCAGAGAGATATAGGGTTGAAATTTCAGAGCTTAGGCCCTACGCAACTGAAAAGCGCACCCACCAATGGTGGACCAATTAAAATCGGGGATACTTGAGAGGCCAGAATTAGAGGAGTGCAGATGTGAGGGTTGTGGTGCTGGAGGAGATTAGAGATGCGGAGAGATTTCAAAACAAGGATGAGAATAATGTTGCTTGATCAGGAGCCAGTGTAGGTCAGTCAGCCAGGGTAAAAGGTGAATAGGACTTGGTGCGAGTTAAGACATGGACAACAATGCTTTGGATTACCTCAAGTTTACAACCAGTAGAATATGGGAGACCAGTTAGTGCATTGGAATTATCAAGTCTAGAAGTAATAAAGGCATGAATGAGGGTTTCAGCAGCAGATGAGCTGAGACGAGGGCAATGTTACACAGATGGGAATAAATGATCTTGGTGATTACGCAAATATGAGGTTGGAAGCTCGACTTTGGTCAAATGTGATACCAAGGTTGCAAACAGACTGGCTTAATCTCAGACTGTTGCCAGGGAGAAGGATAGAGCCCATAGCTAAGGAGCAAAGTTTGGTGCAAGAACTGAAGCAATAGTCTGTCTTTCCAGTATTTAATTGGAGGAAAGTTCTGCTCATCTCGTACTAGATGTCGGTTATGCAGTCTGATGATTTAGCAACAGTGGAGTCGTTGAGAGAGGTGGTAATGAAGTAGAGCTGGATGTCATCAGTATACGAGTGAAAACTAATGCTGTGGTTTTGGATGATGTTGCTGAAGGCAGCCTGTAGATGAGAAATAGGAGGAGGCCAAGGATAGATTCTCGGGGCACCCTAGAGGTAACGGTGCAAGAGCAAGAAGAGAAGCCGTTGCAAGTGATACTCTAGTTATGATGAGGTAGCTAAGAATGGACCCAGATGAGCTGGTTCCATTCCAGCTAGAGGGCAGTGGCAAAACATTGGAGGATAATGGTGTGGTCAACTGTGTCACAAGGTTGCAGACAGGTGGAGAAGGGCGAGGATGGAAAGTTTATTTTTGTCACAGTCATGTAGGATGTCATCTCCAAATTTGCAAATTGTGCCCCAAACCTTCAGTATTTTAATTCCCTGGTTGAAGTTCATCTTGAGTGTCCCTATTACGTCCCTTTTCATCCAAACAGTCATATTATAAGAACGTAAATAAGAGTGGGCCATATTGTCCCTTGAAGTCTGCTTTACCATTCAATAAGATCGTGGCTGATCTGATCTGGGTCTTAACTCTAATTTGCTGTCTGGTCTCCATAATTCTTGACACCCCTTGGTTCAAAAATATGTCTATTTCGGCCTTGAATATATTCAGTAACTCAGCCTCCACATCTCTCTCGGGTAGAGAATTCCAAAAGATTCCGGGTCCTAGAAGCAATTCCTCTTCATCCCAGTCTTAAATGAAAAGCCCCTTATTCTGAAATCAATTTCCCCTGGTTCCATATTTCCCCCATGAGAGGAAACGGAAACATCCTTTCTCTATCTCCTCTATCGAACCCGCCTCAGAATCTTACTCACCCCTAATTCTTCTAAACGTCAGCAAATATAGGCTTGGCCTGCTAAACCTTTCCAAATAAGACAGCCCTTCATCCCATGAATCAACTTAGTGAACCTTTCTTTAATGCCTCCAATGCAAGCATATCCCTCCTTAAATGAGACCAGAACTATATGCAGTACTCTAGGTGTGGCCTCGCCAATACAGTTGTAGCAAAACTTCTCTATTTTTCTACTCCGTCCCCCTTGCAGTAGAGACCAGCATTCCATTTGCTTTCCTATTTACTTGCTGTATCTGCATGCTAACATTGCCTCTCATATACCAGGACACCCAGATTGCTCAGTACTGCAGCGTTCCGCAGTCTCTCCTCATTTAAATAATAATTTGCTTTACTATTCTTCCTACCAAAGTAGATAACTGCCAAGTATGTATATCCCATTTCAGACTCCTTGTATCCTCCTCACAGCTTGCTTTCTTATCCATCTTTTTATTGTCAGCTAACTCAGGGAGGGTCTTTTCAACTCTTTCGAGTACATTCACAGTTCTTGGTTTTTTCCGGGAGTGGGACACGAACCCACAACCCTCTGATTCAAAGGCGAGGGTGCTATGAACTGAGCCACAGCTGACACCTCGTCAGCTAACTCAGTCCCTTCATCCTAGTCACTGGTATAAATTGGAAATAGTTGAAGCCCAGCACTGGTCCCTGTGGCACCCCACTAATTAAAATTTCCCAACCTGAAAATGATCCATTTATCCTGTTTTGTTAGTTAATCAGTCTCCCACAATGAGCTGCAAGCCCTAACTTTGTGACACCTTATTGAATGCCTTTTGAAATCCCAATACACTACATCAATTGGTTCCCCTTTATCTGGCTTGTTCATTACATCCTCAAAGAACTCTCAATAAATTTTTCGTAAAATGTTGACTCTGTGTTGATTTTCTAAATGTCCTGGGGCTACTATTTTAGTAATGAATTCTAGCATTTTCCCAATGATATGTTAAGGTAATTGGCTTACAATTTCCTGCTTTCTGTCTCCCTCCTTTCTTGAATAGAGGTGTTACGTTGCTGGTTTTCCAGTCCACTGGGACGTTTCCAGAATGTAGTAAAGTTTGGAAGATTACAACCAATGCATCCACAATCCCTGCAGCTGCTTGTTTTAAGACCCAAGGATGCAGGCCATCAGGTCCAGGGGACTTGTCAGCCCTTAGTCCCATTAGTTTTCTCCAGTGATAACTGTTTTAAGCTCCTCCCTTTTGCTCCTTGATTATTTTTCCTATTATTGGGACACTTTTTTTAGTGTTTTCTACACTGAAGACTGATACATTATATTTATTCAAGTCTCTGGCATTTGTTTCCTATTATTAATTCCCCAGTCTCATCCTCTTAATATTTAGCTTCTCTCTCTCTCTCTCTCTATGTGTAGAAGCTCTTAATATCTTGCTTTTATATTTCTTGCTAGTTTATTCTCTTTTTTAAGTCATAACTTTTATATCCCCAATAATTTCTTCAATCATCTTTCCTGTTATTGATACCAAACTAATGGGCCTATAATTACCAGGGTTCATCTTGGTATTGTTTTTAAAAGATGGGGGCACTTATTAACCTCCTTCCAGTCAATGGGAACCAACTCAAGATGCAGTGAGCCATTAAAAATCCCAACTCCCTGAGGATCCTCAGGTGGATAACATCTGGCACAGCTGCTGTATATTTTAAAATTCAATTCTTTCTAAAACAAAATGTTCATCTAATTTAATGGTGGAAGTTTATCAAAATTATTCAATTCTAATAGCTGTCATTTTCAGGAGTAAAGACTGAATCAGAGTACCAATTTAATATTTCTGGCATCTCCAATGAGTCCTTTGCAACCTGACCTTGAAAATCCTTCAGTGGCCCAATGCAGTTCTGACCTTTCTGATTCTTCACTTAGCAGTGGAAAAACTTCTTAATACTTATGTCAGTAGGTAACTGCATGAGTAAGTAGAACAAAGTGATTTTAATTTTTAAATTATTTACTGCTTTAATAGAAAGTGGAGTTTACGCTGGGAAACGAATCTAGTCACGAGGAAACATCAAGCAAAGCTGAAATATCTTTTGATGACCTGTGTGAACAGTTTGATAAACTGATTAAGGAGAAAGCTGACAACCAAAGAATATTTGACTGGATTGAAGTAAGTTCATTACATTATGGTTAGTTTAAAAAAAAAATCCAGTTGTGGGGGGGTGCAAGAGAGCTCTTAACGAAAATAAAAAGACTTACATTTATGTAGCTCCTTTCATGACCACAGTGTCCCAAAGTACTTTAAATCTAATGAAGCCATCGTAGTAAAGTAAGAGACACGGCAACCAACATGTGCATAGCAAGCTTCCACTAACAGCAACGTGATAATGACCAGTCAATCTGTATTTTGTGATGTTGATTGAAGGATAAATATTGGCAAGGATATTGGGGATAACTCCCCTGCTCTCCTTCAAAATAGTTCCCTGGAACATCTTATGCCCACCTGAGGGGGCTGGCAGAGCCTTGGTTTAATGTCATGTCTGAAAGACAGTACCATGGATAGTGCAACATTCCTTGAGTACTGCTCTGGAGTACCAGTTGAAGTCCTGAACCAACAACCGTCTGACTCATACGAGTGCGCAACCAAGTGAGCCATGGCTGATACTGTGTTGAGATTTGGATTGAAAAAAATTTGACGGGATAATTTTCTATATTTATAGTGCTCAATGTTATAAATACCAATTATATAATAGGATATAGGGTTTCATCAATACATTATGTATAGTTATGCAACATAGTGGCACAGGTAGGATTTACAATTGCTATTGTCTATCAAGGTTTTTACTTGAAATTTTTCTGTTGCAGGCTAACCTTGATGAAAAGCAAATGGTTTTATCGCTGTTCATTAGAGCATTAATGAAATCTATTTGTCATTCTGCTGTTGTATGTAAGTACACTTTTGATTTTTTAAAATAAAATATATTTTTCTTGGAAAAATGTCCACTGACGTGTGTCAACGTTTTAACTTTTTTTCCTTCCTCACATTCCTCTCCTTTCCCTGCCTGTTTTAGTTGAAAACCCTGTTCGTGTGGATGTAGAAGTCGTCCAAAACAGAGTGAAAGTCCTAACTAAATACCTGAATTCTGATCCCCAGCGTGAACTACAAGCACTCTACGCCCTTCAGGCCTTAATGGCCAAATTAGAGCAGCCACCAAGTAAGAGATTTTTTTCTTGCTTTGTAACTTTTGACCACCTTTCTCCATGCTATCTCTGAGAAATAGAGCTGAAAATCAACTTGTAAACTTCAATACAGTTTTATGGGCCTCTTGCTCATTAGTGATGTTGGACTCCTTTGGGTTCCTTCCATCTCTAGTAAACACCTGATTACTTTTGAAAACTTATGGCAGCACATTTGAGATTTCTAGCTTGGTATGCAAGACATTTTTACCTGGGTACCTGCATTCTAATAGTATCCACATGCTTTCAAGTTTGGTTTTGTTAGGTCAGTGTAAGATCTAAGCTATTCTTGTAGCTATGACTTGGCATAACTCCATTCCAGATAGCATATAGTAATGATTTTGATAAACAAGTCTGACTAGCTGCTGGATGTTGATAAAGCTTAGATCTGCTCCCCGACACCACAGTTCCCTCCCCACCCCCCAACCTCTCTCACCATATTTAAAAAAAAATTCCCTAGCATAAAATTGACAGCTGTACTTCGTATCTCTTTGAGCAAATATTTGAAGGGCCACTTTGAAGGATAGAACATTCAGCAAAAGATGTTAATATCATAAACATAAAAGGCTCCAAATGTTTGAAACATATTTTCCTTTCAAACATCACAAAAATGATTGAGCATTTCATGGAATTATAGGTTCTGTTTGTGGAAGGCTTTTCAGTAGGCATATATTCTATGCCAGATTGACTCTTGGTCTGCCCTTAATTGTTTCTTGAAGCCCTTTTTACTGTGGATGCTTGAGCCTTTGGTGTTTGGGTCTGCACATACTTTTTTCCAGAGAAAAGCTAGAGGCATGTGTTCTTTCCTCTGTTAATTTTAACAATAAATTAGGCATAAGTGTGTTGCCTGGTACTTTGTGAAGCCAAATTGAGTGACTAGATGAAAATATAGTGCATGTATGCTTTCATGCATTGGCAATTCACACTCATTGTAAAGTACTCACTGTCCGAATATCGGGTAAATTGAATATGTTGCAATTTTTCTGCAGTTTCTTTGGATACTGGATATATATGCTCTTAAGTATTAGTACAATTTAGAAATTGTGTACTGTTAAATCTGAAAGGTAGACATTTATTTTCTATATTCTTTACAGACTTACTAAGGACATTTTTCGATGTTTTGTATGACGAGGATGTTATATCTGAAGAAGCCTTTTACAAATGGGAATCCAGTAAAGATCCAGCTGAACAACAAGGAAAGGGAGTAGCTTTGAAATCTGTGACAGCTTTCTTCACTTGGTTAAGAGAAGCTGAAGAAGAATCAGAAGGCAATTAGAAATCATGATTGACAGAAGTCAATCACATGGCAAATCACATTAGGCAGATGAGAACTGTCCTTTGAGTTTTTGCACAATCAAGTGCTTGGTTCTGAGAACGTCTATTCAATAAACCCTTGGTACTTCAAGGTTTTATCTATTTTTTAACATCAACAGTTCATGTCTAACAAATATAACTATTTAGAAAAAAAAATTAGGGCTATTGAGACAGTCCTTAAAATTAGGTGGTTGTCATGGGCATAGGAAAGTGTGGGGATTTTTGATTTTTAAAAATGAATGGTGGATACCTTGTTGGTGTTAAATCGCCAACGATGCAAACAAATTTAGGGATCCCAAGGTATATCAACTTGGTTTCCCGATGCTAGATTTTTTTTTTGAGGGGAGGGGCACCCAGCCCTTGGACTCCTCTGTTCTTATGCCTATGAGTTGTATAAAAAGCCTTGAACAAGCCTGTAGTGGATTTTAAAAATCAGTAAGAGTTTAACAGTTTAATTAGACAAAAAGTAAAAACAGTACAGTTCCTAGGTGATTCTACTTAATGTAGAACAGTTTTAGGACGGTTCTGTAAATAAATGTTCCGCAATATTGCTAATGTATGCCATGTTATTTCTGCTGTCTTTGATAAAGTGCAGCAGTGTCTCCTGTATTTATAGAATTCCTGAGTTCATAAGGTGCTTGTAATTATCAACAAGAATGAATCCTTCATTGATTACAGTTTAAAATGAATGTGTAAATACTTTTTGCTTTATTAAGTATTTAATTAAAAATTAATGCCTCTTTTCACGTCCAGAACTGGAAAATAAAGAACATATTGCAATGTAAAAATTTGTAGTGTTTAATTCTACTTTTGCTAATGGTAACAAGATATTTTCCATCGCGACAGAAACCTTTACCTTTCCAACTGTATGTAGAGTACAAGGCAAGCAACAGAAAAAACAGGCATATCTTTTTAACTGACATTTGAGATGGAACCTATAACCCAGTTCATCCATTGGTTTCAGGATCTTTCCTTGTGCTGTTGATGCAGGTGACAAGTTTTGATCTGAGATTGTAACACTCTACAAGTCTTATTTTCCTAATTTTTTGGATTTAAGCCTGGTAATGGGTTGGATCAACTTGGTTTGATCTTGGCGATTAATTGAAAAGATGCCATTGGATAAACAAATGTTTAGCTCTGGTTAGAACCAAAGGGAAGGCATTGTGATCCTTTAGCTTCAGTTACAAAGCTACTTAATAATCTGCAGCCACCATTGTGTGGCTGTCTCAATCTTCCCACTGATTTAACAACAGAGTATTGATTAAAGAAATTATTTGCATTGCTTTTAACTTGTCACCTCTGCTGTGGAATTCTTATTTCAGGTTTCTTTCTGAGATATATTTGCCCCTTTCCTCCTTCAACCTTGCACTGAATTTCAGTCTTCAGCTCAGCTCAGCTCGACCTCCTGAATTCACAGCTGTTGCCCTCCCTTAATCTCTGCTTTTCTGCTCCTATGGTCTCTTTCAGTTGAGGCCGCCTTTGACCACTTCCTTGTATCACCACCCACTTCCTCCTAACCTCTTCTAACTTCATTCCTTATGTATCTGTCCCTAAAAAGAAATCTGCTCCTCCAAACCATGACTTCATTTTTAAATCCGCATTTTTTTCAGCGGTCAATTGCTTAACCATTCCTTTAGTATGCACCTTTGGGGGACACCTTGTCCCAATAAAACCTTCTAATTTTTGTCATTGCATTTGACCCTCCTGGCATTGCCCACTTTTGGCACACATCTACACCCCTTGGGTTTGATGGAGCAATGTGGAAGACAACTGGTTTAGCCATCCATTGTTAGATATGGTTGGACCACTTTGTGTGCAATTGGGCTACTATCTCCTCTCCAAATCGTTAACTACTCCAGGATCATCTTGCAGAACATGGTTAACTCCCTGATTTGCCACTCTCCTCGTCGTCATCATCATCAACTTAACAAAAGTGCAAGGAGCTCATGGACTTCTTTATCACCAAGATTGAGACCATCCATTCAGCTGCTTCTGATTTCCTCCTTGCCCACCAGCTGTCTTTGACCCCACTGTCCTTGCACATGTCTGACTATTTTCATAACTTTATCACCTCCAGAGTCCGTAATCACACCTTCCCAAATCCATGCTCATGTTTCTTAGAAATTCCTAATCTGATTTCCGTCTGTCATGGCCCAGCAATGCTCCTCATCAGTCTAAAAATTACTACTTCTGACTGACAGTGGTTCGGTATCCCACCTCATCCACATCAACCATCTACAAGCTTTGATGTGATCAACCACTCCCATCCTCCTCCAACACTTTGCTTCCATTATTTATCTCAGTGAAATTGGTTAGATGGTTCCACTCATTCTCATCTGATTGTAGTTGGAATATGTCCAGCAATAGCTTCTCTTCTGCCACTGCACAGTTACTTGCAGCATACCCCACAATCTGTCCGTGGCTTGCTCCACATCAACTGCATGATGACTCTCGTCAACATCATTCACAGACAACAGGGTAAGCAAGCTTCCATCTGTATGTTGCTGAGGCCCAGTTCAATTTCTTCGGATTCGTTTACTGCCTCAGTGTTGTCAGACTGCCTTTCCAATGTTAAGCCTTTGATGAATTACAATTTTCTCCCGTTAAAAGTCAGAAAGACCAAAGTCATTGTCTTTTGGCTCTTGCCACAAACTCGGTAGCCTTACTATTTCACCTTGCTGTTATTGTTTTGGGTTGAACTAAATGGTTGCAATCTCTATCCTATTTAAGCCCATGTACACTCCATTGCAAGGAATGCCTCCTTTCAACTCTAACACCACCTGCTTCCACTTCAGCCCATCTGCATCAGAAACCCAAATCCATGCCTTGTTGCTTCCAGATTTGACTATTCCAAGGGTCTGCTGGCCAGCCTCTCAACTTGCCTCCTCTGTTAATATCGGGTCATCCAAAACTGTTGCTTGTATTCTATCCCACACCAAGTCCTCATCCATTACCCTTGTCCTTACTGATCAGCATTAGCTCCCCGTCCCCCAATGGTTCCATTTTTAACTTCAGCCCTTGATCTTCATCCAATCATTGGCTGTCCTGCTTTCAGCCACCTAGCCCCCAAATTCTAAAAATGCCATCCCTCTCCTCTCCACCCCTCACTTCTCTTTTAAGGCCTTCCTAAAATTCTCTTCTCTGACTTAAGCTTTCATGCACCCCATCTAATAACATTTTTGTCTCAGCATCTAAATTTTGATGCTTTGTGATACCCCTTGGGTCGTTTTTCTACATTGGAGGGGCTTATGCAAATGCACGTTTTAAGTGTTTTTGAATTATTTGGCTGATTAATTATTCATGTATTCTGATTCCATCTGCGCATGTCTATAAACATTGTCCTCTTTAATTGGCTTCAAAACTGCTTTATCCAAGGTTCAGTTAAGGTGCATTGTTTATCTCCCCTTTTTGTCATTGCTTCTAGCTAACTAATTAATACAAGCTAACTAATTAATACAGTAACTATTTAAAAGGTAAATCATTGCTTGTGAATGGCTTTGGAACATCCTGAATGTGATGTACTATACAAAAGTAACTTTGTTTCTTGCATTCTGATTTTTATATTCATCCTAGAACTTGAGCGTCCTACATTTTGACTTAATACCTGCTTCCAAGATACCTGGTATATGTTGCTAAGGTTATCAATTCTAACTTGAATTACCACATGGCATTTAAACTTCCTGTGTTGTAAAACTGAATTGGTCATTTTCTTCACCCAGCTGTTGCTTTTTCAATGATTGCCAAATTTTAAGATTTGGGTCGTCCTTGCCACCATTGTTTCCTTCTGATGTAGGTTTCTTATGTATCATCTCACAATGTAGATCATCTAAAGTAATAAAGGCCTATGAGATGATCCCAAGATTTTGACAGCACTTGCGCACTAAACTACTGTTTTGTGTGGGCCATCCACCCATGCGTTGATGAGTTTTCCATACGCTTTTTTTCTCGGATTGCAGTATCCCTGAAGTAGTTAAATCAATGCACTTGGATGATCTATCTTGCCCCCTAACTGCAACTTAAATAGTTTCCTGCCTAGTGAATGTAGTTCTCTGTACATTTCTGTAGCACTGGATGCAATTAAATATAACTTAAATTTATATGTCTATTCTCGCCAATTCTTTTGAGTATAGGTTACCTCTATTCTCAATAATCACATTTGTTTCTAGCTTTGCTTTTTTTGATGCATTGCTCCAGATTCGAGTGCTTTCTACTCTCCAAACTTCAAAGCGTTTCCTCATTTTCAATTAACTTTTAATGCTTCACAGCAATTAAGCCACTTCTACACTTAAGTTTAACTGCACAGTTGTAATAATAAACAACTTTTACAATACTTTTTCCAATTCACAGATCTGTTCCCAAAAAGCTAATGTACTTGGGCACAATTTCTGACACCACAGAATGAGTAAAAGTGGGCTTATAAATTGTCTGGCCAAACACTCTGGTTTACTGCTTATACAATTCATTGTAATAGATTTTTGTGTGTTTTAAGTTCTCATTGGTCAAACAATGCCGCATTCAATTTTAATTTAAATAAAATGGCGAGAGACTCTGAAATTTCTTCCACTTCCTGGCAGTTTTAAGAATTAACCTCAAGGAAAAGTGTCCTGATTATTTGAGCTTGAGTGTTTTAGAGCCTCGGTAATATTCTGGATGGCTACATTGAATCTGGTTTCAGCTAGGAGTAAGAGCTGTATGCACTAATGAGACACTTAGCACAGGTTTATGGTAGTTCTTCATCGGAGTGCACAATTGCTTCCTGGACTGTTAACTGGGTTTCCATTTAGACTAAGGATTTCAGTATCATTCTTTAGAAATGAAGAGGATTTTCATCTTGTCCCTTAGGAGTAGATTATCTTGCTAACAGACCCTTTGGATTATCTTAAAACTAATCACACACCCACAGATTGAACCACCCAGTCACTAATCTATGGCAGCAGTAGTTCAATGACAGCAAGATCAGCTAAACAATAGTGTGTGCCAGGTTATACAGCAAAATCTAGAAGTTTAGATTCCAATAAAAGGACAATACAAATTTAGATTCCCATGTTAATCTCCTATCTCAGGCCCTGAACAGGCATTTGGACTGAGCTGACCATATCAATCAAATACAAAGAACAATCTTAATTTTTGGTATGTCCTAAATGTTGATTGCCTTGTACAATTTTGATTTTTTAATGAAACTAAAGTTTAGTTGACCTTTAGTGTAAAATATTTTTGCTCATACTTTATACAAAATGAAATGTAATTGATATTCATCTGTTGTGTTTGTACATTTATTGTTTATGCATAGGAAATATATTTATATTATATTAACCCTCAATTGTGAATATGAATTTGCATTTGCATTGCTCAGCTGCTTTGTGGCTAGAGTCATTGTAGACAAACATTCCTTATGTAAAGGAGTGTGCATCAATTTTCATAGAACAATTTAGATTCTGTAAAATGTTAAATATGTACAGAGTTCAAATCATAACTATGTGGTAGCATGAACTTCCCAGTAAACCTGACCCGTTGTTGATTTCCAGATCACTGTCTATGACATGAGACTTTTGCTACCTTTAGTGTCTTTCCAATGAGGGAACCAAAGCTCAATGTTTTCAGTGTGCACTTATACTTTTGCTTCCATACTCCTGTGCAAGGGGCTATTTGAGAGCTCTTGGTGTTCTTTCTGAGAAATTCCATTGAAATGTTCTACAAAGCCTATATTGACTTATTTATGCATTCCTGTAGGCTTGTTTTGCAGAAGACCCATCTGACAGATTAAATACAGCCCAAAACAATCAGACAAGTTGATTTGCCAGAATTTCACCTCTATAGTATTGAAGAAATATGGCTAGTTTTCTCAGTCTCATACAAAGCTCCAGCGATACAACAAGGATTGCTGGTATTGAAGGTAGAATTCCATATTAATGTCAGATACGCCAGCCCATAGTAGTTACATAGCTATTAATTAAGCTATACACATTGTTCCCTATCTACAAATGTTTAGGCACAGTAACTATTACTTGCTGAAACGTACTAGGTACTAGGTTAAAGCAATTTTTTGACATTGCATTCCTACAGTTTTTCCAACTGTTTGTGCTACGAAGAATGATCAAGATCGATTTAGTTAGGTTTTGACCGTCCTTTCTTTACCCTGTCCAAAACATCAATCAGATATTGTTCACCTTCTGTGAAGCATTTGCTGGCAATTCCTGAACCTGCTTTTCACCTGTTAGTACCTAAGACCCGTTGGTTTGCAGGCCCAATTACTGAAATATGGCAGCATATTCCAGTCCTCCTCCAACATGCTGGTGAGATTTTGCTTGATTGTATCTTGGAGACATTAATGCTAACCAACCCCTCTACATCCTTGAACTTATAAGACAAAATCCGTATTAGGAGCTGACCCTTGCTGACTCTCACAGTTGGCCTCATCCAGCGTATCTGCTTTACTGCATTGCCTCCATGTCAGGTTCTCTGTATAGGCACTTTGGTCGTTTGATGATAAGGATGGTGGGGAGTTACCATATTTGGAATCGGACAAATGCTTTTACATCCAACATGTTCCAATCCTGATCATTATACAGTGACTCCTGATAGAACTGCTTATATGTAGACTTTCAGATAAGGACAGAATTGGGTTTGGCTGTAATGGTTCCTAAGCCTCCTGACACTGTCAAAGATCAGAAAGTAGGTCCATTAGATACAAATAAGATGGTGAAAAATAGCTCAGGCAAATTTTCTTTTGGGTAATTTTTTAAAAAATTGAGTTAGTGAAAGCAAAAATATAATGGAAGCTCAAACTGATACTATTATAATAGATTTTGGGTATATAAGGAGTGGAATTTGATGGGACAAATGGTCTTCTTACACTTTTGCTTATGTTAACCTTTGTGATCTGGATCTACTAGCTTTTACTATCTAAGACCAAAGAATCTGGTTTCACAAATGCCATGTGTCATCCTCTTACCATTTCATTTTTTTCTTCCAATTTTAAATAACTCCTACAGTTCATACTAGCTCATACTGTCACTGTTGCAAGTTGGAAAGTGTGGCCTATAGCTTTTAACATTTAAATTCCAACTACCTTGGCCCTTTGGTTAAAAGAATGAAGGCTTGATGGAGATGTGGAAAGAGGAAGTTACATTAGTAAATAAAACACATTTTTCTCTCTCTCTCCAATTTTCTCCATTAGCCTATGTCTCCAGTGGACAGCCTCTTGGTGGAGGTAGAGTTTTATAGGCAGTGGGGCTATGATTTTCAGGATAAGGAAGCTAATAGTACCAGTGCAAATGGGAAGTGGAGTTATGATGGCTGGTATCTTTAATCTTGGTCTTAAGTTAATTTTGAATTGTTTGGTGCAAGATGCAGTGCATTTCCGTATTAAATCATCAGAGGGGCAAAAAAGGTTTTCGGGATTTGCATCCAATATTTCCATTATTTCCAGTTGTTAGATTACAATTGCAATAAATACTTTAAGTTGCAGTTTATGGATCAGAAGCTATATACAATACTTTGTGATAAATTTATAACCACCGAATTCAGCATACAGGTTAATTTATTATCAAGCTTATTTCTGACATAAGAGGAAGAACTGCATATTGAGTTTTTTTTAACACTGGTCAATATTCATTCCTGAGAATTATACTGCAGGAAAAATCTCAAGTGGTCCTGCATGTGAAAGTTAATGTGCAAAGTTGGGTGGTAAACTAAAACAATTCTAAATTACAATAATTACAGTACAGAACAGATAAACACACCATGCAATATGATACAGGGACTAAAACAATTTAAGTGCAAATAGATAAAGGCAATGTATGTAAAAAGCTGCTTTTGCAAAATAAAAAAACAAATTACAGTACCACGATAAACCAAAGGAAATGAGACTAAGAATTTTATAGTATTGGCAATGTCTACAATTCACAATTGAATTAGGTAAGTTAATCTTATTACTATGCTATTTAACACCCCTGCTATAACAAATAAGCACTTATGACGACTTAAAACCAATGCTAGAAAATCATTCAAGCATAGTGTAATTTTATACATTTTTAAAAAACTTTTAGCTTAGAAGTCTTTTTCTTTTCAAGTTATTTCATGGATTTTTCTCTGCAATTTTCCTTGTTAATTATAGCAATGTTCCTTCACCACCCAGAACAGTGGCCACCTTTTATTTCAGTTTGCTACTTGGAAAAAAGATGAGTGTGTTTTCTGCAAATATAAAGGTCTTGATTATTGAATATTAAATAAAACAAAGCTTTTTTGTTTCCTTACCAAATTATTTTCATTGCATTTGATAATTTTGTAGGATGCAGAATTTTGCCACTGAAAATGATTGTTTGAAAAATATTTACTGACTTTGAAAGGATTATCTATAAACAATTTTCCTGCGTTTAATATTCAAATTTAATGTAAGTTAAATGAGAGACTATTACCAAAGTTATCATAGTCGTTTGGAAAGACTTGTTGATATCCGACAATTTGTATGTTATCTATAAATTGTAGATGTTGAAAAAAAAACACCTTCCCAGTGGGTTGCCTTTTGGCAACGGAGAAAATACAGAAGAACGTGGTCTCTCCCTTCACAAGGAAGTCAAGAGTCTGATTGTACTACTCAAGAATGGTACAGTAAAATCTCTCTTATCTGGCACTCCACCGACCGGTTTTTCGATTGGAGACGTCAAACTCAGTGGCAGTAGTTATGGGCGAGCCTGTCCTCACTGCCGTTCAGCACCACCACCTCACCTCTCGCGAGACCTCGATGCCCATGTGATCATCCTGGGGCTTTCTCATTGGATGAAAATGCGGGACCCGCCCCTCCCTTGCCTCCCAGTTAACCGGCATATTTGATTGACCGGCACTTTCCAGCATTTTCCTGTAAATGAAGTTTCCTCATCTGAATATTTTCTATCAAACTTCTGCATTTGCCGAATTCCTAATTTTTCGCAAGCTTGCGGCGGTTTAAAAATTATTTTCTTGGCTCAGACAACAGCCGTGGTTTTGTTTTAAGGTTACGGTGGGGTTGCCATAGTGACAGCAGCTTGGGTATTAAAAGGGCAATTCGACGGTTTCCATACGCTGAACTAACAAAGCTAGTAATCCTATTTAGTAGCTTAAGTATGCCTGTCAGTTTGGGGGAGTTTCGTTTTGACTAATTTTTTGATCATTTAGGAAAAGTTTGGAGAAAATAAGCTTCACGAGTATCGAGAATAAAACAGTGATGTATTTGAAATATGATTTGAGCTCGCCTCATTGCCCCAGAGCATCCAGTTCAGCCGACAGGCACATTTACTATAAAGTTTATTTTGGACAGAGGAGGAATAACTGAACGTTATGCCTTTTTAAACTTTGTGGTCAATGTACAATTTTGAGAATTATAGTGCATGTAAAGTCTTGAAGTCCTTCACGTGGAAGCCAGTGTGCAATGGTGGGTGGTAAATCAAAACAATTTTAAAAAATTCAATAATTGGAGTCACCTTTTTACAAGTGTATTACAGTAGCCTTCTAACATGTTTTCTAGAAACGTTTTTGCACCTTTCCGCTTTTCCAAAATAAAATTCCAGCACATTATTGATAAAAATTTCCCTCATAAATCAAACTTCAAGGACAGATCAAGGGTAGTATTGAAAAAGTGTAAGTGTTGTCATACATTTTCTTGCTGTTTTTATCAAGATGTGTATATAGAGAAATCTACTGACCAGCAAAAAGGCACATAATATTACCAGAAATGTTAGCTGCATTATTATATGAATGACTCGGGGATGGAAAGCAAACAGTGGAGGTAAATGGTTATTTTTTTCAAAGAGGAAAGGGAGGAAAATGGGATTAGAAGGAATGGTTCCTGCTGACAATCTACCACAACATAATTGACTGGGCAAAGCCCTGTCCTTTAACTATCACAGAATAATAGAATTTAATGTGAAAAAATGTGTGGTATGCAGAAAGCTCTATTTATCATCTGAGGCACTACATTAAAAAATGAGATTTCTTCCATGTTAAATTGGGTTGTTTTCTCTTTCAATTTAGGTTTATTATGTGAATGCCCAGGTGTCTGACACTGTGCACTGTTTCTGCTTTCCTCTATGGTGTAAGAACAAAAAAAAAATCACTAGGTACAACGGTTGCTGTTGAGCCCGACTAATGTAACTCTATTTTTGGCAACGTAGCCACTTCAGTTTTGAATTGGGCCAAAAGGACAGGTAATGTAAATACCAGAAATCACAATGACAGAATTGTTACAGTGCAGAAAGAGGCCATTCATCTGTGATTCCTAGTTTGTTTTTATTATGCAACAAATATTATAAGTATCAAATAGATCATTACCATACTGGTGATCCAGAGCTGTTTAATAATGTATAACTACAGAAGTCGTGAGAAAACATGCAAGTTCAAATCAACAAGGAGCCACTTTCCACACCACTGTACTTCGGACCCCTTCAACCCATTGTTTTGCTTATTTTAATTTCTATTCATGAAAAATGACCAATCTCTTACCAGGTTAAGAGGACAAATAAGTGATGAGCCTTTGACAACGAAAACAACTAATAGCAGCACACTTGAAATCTCCATGATAAAAACAATAGGAAAACTAATCTCCAGTCGGTATTGTCAAAACATGGAGTTAATAGCTATTTTTTTAAACCAAAGCTAAAATGTAGCTATGCAATATATCACCCACATCAAATGGACTTCAAGAGATGGAGAACTGCAAAAGTGATTTTTATCAGTGACACAGAGAGCATCAATTCTGGTGAAAACAGCTTATGATGGAATGATGTGATTTGTACACTAACGTTACATTGTGTGCATTAATGTGTAAAACAATTATAATTGTAATGTGTTCAAAGAAATTGGCTGAGGAAAATAAATACTGAAGTAGAAAATGAAATGTCAGACTGTAAACTGAGATTATTAGATGTTAATAGAAATTCTAACATAACTAAGCTTTTACCAATAGACTTCAAATTAACTATTATCTTTAGATGAAACTTAACCATTTATTTTAAAATGTGTGATAAGCATTGGATTATGACTTTCTAATATCACCCAGAGAAATCTGTTGGTATTGTTACAACACAATTAATGCATGCCACTTCAGCAAGATATGCAAACATTGTAAACTGCCAATGGTACCGTAATACAGAGATGCCTGATGTGGCTAAAAGAACAGTGCTGCAAGGATATTTCAACTCAACTCATCTATATTATACCAAACAGTGAGGTAATTTCTCAAACAAGATTTGAATGATTTAATAAAATGTAGATTCTTTCAAACACACCATGCTAAACCATATGGATTAGGAAGGTCTGATGCAGTGGCTGTGCTGAGTTAGCTGAGCCAGCCAGATCATTGGTGGGAGTAATACAATTGACCACTGTGTCCCTGACACTATTGATTTTGATGTCTCTGAGCTAGAGAGATGATAAAAGGGGCAAGATTCCCACTCCTAAGCAATATCCAGTGCCTCCCTGTTGGCAAACACACATTGTAGATATCAGAAAAGCATGGTTGGTCTGTACACAGAATAAATATCATATTCTGTATAATGTAAGCTTTCTATAGCTGACTTTTGAGCATAAATCTGATAGATTGGTCTCAGATGCAATGATTTTTACATTCCAAACTGGCTAATACTCACTGCCACCTGTGGCCACTTGTATTGGGCACTAACATACATACGAACATACGAATTAGAAAGCTACTGGTACTTTTGTATATGTACTTAATGAGTCTCTGGCTTCAGGACAGTTTGGGAGAAAAAGGCAGCACATTGGAAAAAGTATAGCTGACTTCCATTTTTGTTTTTGTTTCAGATATAAATCTATTTTTGATTTAATTTGGACATTTCATATTATTTAAAGAAGTTTTCTTGGTTTCTGACCTACATTCTTCCCTCAACAGAGACTACAAGAAAATTCATATTAAATGGCCATTCCTTTCATTACTGATTGAGTACTTGCACGATGACTTCCATATTTATTTATCTATATAATATAGTGACTGGACTTAGCCCCTAAAGCTTCCAGAAGAGTGTGTTGTGAAAGCCAAATTAATAGGAACAGGAAAAGGTCATTCAGCCCTTTGAGCTGTTCAATTAGATTATGGCTGATCTGTATCTTTACTCCATCAACCTGCCTTGGTTCCATACCCCTGACTTAATACCCTTACCAAAAATCTATCAATCTGTGTTTACAGATTTTCCAGTGACTTAGCCTCAACCAGTTTTTGAGGGAGAGTGATCCAGATTTCTGTTAGAAAAATAACATAGAAAATAGGAGCAGGAGTAGGCCATTCGGCCCTTCGAGCCTGCTCCACCATTCATTATGATCGTGGCTGATCAACCAACTCAATAGCCTGCAACCGCTTTCTCCCCATATCCTTTGATCCCTTTCGCCCCAAGAGCTATATCTAACTCCTTCTTGAAAACATACAATGTGACCCCTAGTTCTGAACTCCCCCACCATCGGGAACACCCTGCATCTGCCCTGTCTGGTCCTGTTAGAATTTTATAGGTTTCTATGAGGTCCCCCTTCATTCTTCTGAACTCCAGCAAATATAATCCTAACCTACTCAATCTCTCCTCGTATGTCAGTCCCGCCATCCCAGGAATCAGTCTGGTAAACCTTTGCTGCACTCCCTCTATAGCAAGAATATCCTTCCTCAGATAAGGAGACCAAAACTGCACACACTATTCCAGGTGTGGTCTCACCAAGGCCCTGTATAATTGCAGCAAGACATCCCTGCTCTGTACTTGAATCCTCAGGCTATGAAGGCCAACATACCATTTGCCTTCTTTACTGCCTGCTGCACCTGCATGCTTACCTTCACAACTGGTGTACGAGGATACCCAGGTCTCGTTGCACATTCCTCTCTCTAAATTTAACATTTGTTGAAGAAATGTTTTCTGACATCCCCCTTGAACCTGCCTAGCTCTAATTTTCTGGTATGCCTCCATGTTTTAGACACTTGCGGGAGAGGAAATGGTTGCCCTTTATCTACTCTATCAACTCCTTTGATCATGTTAAGTGCCTCAATTAGGCCAGTCAAATTAATATTGAACATTCAGCATTTAAGGGGAAGTTAGACAAGCATATGAGAGAGAAGGGAATAGATGGTTATGATGATAGATTTAGATGAGGCAGGTGGGAGGAGGCTCAAATGGAGCATAAACACCAACATGACTGGCTGAGCAGAATGGCCTGCTTCAGCACCATACATGCTATGTACAAAACTAGTGTATGCAACCTGTCCTCATAATTTAACCCCCTTACCCTGGTAACAGTCTGATGAATTTGCATTGCACACCCCCCAAGGCCAATATACCCTTTCTGAGGTGCAGTGCACAGAATTGAATGCAATGCTCCAGGTAGGACCTAACCAAAGTTCTGTAAATCTGAAACATAACTTCTACCTCTTTGTATTCTAGGCCTCTCAAGGTAAAGGTCAAATTTATCTTAATCTTATCATTTTTATACCTTTCCACTAGTTTTAATGATTTCTGTACACAGACTATTAAATCCCATTGCTAATCCACAGTTCCTGGCTTCTCTAATTTGAGCCCTATCACATTGGTTGTCTGAGAACCTATGTGCTGGAGCAGATGCTATATTTGCTCCAGTGCACACTACTGTAATGTGGTTTCAGTGTTTTGATTTTAGTTAAATTTAACATATAACATTGGTAGCAAACAGAGTCAGCAACACAGTAAATCCACTGTATTACCAGCCAGGCCACTGTGTATTCCCTAAAAAGCTGTCAAGTTGACATGAAAGAACAATATTTCCCCTTCAACTTAAACTAAATAGAGAGAAATTGAAAGTCATACAAAAGGAATTTGTCTAGAAATACTGATGCGTTGTCAAAGTATTTTAATATGTTTCACAGTTTTAGCATTGTTCCAAAAGTTGAAGTTAAAATCACTTATGGCGACACTTAAAATCCACCATTGCTCTGTCTAGTTACTGTTGCTTTTTCCCCATTTTTGTCTCACTTGTCCTGAATGTGACTCCTTAATGGGGTACACTCACATGGTGTCAGTTGGCCTCCTTCATCCAGTAATTTTTATCTCAATTCAGAAAACTAGCAAAGCTAAAAGACAGCAACTTGTATTTATGTAGCACCTTGAGTATTGAAAATGCTTCACCATTTGGTGTAAGGAGAGATGGGAGGGAAAGATTAAAAGGGGTGTTTGAAAGCCTGGTCAAAGAGATGGATCTTGAGCTTTTTGAAGATGGAAGAATATGAAGAGGCAAAGAGGTTTAGGTGGGGAATATACCCAACATTGCTTAAATAAAACTGCTCACAATTAACCAGAACACACACAGTATTCAGGGTGATTTTATTACTAGATTCCCAGAGAAATGCAGTACCAATTTTGTACCTTCAACATTTGGACTTCCCACTTCAGTTCCCTGTTACTTTCTCCATGACAATGCCTCAGCCAATCAGAGGCGACTTGCCAGCCAATCAGCACTTTTTTCTCCTGTAGTATATATTTGATCGTTTGAAATTTGACATTCTTGCATTTGTCCTGATGAGAGCAAGGGGAAAAGCTTTGGCAGCATGTCTCTTTTCAGTGAAATTCAAATTATAAAGTTATTGATTGCCACAATTTTTCCCATTCACTTAACCAAATAGATTTCAATGTTAGTAAATGTGAGGATATACACTTTGGGCATAAAAAGGATAAAACAGAATACTTTTGAAATGGGGAAAATCTAGAAGCAATAGTGTCCAAGGAAACTTGGAGTTTCATGTACATTGACCATTAAAATGCCATAAACTCATACAGAACATACTGGAAATCACAAACACTAATGGAATGCTGGCCTTCCTACCTAGAGTACACGAATGCACAGGGGTAGAAGTTACACTACAGCTATACAAATCCTGGTTAGACCACACCTGGAGTACTGTGAGCACTTCTGAGCACCACACATTAGGAAAGATACATTTGGCTTCGGAAGGAATGCAATATAGATTTGTTAGGGTTTTATTCCCTGGAATTTAGAGGTTTAAGAGTGATTTGATTGAAGTTTTCAAGATATTAAGGGGACCAAAGGACACATTGAGAGAAACTATTTCCGGAGGTTGGACAGTCCAGTACTTGGAGTCGTAATCTAACTGTTAGAGCCAGACCTCACAAGTGGAATTAGGAAACACTTCTTGCAAAGGGTGATTGGAGCTCTCTTCTGCAAATGACAATTGATGCTAGATTAGTTATTCATTTTAAAACTGAAATTGATAGGCTTTTATTAACCAAAGGTATTTGGGGATAAGGGCGCTATGCAAATAAATTTCTCTCCCATTGTGTTGCTCAGGTTGCCAAGCAATGAGAGCGCCATTAAAGTACAGCAGAGAAGATCTATGAGGTTGATCAGTAATGTCAGGGGACCTTTTCCCACACCACCTCCCCCTCCACCCGCCACCACAACCCCACATTAAACTGCCTGGTAATGCTGGTCAATTGGAAATTTTGGACTCCAATCAATGGATTTTCATTGGTAAGGGTATCGTGGGATATAGAACAAATGTGGGTAAGTGGAGTTGAGATAGCGATCAACCATGACCATAATGAATGATGACAATGGCTCATAGGGCTGAAAAGTGTATGTTCCTAAATGCAGGAGCTAGCTTGTAGAAAGCAGACCCCAAAAGCAGCAAATGAGATGAATAACCAATCAGTCTGCTTTGCTATTTCCTAAGGGAAATCTGGAGTCCCCTGCAGCGCTAGACTGTCCTTACCACTGCCAGACCATGGGGCCCCCCTTCTGCTCCAGATACCAGGTCCCCTGTCCGGTTCTCTCAGAATCCAGGATTATTCTTCCAGTGTTCTCAAACTATGAGACTCCATCAACATCACACAGCACCCCCCACCCCACCCTCCCCCCACCCCGGGTTATTCAAAACTCAGGATCCCTTTTCGCAGTGTTTTCCCAATCTGGAACTTCCAGTCCAGGGACATTCCTTCCCTCCTCACAGACCTTGGGTCTTTCTAGAAATCTCAAATGCTGGAATTTACTTCCTCTTACTCACAGATCCCAAGACCATTCCCAGTATTGCCAAGTCCCAGAAAAATACTTGCAGAACCTGGAGCAACACAGCAAGCCTCAGGATTTATCTTACCACTGCCAATTGCAAGGAGGCACCACCTATTACTCACAGACTCTCATTCTTGGTATTCCCAGGGTCTGGAAACCCCCAGTCCTCCACCCTCCTTCATCCTACCAGACCCTGAGGCCTCACTCTTAAGCAGCCATTAATGCCATAACCTGTTGCTAAAAGAAAGGACATGGAGAACCAGTCATATCATTCTAAAGGGTTCTTAATTAAAATTAACATTTTCTTCAGTAAGGTTGTAATGTAATGTGAAAAATTATGACATGAGAAAATACTTTTACATAGCATTTTCAATGATTAAAATTATTTCCAGAATGTTTCCATTGGAAATCTGTTCATATGAGAAGTCTGAACCTTGAGTTCCCAGCTGGTTCCCAGAGCCATCACGAAGTTGACAACTAATGTGTAATTCATTGTAATGTACAGAAAATATAAATATTAGAACTAAATATTTTATATTAAATAAACTAAGGAAATATATCTGCAGACTGTGGGTTTTCCCATTTTTTCCAACTCATTTTTTGCTTCTGTACATTGGCACACGACTTGTGGGTTTTCTCCCTGCGAGCATTTTGTGTGAAATAAAGCACAATTTGGACAAAGTCAATCTAGAGACTATGGATTATTTGCTGGGTGAGTTGCCTGTGTATTTTAGGAATCCCTTATTCTCCAATTTATTCAAAAAATAGCATATTCCAGATATGTTCCGAGTCTGATTCAAATTGTAATGGAGTGGGTTTAGAATCAACCATTTATGTCTGAAGGTTGGCTAACTGAGGAAGCAAGGCCCACACTGGAAGTTATATGAACGGCATGTACCTTCATTTTTTGCTCCACTTTACTGTAACAGCGGGCAGACACGTATGAGAACAATTTGCTGCAGAGACACCCAGTGCTCAAAGTGTGGAACTGAAACATAGAAAATAGGAGCAGGAGTAGGTAATTCAACCCTGCTCCACCATTCAATATGATCATGGCTGATCTTCTATCTCAATGCCATACTCCCACTCTCTCCCCATACCCCTTGACACCTTTAGAGTCCAGTAATCTATTTTATTCTTAAATATATTCAGTGACTTAGCCTCCACAGACTTCTGTGGCAAAGAATTCCATAGGTTCAACACCCCCTGAATGGAGAAGTTTCTCCTCCTCTTAGTCCTAGATGGTCTACCCCATATCCTGAGACTGTGACCCCTTGTTCTAGACCCCCAAGCCAGAGGAAACATCATCCCTGCATCTGGCCTGTCCAGCCCTGTCAAAATTTTATACATTTCAATGAGATCTCCTCTCATTCTTCTAAACTCCAGTGAATATAGGCCTAGTCGACCCAATCTCTCCTCATACAACAATCCTGCCATCCCTGGAATCAGCCTAGTGAACCTTCGCTGCTGTACCTCTATGGCAAGTATATCCTTTCTTAGGTAAGGAGACCAAAACTGTACACACTACGCAAGGTAAGACATCCTTGCTTCTACACTCAAGTCCCCTCACAATGAAGGCCAACACACCATTTGCCTTTTTAACTGCTTTCTGCACCTGCATGCTCGCTTTCAGCGATTGGTGTACAAGGACACCCAGGTCCCTTTATACATCAACATTTCCCAATCTATCACCATTTAAATAACACTAAAATTGTTTTTCCTACCAAAGTAGACAACTTCACAATTATCCACATTATACTGCATCTGCCATGTGTTTGCCCACTCACTCAACCTGTCTAAATCACCTTGAAGCCTCTTAACACCCTCATCACTCACATTCCCACAAAGTTTTGTGTCATCAGCAAACTTGGAAATATTACACTTGGTTTCCTCATCCAAATCATTGATAAATATTGTGAATAACTGTGGCCCAAGCACTGATCCCTGCAGTACCCCACTAGTCACCATCTGCCACTCCAAGAAAGACCTGTTTATTCCTACTCTGTTTCCTGTCTGTTAACCAAATCTCAATCCATACCAATATATTACCTCAATCCCATGTGCTTTAATTTTACATGATAACCTCTTATGTAAGACTTTGTCAAAAGCTTTCTGAAAATCCAAATACACCATATCCACTCTTATCTATTCTGCTAGTCCTCAAAAAAATTCCAGTAGCTTTGTCAAACATGATTTCCCTTTCATAAATCCATGTTGACTTTGTCTAAACCCGTTGATGTTTTGTAAGTGTCCTGTTATCACATCCTTTATCTTAACGACGTACTTCCGCTCTCCCCATACCCCTTAACACCTTTAGAGTCCAGAAATCTATCTATTTCCTTCTTAAATATATTCAGTGACTTGGCCTCCATAGCCTTCTGTGGTAGAGAATTCTATAGGTTTATCACTCTGAGTGAAGATGTTTCCCTACTACTGATGTTAGGCTAAACCGGTCTGTAATCCCCTGTTTTCTCCCCCACACTCCCTTTTTTAAATAGTGGGGTTACACTTGCCACACTCCAATCTGCCAGGACTGTTCCTGAATCTACAGAATTTTGGAAGATGACAACCAGCGCATCCATTATTTCCATGGCCACCTCCTTTAGTACCCTGGGATGTAGATTAACAGGCCCTGGAGATTTATTGGCTTTCAGTCCCATTAATTTCTCCAGCACTATTGTTTTAGTAATACTAATTTTTTTCAATTCCTCTTTCTCACTAGACTCTTGGTTCCCTAGCATTTCTGGGAAGTTATTTGTGTCTTCTTCCATGAAGACAGAACTAAAGTAGTTGTTTAATTGCTCTGCCATTTCCTTGTTCTATATATAAATTCTCCCATTTTGGACCGTAAGGGACCTACATTTGTTTCACTAATCTTTTTCTTTTTACATACTTTTAGAAGCTTTTAAAGTCTGCTTTTATGTTCCCTGCAAGTTTACTCTGACACTCTATTTTTCCCCTCTTAATCAATCTCTTGGTCCTCCTTTGCTGAATTCTAAACTGCTCCCAATCCTCAGGCTTGCTACCTTTTCTAGCAACTTTATATGACTCCTCTTTGGATCTAATACTATCCTTAATTTCTTTTGTTAGCCATGGTTGGGCCGCTTTTCCTGTGTTTTTGTGCCATAAAAGGAATGTATAACTGTTCCAATGCATACATTTGTTCCTTAAATATTAGCCATTGCCTATCCACCTTTGAATGAAGTTCCCCAATCTATCTTAGCCAACTCATGTCTCATATATCTTTGTAGTTTCCTTTGTTTGGATTTAGGACCCTAGTTTCAGATCGGACTACTTCACTTTCCATCCTAATGAAGAATTCTATTATGTTATGGCCACTGTTCCCTAAAGGACCCCGCACAACAAGATTATTAATTAACCCCTTCTCATTGCACAAAACCAAATCTAGGATAGCCTGTTCCCTAGTCAGTTCCTTGACATATTGGTCTAAAAAACCATCTCGTACACACTCCAGAAATTCAGATGAACACAAACCATTTTTAACTTGGAAGTAGAGTTACAGGCTATCGTGAATGAAAAGTGTGTCACAGGGTTGAGTGGTCTAATTGGTAAAAAAAACCTATTAGAGTGCCATTTACAAGTATCATGTGCAAATACAAATATAAGAGGTGTGGGCACAATTTACATTTAAAAGTCCATAAGCAATGTTGACATTACATGCTGATCTTAATGTATAGACAGTAAGTTTTTAATTATGTTAAAGTGATGATATTTCATGGGTAATTCCTCATGTCTGACTTTTACTTTATGTCCTAAAGACGTTGAATAATTTAAACTCCAGCATTTACAGAAGGTTGGTGAGGACAGTATCACATGGAGTTATGCCACGGTTTCAGTACTATTGGATTGTCGACAGGGAAAAAACAACTGGTTCACTCATTTTAGGAAAGGCAACTTGCCGTCCCATACCAATGTTGTTGACTCTTAACTGCCTTCTGAAGTGGCCTAGCAAACCATTCAACCAGTTCCTCGAAATAAAAGATAATTCAAGCATTTTTTTGGCACTAACATATGTTAGTGCTAAACTAGAACTGAGTTATTAACATTGTTTATGCTGAGCATCTGTCATTGCCATAAGGGTACACACACTGAAGCAAGTTTAGAAGATAAAATAATGTGAATCCACAGCAAGGCAATGCCTTCATTTTGCTTAGATTCTCAACCTAAAAGGCATTGGGGAAACTTGCTGGAAATAGGAAAAATCATACTGGTTTCAGGGAAATGGTTACTCCTTAAGTACATTCATGCACTCTCACACACATGCGCATAGAGTCATAGAGAGTCATTTACAGTGCAGAAGGAGGCTATTTGTCCCATTAAGCTCATGTTGGCTCTCTGTAAAGTAAACCAGTCAGTCCCATTTCCCTGCTTTATTCCCGTAGCCCTGCAATTCTATTTCCCTCAAGTACCCATCTAATTTCCTTTTGAAATCATTGATTGTCTCTGCTTCCACCACCCTTGTGGGCAACAAGTTGCAGGTCATTACCAGTTGCTGTGTCAAAAAGGTTCTTCCTCCCCTGCATCTCTTGCCCAAAATCTTAAATCTGTGCCCCCTAGTCCTTGTGCCACCAGCTAATGGGAACACTTTTTCCTCGACTACCTTATCCAAAACTGTTATAATCTTATACACCACTATTAAATCTCCCCTCAGACTACTTTGCTCCAAGGAGAACAACCTGAGCTTCTCCAATATAACCTTGTAACTAAAATCCCTGGAACCATTCTGGTAAATCTTCTCTGTGCCTTCTCAAGGACCCCCACATCTTTCCTAATGTGTGGTGACCAGAATTGGATGCAGTACTTTAGTTGTGGCCTAAACAGAGCTTTATAAAAGTTCAGCATAACTTCCCTGCTTTTGAACTCAATAACATGTAACTTATTAACACATGTACAAATTATGCATGCAAAGGCCCACCAATGCATCTATATTTTCACTGCTTGCACAAACATGAGTACAGAATCACCATCTGTCCATTCATACATAAATAGACCCATACAACCATAAACCCCAACATTTGCACATACCATTTATATTTTTGATTGCAAAGAGCTATGACTGTAGGAATTATGTTAAGAATTGATTTGGAATGAATATCATTGTCACCATGTGCACAGATCTGTTTGAGCCTGTGGTAATGGAATTTGAGACCCATCTCTAGTTCACGTAGTGGACAAAACTCTGCAAATTTTGAGGAAAAAGGACTTTTCTTTTTGGGAGAAGGCAGGAAGAAACTCGTCAAATGCTATCAATTTGTGATGAGCACAATTTCTATTCATCCTCTTTTATCCGAAGATAGAATCCTAATATTGCAAAAACAGAAATTGCTGGAAACACTCAGTGAGTCAATTAGTAGCTATGGAGAGCAAAAACAAAAATAAAAATGCCTGGAAAAACTCAGCAGCTCTGACAGCATCTGCGGAGAGGAACACAGTTAATGTTTTGAGTCTGTATGACTCTTCAACAGAACTAAGGAAAAATAGAAGAGAGGTGAAATATAAGCTGGTTTAAAGGGGGGGACAAATAGAGCTGGATAGAAAGGCCTATATTTGCCTCTGTGGAACATCTCAAAGTGGTTAACTTTGAAATGAATGAAATACTTTTTGAAATTTAGTCACTGTTATTTTGTAGGCAAGCAAAGCAGCCAAATTGGGCCCATCAAACAAACATCAAATGGCCAATTTATATATTTTCATAGTGTTGATTGGATGAATGTTAGCTTGTTCAGACTTTGAGTACAACCCAACTAATCCAAAGCATTGAAGAACTCCACCGTCTGCATCCTATCTACTGCTAAACCTCATTCTCTTATCACTATTGTCCATACTGATTTCCATTTACTCCCTGTAAAGATCCTTGCTGTTCTCATTTACAAATCCTTCCTCACCCTTATCGCACCTTACTTCTGCAACCTCTTCCAAAGACCTCTGCTCCTCTAACTCTGATCTCTTTGCACCCTCATTCTCCTGCTCTGTACAGTGCAGGGCTTTCACTCCCCTTAGATTTACACTGCAGAGCTCTTCCCTAAACCCCCCTGCTTTGCCACTTCCCTAATTCTTCTTGCACTAATGCTCAGCATATGCTTTCTCCTTTGTTGAGACATTAACTTAATTAAAGGTACTCTATAAATGCTAGTATTTATTGTTGCAAATGTGAAGCTTTTCATTGTAGCATTTCACTCAAGAAATTTGCAATTGCTGGTCATTTAAGGTGCAACTTTCTCCTCTGGTTTTGCGACTTATCACAGTGATGTAGATGGTAAGACCTTCACCTCCTTGGCAAATGGCAATTAATGGTAGTAGAGAGAACCTAACCCATATAGATACAAGTGAGTATAACTTACCAGTTGATCGCTGATACTCTTTATTATGTTTTTCAACTAAAGTATAATTTCAAATGAAATTAACATGCATAGATGCCAGCATAGAAACTTACAAAAGCTAACCTTTGGTCTCAGAACAACTCTGAATCATGAATTAAACGCTAAGATTTATTAAAGTAATTAATTCCACTGAAAGTGTGGGAAGACATTGGTCTTTCACTTAAGTTGTAACTACACTCAATACATGAAAGCCTAAAAGGGGACACAAGTGTTGGAGGCACAGGATTTCTTTAAATGTGTGACTGAGAAATTGCCTGCTTTTTGGATTTTTGGAATTTTCAAGGAATTTATAATCTGCATGGACTGACTCATTCCTCAGGGCAATGTCTTGACCAATCAGGGTAAAGCTGCCTGGTTTAAATTTCAAACAATGCTTGGCAGTTAACTGTCAGTCACCATCACATGGCTCTTTTTTCATCAATATACCCAGTTATTGAAATCTCCTTAAACACAATTCACGTACCACAGATTCTTCTTTGAAGTGAGTTCTGTGAGTCTCTTTGTTTATTTGAAGTTTCCTCCCTCCTATCCTCTCCCAGACAGAAACAGGAAAAATTATAATGGGCCAAATCTTCTGGTCTCCAGATGGTCTGAGACCGGACATATGACTGGAAATGTGCATTGGGACCCTGTGGAAGACTTGACACATGGACCTGCGTGGGAATTGCCTGGGAAGTTTCAATTCCCTTGCTCCCCTGGACTCTCCATGAATAGCTCAAAGTTGGAGACAGAGTTGGAGATTTCAGACAGTTCTGTGGTACTTTTACCCAGGAAATTTGATTAAAACCCAGTCTAACATCTGGGTAACTAAACAACTGACCCACCCACCCCACCCAGCACCACCACCCACACCAATCACCTCCTGACTACCTACCTGACTACCCTCCCTGTCCAATCCAATTACCTCTGACCCGACCTGACTATCCTCCCGATCTGTCTACACCCCTGACCTGACATTACCACCGACCGGGCCTGACTACATCCCTGGCCTGACCTGACTACCCCCACCAACACAACTACTCCCCAAAACCCGACCAGCCCCACTGACCTGACTATCTCCCGACCACCTAACTATCCCTATTGACTCACCCTCGACCAGCTGACTACCTTTCCGACCCAACTAACACCCCGAACCAACTTGACGTGACTTCACCCCTTGCCCTGACTACCCACTCAGCCACCTACCCACTTCACTCACCCACCTACTCCCCTACCCACTTAGCCACCTCACCAACCTCCGCACTCATATATCTCACAACTTACCCACCTCCTCAATGCACTCACCCAGTCAATAACATTCAAAGTGGACCTTTAAACTTACTATTCGGCAGCTAGTGCTGTAAAAAGGGGCATGTCTTGTCTTCCCCTAATTCTACTCGTCTCTGATGAAGTTCCCCGATAGATGCTGCACTGCACATTTCTGTGGAAGCTGAGTTTGAAAGACCCTGGTACAAATGTGCAGCAGCATAAAGTTGGGGGAATTTAGGAGGGCAGCGGCAATCCAATGATCATTACCGCTGCTCGGAAGATCCAGCCAATGAGGAATAAGGAAATGGTAGAAAAGTTGAACAATATTTTGGGCAGAATTTTAACTGCTAAAGAGAAGCGAGTTTGAGTGTGAGTAAGGGATTGAAGACCGGTAAAGTGGCATCAGGTGAGAAACTAACATAATCCCATCTGTATCTAGGTTTAACCTGGGCAGGTTTGTAGCAAGTGGGGAATCCCCATGCAGATATTGCATAAATCATTAAAATATGCAGAGACAATTAACTCAGAACCCAATCGAATCTTTCTTCATTTCTATTTCTCTACTTGATTTGACTAATTGATGCTATGGCCTACCCTGTCATGCCTCAGTTTCTTTTTCAATCCTTAAATCTCATTGGTTAATGGGATAGACTTTTGGCCCCATCTTTCGAAGATTCCATTGCTCCCGTTGTCAGCTTGCACTTCCAGCAGCTGAGGTTGCAAAATTTTCTTGAGCTGAAGGGTAAAGGGAAATGTCTTAACTAACAGGGCTCACTGTGCAATGCCACGCTCCAGTAATTTCTGAGCTGTTAACTCACTCAACGCGCACTGTGTCCCAAATGGGTTGTCTTGGTTCGTAGCTGTTAATATACTAACATTTTAAGCATGTAATAGGTATTTAGCCAGAGGTAATTAATCTGACGTCCTCCGAGTAACATTCTCGACAAGGCTTACAGATTTATCAGCCTGCACTATCACAATCTCTCAGGTTTATTATATTTAAGATTTTCCCAAGCTCCTAAATGGTCACATAGGTTTCCACTCTCACCAGGAGTTAATGACACTCCAAACGAACATGACCAGAGGAAGCAGTGCTAAGGGCCGTTCAGCAGAATCACAGAGTCATATGGTATTTGTTAACACTCTGATATTTTTCATAATGTGTTATAGTAACAGCATTAATATTTTGTATTTTGAAATGCCCTGCTTCACAGCACCAGTTTCAAAGATGGCATTAAAATATACATTTATAAGAATAAATTTCTACTTCAGTTGGAGTGCAAAATGAATAAAAGGGGATTAGCTACCTGATATGCACCTTGTCAGACTTTCATTTCCTTGGAAACAATAAAACAGAATATCGGGCAAGGTGTATAATGGGTGGCACTCTGCTACCATCTGTTGTATACCCTGCCCAGTTTGAATTGCGCTTCATATATATATTTTAAATAATAATTAAATTACAACCATACCACAATTTATAACTAAGGATACTAGATTGGTCAATGGATTTGACCTACATTTTTGTTCTCTGATCAAGCTATTTATAAGTGCAAATGTAAATTGTTTCCAAAGGGAGGAATTCATTAAAAAAAAATAAAGGGAACGTTTGCAGCTTATCAAAATACCTTCACCATAACATCAAGTCCAAATGCTAAGAAAATGGGAGCATCCTGTCTAAGGCCTGATGATGTAATGGAAAACAAGACTTTCCTGTGAAAATAAAGTCATTAATTGGAATCCGATACGGTAATCAAGCTAATTGTGTCAGTTTGTGTATGTCAATTTTTTTAATTCTTTGGCTTTTAACTAGAGTGTTTGGCTCTCAAACTGGTCCTCATTCCAAATGTCACATTGACCCCACTCATTTCAGACCAACATTCTTTGTACATTCAATTACATTGAATTTATTTTAGATTTTTACTCTGTATATGCAGGTCAAAAACTGCAAAGTTTTCTTGAAACTAAGAAAACTAAAATAAAACAGCTTTCGTCATCTCTATATTGTCAATTCTCAAATAAGCTTAAAATTATGGTTCAGGTTCAAATCAATATTTTGAAGAAAATTAGTTCCTGCAATTTTATGGGTATGGGGTTTTCCTATTCATCAGTAGGTCCTAGGATAATGTAGAAAGCTAATGGAGTTGCGGGGAGTGGGGTGGTGGTGGGGGTGGGGGTGGTTTCTGGAGGGATGGGAGAAGCTAAAGATAATTTTAAGGAAAAACACCAGAATTAACTCTCAAGGTAATGGTGGGGCTAACAGCAGTCAGCATTATTCATGGACAAATCTTTCAGCAACTTCAGGTGAGGGAAAATGCCTGGACAAGCACAAAATCTCAGGAAGTTGTTGACCAAGATGTGCCGATATATTCATTAACTTTCCAAAACTGGCATCTCGCTGTCTGACTCATTGTTCAAATGCATTGAATGGCATGAAGTTCATGTACTTCGACAGTAGATACAAATTAAACTTGCCATCAAAAGTCAGAGATTGTCCATTTCAGTCCAAGTATATTTTTTAATGGTTTGATAAGTTTTAATTATTGCCAAACAAACTCTCTGGCATTGAAAATTAACTTATACTAGGGTGGAGCCTCATTCCTTTGGCTTCTAAATTTTGGAAGATTTTTTTAAAAATTAAATTACATTTTTAAAAACTTTATCTTTGTCTTTTTTCTCTCTCTTTCTCCTAATTCAATATTTATTTCCCTTTATTTAGCTTTCTGTGCCAAATCTGACATTGATTATGATCCAGTTAGGAACCGCTAACATTTAAAAAAATAAATCCAAATACCTTGTTTTAAGCAATAGAACCACACCACAAGATTTCACTTTTTAAAAAACAAAACACAAACTTTATTGTATATAAAAGATTTAAACAAAAAGGCACTACTAACGTAACAAGATGGTTTATAACTTAAGCTATTATGCGCTCAGGTTTACTTCCTACTTCCCCCAAGAATTCTCTTATAAGATACATCAATCTTAAAGGTATGTACTTTTGTAGAGACCACCCATAAGTATACCACAGTCCTCTGGACAAATTTAGTCAGCCCAGCTATTCTGAGGTAAAACTTTCTTTCAGCCTCTCTTGACTGTGGAGGCCTCAGTCCCTTGTTCTGGTTACTTTTCCAATTCTTCCAAGCTAATATGCTGGTTACTTTCTTTTGCAATAAGACACAGCAAGGTCGACTGTAGATTCTCCCACTAACTTCAAACCAGGCAATCTTCCAGCTTCTGTTCCTCACAAGATTCAAACTGAGATTAAGCCTCACCCACCTTCCACATGGTCAATGATGAAGTTAGTGTTTTACTCTGCTTAGAGTGCAAGTCTATCTAATGATCATTTACCATGGATAACTTCTCTCCGTCATCTGCAAACCAGATGAGGTCCAAACTGCAACTAAAAACCTCTCCCAGCAAAGATCCAGATAAATTGAAACCAGCTAGAGAGCCTTCCTAAGCTCTACCCATCTCCATGACAACATAGCCTGCTCTGAGCTATTTTCAAATCACTCTTTAAGTTAATTATCTCTCATTTACAATTTCTCCAGCTAATTAACCCCCACAAGCTGTTTTATAGCTCTATCTCTTCTATTCCTACTTGATTAAACAAACATAGGTAGCATTCTGAACCACCATTTCTTTAGGCATTCTGGCAATTACTAAAGTCTAGCACTTTAATTACCTTCATAGCAATAATCTTCCCAGAACTAAACATTACCTCCAAAATGTTAACATGAACCATGAACTAGGCATTCACTACACATTGGCCACTTCAGACTCTGTACTGTTCCATCCTCAGTCCTTCAACCTGATTGGTTCAATCAGATTGGATCCCAGATCCTCTGTAAAGGGCACTATGCTGTTTGAATAGCAATTTGCAGGACAAAAACTCATGGAAATTAAAGAGGTAAGGGCAAGTCTAACAAAAGAGAGAAGCCGTTCTTTCGCCAGTTGCAATAAATTCTGGCTGAATGACTTCTGTGTAATTGAAGGTAAGATGCCTCCTACTGGCATAAAACTGAATTAATTATGAGAATTTGTAATAGTTTTAAGATTATTCAGCCCATATTTATGTAACATATATTCACAGAATCACAGAGAAGAAGAGGCCCTTCGGCCCATCGAGTCTGCACCGACACGTGAGAAACACCTGACCTACATACCTAATCCCATTTACCAGCACTTGGCCCATAGCCTTGAATGTTATGACGTGCCAAGTGCTCATCCAGGTACGTTTTAAAGGATATGAGGCAACCCGCCTCCAGCACCCTCCCAGGTAGTGCATTCCAGACCGTCACCACCCTCTGGGTAAAAAAGTTTTTCCTCACATCCCCCCTAAACCTCCTGCCCCTCACCTTGAACTTATGCCCCCTTGTGATTGACCCTTCAACTAAGAGGAACAACTGCTCCCTATCCACCCTGTCCATGCCCCTCATAATCTTGTACACCTCAATCAGGTCGCCCCTCAGTCTTCTCTGCTCCTACGAAAACAACCCAAGTCTATTCAACCTCTCTTCATAACTTAAATGTTTCATCCCAGGCAACATTCTGGTGAATCTCCCCTGCACTCCCTCTAGTGCAATCATATCCTTCCTGTAATGTGGCGACCAGAACTGCACACAGTACTCCGGCTGTGGCCTCACTAAGATTCTATACAACTCCAACATGACCTCCCTACTTTTGTAATCTATGTCTCGATTGATAAAGGCAAGTGTCCCATATGCCTTTTTCACCACCCCACTAACATGCCCCTCTGCCTTCAGAGATCTATGGACACACACGCCAAGGTCCCTTTGTTCCTCAGAACTTCCTAGTGTCATACCTTTCATTGAATACTTCCTTGCAAGTTACTCCTTCCAAAGTGTATCACCTCACACTTTTCAGGGTTAAATTCCATCTGTCACTTATCTGCCCATTTGACCATCCCGTCTATATCTTCCTGTAGCCCAAGACACTCAACCTCACTGTTAACCACCCGACCAATCTTTGTGTCATCCGCAAACTTACTAATCCTACCCCCCACATAGTCATCTATGTTGTTTATATACATGACAAATAATAGGGGACCGAGCACAAATCCCTGTGGTACGCCACTGGACACTGGCTTCCAGTCACTAAAGCATCCTTCTGCCATCACCCTCTGTCTCCTACAACTAAGCCAATTTTGAATCCACCTTGTCAAATTACCATGTATCCCATGTGCGTTTGCCTTCTCTATAAGTCTCCCATGTGGGACCTTGTCAAAGGCTTTGCTGAAATCCATATAAACTACATCAACTGCACTACCCTCATCTACACACCTGGGCACCTCCTCAAAAAATTCAATCAAATTTGTTAGGCATGACCTCCCTCTGACAAAGCCATGCTGACTATCCCTGATCAAACCTTGCCTCTCCAGGTGGAGATAGATACTCTCCTTCAGAATTTTCTCCAATAGTTTCCCTACCACTGATGTGAGACTCACTGGCCTGTAGTACCCTGGCTTATCTCTACAACCCTTCTTTAATAGTGGAACCACATTAGCTGTTCTCCAGTCCTCTGGCACCTCCCCTGTGGCCAGAGGGGTATTAAAAATTTGGGCCAGAGCCCATGCTATCCCCTCCCTTGCCTCCCTCAGCAGCTTGGGACACAAATCATCTGGACCTGGAGATTTGTCCACTTTTAAGCCTGCCAACACCTCCAATGCATTGTCACTCCCTATATCAATTTGCTTAAGAACCTCATGGTTTCTCTCCCCAAATTCGATACCTTCATCCTCATTCTCTTGGGTGAAGATGGACGTGAAGTATTCATTCAACACTCTAGCGATGTCCTCTGGCTCCACCCATAGATTGCCCCCTTGGTCCCTTATGGGCCCTACTCTTTCCCTGGTTATCCTCTTCCCATTGATATACTTATAGAATATCTTGGGATTTTCCCTACTTTTACCAGCCAGAGCTTTCTCATATCCCCTCTTTGCTCTCCTAATTGCTTTCTTAAGCTCCACCCTCCACTGTCTGTACTCCACTAATGCCTCTGCTGATTTGCTTCCTTTGTACCTGCTAAAAGCCTCTCTTTTCCTTCTCATCATAACCTGAATATCTCTGGTGATCCATGGTTCTCTGGGCTTGTTACTCCTTCCTATCACCCTAGAGGGAACATGTTGAGCCTGTACCCTCCCCATTTCCTTTTTGAACACCCCCCACTGCTCCTCTGTAGATTTCCCCACAAGTAACTGTTCATATTACTGGGTAGAAATTTATTATTAAATGAATGTACATGTTTCAGGCAATAGCATCTTTAGAATCTGACTATAAACTTAATTATGGCATCTTACTATAGAAGCAAATAATAGGTAAAAGTCAATACTGAAGATAGAATCATAATGACAATATTTGGTGTTAAATGTTTATTTTAAATTAAGAGGAGAAGCAAGAATGACTACATTCAATAACAAGGCCATACCTGACTGTGCACGACAGCAAGGACCAAAAGGGATAGGTGAATAGGGACACTATTAATTCAGGTCTGCTGTAGACAGCTTCCCAGATTCAGTGGTGTCAGCCTCCCTTGTAAGTACTCTAAATGTCTTACATTTATGAGAGTTGATGTACTGCATCAATTTACATGTCATTGTGACCCAAGGGTTTAAAAATAATGCCTCATGTGACCTAAATAGATTTATGTCTTTCGCACAAACATTTCTTCAAAATCGCTCTGAAGCCAGAATAGGTGCACACACACGGCACCCTATGCTTGACCATAGGTGTGCCTGTAAAATGAGTGTGGTGCCTTTGAATATTTGGTTTCATTTATTTTAAAAAAACAACAGATGATTTTTAGAGATCCACTCCTGTTATCTTTTACCTTGGGGTCGCTTTGCTCGCGAACCGGTTGCATGCTTATCTGATGGCAGGCGAGTCGATTACAATATACGGTAAATACAGAGACCAATATGAAATGAAGCACATGCTATTTATTTACTCAAACAACAGGACACTAACATGATGTGTGCTTCTTCGACCAGATCCTACTCTCGACTAACATTAACATGGTAGCCCACTCTACACAGCTAGTGTGTCTTACAGTTACATGGTCAATCTGCTCACAGTATCTTAAAGGTGTATTACACCTCAGATTACCACATTGCTCCCCCTTTACTTGAAAGTACATTTTACAATATATTTACAAAGATGAACTATTTACAAATTCAGTCTCTCAGGAGGCTTTTTCAAACGTGTCGACCGTCGTAGTTCTACAACTTTGGATGGTTTATCTGAGGCCTCTCTCTCAGGAGTTATCTGTCCATTAGGCTCCCCAGTAGGAACCTGTAAGTTTGTCTCTTCGACTCAGGTTCTACGGGTTCTACAGGTACTTCCAAAGCAAGAGGAGTACCTTCTACCTATGGTGTAGACTCCAACGGAAATGTTTTCACTCTATTTTGGGCCCCATTGAATGTATGCCTGCCCCTCCCCTCCTAGTTCAACAATATGAAAGGCAACTGTCAGGCAGGTTCTGAGAATTAGGATGTTGGGCAAGGCTAAATGCAACATGGAATGATCAGCTTCCTGTTGTGTAAAAAAAAAAATTTGGAGCCTTGTTAATAATTTTACTTTCTCTTCCTGCCTATCTTCTTTTGATGGGTTTTCTTCTTGGCAGCGCTGACTTTAATCTCGGCTTCCTCTTCAACTTCCCTATTGGCCACACTAGGCTCAGGTTTGAGCTAAACTTGAGTGAACTCAGTGGTTGAGTCTTCCAGCATTTCCTCATTTGTCAGCTCCTTTGAAAACTCAGGGGACTCTATTTTTAAAGCTTCCTGGCTTCCATATAGATAGTTCTTCAGTTCTTCCATTTCTTTTTTATATCTGTTAGTTGTTTCCTGGAGAATCAAGCATTGTTGTACTTTCTTGGCCAATTGATTCTTCATATTGGCCAGAGATATATGGAATTCTTTCTGTTCTTCCTCATGCATTTTTAGTGGTATAAATTGGGATCTGAGGGAATCTTGCAATATGTGAAAGTCCTTCAGCAGCTTATCTTTTTCTTTTTGGAGGTTACTGATTTCAACTTGAACTTTATCCTGAAGCATCACCTCCACGAGTTCCTTCTGTTGAGTCTTTACGTGATCCTTTTTCCAAACAGTAACATTTCCTGCTTCTGATTGAGATCTCAGTAATCTCTCAAGATTGATCTCTCTTACCCAGTTTCTTCCGAATAGACTCAGTCCTATGTCTTCTATCGCCATGATGGGCAGATTTGCAGGCTGGCTTCTATATTGTACTGGAATCTTGCACATACCTTTTACCTGTATGTTTTCGCCAGTATATGTCTTTAGTCTGCCATCTGAGTTTTCCAGCTTTAGTGGCCTCCTCCTTTCAGATACTTAAACATGTGTTCCCCTATGACTGTCGTGGATGCGCCTGTATCCACTTCCATTCGAATGGGTTTTCTGTTGACTTCAACTGTCATGTAGATTGGCTTTGCTTTACGCATTTTTAAGTTGTGTAGCGAGTAAGTACTCTGTTAAGACACTGTTTCTTCTGGCTCTTCCATTATATAAATTTCACGACTTCTGCAATTTTATTTGAAATCTGTCCTCAATCTTTCTTTACAATATCGCATAATGTGCCCATTGCAATGGCAGTAGAAACACTTGGTTCTTTTAAATTGTCGTTTGTTTGTAGGCTGTCTATTATGAATGTGGTGTTTATCCGTTAAGCCATTGCTTTTTGCTGGTCTGTTAATGGCAGCTGTTTCCCGCCTTTCTGCGGAGCCCTTTGCTTCCCAGCCAGCGCTTCCCTCCCCTTGTGGAGAACGGCGCCATTTTGTGCTCCCTTGATTTCTTCTGAGTCCCTGACTGCGCTTTCCATTGCAAGTGTCAACTCCAGCGCCTTGCTGAAGTCTAAATTTGTTTCTGACAACGACATTTTTTGTATGGCGTCTTCGTTAATCCCACACACGAATCGGTCTCTTAACATGTCATTAATCAATGTCCCAAACTCTCAGTGCTCTGTCAATTGTTTTAAGGCTGCTGCATAGCAAGCAACTGTCTCTCCAGGGGTGCGACACCTCAAATTGAATTCAAAACCCTGCGTTGTTACTGAGGGTTTTGGTTGGAAATGGCCTTTCACTAGATTCACCAACTCATCAAACCTCTTGGAATCTAGGGTGTTGGTTGCCCATAGACCGTGAATTAGGTCATACGTTTTATTGCCACATGTCGACAAGAGAATCGATCGCCTCCCGCAATATGTCACTAGCCAAAAAAAAAGCGCTCTTAACATTCTTAAAATGTTCAATATAATGTGACCAGTCATCGGTGGTCTGATCAAACAGTTCGATGCGGCCAAATGGTAACATACTGGAGGGCGATAGTTTTGACGATTATGGTGAGGGCTTACAATTGTAATGCACTTACAATCGGCCTGCAGGGCACAGCTAATTCACTACGTTTGAGTTTTTGTGGCTTTCCTTGATGTTGTCGACTGGTCTAGTTTTTCCTCGTCGCCAGACATTACGTTTTACCTTGGGGTCGCTTTGCTCATGACCTGGTTGCACGCTTGTCTGTCAGCAGGTGAGTCGATTACAATATTCTGCAGATGCAGAGACCAATATGAAATGAAGCACATATTATTTATTTACACAGACAACAGAGCACTAACATGATGTGTGCTTCTCCAACCAGACCCTACTCTAGACTAACATTAACATGATAGCCCGTGCTACACAGCTATTGGGTCTTACAGTCAGGTGGGCAATCTGCTTACATTCTCTTAAACAGCTTCCAAGGCTGGGAGCCAATGATCAATCCTGAATTGGGGGCACCTCAGAGGTCAGCTAGCTGTTAATTTTCGGTCCAAAAGGAGGGTGAGAGAAAATACCCTACATTTTCAGAACATTTGAAATGGTCTGTTGAGCAATACTACTGAGTGTTTACTATAAGACTTGTGTTAGCTAAGCCTATCTGTTGATCTGGTTCTGCACTTAAATGGACTAAAAGCAAATATATTTATCCTGGGAAGGGATTGTATATATTATTCTATTTCTTATTCAACAGGAGAGGTTTGAACTTAAGTGTCACATGTGTGCTTTTGTTATAATTATTGCTCTGCACATTGTCATGTACGCTGAACTTCACAATGTTTTAAAATGACCCTTTAACTTAAAGTAGAGCGATTATTTATGAAAAGGAGGAAGGTGAATTCATGTTAAAAAGCTCAATTCTAAGAAATGCCCATGTGATCTCAGGTTGTCATGGGGAGCGAAACCCAAATAGAAACTCATTGAGGTGTCAAGTGGTAGTTTTTAGTGCCTTTCACATGAATTCACAGAACAGAAGGAAAGCTACTGCTGAGACACAGGGAAAACTGTAACTGGTGAAGCAGGGAAAACTGCTTGTTTTAAAGACCACGCAGGATGCTTTTAAGAGTTCCGTTTCTTTGCAAAAGAAAAAAAAATTGAACAAATGGGGCTCTTGAAGATTATGGGAATGGGGAGTGTCAAGGCTGGTGATAGTTGGATCATGAAGACTCAGGCAGAGTGGCACGATTGTTGAGGGACACTGGAAGTTTAAATGGGCATGGCGGGGTGGGGTGACCCTCTTCTGGGAGTGACTTTGAGACTGTTGCTTTAATGCTACATATCTGCCAGAAGGGTGGCATAGAGTAAAAGTGTTTTGTAAGGTATATTTTGGTTGCATTAGTGCAATTTTCTTTGGCTTGATATATCAGTTGTCTATTAATTAATGTTTGATCTATGTTGATTTTAGTTTGCTTGTTACAGTAAACGTGTTAAAAAGCAAAAACCTGTCCACCGGTTTCTTTCCATTGACGTCATGCAAATTCCTTTCTCTACGAGCATCATTACAATATTCTTCTGGTGTCTGTATTATAAAACAATTTAATAATTTGTATCTATCTTCTTTCACTAAAGTGTTTTCAGCTCACTGATTTGAAAGATTGGAAAAGTCCATTTAAAAGAGCTAATACTTAGTTCAGATTACAAAGGACTACTATTGCAATGCCCCCAGGCTATTTTATTGATCAGATATTAGGCAATAAAAACACACTTCACAATGTAAAATGGGAATCACTTATGGGAGTGACCAATATGTCTGAATCTGAGTTATTTAAGGCAGACCTCAAATTGGTAACAGTAATATGCACGGAACTTTCAACAGATAGCGTTTGAGTGAAGATATTGGTACACCAGGTAGTTCCCCCAGATTAGATTTAAATTGGCAGCAGTATTAAAATAGTGAGGTATGGAATAGCATAAAGGTAAGTCTTAAAAACCAGCTAAAGCTGATGCAAAATCTTCAAAAGAGCTGACAAAACTACCCCCTAAAAAGAAAATTGAAACTTGTCTTGAAAATAGCCCTTATGGCACATGGAAACAAGGAAAGTAAAGAAGTGGGTGACTTTCCACAGGGCTTCTCCTGCTGCACCACTGTAACTTTGCGGGAAATTTTGTAGAAACCCTACTGAAGCATGGAAAATTATATAGATGGAGTGGGAAAAGCCCGAGAGAAGTACTGAGCACAGAAGGACACTGGGACATGGATTCGTTATATTATAAGCCACAGGTAAATGTAACATTTTAATGCAGTTTGTAACAAGTGAATTTAAAATGACCAGAGTGATTGTGGTGAAGGCTTGTAATGTATTTTCTAGTGCAGTCTGGAGACATATGCTTCCTTGACACACCCCAGCTAAGAAAATGTTAATACCCGATTCCTTTTTTTTTGGCGTTTTTTTTTTGTATTTTGGTATGCTAATGTAATTCTGCTTTCAAACCCAAATCTAAACTGTTGTGGAAGAAATGCAGATATTTCAAACATGACAAGCAATTTTAGTATAACTTTAACAGCCCACATTTCCTCATGAATGTTGAGAAGTCTAATGTGGACATTGCTGGCTCCCTCGTGGTTTCGGAATGGTAACATATGCATGGCAACAAAGCTCAACTCACCCAGAAACCTATAATAACAGTACACTGTAGTAAAATCTGAAGTATGACTTCCTCAAAAAATAAAATCCCCCCTATACTCCAATTCCACTTCCCATTTTCTTTCCCAACCATTTCCTACAAGACAATAATTATTCATTTCCCAAAAGTTCCTTTGAGGGAAATACATAAGTACATATTAGCAACTTTTTCATCACATATAATTTTTTTGGTAAATGCAAATACAAACATGCCTAACTGTCAGAAACCACCAGCTTAATAGATCACACATGAGAGTGGAAGGGCTGCATTTTTGCAGTATTGGCTTTCGGGGCAAATACCACAGAGGAAATATTCCTCTTTAACAACACATTTCTTTTTTGACAAAGAATTCCTTTTTTTAAAAATGGACTGTAAGTTATTTACCTCTTTTAGATTATGTTGTTAAGAACGGCCATTTGCATTTTATGAAGCTGCTACACATACAGTTGTGTATTTGCAAATTTGGTGAAGTCATCGTATGATTAAGGGTAGATTCACAAATACTTTATTAAGTCCATTGTATGCTTGGGCACATTGATTAATATTTTTTGAGCATGTACCTTCCCATACAGTTTATGGAGTCATTGTGAAGTACTGTCAGTTCAAGTTTAATTTAAAGCAGGTGACAAAATTCAATTCACTCCCGTTACAAAGACTGCAGTTTTGCATATTTGAAATCCCACATGTATTGGGAAATTTGGTTTCACACACGGCTTTTGAGTCTGTGCTACTTTGCCACACTATTCTACTCTAATTCCTGGGGCCTAGAGGATTCCCAAATTGTGGCACATGGGCTTCAGCATTGACCTATGAGGTGTAAGCGTAAACCTGTTGATTGATCTAAGATTGTTCATCGGTCTGCAATCTGTGGGGGTTTAAATAAACCTTGCCATGGACAGGAATGATGGATGATATCTAATCATATACAAAAATATTTCTATCTAACAAAATCACCAAAGGAAAATGCTATTTGTTACAAAGCCTGAATATTACGGAGAGCAACAGGGTGATTGCAGAATGTTACATTGGGCAGAATCATCTCAGATTTGCACAAAGTGCAGTAGCGGGTGGGAAAAAGGACGTTTTACCCGCCAGCCGCAATGGTGGGTTTTCGTGCCTTATCGTCCCATTCCCAGCACCAGGGCTCTCCCAAGGAGGATGCAGGGCCTGGGGCAAGTCACACTGTGTTGGTCCCCCGTAACATTTTTAGGTAAATTTCCTCTGACGGCTGGGCCCCTGAGTGTGTGTGTGAGAAGGAGCACCAGCAGCGTCCCAGCTACTGAGCGCTCGGTTACAAGCACGCACTGCACTATCGACTGTGATAACTGTGTCGCACCTGAAACTATACCTTGCTTCCAAGGCCAAACAAAATTGTTGGCTCTCCTTTTGTTAAGGAGAAATCTGTGATCTCTATGGGATTCCGTTGTAACATTTTTATTAACACACCCGACACACCAACTGTGGAGAAAACTTAAAGACCGGAATTTTCCAGGCCCTCACGCTGGTGGAATCTTCTGGTCCTGCTGGAGACTTCAATGGCTCACCGGCCCTGCCACGGGGGTGGGGGGCGGGGGGGGTGGGGTGTGCAGGGAGCTGGAGAATTCCGGCCTCAATGTCGGAGTGAGGGCATTCACTGCGTTCAACTTTAAAAAACAAAATTACAAACACGATGCAATAAATAATTCGGCTTTTTAAAAAAAAAATGACTGTCCATCTTCCAATGTTAAGCAAATGTTGGTTGCAAGTGTGTACGGGAAGAAAAATAAAACAAGAAGCAGAGGGTTTCAATTGCCCGGGACCAAAAATAAACACAACAAGTGAGTGACTTACTCTGCAGGTCGGATGCTATGAGCTATATGCTCGCTTTAAAGACAACCAATTTGGAATAGTTCATCTTGCTCCTCTGCAGTGAATGAGAGCTGGAATAAAAGTTGCTCCGCGCTACCACCGAGGTCAGTACTGCCGTCTCCAAGGGTGATGGACAGTGCTGAGCCTGCACCGCACTTCCGGTCGCCCAGCCTTGGCAGGGATTTATCCCAGTTCATGTGGTTTTAATCTGCTTTCTCTTCTACCCTTTTATGAGTTTTGGAGAAGGGATAGCTGCTTTGTTTATTCACTTATATCCACCAGTTAACACTCATTTTGAGCTTAGAGTGCGAGAGGCAGCAAATCAGCTAGTATGTAAACACGGGCTGTATTACGTCTGACACCGTGATGTTGAAGCGTGGGGCCCCCCAAAGCATGGGGCCTGGGGCGGTTCCGCCGAATCATCGTACCCTTGGGATGGCTCAGCCCGGCACGTCCCACCTCATTAATAATGCATTCCCGGGATCACTGGCAGGGCAGCCTCTGATTTGCCTCCCCAAAGTCACCTCAGGCCATATGAAAAGGTCGCCCTGCAGACAGCTAGCACTCTATAAGGGATTGGAAGCTGTTGGAAAGTTATGGCTGCCAAAAGGAGGAAACATACAATTGGGCGGCGAGGATCTGGACCGTCCCCGTATTGACGGTGAGGTTGGTGGTGCTCGATCAAGTGGGGATCCAGCAGTGCAAGATCTATCAGACAACCATGCTGTGAGTCAATTCTCCTGTTTTTCAGACACCGGCCATACACTAATTAGCATTCCTTGCTTTCGCAGACACATATGGGAAACAGTCGAGGGGGGTCCACGAGCCAGGTCCTTGACACAAGCCCTGAAGACACCTCAGAAGAAGAATCTGCTGAAACCCTCATTGAAGTCCCATCACAGCGCTCACCCACTCCCTCCACCAGCGCAGAAACACACACCTCGGTGGGACCTAGTTCTAGAGTAGTCTCTGAGTCACAATCTGGTGAGCACATCGCACTGTCTGATCCATAGCAGGCGGAGGCAGGAACTTCCCAGGTTTCCGGCACTCGGAGTACTGCTGAAGGCCATAAAACTGCTCAGTCCGAGTCAGGTGAGGAGCCTCTCGACTCGGTCATACTTCAGTTGCCAGACCTGCAAAGGCAAGCTTGCAAACATCAGGAAGGGATGTCCGCTGCACTCCTCAGATTGCAAGACACAACGGAGGAGTCCAAACACTTTCAGGCTGAGGAGATAGTGCAGGCATGCCAATGCATCGAGGGTCAACACTGGTAGGATGGCAGTTGCCATGGAGACCTTGGTCCAGGACATTGGTCCTGCACTGCTGCGCAGGCTGAACTCCATTGCTGATGCCATAGTTGACCTCCAACAATGTCAACGCTACAGCAGTGTAGGGTAGCTCGATTTCCCTCCAGCTTCGCCTTCTCCCGAAGGAGTGAGCCAGGACCCTTGGGCACCCATAGGGAGGAGGATCAGCAGGTGCACGCCCCGTGGCCATCCACCCAGTTGACTCCATTAGTGTCCGGCCCATCCGACTCCCCTCTTCTTGTGACCCCAGCAACTCCAGCTCCACAGGCCGAGGAGGATGCCACTGCCATGCAGCAGGACCTCAAAAGCAGGCCGGGGCCCTGAAGATCTTGGCCCTACAGAGGATGCCTATCAAGGGCATATCAAGGCTGCCTCCACCTCTGCTGTGGATGTCGGGGGAGTACCAAGATGTAGCGGCAGGGTTAGGAAGGTGAAGAAGATATGGGTGCACTTTGCACTTAATGTTCACTATTGTAAGTGAAGTCCCAAGAATGTCTCCTTGCCTAGGGCTCCATGTTATGATGAGCAGTGTTCGTGTCATTCAGATGTGAAACCTTGGTTCCTGCACAATATAAAGGCAGGTGTCTCAGTCCAGGGCCTCTTCCCTGTTTAGTGTGTAACCTGTGGACCAAAGTGATGGTCCGGCTTCACACTCACCGGACACATTAGTGATGCCTGCACCTCGATGGTGCTTGTCATTGCTGCCAGAATGTTGTGGGCAGATGTCACAGAGTTCTGTCATTCTCACTGTGTGCTCTCAGCACCTTTGAGGTGGGGCCAGCCCCCCATCTCTTCAGCATCTGTGACCGGTGACACTGTGCTCCTGAAGGTGACAGGTGCTGAAGGCTGACAAAGGATCAGGTGCATTTAAAGTTTCACAGCTGCGTCTCCATGATTTGACCTTGATCACAGAGCGCAAGCGAGCTGCCCTCAGCCAGACAGGAGTCAAACATTCACAGACGCAATGTGAAGATCTATGGAGTGTCCTCACTACATGTTGTCATCATCCTCCTGGAATCTAGTGACTATTAGGGTCTCCGCTGCGTCTCCATGACATGTGCCTGAGCACTAAGGGTATTTGCACTGCCATCAGCCACACAGGAGTCAAATGTTTACAAATGCGAGGCGAGGATGTCAAGACTGCCCTCACTGCATCTCGTCACCATCCTCCATGAATCTTGCCACTATGAGGGCCTCCAGAGCACACCTTCTTCGTCTGGCCAGTGCGATGGCCTCATCACCGGGATCTTCGCCTTTGAGGACTTTATCATTGTCATCCCCTTCGATGTCCTCCTCATCGGAGGATACGTGCAGCTCCATCTCCTCCTCAGACAGGTCTTCCCCACTTTGCAGCACCAGGTTGTGGAGCACGCAGCAAGCGATGACGATGTGTGACACCCTCTGCGGACTGTATTGCAGTGTTCTACCAGGCCTTTCGAAGCACTGGAATCTCATTTTCAAAATGCCTATTGTTTGCTCCACCAAAGTTCAGATCACAGCATGAACCTCATTATAATGTCGCTCTGCTGCAGTCTGAGGCTGCAGCATGGGTGTCATCAGCCACGTCCTCTGTGGGTAGCCTTTGTCTCCTAGGAGCCAACCCTGCAGCCTCTCTGGACCCTGGAAGATGTCAGGGATCTGAGCCCTGCTAAGGATGTAGGAGTTGTGGACAGTCCCTGGGAATCGTGTGCACACCTGTAGGTTGCGTTTGTGGTGGGCACACACCAGCTGAACATTCAGTGAGTGGAAGCCCTTGAGGTTGAAGTAATTAACTGCTTGTTGCCACGGAGATCTCAGCACCATGTGAGCGCAGTCGATGGCACCCTGCACCTGTGGAAAACCAGCAATCTGCGCAAATTCCAGTGCTCTTGCTTCCTGGCTTTCCTGATCTCTGGCGAAGTGCACAAAGTTCTGTGCCTTCGTGAAGATGGCATCCATGACTTCCTGGATACACTTGTGCGTGGAGGCTTGCGAGATCCTGCACAGGTCACCTGTGGAGCCCAGGGAGGAGCACAGGGGTATAAATTGAGTGACGTGGTCACTTTCACAGCCACTGGCAGTGGATGCCCTCCATATCCTCGTGGCGACAAATCCTGCAGCAGGTGGCAAATGTGACCAACCAGTTCTTGGCCATCTGTAGGAATGACAAGTGCATCCTGGGTCTAGCAGGGTACCTCCAAGTGATGGATCTCTGTGGATCTTCAGCTGTGTGTACAGCAGGCCCTGCCACCCTTCATCTTGAGGGAGGTGCTCCTCCCTTTGCCAAGCCAGGCACTTCCGCCGCTCTCTTCTTCTCCTCTGCTCCCTGTAAACCATGAGACATGCCGCTAAATCACCAGGCTCCATGATCTTAATGTTGTCCTCCTGCAGGAACAAAGAGAGAGACACGTGGGTTAGCATGGGTGTCTTAAGAACCCCTCTTAGCTAAGTCTCTAGCCCCTACACGCATGCAGGAGAATGCTGGCCACCACTTGGATGCGCTCATTGGCTGCCTGAAACCCCACCCACCTCTGCCCCATTCCACTGGATCAATTGGTGGCAGCTTCGGCCACTGGACTGCAAGCTGTGCTCTCAGCTCAGATACAGACATTCTCTTAACCTGCACTGCAAGGTTGCGCTTTTAGACTGAACCATGAGGGATACTGATCCAAACCTTAATAAAGACATTGCAAGGGGCTGTGAGAACCTCCAACAGTGGCTGCACCATGGCCAGCTTTCGCAAGGGGGTTGTGCAACTTGCCCAGTCGGCCAATTGCTCTGTTGACCCTAAAACATACATTAATTTGCAGTCTGCACCTGAGAGGTAAAAAGTTCTGGAGCATTTGGTGGCTCTTTTATGCTTTTGCATTGCTTGATTGGGCAGAAAAGCTTCAGAGGCCCGACTCCAAGCATGTGAATGGAGCTGCTGCTGAACGGTCTCAGCTGCGGACGAATGCTCACTTTTGACAAGCTTTTCCAAGTGTGTGGCCGCTTTCCTCACCACCCCCTCCCCCCACCTCCCTGGCATGTGCTTGAGTATTTCCTTCAGTCTGTCTGTGCTGCCTTGTCCCCCAACTCAGCCTCCCTGGCATGACCCACACTGGAGCCCTTGCCCCGGCACTGCACTGAAAGCCAGCCGGGAAAAAGCGACTTACCTGTGCCTCCCCCACTGAATGTGCGCGCCTCTTCCTTGATGTCCCGTGGGCGATGCTGGCGAGCACTGTGCAAGGTTGTGTGCACTCACCTCCGAGTTCCCCTGGAAGTTCAAGTCAACAGGTGCACGCCTATTAAGGGCAGTCGTGAAGCATACAGTTCTGAAGTCACACCGACAGGGGAGGGGAATGATTCCAGCAAGCAGGGCTTATAATTAGATGCAAATGTATTAAAATAACATTCCTGATGTGCAGCGGTGGGAAACGCGGCCTGCCATTGAAGGGTGGAGAGGGCAAACGCAAACTGGTTTTACAACGGCGTAAAACCGATTCTTGGCCTTCTCACCATATTGTCTCCCCGCCGCCCTCCATGATGCCTGCACCAAAGGGGCCAAAAGATTCCGGCCATTATATACGAAGTGTCAGAGCAGCAACATCAAAGATAATACAGGGTAACAAGTTCAGCTGCCCTAGAAAGTTTTAACTTTGGTTCGAAGGAAGAAGCTGTTTTTGAATCTCATACTGTGTGACTGACCTTGTTAGTATGTAACGAAGGACAGAGAGAAGGAGGAAATTATCTTGTATACTTGATGGTTCCTTCGCCATCACCTTTCGGCATTGGTCCAGCATTTCCTCATAACTCACTCCTCTGAAACTACAGGGGAAATTTTAAACAAAAAGAGCTGGCAAGTTAGGTTTGGGTCAGGTAGGTGTGGGTAAAGTCTGAAAAATCTGTTTCCCGACTGAAACCCACCTTCAATCCACCCATTTCCACCTTTAACTCAGGCCAAAAGGTAGGTAGAAGACAAACCCACTCTAAGGATAAAAGCAAAATACTGCAGATGCTGGAAATCTGAAATAAAAACAGAAAGTACTGGAAAAACTCAGCAGGTCTGGCAGCATCTGTGGAAAGAGAAACAGAGTTAATGTTTCAAGCCTGCATGACTCTTCTTCAGAGCTCTTTTTCCAGCATTTTCTGTTTTTAACCCACTCTAAGGAGTTGGGTTGGCAATTTAAATATAATGAGCCTGCAAGACTCATTGTCATTCTAGTTTTCAGCTTCAGCTGTTATGGACTGGGTTTCTGGTTTCCTGAGCGTTGGGGAACCAGGTGATTTCATCGAGGTGAGGACAGTGGATTCAGGAGGCAAGCACCTTTACACCTCTCTCCTGGATCCAGGTACCTGCCCGAGAGGCCTCCATGATTGGGTACCTCCACAACATCCCCCACAATGTCTCTGAAACCACACCCCCTCCCCCAAAACTTCTGGCCTCTATCCCCATCAGACCTCTGATGCCTCCCTCCCAGGCCGATGATCCCTCCCCTCCAAGCCTCCCTGACCTACCCCACAGTTGTCCAATTCCTCAGCCCCCGACCACCCTCCCAGGCCATCAACCTCAACCCTTAAGGCCATTGATTTCGCTACCCCACACCCGAACCGAGATGGACAGCCCACCCAAACGAACCCCTCCAAAGCAGATTTAACTTGCTTTAAGCAGTGACCTTGTTGGTATCAGCTGGTTTTCCTGAAATTGCATGACTAGTACTCACCCCTTGCCCGGCTTCTGTCTGTTTTTAGTTTTGGTTTTAATAATAGGTGGCAACCAACTCTTTGTTTCTACTGTCTGTCAACAATTAATTCTTAAGTAATTATTACCATTTGCAAAAGTCAATTCGCAATCTTCATGAATGATTATTTCAGAAGTTAACAGTGTTTAAAATGTCACCATCTTTAGAGATAGCAAACAATTAAATGGTGCAACTTATTCAAGGAGGTTTTTATTAATTACTTATTGAAAGCATAATGTGATAAGATTAATTTATAATGTAGCGTAATTGAATCAGTCAAAGAAGAAAAGGACTTGCACTTAGATGGCACCTTTTGTGACTTCAGGGTATCGGAAAGCACTTTACAACCAATGAATTACTTTTAAGCGTAGTCACTTTTGGAAACATGGAAATACGGCAGCAATTTAGATACAGAAAACTCCCACAAACAGCAATGAGATAAATGGCCAGATCATCTGTTATAGTGATGTTGCTTGAGGCATCAATGTTGGCCAATCTTTCACAGAGATTTGGCTGTACTTTGTTTCTATCAGGCAGATATATTTAAGCTTCCCAAATGCTTTAAGAAGTTTGTGTAGTAACTGAGTCTTACAGGGCAGTCTTACATTTGACCCACAATCTGTTTGTTATGTTTGCTGATCTCAACAAAGGCAGAAAGAAGGGTACTACAGTTAGCCTCAGATCCCCAGAATTAGGGAAGGGAAAGTGTTTCAGTGTTTCTACTTCTGACTGCCATCCAGGAACCCCTAAGGAAAGTGTCTGATGGCACAGATTGGGATTGGCTCTGATTCCCATAGAAGCCAAATAGCCTGCCAACACTCAGGCATGAAAATTGCTGCTTAGACAAAGTATTGCAGTGTGACTGGTGCCATTGAGCTACAATTGGGCAAGGAAAGAATAACATTAAGAGATAAAGGGAAGGGTAAAACTTGGCAAGAAAATCTTCTATTAGGCAGTCCCTTTGGGACCGAGGATGACTTTTTTCCACTCCAGGGTTGTGGATCCTGAGGTGACTAAAAAATTCAATGCTGGATCTGCACACCCTGTCACAGCTGGGGCAGGTAATGTTTGAAGAGGTGTGTGAGTGGGAAGCTTGGACTTTGGAACGCTCCTTCCGCTGTTTGAGTTTGGCCTCCACCTGGGTCTGCCGAAGATGCTCGAAATGCTTGGCACCTTCACGGATGCTTCTTCTCCAGTTTGGGTGGTCTCGGGCAAGAGATTCCCACAGATCGGTGGGGGTGTTGCAATTTTCAGGGAGGCTTTGAGGATGTCCCTGAAATGTTTCCTCTGGCCTCGTGGAAACCTCTTGCCATGATGAAACTCAGAGTAGAGAGCTTGTGGACGATATGGCCCACCCAATGTAGCTGATTAACCATAACCAGTGCCTGACGGGGAATGTTGACCAGAGTGAGAACACAGATATTGGAGCGTCTATCCTGCCATTGAATTTGCAGAATTTTGCTGAGGCATCACTGGTGATATTTCTCCAGGAGTTTAAGGCGTCTGCTGCATGTTGTCCATGTCTCCGAGGCATACAGGAGGGCAGGTAACACTGCAGCCCTGTAGACCGCGAGCTTGGTGCCGGGTTTCAGGTCTTTGTCATCAAACACTCTTTTCTTCCGATGGTTGAAGGCTGCGTTGGCACACTGGAGGCGATGTTGAGTTTCATCGTCAATGTCTGCCCTCGCTGAGAGGAGGCTCCCAAGCTATGAGAAAGGATCCATATTGTCCAATGGTTTGCTATAGATCATGGTAGTCGGGGGGCAGTGTTGTGCACTGGGAACAGGCTGGTAGAGGACCTTTGTCTTCTGTATGTTTAGCCTAAGGCCCATTCTTTCATATGCCTCTGTGAATGTGTCGACGATAGTTTGGAGTTCGGCCTCTGAGTGTGTGCATACACAAGCGTCATCAGCATACTGCAGCTCGTTGACAGAGGTTGGGGTGATTTTGGCTCTGGACTGGAGGTGATGTAGGTTGAATAGTTTCCTGCTTCCCTGAAGTGTCACTCCACTCCAGCGGGGAGCTTCATGGAGATGGAGTGGAGTATTACGGCGAGGAAGATGGAAAGGAACATTGATGCACGGACTTGCTTGACCAAGAAAATACATCTATGCAGCAAACTCAAGTTTAAGCATGAACAGACAGACTGATCAGAAGTACTTATTTTATAACATAATAGCTTGAAAACAGTTGCAATGAAAGTAAGGAGTAAATGCGGAATGTGGAACTCAAAACACAAATAAATCAGCCATGACTTTATTGAATGATGGAACAGGTTCGAGGGGCTGAATGGTCTACTTTTGCTCCTATTTCGTATGTTAAATAATTTCAAAAATTCATGTTACTAAAAATCTCTCAAGCTGGACTGAATATATTATATAAATTCTAAATACCACATTGTAAAAGATGAATCTCTCAGCACGTTGTAGTGTTGTAACACTACATATTCACTTGATGACAGTACATAAAATAGGGTACGGTCAAAAAAAAAACCAGACTAGCTAAAAAGACATCCTTCTTCTGTCTCTTTTTGAATTTGCAGCAGTATCAGAATTATCACATTAGTGACAGCCATTCTGTGCCATCTGATGTTGTTTTCTTCCTTCAATACTCTGTGGAATTAATTCCAGTTGGAAGGCGAGGCAGACTGTTCCAATAAAGGATATAGTTCACGCAGACTAAGCATACACTTCACATTTCCACATTATGGTATTCAAAGACAAATATTGATCAAGTGACTAAGCCTTAAAAAGGGTATGGGTAGTGAAATTTATTCCAGTGGAACAATGCGGACTTAATTCGATTCCAAACCGGCTGCATAGGTTAGTCTGCATCGTCCTGTTATGCAAACAAATTTATCCCCCATTGTGTTTGTGTTTTGTCTTCTCTTTCTTATTTAGAGAGGAGGGATTGTCAGAATTATTAACCACCATTTTTACGACAATGAATATATTGTGCAATCATTTAATATGTAATTTGGACTGGTTAACATCATTGCATTGTGAAATTTATAGCCAAATTTAAAGGAAGGTTTGCCAAAGACTTTGTGGGAGAATCATTCACCACAAGGACTGTGCCATTTCATGGAGAAGCCCCCCCCCCCCAAAAAAACCATCCAACCGCCCCACCACCCCTGCCCCCTAAGCACCTTCTCTGGGCAAATAGGGATGAACAATAAGTAAGGCCTTGCTAGGTCAGCAATATCCTGAGAACAAGTAAAAAATGAAGGAAATAAGGTTTGTGGATCATAATTGTGTGCAGATATAAGAGTTTAATATATTAGTCAGACTTTATTCCTTAATGAAGTGACAACTTATAGATGCACTAAGGCATAAAAATCAATTTCAATAAGAACCTACCCCAAACATGTTAATTTGAGAGGTGTACTATTTTAAATGAATTTATTAGACCTCTGCATCACTAAGTGAACTAAACTTTGCACTATATATTTTTACATGTAGCTAAATGTCAATGCTTCAAAACTTCGAGTAGAATAAAAGATGTGTCTCCAAAGATGGTGGTGAAAACTAAGTAAAGATCCATTGCCTTTGATGTGCTTTAGATCAGATCTATTGACTTGAACAGACTTTGATTTATGCTCAACATTTATGCAGATTATTCCTCAAATACAAGACCCAAGTCAATGGTATTCCATCACAATTCAATATATGCTTTCCAGCACTGTAGAGTTTTACTTGGAATTGGTGTACTTGGTGACAAACTTTATTCCTTCTGCGCAGCACACTTGGCTAACATACCAGGTAACAGAAGGTGCACGGTAAGTTGGATGATTCAGTGCTTGTTGCAATGTGCCAGGCTGGAAGCCAAGTGACACAGCGTACTCAAAAAATGTTATACTCTTGGCTTTGGAAGAAATATTGGGTTAAAATGAACCTGCTTCATTACTTTGTGCGTGTAATTGATTAACTCTATTTTTGATTTGTATGCTTCTTGTTGGTTTCTTAATAGCTTTAGATGGGCCTTTCTTCCATGCTATAGGTTTCCTTTTCTAATCAGATATTATGATATACACCAAGAAAAAAATTGTTCTTGCACAACGGGTAGTAGAAATTTGAAATGTTCTTCCCCCCCCCACCACCACCCCCCACCCCCCTCCAAGAGGAGTAGGGATAATTAGACCTTTCAAGTCTGAGATAGAATTTTATTAGGTAAGAGTGATATGGAACAAAAGCAGGAAATGAAGTAGAGGTCCAGATCAGCTGCAATCTAACTGAAACAACCATCCATCTGCTTCTGCAACTGCACCTCCGCTCGAGTCCTTCCTTAAGCAGCTAATCTTCAGAGAAAATGTTAAAATTGCCAACAATAGGTCCAAGTCTAACAACCAGAAAAAGTGGAGAGCAAGGTGAGCGTTTTACCTTGCCAGCCTTGTTCAGGTGATGGAGGTCATACTGAGATCCAGTGCCATCCCTCTCCAGGGACCCTAGCTAACTTAATGGAGCAGCTTGGCCTTCCTGTTCCAAAGCAGCCTGTTCTTCCTCAGCTCAATATCTTCCAAAAAGATCTACAGGTCTTCCACAGCAATGATCGCATAGCTATAACCCATAATGAATTGGGAAGCTGATGATGTTTTAGAGGCATTTGAGAAGTTTAGTCAAAAGTGTAGACTGACTTTCAATAGCTTTCCAAAAGGCACTAGTGAAGATGAGGGTCAGCAACATCCATTTGTGGGCAGGAGAGAAAGGGTTAAGTTTGTTTAATAGCTGGGAGATGAGTGAGGATGACAGTATAAACTCAGACCAAATTTTTGAAAAATACAGGACACGCCTCCAGCCAAAGTCAAATCATTGGACCCACCAACAAGTTTCAAAGGCAGGAACCAAGTGAGCCTGTTGACAATTTCTTAAAAAGATTGAAAAATGCAGCCAGAAAATATAAGTTCAAGGAAACAGGTGAAAGCTGATAGATCAGATCATTTGGGGTTCTGTACACCCTGAAGTACAAAAAATTTGATTGGAAAACACAAGGTCACAATATCACAGGCTGTAGACAATGCCAGAGCATAGGAAGCCACAAGTAGACAGATGGACACTCTGACTATCCAAACAGCTAGCCTCCAGTTACAGCAAGAGAAAGGCAGTAGGGTTGAGGCAGTGAAACAGCAACAGAAGAATGCACACCAGACAGCGAGAAAGAGGTGCAGGAGCTTTAGATGACCTTATGTGTTCGCAGACAGAAGGAGATGTCCCACAAATGGATCAAACTGTCGAGATGGTGGAAAGCCCAATCACTGGGAAAAGATGTGCAGAACAAGAAAAGAAAATGGTAACGCTTTGTACAATATTGCATATGCTGATGAGATTTGCAGGAAATTTCAGTGTAAGTTACTGTCAGCAAGATTGGTGCAGAAACTGCTGTAATTATCAGCATAAACTATCTATTGTTCTGGAAATTGAGGGCTGTCATGATAAAAAATATGCCTTTATTTTTACAGAACAGATGTTGTAATAATAAATACAACCATGTATACACAGAATAGTGCTTTCATCTTGCAGAACAAATTGTTAGACACATCTGGGGCTTGAAAGCAGAAATTGGAGTTGATCAACTGATTGTTCAATACAGCGTTTCAAAATCTAACAAGGATCTCATTTCAAATACCTATCAGTAGGCAGACTGAACTGAGGACTTTTTTAAAAAAAAATTTGAGATCCTGAAATGAAACCTGTGAAATATTTTAATTAGGGTATCTTTAACTTGCATGAATTGAGAAGAGGATTAGAAATAATTTTGTCAGCAAACAGCTGCATCTCATTATTATAATTATGAACCATAGGAAGCTAACTCAATACACTGCATGGATTTTAATTACTAGATACATTTCCATATGTATCTTATTCCTACAGCTGGTTAGACAGGCTGCCTCTTCCTTTCTACCCACTTCTTCTTTACTGGCACCAAAAATGAATTTTACTTTTGCTTATAGCTCTCAAAATATATTTTGCCCTCTGGGTACACAATAAGGAATTACAGGAGATGACTTGTGTTCTGTAGCTGTGATAGAGATTGTGTCCATGACAAGTATTCCCTTTATATCACACACTAGTTGAGCTTTTAAGATGATGAAAGTTAGACTTAACCTGCATTTTAAATTAAAATATGTTATTTTCAATGGATCAATGTCAGACTAAACTGACTGCCAGTTTGTTCATGAACTTCACAATTGGGAAAAAAACCAATGTGTTATCTTTCATGCTGAAATTATCAAATTGTAACTTGAAAATTTGATGGAATGTAACACTGTCCCATCTCAAATCAAAAAGGATAGGAAACTCCTCTCTTACAAAATGCCATTTAATTGGCATTTTAATCAGATTTAATCTTCAGAGCAACCAAAAGGTCAAAAAATACTCAGATTTATTAGATGAGTATGAACCCACTAAAAAAGATCTGTAAGCTTTGTCACTGAATCATAAAATGCTACAGCATGGAAACAGGCCCATCAGGCCTGTACCAGTGTTATTCTCCACATAAGCTACCTAACCTATTTCCATTCTTTTGCTCACACCCCATTTCCTTTAATATTTATCTTTTTCAATTAACTATTTATTTCTCTCTTCAAAAGAAAGTATGGGCTCCACTTCAATATGGATCTGCAGCAGAAAATTCCAAATTTTAACCAATTTCTCAATGAAATCTTTTTATAGCAGCCCTTTAATGCCTTTTTCAATTATCTTGTTTGTGTTCTAACATTACTGTCTGACTGACCAGTGGAAACAATCAATCATTGTTTACCTTATCATATGTTGTACCTTTTCATTAACTTTTACATCCTTCCTACAATGGGATGCTCATCATTTACTGAATTAGATTTGTTGGAGCATGCATTAAGCTATGGAAAATCTTATTTCTATTTGCCAGCACCTCCCTACCTCCACCACCACACCCCCACCCAACCAATACAATTTCTTAACATTGTTTTAGACCTAAGTGAAATCACTGGAAAATTTGTGACATCTGTCTTCCATTGCTGTTGTCTCATGCTCCTTGTTATTATGCACCCCAATAAACACACGAATAAATAATATTCATTTGGCTTCCATCTAGCTTTGGTTCAGCTGCTGGAGGCATACTGCAAAAAAAACAGATAGTGGATCAGTCACCATCGACATGCCCTTTCCCTGAACTCCAGAAGAGCATGCTCCTGCAGGCATGTAGAGATTGCAGCAAGTGGAAAACCTGCAGCATCTCAAATATGTTGCTTTTCCCAGGTGCAAAATTTAATTATAGCTCTCAGGAAAATCATGTTTCCTAAGCTTATTCACATCAGCCAGAGTACGTGATATTATATGTTACAAGGTTTCAGATGATGTTCAAAGCAGCAAAACTTGATGCTTGAGTGGACCAGGGGGCTCACATGATTCCCTGAAGAACTTCATTAGACGAGTATGTACCTGCAAAATATAGTATATAGTCTTTTATCTTGATGGCGAATTATTTTGTTGTTGGAATGTTAGCTTCTGTTAACAATGTTTTACTTATTACAGCCATCTGTTGTTCTGTAGTCACGTTTTGCCTTGCTGTCCTGCAACATATGACTGGAAGATTTTTTTGTTTGATACTAGGCCAGGATTAGAATACTTACAAGCTTTTCTTTTAATGAATACACAAAGTGAAAGTCCAAAGCCTATAGTACAGAATATCAAAATTGTAAATAGTGAAATTGAATGTAAGATAAATCAAGGCGCAGTCATTAAGCAATGTTAAGCTTGGGTTTAAAAGCTGGCAATTGCAAGTGGATGAAAAGTTGGAGGCAGGTAAGAAGTTCCAACATTTTGAGGTTATTTGAGAGACTCCAACAAGTCCAGGTTTCAACAAAGTGAGGATGCAGAAAGAAAAATAAAATGTGCACACTGCACCTTAGGAGAAAGAAGAACATAGCAGCAAGGAAGAGAGTCTTTTACATCAAGACCAACATTTCCCCTAAAAAGAGTCAACAAATTCTGGTTCTGTGCAAAATTTCATAACTGGACTTGGAGAATTACCTTTAAGAACATTTATGCTGGCTCTGTGATGCATTTGATTTACATAAAAGTACCACAGCTAATTTGCAAGGACTATTCATATTAATCATTTCTCTTTTTAACGTTTCCTTCCTTTCTTCAAAGCAAGCACTTAATTAAAGCTGAGAGAAAGTTATAAGTGTGAATAATTGGAAAACTGTTGTCCACAATCAGATGTTCTTCACTTGCAAATAAGAAACTATACAAAACCCTTTTATCCATTGCGGTGTAAAAAAGAAATGAAATAAATGGAAGAAGACATCGATGCATAAAAAGTCACGAACAAACACATACAAAATGCTTACAAACTACCTTTCCTTTGAAATAGCAATCAAAAGTCCTTGGGTATTTTCATAGCACCTACATTTTTTTAGTAGTGTTCTGTAAAGAAACTTTTAACTGTCATTAAAAGAAGTCAATTGAACAGACTTCAGCTGTTCCCACAGCTGCAGTGAGAGTGAATAGACAACAAATGCAACAAAATTTTTATCACTGCTACAGAACAGACATTCTGAGAACAATTCTTTCCAAGGGGCTTCATCACCATGGTAAAGGCCATGCTTGTATACAGGAGAGAACGACTAGTCATACAGTATTACAACACAAAATGTAATAAAATACAAAATATATATTGCGGTAGGGCTAACTTGCCACAGTGGTAAACATGATAGTTGATCAGAATTTCCAAGCAGACCATTCAATGTGGTAATCCTAGTTAAAATTTCTATAATCCAAATCTCTGCCTTTTAGCAATATCCTGAATAACCTGAACAGATAATTGCTATGATCTGGGGACAACATTATGGTGATAAATGAACAACTACCCTAAGCTTTAAAGGCAGACTTTATAATAATTTATGTTTATTATTATTTTGTATCTGTATTTACAAGTGAGGGGCAGCCAGTCAATATCTTTCAAAGCATATTTGAATGAGATAATGTCGCAATGGATAAGAAAGTAGTAATTGTCGTCGCTATCTCTAATAGGAACAAAGAATCAATCCTCAAAACACAGACCTGTGTGTCTTATGTCAGTATGGAAAAATGTTTGGAACTTTGTTGAGAGGTCACTTAGAAAAACAGACTCTAATTACAGAGAACCACCATTATTTCAGTAATGATAAATTGCATTTGACCAATTTCTCTTTTTTGCAAAAGTTACTAATTTGGTAGAAAAGTAAGGATGTTATCTACTTGCATTTCAAAATGGCATTTGGCATTGTCCAACATACAGAGTAACTTATATGATGCCCATGTGATGTGATCAGGCTGGATAAGCCATAGTGAATGCAAAGATTTGTGTGTTGGAGGAACAGAATACACTTCAGCAGAGGGCCTTTATTACGTATAAGTTTTGTGAATGACTTGGAGGATGGAATATTGTCCAAAGTGCCCAAGATTGCTAATAACATCAAATTGGGTGTAGCAACCAATGATGTCAACCAGTGTATGATTATCACAGTGCGATTTTCAGGGAAGCAGATGGGAATTTTGATAGGGTAAATCCCAGATGGACTGATGCTCTTCTCCAGCCCAAAACGTTACTGTGTTACTATTTACCTTGACCTGAATTCTGACCCAAGGATGGAAGTCAGGTGGGTTGCTCAACGGATGTTGGAACTTGATGACAGAGGCCAATTGCACAGTCTTCTTACCCTGTTTATAAATATTTTGTTGTTGTTGATTAAGTCACACCCCAAATTCTGGTAAGGGCATTGGAATAGGTGGATCCATCCCACACCCAGGGCTGAATTTACAAAGGACCACGGGGTCAGGACCCGGCGTGGACATGACTTGAAAATCATTATCCTGGAGGGATCTCAGGATCCCCACACCTCCAAGACAGTTTGCAATTTTCAAAGGGCCGGTGGGGGTTGTGTGTGTGCGGGTGGGGGAAGGGTTGCTGGTGGATGAAAGGAACAGGAAACTCCTTCACCGCTAATTAACAGCTCCTTACAGAGCTTGTTAAGAGACCTGCCCAGTTCAGGATTGAATTTTTAACTGCATTATGGTGAACCTGAACCACCTGATGCACATTAGCGCACAGCTGTCAGGTTTGCCCAAGGGCCAATTAAATTTTATATCTTTTTTTCTTAACCTGCTTTTCCAGGACTTACTTACGCTGGTGCGAGTGCTGGATCTTCTTATGGCCCTTTTCCAGCCCCATCGATACTGCTGACACTCTGATGAGCTGCCCGCTCTCCTTGGCAAGGCAGCACAGGCCCCAACATGTCTGCTGCTGGCCTTTGCCGCTGGCGCCAGGCAGCTGCTCCCACCTCCTGGAGGTGCTCAGTACTACTAATTGAGTGCTGAGCTCACCTCCTGGTGCCAGTTCTGTTGAGACCTTTGGTAAGACCCTAGACCTGGGGAGTTGGGGAATTTGAATTCCGTTAATTAAATAAACCTGGAATAAAAAGCTATTATCAGACCATGAAACTCATGTTGAAAATATTGAAAAAGATTATCTAGTTCATTAATGTCCTTTAGGGAAGGAAATCTTCCATCCTTATCCGGTCTGGCCTATATGTTCTTATGTTCTTAAGTATGTGATTCCAGACACACAGAAATATGATGCACTCTTAATTGCCCACTGAAATTGCCTAGCAAGCCACTCGGGTGTACCACCTGCAGCTTACAGTGGTTCAAGAAGGCAGCTCACCATTACCCAATGTCACCCTCATCCTGATGGCCACCGTTGTGTGTGGCAGCATCAAGCCGGGCGTGGACCCTTGGTATGCAAACAGCAAGTGTCACTATGTGCTGACATTCTGCATTCTGACATGCCTGTCCCTGGTATTGTGAAGGATGGGTCTGGCCATGTTGCCAAGGAACACTCTATTCAATTGGTCCATACCATAACACATGACCCTCATGGAAAAGTTTATGCAGAAAAACACCTTTGACCACAAGTCCATCAGGCAGCGGTCTGCACATGATGTCCTAGAGGCTCTGCAGTGATCCTGCCAGGTGGTTCCCTGAGCAGACTGTCGAAGTCATTTGGCAGAGTGCCTCATCGCCAAAACTTTCAAACAAGCACCAAGATGTAGCTTAGCTGGTGGTGAGAAGAGCCCTCTCCATCAGATCCTTCCTGCATGTTTGGAGTCTCATCCACTTTGTTGCCCTTGAGGTGGCTGCAGTGAGGAAGAGACCAGCACCAACCTCCTTCTGAATTGTGCAAAGCAGGTCTGGAAAGAGATGCAGTGGTTTTTGTTGAGGTTCATTCTGAGCAACTCCAGATCACAGGATTCTGTGCTGTTACAGACTGCTCTCAGGGACGCAGAGTGAGATAAACATTGACTGCTGCTGGAGGACCAACAACTTGGTGAAAGACGATATTTGGTCTGCCCGAAACTTGAAACAGTGCAAAGAGCTGTCGTTGAGCAAGTGTTGCAGACTGGCACATTCCAAGCTGCAGAATTCCAGGCTGTAGAATTCCAAGCTGCAGAATTCCAGGCTGTAGAATTCCAAGCTGCAGAATTCCAAGCTGCAGAATTACATGCTGAGGGATGCACTAAAGTTTGGGGCAGCTGCCGCAAAGGTGAAATGGGTAAATGCCATCATCTGAGATCCTCCCAGTGTAGTACACTGAGGGGTTGAAAAATGTGTAAAACCCCTCGAGCTGTACGTTTGACATGGAATAAATATTGTAAATATAAGCAGTAATTATAAGTGTAGTGAGTGCCACTTACTGTATTGAAAGAAACTGATCTCCTTTGCATTTTATGTAAAGTCAGCTTTGAATCGTCATGTAATGTACTTTTATAAACTTTATGAATAAAGTATATTTTTAGAAAAAAAGACACTGCAGCACCACCTTATCCAGGACAAATAGGAATGGACAACAAATGCCAGCAAGCTCCACATCCCAAGAATGAATCTTTTTTTAAAAAGGCCTTGTCCAGACTAATGTAATGAATCCTAGAGGGGATTGATTACCTTCATTTAAAATGATTGTTCTTTACCAGCTAAAGGAGAACAAAAGACATCTTGATTTAAAAAAAATGTTGTGGCCTGGGAGCTGCCTCTGAGTCACTAAGGGGAGCAGATGGAAGTCGTTTCACCCTTGGAGAAGCACTCCTTTCTTGTGGAAATGTTGGCTTTGCATATTTGTATTTACAACATGGGCATAATTTTTACTTAAAAATCAAAGGTGTAAACTTTCAATAAGAAAAGTGTACATTGCAGAATTTTAAAAATCGTCTTAACCTCAAGCACTGAACCTTTTAAAAATGTCTTAAGTGATGACAACTTTAATTCCATAGGGGGCACTACTGTGACATAATTTAGTTGTAAACTGTACAGCCTTTCCTTGTGAACTAAATAGTGTGACTTTCACAGCGAGTTATCTTCAGTCCCAGTGTATTTAATGTAATCGGCCTCAGGAGGTGTAGTAAATATTCCAATCAGTAAAGATTGCCTAATGGCGATAGTTTTGCCAGTGTCACTGTAAAGCAATTAATATAACAATTGCTTAATAGATGGAACAAAAATAAATTGATTCTACATCATGACATTTAGTTAACTTTTAATTACACTTTTATATTTATTACGATGCTGAATTGTAAGTTAACACTTACTTGGATGGATTTTATAACAATATTTGTTAGAAGAGGAACAGTAGTGTTCACAGCCATAATCAAATTAATTTTAAAAGTTATAGATATCTTGGAGAGCAATTCTCTAGGCTTCAGTAGTTTAATGTTGATTCAGTACCAATGGACTTCAAATGTTCTTTCAGGTAACTTAAAAGATGCAGTTGCATCTTTTGATGTGGATTTAAAAAATCATTAAAAGTTTACCACTACTAACAGGCAATTACTTAGAGTGGTTCTTATCAATGCAAGTAACACTTCACATTCCAATATTACACCATTTGTGTTATAAATCACAGTTGGATTGTGTAAGAATACCAAAGATAGACTTACGTCATTGCATTCCCATGTTTTCGACAACATTCCTAAGTGCATTGAGCATTCACACACTGCCTTATGCTGCATCTTCAAACAGGGTAGAAATTCAATTTTAACTTTTCTTACAGGTGTAGAATGGTTTTTGAACCTACAAATTTGAAGTAGCACCTGTAACTAAGCTGGTGACGATATTAGGACATCTTTTAATTTTCTGGATTTGTCTCAGGATTAGTTTACAATTGAGCTTGTACAGTCAGTGTAAGGATTTATCATCCACCCATGGTGTGTGGTATAAAAGCAGCTAAAATTAGCAATTTGTTTTATCAGTGTTAAACTCATAATTGCATCATTTGTCACTTTAAAACAGCACAGAAGCAGCCGCAATGTAAAATAAATCAGATTGATGAATGGTATCTTCTGGTGTATTCTAGCTGTCAGGTGTGGGCATGGAATGACCAACATCTGCCTACTTCTGTGTCTATTGACAACCTTAGCCTCACTATCTCCTTTAACCTCAAGTAGAGCTTCCATATCCTCTCCAATGCTAATGAGGTTTCCTATTACATCTCAAATTCATTTTCTTCATGCTTCACCACATATCATTGCACAGCACAATGAATTTTAAAATGTGAATATGTATTTATGATAGACTAATTTACATATCATATTTAGTCATTTATCAGATCTGCAACCTCAGTGAAGGTGCTTGAGAGCCGACAGAAGAGATTTACCAGACTGGGTCCAGAGATGGGGAATTTTAGTTATAAGGTTAGGTTGGAAAAGGTGGGGATTATTCTCCTTGTAACAAAGGAGATTGAGGAGAGCCTTGATGGGAGCCAAGGGTTATGGGAAGCAGTCAGGAAAGTGGAGTTGAGGCAACAATCAGGTCAGCTATCGAATGGTGGAGCAGGCTCAAAGGGCCGAATCGGCGGCTACTGTTCTGAATTTTTGTGTTCTTGTGTATCAGATCAGGTGTAGAAGATTACGACAGGTTTGAATTAGGTTCTCATTAGCTAATGGTACAAGTTCTAGGGGAACACAGATTTAAGGTTTTGTGCAAGAGATGTAGGGGGAATGTTTAGAAGAACTTTTTTTATGCAGCAAGTGAGTGGTAATGACCTGGAACTCGCTGCACACAAGGGTGGTGGAAGTGAAAACAATCAATGATTTCAAAAGAAAATTGGATGGGAACTTGAAGGAAATAAACTTTCAGGACTACAGGGCTAGAGTGGAGGAATGGGACTAACGCAATTGCTCCACAAAGAGCTGGCATGGATTCGATGGGTTGAGTGGCCTCCTGTGCTGTAAATGACTCTATGACTATAAATAGTTCCTTGCCTTGTCAATGATTTTCTTGGTAGCCAGATGATATGGTTTGATCTTTCTGTTGTGTTCCCATTTGCCCCTCACAACTCTTTGAAGATCATTGATTCTCTCTTGATAATCGTAGATATTCCTGTGTGTTTCAGAGTTGCAATTTACTCTCTGAGCATTGCTGGTCTAGAAACATAAAAAATAAAAGAGGAATAGATTATTCAGTCCTTCGAGCCTGCCCTGCTATTCAATATGATCATGATTGATCCTCTATCTCAATGCCATACTCCTGCTCTCTCCCCATACCCCTCGATGCCTTTAGAGTCTAGAAATCTATCTATTTCCTTCGTAAGTATACTCAGTGACTTGGCCTCCAGGGCCCTCTGTGGTAGAGAATTCCATAGGTTCACCACCTTCTGAGTGAAGAAGTTTCTGCTCCTTTCAGCCCTAAATGGCCTATCCCGTATCCTGAGATTGTGACCCCTTGTTCTAGACCACCCAGCCAGAAGAAACATTATCCCTGCATCCAGTCTGTCCAGCCCTGTCAGAATTTTATGCATTTCAATGAGATCCCCTCTCATTCTTCTAAACTCCAGAGAATACAGGCCTAGTCAGCCCAATCTCTCCTCATACAACAATCCTGCCACCCCAAGAATCAGCCTGGTGAACCTTCACTGCATTTCCTCTCTGGAAAGTATATCCTTTCGTAGGTAAGGAGACGAAAACTGCACACAATATTCCAGGTGTGGTTTCACCAAGGCCCTGTACGGCTGCAGCAAGACATCCTAGTTCCTGTACTCAAGTCCTCTTGCAATGAAGGCCAACATACCATTTGCCATACCATTCTGCTCAGCAGCATCAAATGGCATCGACGAAATCCATTTGATGCACTGAAAAGATGATTTTTCCCTGCTTTTGATTCCCCAGTATACATTCCTATCTCATTCAAGCACATACTATTACATTGTTTCTTGAATGCCATTTACTGCCATTAGTGTAATAAAACACTTGGTTTGCATAGGTAGTGTGCGTGGGTATAAGTGTATTTCAATGGGTAAACATATTAAATTTGTAGAATGTCAACATCTGACTGAATGGTTTTAAACTTGCTTGACAGCATAATTAAAACCACTGGAGGCAATAATAGGCCAAGATCACCTCAGCAGGAACTGCATCATCACAGAGTTACCATCACACTACTGTCTACAATGCTGTAATATCTGCCAGTGCAAAGCCAAATACCACAAAGTTAATTTGTTTTTAAACTTCCTCACTATCACAGCACAATAAGATGTTTAAAAAAATCCTAAAATGTGATATTGACTAAATCTATGAAAGTAATGTTGTCACAAGAGACATCAAACCACTGAACACATTTTAGAAATTAAACTTAAGTTCCTGCCAAAACCTGGTGAATGTGTTTAGTGCTTACAATCTTAATTGAGAGCATTGTTTGAAAACTCCTGACTATCCTGCTTAAATGATAATTAATAGAACATTTGCAAGGATTATTATAAACAGGCCCTAATTTAACAGAACAAGGAATTCTCAACTGTTGATTCAATAATTGCTTCTCACTGGTTTGCAGTTGGAAACTTTGGTCATAGGCCCTTATTTTATTAGGTTAAGAAAATGTAGGCAATCTCCCAAAACAAATCAAACAATGGCGGCAAGAATAATTCACTGTGCTGAAATTGAGTCATCCTTGATAACTATGAGTCCTAGAGCAGGTTTACCTCGATATTTTTATTTGGACATTTGGAAAACTAAACTACTGTGCAGCACGTTCTGAATCTTTGGGGCAAATATTGGTTTTTCATTAGGGAATACATATTCTACCTGACTGTCTCAGTTTGTTTATACCAGTGAGCAACCAGGCAATGGTGACAGCTCCTCACTAGTTTGGGATTTCTGGCAGCCTGTTATTTACATCAATGAATGTGCCCTATTTTCTAAGGTTAGGTGTAGAGGTATTTTTCAGGAGGATGCCCGTACTATTAAGGGCACTGGTGTGTCCAGCTCAGATGAGGGAAGGGTCATTTATGGTCCATTCACCAATAGACCTGCTGCTTGCCCGAGGAATGTAAAAAAAAACATTCTATCCTCAGATAATTCAGTTCCCATTCTGTCACTGATTGTTTGACATCCTTTCCACTCATGTCGTTAGGGCACAAATGATGAGGTATGTTGTCATTTTCTCATTTACGTGGTATATTATGTGTTCACTGAAAATGCAATGGATATTTAAGTGGAATGATAAAAGGACAGGGATGCAGCATAACCGCAGCCTTTCCATATATCTATCCAACAGGGAGATCAAGAGGTTCCTCGGGATTAAGCCTTTTTTGTTTGTGTTAAATTAGGTGACCTTACCTGGAGGGCTTAGGGGGATTGTGCCCTGGGTTACAAAGGAGAAAATTCCAAAGAATTGCCACTTGGGGAAGGTACCAGAAGCTAATGGATAAATGCGAAGCGACATTCGGAAGAGATAATGACTTAAAGAGAGGGAAGAGAACATTGTCAGCCAAGTGACGCGAAAAACAATTTGCATTTGTTGACAGGTGTTCTCTCATGGGTTGCACATTCAAGAGAATATTAGATTCAACTGCCCTGGATTTCTTCTCTCATGTGCACATAGAAACAGAACAATCTGGGTGGAAATTGGGGCAGCCCTGACTTATGCTGGGTTCCTACCCCTTCTTTGCCCACCAGAGTTTGTATTGCACTTGAGGGCTGGTAGGTAACATTCTGTGGCAATGAAGGGAAGAAATCAAACAATGTTTCCCCACCATGTGCACCCTAGCAAAAGTGAGTGCAAGGGCTGCTTGTGGAGGAGGAACACATACAATTTAAACGGTCGGTTTTCCTACTTTAACCATTGCCCTATTTTAAAATTAGGCATTTTTCTGAAATTCCCTGGTGAGATAGCCAGCCCACTTATTCTGCAATGAGGTGCTGTGAGGAGTTTCCATGCCTCAGGCAGGTGCAGCAGCTGTGTCATAAGTGGCTCGGGCACCTGTCCAAAGTAAATAAATGCTCCAATCTTAGAAATTGGGCTCAAATAGCAGGTGAACGGAAGTCATGCCTCGCAGACGATATACTGCCATTGTGGCAGAGAAGAAATTGGATGCCTGACATTCAAAAGTCAGCAGGTGCAGGAACTAGCTTGAACCCAAAGCAGTGCAGCTAACTTTGTTATTTTTTAGAAACCGCATAACAGTAGATAAGAGGCTCAAAAAAGGCAAAAATAATGTCACCTTTGTTCTGCTCTGTTTGCAGGTACAGTGCAGATCTAGCATTGCTGTCAACAGAATTGAATAGTCCTCACATTCTGACCCTTAGGTACATGCCACATGTAAGAGCAGACTTCTGGAGTGTTGAAGTTGGATATGATAGGGTTATCTAGAAATTGATATTTTGGCACTTTCTAAACATAAGGGGTTAAAACACTTTTGCCAAAGGAATGGTACACCTTGGAGAATGCGTTTTAATTAAATCCCCCACTTCTTTTCATGTGCAAGATCCTTTACAAGAGGTCAGTGTTAATCCCATTCTTGACAATGAAAACATGGGTCTCTGACCCTTTGGAGATGAGTGTTGGTCAAGCTCTCATTCTGTTCCACTGTTTGAAACTTTTACTCAATTGCTGATAGCCTGCAAAATAATGTTTTGCCACTTCAAAGTGTATTGTGCATAGAAAATTGTTAATGTACTCATAAAAATCGTTTTTCTGCTTTTTAGTAGAAGCATCAACATGTGAGTTAACATGATCAAAGCAAAGAAACTTCATAAGATCTTGTTAATGCAATCATGTGGTTATATACGTGCCCCATTGGTGTCATGTTTAAACGTAGTTACATCAATGCTGAAATAACTTTTACTTTAGATGCAGTTACACTTCAGATGCAGCGTCAGATTGTGTCTGTGCAGTGCGACCTTCAGTGAAGCATTGTGCTTGGGGCAACTTTTCACTGCTTGAATTAAGATCAGCGACAAAGGGGCACTGCGTGGATGTATGCCTGGAGTTCTGCTAATCTATTATATAAAAAACAAACTAACACTAAAAAAGACTGAAAAGTCATATTACAAACGACCCAGGAAACCCAGTGGATCACTTTTCAGGCGCAGTTTTAGGCCCGGCTCGCAGCGTATCCAACGTAAAGCGAGCCTCCTGGATGTTATATCCTGGCTGGAGAGGTTATTGCTATTTTCGCGCTGTGGTGACTGCGAACCGGGTTGGGTCGAGGTGCACCTTAAGATTCTAATACTCCCCAAACCCCATCCATAAAAGGGCCGAGCACGAATTAGACCAATGGGGAACACAATTTCAGCAACTTACCGCATCAAGATTTATGCTGCTTGCTGTGTTTTCGAACTACCATTTAATGAAGTTGAATCGTTTTGTGTCAGCTGTGTAAATATTAAAGAGCACTGAGACCCCTGTTCATTGGACCTGGGTCCGATAGAGACTTGAGCTGGTGCAAGCATGAGAAAACACTTAAAAAAATACATTAACAATGAAATCATGCAACCCTGGGCGACCATTGGGACTGTGGGCTAAAGGTTTCTTCCAATAGGACAGGACAACTCGCTTTCTCAGTTGATTAAAGAAATCCTACTGAACGTTGCATTAAGGTCTCATTACAGAGACAGGGAAGTGCAAACTGCCCCCCCCGCCAACCCCCACAAAAAGAACAGCGCACATTGAGAGGAGGGGAAAGATTTCTGAGACGCTTGGCGCATTGTATCTTAACCCAAACTATACAGTATCTGAGACAAGACCAATCCACAAGTGCTGTCTTGTTATTTTAACGCAAAGATATAAGTTTTCAGCATGCTGCCAATGGTTTTCCTGTGTACTTGCAGCAGGCTACCGACAGGGACCGTCAGCCGCCCCTTTGTCCAATAACAACGAGATGCAGAACGAGAGACCCCCGCCCCCCCCCCTTCACCCAGCCTCTCCATCCCGATCGTCCATGAAAGATCACGTTGGCAGCCTCGGCTAATTCAGAGTTCGCCGCACGCTACGCGAAGTGGCGCTCGGTACGTGCTGAAAGCGATTGTACAAGAGGCAGAGCTGAACTGAGAGCCCAGGAGAACAGATCAAACCAGCCAGGAGCCAATTCCATCCTCACTGTCACTCTTTGAGACACTGACGCTGCACATTCGTTGCTGGGAAAGCTTTAAGTGTTCAGATCCTGCGAGTTCAATTTCCATGAGGTACTGTGGAAATGTTTCCAGTCTGGAACAAGGGTTAATTTTTCATCTAAAAACGCCGATTATGGGGTGTATAGGCTCCAAAACAACTATTGGTAAGCTTTGCTTTCTTATTGTGGACAGAGCAGGGTTTGCCGGTCTCGAAGGCACTAACCATAAGCACAAGGCTGTATGTAGGCTGCTGTTACTCTGTTTGAGGGAGCAGCTTGGCTGGGTGGAGAGAGGTTTTCAGTGGACCCCTCTGCACAGGTTTAATGTTCTCCAGCAACAGTATTCATTGACGTGGCTGGACATAAGGTTCCCATGTATGTGCAGTAATATTGTTTCTTCTCCGTTATCTATTTTATTAAGCAAGGACACTTATCCTTAACTGCATTAACCCAAGTATTTAAGTCCAGCCTTGCTTTGCACGGAATCATTTGGCATGCAACCATGATTTCCGTCAGCAAGTAACAGACCTTACTCCGAACCCCTGGAGCCTTTCCCTGCTTTTCGCGATCCAGTCACAGTCGCTTTTTTTTATTTTGAAACAATTTGTCCAAGTCAATAGTTTTTAATCTTCCATTTCTCCACAATTATGTGCCCTAAATGGACCGTAGCAATGTTAAAATCCCATCGCGCCCATGATCGCGCGGCTTATTCAGCCACTGGACAGCGATGGGAAAGTCTTCAGACCGCCGCCTTTGACCTCGCTTGAAGAAGCAGCAGTTTCAGAGAAGCTGAAGAGGTTCCACCTCAGACCTTAGATTGAGAATTTTGAACACGCAAGTGAAAATTAATTAGAAAGAGATTGGACTGTGTTCAAACAGAGGGGAGTAAAACCAGTGTCAACAAATGTTTAAATATCACTCAACAGTTTGAAAGAAGCACGTCACGTGAATAGGTGAGGTGGTCTTACCCGGTACAGTGTACTCCGCATGCCAAGATCTTGTTTACACTTGTTTTCTGAAGAAAGGCGCGAGCCGGTAGTAATATTATATGTGTGTGTGTGTGGGTGGGCTGTGACTGTTGTGAGCCTCAGTCAACACTGGCGCCTATGGGTTATATGAGAGGATATTGGACTTGACGGAATTAGATGCGGCAATGAAGTGAACTTTCCAGAACCATTGGTTCGTAGCTTCGATATATGAAATGGGAGATAAATCAGCCAGGGAGAGAATTGGCGACGGCCACAGCTCTAGCGACATCTTCCCTTTTGGGCGTGGCTCATACTGAAGCCGCCGATTCTCTCACTGCTCATTCACTGTCCACCCGGCCACAAGTGAACGTGTACCAAATGCATGGCAACTGAAAAAGGATCCAACCCCGTATTCTCAGCGCAAGGCCAGCAGCTCTGTGTTAGTGAGAACGACCCGCCAGTCAAGGATGCACGCACTGGCTGGCGAGACTTGTATTGTTGCAAAGACGTGTCGTGCAGCAAAGCAAACCAACCAAGTCCTGATAAATGCATTAAAAAAGATATTTCGCAATTGGCAAATGACATATCGCTGGAGAGTTGTCCAGACTGTTGTCTTGCATGATTCGCTCGCTGCCACTACCAGAATAGATGGCGTAGATTTCCCTGTTTTGCATTTGAATGTGATTTCTAAGACATTTAGACCAGTTTAACACAATTTTGATACCTCCCTATTAATACAATCTTGGTTTCTGATCGCTTAGGCTGTGAGCTGATTTACCGTGGATTATAAACGCAAAATAGGCAGACGATCACTGAGTGTCAGGTTTTCCAGACTTTCCTCACACTCTGCACATATAATTCCCGTTTAATCGCCAAAATCCCGGGAGCAGGAGTAAAGCGGCCATTTTCTCTCCAGGGAACATTAAGAATTGACTTCAATAAAGAGTACGGTTACCATGAAAACTGCTCACACAGTTACACTGGAGGCACGCGATCTTTCCTATTGGGAGTTTTTTCTTCCGTCCTTTATTTGTTAGATGATTAAGATCACGGGGGAATAATTTCGATGCGTCGCTTCGTGTGTGTGTGTGTTTTTTTGTCTATTTATGAGGATTGCAGGTTTATTAAGACTGCAGGCAAGGATGAAGCCAGAGACATGTTATTGAGCCGCCTACTTTTAATGAAAATATGGCACATAAAATCTACAGTCATTTCATTGATAAGATCAAGAGATTTCAGATAGCCACTGGTGCTGAATTAACAGCGAATACGCTTCACACTGATGGTTTTGAATTTTTCAGACCAAATAGCATCCAGCGACTGCAACAAAGCCAACTGAGTGTGTGTGTTCTGTGCAGCCAGTTTTCTGTCACCAATAAATGTCCACCTCCAGCTGTTTACTTCGCAAATTCTCCCCGCTTTCCCGCCTCCCTCCGCCTTTGTTTTTTTGTGAATAAAAGCCAATTGTTTATACAGCTGCGTTGAATTGAATCGGAAAGAAACGTCTTGCAGGAGTCGCCTGCTCCTTTTTGCACGCATCTGATTTTCAGCCTACCTGTATAGAGGTTTGTGCAGCCAAACTGTGTAATGTTGAGGTCTGCTGAGCCTGGCAGTATAGTTGTAGACCTTTGAGAAGCACCAAACTAAGGCATTGAGGTAGAAAAGTGTAGAAAGAGTCTGTGGTTAAGATTACTTGTTGATCTCACTGCGTTGTTGGAAAGGTTTGCTGCACAGTTCAAACTCAAAACCTCCATGGAAGATTGGCTGAAACGACAATTGCGATTGTAAAGGAAGGGGTGAAAATGTAGCTGAAATATTTGCATAGTATTAAGCAGTGCGTAAAAGGAAAGGACGGGGAAGCTATTATTCATTGCAGACCTTTGCACGAATTACATTTCTTGTTTAACTTTCCGGCGACAAACTTGAATTAGAATAGGGCGCGTATTTCGGACCTGAAAGCGGATAGTATAAGGGTGTTGCTTTTTTGAGTGCGTGGGAAATAAGAAATAAGAAAAATCAAGGCTGAGAAGAGGTCGGGGGGCGGGGGGGGCATTCTCTTAAACTCTCCCATTATGGAGTTTAGTGGTGTTTGAGCAGCTCCATTATTTGTCTCTGTTATCTGGTTTGGCAGATTATTCACAACATTCCTCACTCGGAGTGAAGAAGCTTCTTTAGGGCATCTGTTCCAAAGTTGCTTTTTACTGAAACCCGCCAACGTGGTTTGGCCCTGCTTTCCTGATGCACTTTGAGAAAATGGGCTGGCTGTGTTTGTGTGTGAATTGTGCATCTGAAGAACTGGGAGAATAGTTCTAATCATGAGTAACAAAGCAGAGAATTTCCATTTGAATTGATCAGTCCTTTCCAGCATAATATAGTATTGGCATAATATTTCTATTGTAATCATTCCAGTTTATTCGATTGAAATCACGGGCCTCCGTGGGTTTGATTTCCAGTGTGTTCATCTGTATTTTCTGTAGACTGGACCAGTGCTGGGTTTTGTAAGCAGACAGCGGTGAAGGATTGTTATGGATAGCTACTGCAGAAATGATGAAATCATCTTCACTACTTGTGATGTTCCCTCCACCATATCTTTAACTGACACCTTTCTAACTAGAAATGGCTGGGGGTGGGGGGAGGTCAGATAAACATAAACAACCTGTATCTGATCTGTGCATTTAGGCTACAGGGTAAATAAAGCACTGGTAAGATGATTCGTTTAAGATGGAGTTTGATTTGTTTACGCTTTCAGTTGTGAAAATATATTTAATAACAAAGTCAGTGTTTATTCGACCGTGTTAATTGCCACACATGAGAACAGTAGAAGGTACAGTCTCTGCTATCTTCCTATTTTAGAAGCAGACAGGAAAAGCAAACATAAGGCCAACAATGTCAACAGTGTGTTGGGATGGTCCCTGATTAATTATTAAATATTACGTGCGTAATTAGAAACATGTCCATTTTTGTGTCCAAAGCGTTGTTTCTAGCACGTTGTGTGGGCCCTTTCGAAATTCCAATTAGACCTTACTTTGAGTATCCAGATCCTGCATGTCGAGATTGCTGGGTCCCTCGTTTCCTTCATACATCGCCTGTGTGGCAGTTGCAAATAAAATTGCAAATCGATTCGTTTCCTTGGCAACCTGCATTGCCGTGTTCCAGTGTTGTGCTAATCTGCCCTGAATCTCAGCATGCTATTTTGTTTTGGAGAGAGCAAGTCAGCAGGGCTATTTAGACCTGTGCACACACAGCCAAAAGAGATGTTGCGATATCTACATCTGTTTTACAAACAAATTGATTCAAATACATCGAATTAACATTGCAAGGTACTAGGACTGGGACACTAAAGAAAAAAAAAGTTATCAGTTCCTTACCTTTAGTGGAAAGACATATGTTTTTAACTTGTTAAAAGGTTAGAACTTGTTCGGTTGGTACTAATCGTGGCAGATAGCTTTATAGTTATGTCGAGAACGGAAGAATCGGGAATAGTTGTACATTTCAGCTTTGCTAAGCATCTATTCTCTCAATACCTTGGATGAATGTAGTGTTGCATTCTGTCTTTCACAGTGGCAGTTGATACTACCTTACGTGTGGAGTGGAAGGAAGTGAAGTCAGCTGCAGCTCTCTTTCCATTGGGAAACACTACGACTTCTCTAGTGCGAAGGCTAGCACACCAGACATCAGTAGACAGCCCGGAAACTGTTGAGGTGCTGCTTTTTCCCTTTTGGATGTGCACTTATAGAACAAAAAAAGTAACAATAAAGACATGATTGTAGTACAGTGATACAGATTTTAAACTTCTCTCTGGCAAACCCACGATTCCTCTATAAATGGCAGTCAATATTAATTCTGTTGGGGGAAATCAGAGAAATTAGATGCTTAAATCCTTTTAAAATGTTAAAATACATATATTTGAATATTTGACATATCAATCTTTTAACTAAGTGAGATTTTCTATTGATGTGCTTTCTAGTTTGACTTTTGGGGTGCGCGGACTGGCATTTGAGTGATGGGATGGATAGCCATGTATTCTGTTTTTAGAATGGAAGACTATATTTTCAGAATTTTCCCTTTGTTAATGGAATTTCTATGCAGCTAACACTAAAAGTGCTGTTTTAATCAACCTAAGAAACTTGCACATATATGTGAGAAATAGTTGAAAGTATATATTTTACTTTAAGACTAATTCCAGTTACCATCATGTATCTCAGCAGTGTTTTGTCGGACAAAAATATAATTGATCTTATCCTAACAATGTGGGCCTCGAACATATTGTTTGTTCCATAATTTAAATTCTACAATTACAAAAGCTCATTATCTATTGTGATGCCAGTTTTGGATGAACAGAAAAGCCTACTTATAGCCCCAGAACCTCACAGAGCACCCCAGCTAACTTAAGAATTCATTTCAGTTCAAGGTAGCTCTTTTTAATATCATTTCTGTTTAACTTTCCATTTTATAAGCCTAATACATAACCATAAAGAGGAGATTATAGATCTTATTCAGCAGGGATTTTTTATTTCCTTTGGTAAAATACTGATATAAAATTATTTGGCATTCTACCTTAATACAATTGGTAACCTGCTTAAAATGGATTATACTTCTTTTTTCTATGATGCACCCTCCACATTCCCAATCAAACAAACATTTTGATGGAGTATGTGCTGATCAACGAAGTCCTGGAAAAGGAAACACAACCTATTTCAAGCTCTCTTTGTTGGCACAGGGCAGTGTGAGGCTTCATCTAATCTCTCATAATAATGTCTCAAAAATTGCAGTGGCAGTCCAACAAATGGTGCCTGTTTAATGTTGGCGATATTTTGCATGGGGGGAAATTAGAGGAATTAGATAGATGCCTTCTACGGGGTGTCTGGAATCTGACTGAACAGGGCAAGCAAATTTGTATCACCTTAAGCAATTAGATTGAAGGATTGTGAAATTAACAGCACACGGTCTGAACAAGAAAGTGTAAGTTAGAATGGTAAATTCATTGTCAAATAAGGTACAGAGAGAGAAAGAAAGGTTGGATTAAAAGAGACAGAGAAAATAATTTTAAAAAATAAATATTAATAAAAAAATCTCTAACAACTATTAAAATCTGAAGGCATGAGACGATACATTTATAATAGTTCATTTGCAGTGCCAGAAATGTTGACCTGCAGTGACTAACAAGCATCGCATTTTATAAAGTGTACTTAGACTTGAAATGACAACTTTTTTGATGGGAAGTTTACTTTATATCACTATGCAATTACAGGAACTTCACAACATTCAGTGCACTTGAAAGGGGAGTCAGACAGCGAGATGCCTTTTTCGTGAAATCAATGACAGAGCCTTAATTGCTGTTGCATTTGGACATTAATAACATCAGCTTGGCTGTTATTGCGACAGGAACTTTTGAATCAATGTGCTTTAGCCCCGATGTCATAAAGCTACATTAACAGCTGCACCAAAATGTGATATTTAACTGTTTCCTGCACCAATCTTAGTGGCTGTTTTCATCAAGGTTGTTAATTTTGGTGCTAAGATAAATTGGGGTAATTTTCATCCTCGCCCCTTGGCAGTAAATTGGTGGAGTGGAATCACCTGCTCATTATAGAAGCAGACTAGTTGTTCATTCCATTATGATTCTAAAATAGACAGGCAGTTTGTTGCATCAGTTTACCTTCCCAAGCAGTGAAGGTGAAAATGACCCCCCTTGTTTCAACTGGCTCTTCTATGTAGTGAGCGGCTTTCTCTCCTGGTGTCAATTGAGCTGAGCGAGAAGAAAGGTTTCACCTTACAACAATAGTATATTTAATTTTGGTATTGCATTTCATGACCAGTTAACAGACTTTAACATTAGATACAGACTTAACCAATATGGATTGGTGGAGAAGAGGGAAGTACTTAACTTTACAATTTCTAAAACAAGACAAAACAAATAAGAAATAATAAAGGAGATGATAAAGGCAATGAGGAAGAAGGCAGTGCAGAAGCAATGCTTTTATAGTTGCTGTTTTGTGTTTCAATGTTTTATTCATGCAGTAATATATACCATTATTGCTGTAATACTATATAATCCTTGAACTGTGCAGGGTGTGAGGTGACAAGCTCAAAATTGTTCAGGGCATTCAGATCCTTTAGAGATGACAGTACTGTAAGGGTTAAAGGAGGGTGAATATCTCAGCTGGTCATAATGCAAAGTTACAATAAATCATGGAGTCTTTCTCATTCCATCTGACCATGGTAATTAATTTATCTGAATTGCATGGCTCCTATGTACTGCTGTATGAGATTTAGAAATATAAGCCTAGGGGAGTTAGGCCTAGATCTTTTGGGACTGATTCTCGCAGATGGCCCATTGAATAAACAAGCATTGAGTGTGTTTAAATGTTGGTAGTTGCATGCAGAAGCATCTTTAGATAAAATTCGGCTATACTAGAAACTGATTAATCATGAGCACCTCCAGGAAGGAATACATTTTTAATGCATTCTTTTTAATGACAAAATAGAAATAATATTATGCTTAAAAGTAGTGATACTTTAAATGCAGCTTGGCTTTAGAAAATCTTTAAATTGAGCCTATTATTATATGTTGTCAGGAAATTATTAAAACTAGGATTGTACTTGGTGGATAATAATGAGGAAAATGGGAGTTAACAGAAATGGGAACAAAATGTTTAATGCAACATCCAGTTAGCTCAGCTATTCCTGCTTTTAAAAAATTGTTATTTCCTTCTCTGAAGGTACTGACCTTTGATAAATTATGGTTCTGTGGGTGCTGGCACCTTGCACAGACGTGCGAGCTGAAACACTGAATGTTGGTAGAGTATCTTGTCATGATCCCATGGTAGGGTGGAATGCAAATGAGTCCCATCCTCTCCTTGCCTGATATCCAAGTGTGCTGTTTCCTACAGCAGTCACTCGATATTAATGTTTTAGTGGATCTTTCTTTTCTCTGGTCCAACCCAGGATCAGGAAGTCTGATTTTGGGGTTGCATCACTTGCCCCCAGTGAAGACCAGCTAATTTAGCAGACTGGATCTGTATTGTTCAGCTTCACTCTGTACGGTACATTTACCTACTGATTCCACAGTAAATTGACAAGATTGTAGATATTTCCTCTTTGCTGCATGCAACAAAAGAACTGTTCTGCCATTTGTGGTTTAACCACTGGGCGGCTTCAACTATTTGTGGAGTATCACAACTGCATCAGCAACTATAATAAAAAAGCCAATGCCAGATTATGTTTTACAACAGTAGGTTTTAGATGAGTTGCTTTTCAAATAGTGATCTTCTCCTCTCAAGTTTTACATTTCAAAAAGGAAGCCACTGCTGTTTAGTTGAAGCCATTCAGAATTAAATGTTTTTCAATTTTTAAATAGTTTTACCAACTATTTTTATTTTTGTTTCAGATTTCCAGCATCTGTAGTATTTTGCTTTTATCATAGAATTAAATGCATGTCTTGTTATGTCAGTACAGTCATTGGGAGAAATCCGTCCATAGTTTCTGGTTGCTATGAAATTGTAGTGAAGGACATGGCATGTTGTGAAATAGTTTTGATGCAAATGAATATAGAAATAACTGATTCAGAGTGTGTCTTGTTTATTGGAGCTCTCCTTGTTTTGGAGTGCCTTCTTTAGTCTTAACTAATTGAAATTGTATCAATGCAGATAAACCAATGCAGATAAGATCAATCAGCTGTTAACTGGAACCTAACATTTTCTTTTTGAACCTTGAGTGCTGGGGCTTTGTGTTACTCAAATACAGCCCAAGATTTGCATTTAAGATTCTTACAAATATGCAAAGCAATGCTGTTTTATGGCTAGATTTGGCTCAGTTAATGGTTGCTTTCAAGATGTTAATTTTATCTTTTAAGTTTTTAGTTTGGTGATATTGCTGGAACAAAGAATGGAAAATAACTAGCATGGAAATAGCATCAGTTTGACAGACTGTAAGGTAATTGTAGTGAAATATTGTTGTTTGAAGGAAATAAGACGTTTTGTGCTCTATATGTTTTAAACTCTGCATTACATACAATAATGTGGCACTAGAGTTAAAAATAAATATTCCTTGTCAAACATCTTCTACAAACTAATGAGCAGTAGCTCTGTCCTCCTACTTTTTTGTATTACACATTTGCAATCTCAGAAGTTGGCGTTGTTTCAGGCTCATTGTGCTTGCTGATCGAAATTTTCTTCTCGTCCAGCTATGCCTCAATTTAAAAATGCTGACCCTTGTGTTCAAATCCCTCCCTGTTTCTGTAACCACACTCAAGAATCTTGATGCCATCCAGGACAAAGCAGCCTGCTTGATTAGCACCCTACCCATCACCTTAAACATCCACTCCCTCTGCCACTGATGCACAGTGGCAGCAATGTACACCATCTACCAGATGCACTACAGCAACTCACCACGGCTCCTACCTAGAAGGACAAGGGCATCAGGTGCATGGGAACACCACCACCTTCAAGTTCTTCTCAAGCCACTCACCATCCTGACTTGGAACAATATTGCCACCGTTCCTTCACTGTTGCTGGATCAAAATCCTGGAACTCCCTTCCTAACAGCATTGTGGGTATACCTACGCCACATGAACTGCAGCGGCTCACCACCACCTTCTCAAGGACAATTGGCCTACATATAACTCTAGACCCACAGCAATGTGGTTGACTATTAAATGCCCATGAGCAAGGGCAATTAGTGATGAGCAATAAATACTGGCCTAGCCAGCAACGCCCACATCCCATGAAAACAAATAAAAAAAAAACTTCCTTTAACACTACTTCTTCTAATTCTGGCCTCTTGCACATCCCTGATTTTCATCAAGGCACCATTGGCAGCTGTGCTTACAGTTGTTGGGGCCCTAAGCTCTGGAATTCCCTCCTTGAACATCTCTGTCTCTATATCTCTCCAGCTTTAAGGCACTGCTTAAAACCTACCTCTTTGACCCCGATGTTGGTCACATGTCCTGATATTTCTATGTGACTTGGTGTCAAATTTTGTCTGATAATACTTCTGTAATGCAAGTTGGAATGTTTTTACTTTATTGAATGTGTAATGTAAACCTAAATTGTCATTGTTGTCATTGTCATTATAATTGTTGTTGTTGAAGATCTGGACTGAAGTTCCAAAGAAAATATATAAACTGAGGGTTTATGCTAAAATCCTAATCCTTGGTGTTTACATATTTATTAATATATTTAATAATTCTTCCAGGATTTATGTGTGTGATAAATGCAAAATTTTGTTATGCTTACCAAGCCATTGAGGTTTTATAACATACACAGCCCTTTGTGGTCTTTGCATCATTAACCATAGGGCATCATTCTAATAGATTGTAAATAAGAATGTTATATGGATTTATGGTGTGGTTATAGAATTATTTTTAGTTTGGAATTGATTGTGATGACAAATGATTTAATTAATAGCTTGGATTAAATTATTCAAAAGGACACATGCCAAACAAACTATTAAGCAGCAACTTTGGTCACTATAAACCTTTGGGGTTGGCATAATATTTTTAGCAGTCGTTCTGCTGATTTATGGTGAGTTTCTGCTGGACTCACAGGAAATATTTACAATGTCACTGTTTCTGTCTGCTTACGTATCTGTGCATTCATGCATGGAGATATATATTAATATTGAAACAAAGTTTGGTTGTAATGAAGAATAGATTATGTTTCCATTCTGTATCGAGCTATGGTATCATTATGCTCCCAGATCAAGCATCACTTCTTTTGGCTACTCCCATTTGACTTGAGGTCATCACAATGCTTGTTGATCACCCACCTCCTCGTGTCAGTCACCCATTCCTCTTCCAACCCTGTAGCATTTAAGTCTCCTGCCACCACGTCATTCCATCTAGTCCAAGGCCTTCCTCTTCTCCTTCTTCCTGGCAGTCCCATCTCCATCACTGACCTCACCAAATTTTCTTTCTCACTCCCTAACAGATGACCATTACATTTCAGTCTCTTCTCAGCTACTCCCTTCAATACTCCCACTATCTTCTCTGATCCCGCAGATGTGGATGTTTCTGATTTTGTCCTTTCCTCATCTCATTAGTATCCAGTCATTGTTCCTCTCTTCTTGATGTTGCCCAACTTTCTGCACTATATAACGTGGCCGGTCTCGCACCTGTCCTTCAGTTTCAGTGATACTTTTCTATCACATAACACTCCACTGCACTTCTTCCAATCACTTCAACCAGTGCTAATCCATTGCTTAATTCCCATTTCCATCTTCTGCCACCACTGACCCCAGGTACTTGAAACTACTCAACTTTCTCTGAATCTTCACGCATAATCTTTACGTCTTCACTCTGATCTTTTTCCCTAGGCTTGAACTAACAGTCCATAAATTGGGTCTTTGGTCGACTGAAAATCATACCCCTGTCTTCCAGTACTTTTCTCCAGTTCTGCAGATACTCGATCATGTTCTCATCATCCCTATCATTGCTCAATATCACCTGCAGACATCAATGACCATGGTACTTTCCATTTCACTTGCTCAGTTAGAACATCTATGACAAACAGGAAGAGGAAGGAGCTCAGTACTGATCCTTGGTGTAATCCAACTTTGTCTTTGAAACTCTCACTCTCCCCCACACTGTTTCTTGTCTCGCACTCCTTGTACACGTCCTGTAATAGTCATATGTAATTCTCAGGGACTCCATGAATTCTAGAACATATCCAGCCTCCCTCTCTAGGCATCCCGTCATAAGCCTTCTCTAAAATGATGAATGCAATCTTAGTCTTCCCGATATTTGTGCATCACTTGTCTCAAAAAAAAATGCCATTGGTGGTGCTTCTTCCAGACATGAATCTGAACTGACCTTCATGGATATCTACTATTGTTCTCAGTCTCTGGGCCATGGCTCTCCCCAATGTCTTGAAGGGATATGGTAGGAGTTTAATTCCTGGGTAGTTTTTGCACTCTTGAATGTCTCTCCTTTGAATATTGGTACAAAAATGTTTTGCCTCCATTTCATTGGGATATTCCCTCGTACCGTAACACAACTGAGTAACTTGTTCAGGACTGTGACCCTATATTCACTAAGCAGGTTCATACTTCCGCTGTATCTCATAGTCCTACTGTTTTGCTGTTTTTCATTTCTTTCAATGCTGTCCTAATTTCTTCCAGATTGATGCTAGTTGTCATTTCTTGACTTGTAAGGTACCTCTTCTATTTTTGTTCTCCATTTTTTTTCATCTATAAGCCAGGTAAAGTACTAGCCTCATCTCGCTATGATTTCATCTTCTTTCACCGATGCTACTCTGGGGTGGGAATGGTCATCCAGTTTTCCCTGCACTCTTGTTACAAAATGCTCCATCCAGTTATTTGGTTGCAAGTCATTTCTAACATATTCCATTTTCTTTCATTTGTTCTTCATCTGTCTTGGTTCTAATAGCTTTTGACAGTCCATTAAAGGTTCAACAGCTTCAAAAGTGGAAATATTTTACACTTGCGCCTGGCTCTCTGCCACTGGTCAAAATGGTTAGTAGAGTGATTCTAATGGTAGTGCTACATTGAAAACAAACTTTTTTTTCAATGTTATCTTTTTGCTTTTGAAGAATTTTCTCAAAAACTGATGAATGAACCTGCTTGCTCATTAGCTCTGCCTTTCTGAACCATTGGAGGTGATTCTAGATTAACACATTCTTAAGAGCCTGGCATCACATCCCTGATTACTCATGGTCAGTCGCCGTTGTGAAAGGTTGACTCTTGTGACACTAATAACTTCTTAAGAGAAATACAGGACAAGCACACTTAAGCCTAAGTAAAGTTTTTATAAAATTAAATCAAGTCCGATTAGTATATAGCTGTACTATTAGTTCTTTCTTTACAAAATAGTCTTCCCTGTTTATAAACAGTATGGCCTTGAAATCCAGTGACCCTCCCAACAGGTTACAAGCATACGAAATAGGAGCAGAAGTAGGCTATTCGGCTAATCGAGCCTGCTCCGCCATTTATTAAGATCATGGCTGATCTGTTTGTGTTTCAAATTCCACATTCCCATCTACCCCCAATAACCTTTGATTCCTTTGCCTAACAAGAATCCATCTATCTCCGCCTTAAAAATATTCAATGACCCCGCCTCCACACCTTCTGGGGAAGGGAGTTCCAATGTCGCACAACCCTCTGAGAGAAAAAATTTCTCCTCATCTCTGTCCTAAAAGGACAACCCCTAATTTTAAAAAAGTGCCCCTTAGTTCTGGACTCACCCACAAGAGGAAACATCCTTTCCACGTCCACCTTGTCAGTATCGTTCAGGATCTTGTATACTTCAATAAAGTCACCCCTCACTCTTCTAAACTGCCTTGGGACTGCAGTTCCAATGTGAATGCAGTGCAAGGGCCAGAAAACAGTTCAGAATCCAGGTATACTGGATCCCAACCTACACTGCCAGTAACCACAGGCTTTCGCAAGATATGAAACTTCTGTCCACCCCTTACAAGATCACCTGCATCAAGGGAGAAAACTCACAACCCTGACAGTTTCCATATTCCTGGCCTTCCAAAACCCTAGGGCAGGATATTCCCTTCATCAGGCGGGCGTGGTGGGCAGGCCCAGGAGTAGCCTTGAAACGGACCGCCGCCCACGATTGGGCCCTGACCGCGATTTCGTACTGGCTGGCTAATTAACGGCCAGCCAACATGAAAGGCATGCTGAGAGCCTCAGTGCTGCCGGGGTGGGGGGCAGGAGGAGAGTGAGCACGGAAGTCTGCACGTGCGCGGGGTAGAGCACACTGACAGCTCCCTGAGGGCCCAGAGCTGCCTTAGGGAGTTGAAGAATTGGACACTGACCAATAAAAATTTTACAAATGATGTAAACATGTCCCCACATGTGACTCAGTCACATGAAGAAGAACATGTTAAAAATGATGTTGAAAAGTTTTTATTGTTTTTAATTACTGCTGGAAACTTCATCCCACCCATGGATATGAGGTTTCATAAAAATCCAAAGGCCGCCTGGCCGATTCGTCCCCCTACCAACCATAAGATTGTTGGGCAGCGAAAAATAGCGTTGAGTTATTACCCTACTCAGATTGAAGGCAGAAGTAGGCATTCCCAGAAGTTTTGAGTGCCTGAGATGTACCCACAATAGTGAGGGTGTTCCCCAGCCCCATGCTAAATAGATGCCCTCCCAATCCTACAGTCTCTGGTGGGATCAGTTCTGGAGGCACTGCTGGGCACAATCCTGGCAATGGTGTTAAAATATTGGCCCATGCAATTTTGTGGTTCGCAGTACCAAAGCAGTGACAGGCCAAAACCCTGTTCTGAATCTCACAATAATGAACATGAAAAGAAAGTACGAAACAAAAAAAGATGATTTAATTCATTGATCACATTACTTCAAAAGACGATATATAGTTTGCATTATTTTTGGCTCTATCCCATTTATATAACCTGAAAAACACATTTAAGACTTTTCAGAAGAAAACTCCCATGTCATATGTTTAACCCAGTGAGATAATCCAGCAACACTCCAGAATGTCAAGTGACCTTTACAATAAAGAATATTCGGTTTTGACCTGTTGCATTCCAGAAAAGAAACATCCATGGTTCCAGCATTCCAGGCATGGAGTATTTCTTCATGTAATCCTCTACTTAGCCATGTAATCTCCTATCCTGTACCAAGTCAGATGTTTAACCAGTTCCTTTTCAAAATAGTTAATCAGCATAGAATTAACTGGTCTTAATGGGAATCAGTTTAACATATTCCAGTAATTTATAGAAAAAACGAGGAATGCTAATTTTATGCTCGTGTACTGTAGTTATGCGATCAATTTAAATAAAATTGCACCTACATTCTGTCATGCGTTTCAGCATTTTAACAAGATCAATAGTTCCTCCTATGAAAACAAGTTTAATTCTTGTCTTCATAATTTAGTTATCCTTGTAACTCTTCTCAGAACCTTCTTCAATGCATCAATGTTCTTTTGAAGACACAATACCAAAATTGTGATAGAAATAGTTCAGATGTGGTTACAATAAACTGTTTTGAGTGATAATTTTAATTCTTGGGATCTGGGTGTCTCTGGCAAGGTCAGCATTATATTGTCCATCTTTACTTGTCTTGAGGAGGTGGTGGTGGGTCTTATGTAGAGGATCTCCTCACTGCAGTCTGTAATTCTATGTAGTAGCTTGATACAAAGTAGTGCCTTCAGGGGGTTAGTTAAGAGTGAACCACATTTGTGTCACATATAATCCAGACTGGGTAAAGATAGCAGGTTTGCTTCCCTAAAGGACATCAGTTAATCAGTTGGGTTTTTATAATAATCTAACAGCTTCCTGGCCACTTTTACTGATATCATGCCTGTTTTTAAAAACTGAACTCAAATTCTCAGACTGCTGTGGTGGGATTTGAACTCACATCTTGGGATTAATAGTCCAGTAACATAACCACTATTATTATACCCCAAGTTAAAATTAAAAGCTCTGTGTGCATCCCAGATTTGATAGAATTGCTATAAGGCACATTAATGCAGTACCAAGACAGTTTCAGCAACATGAAGCAGTATTGGCATTAGGTGTGAGATCATTTTGAAGTGATTGCACCACCATTTGTGTCTGGCATTTAAAACATTTTAAATAGGAGCAGAGATTTGCTTTCCCTGAGCTCTAATGCTAGTTGTTATGGCATAGCCGATGGTAAATGCTGAGCAGCTCAAATCCCAAAGGGTTACTTGAAACAACTGCCACAACTGTTTTGCAAAATTTTGTATAAATTTCGAAATGCGTGCCTTGATTTCAGTAGTAATAAGACCACTTATAGGTTTCTTACAAAACTGAATTAAACTTTTATTAATAGAAGAAATGATTTTAAGTACACACATAGACCTACAAATTACTACCATGAAAACTTCTAAATCCCCTAGTTAATCTAACTCCCAGTTACACTTTCGTTAAGGCAACAGTAAAAACACATAGGGAAGAGTTTTTGGGTCAGCGAGCAGGGGCAGGGCCCACTCGCCAATGCATAAAATGACGCATGGTGACCTCGGGTGGGTATCCCGATATCACCGCATGTCATTTAGATTTTCAGTTCAGCGGGCGTGCAGCTGAACTGTCAAAGGCCTATTAAGGCCATTAAGAAAGTAATTAAAGTAGTTAAGAATGCTGCCCGTCCGACCTTAAGGTTGGCGGGCAGGCGAAGAGCCCTGGCGGCCTTCACATTTTTCATGAAACCTCATGCACGGGCTGGATAACGTTACATGAAGGGTTTATGAATTAAATCTAAAAATTTCAAACATTTGATAAACATGTCCCAGCTCATGTGACGCTGTCACATGAGGGGACATGTCTAAGTAATTTTTCTCTGTTTTTAATAAAAACTTTCATTCCAAGCTTAATCTCCCAGAGGCAGCTCCGTGCCTCAGGGAGATTTCTGCGTTCTTTTGCAAGCGAGCGCGAAAAAGCGCAGGCCCCGACTCAGGGAATCCCCCCCCTGCCCGCACAGGGAGCGCTCGGCGCTTCCAGGCGCGCGACATGCTGGGTGGGCCTTAATTGGCCCGCCCATGTAATAACGTGGCGCGGTCCCGATTGGGGGTGCCAGTCGGGTTCACACCCACCCCTGCACAAACCCCCAATGGGGGAAATTTCTGCCCATAGATTTTAAAAGACCCAGGCAAAGAAACACAATACCCTGAACAATCCAATTCAAAGTGAGTTTCCTTAACTTCAGTTTTTTGTAGGCAGCAGCTTGAGGCTTGGACGTTGGAGGCTTTTCATACTTGTTTTAGATCTTAGAATGCCTATCCTTACACACAGCCTTCTCTCCTTTATGTATATTTCCCCTTTGAATGCAAATTCCCATTGTTTCACTATGTCTTTGGACTTTACCTCTCTAATAATAAAAATCTCTCATAGTACCAATTTTACCAGTAATCTTTGGGAAAAATACGGGAGAGAATTTTCCCTGTAGCGGGTGGGCTGGGCGGGAGCGGGCGTAGAGCCGATTGCCGCCTGCGCACCTCCATCTTACGCAGGCAGGCCAATTAAGGCCCGCCCAACATAATGTGTGGCCAGTATCGCTCAGCACTACCTGTGCTGGCGGGGGGAGGAGGGAGAGTCAGGGCCTGTGCTCTTTCACACATGAGACATGGAGCTGCCTCAGGGAGATTGATTGAATTATAAAACTTTCCAATAAATAAAGTGAAGATATATTTAAACATGTCCTCTCATGTGACAGTGTCACATGAGCTGGGATATGTTTGTGAAGTATGGAAATTTTATTTATTTATTTTATTAAACCTTCAGGAAACGTCATCCCGCCCGTGGATGAGGTTTCCTGAAAAACGCGAAGGCCGCTTGGGCTCTTCGCCTGCCCGCCAACCTCAAGGTTGAACAGGCAGTGTTCTAAACAAGTTTAATTACTTTTTTAATGGCCTTAATAGGCCATTGACAGTTCGGCAGATGCACAGCTGCCTCTGCTGCACACCCGCCGAATGAAATGACGCACGATGACATCGGGACGCATGCCCGACATCATTGCGCGTCATTTTACACGTCGGCATGTTGGGCCCGCCCCCACACATCGATGGCAATATTCTGCCCTCTGTTTCTTTAACTTCTCCTGGCTAGGTGAAACATTTCACCCCTCCTTTGAATTCAAGCTTGTCTGGTTTATTTATAATGGAAATGTTCCCTTTGCCTCTTCCATTCTAAAACTCCCCCCATGTTTACCTACTTAACATTTCAAACCTAGCTTATCTTAAAGCTTTCAGACAACTGCCTTTAATTCAGCTAAGACACACATACACATACACACACACACACACCACTATTACTCTACAATAAATTCCAATAACATTATGAAAATTATATCTTCCTGACATAGTTCAAAACCTCTAGGTGACATATTTCTGCAGTATTAAAGTGAATTGCTAATATTTACATTCAGAACTGCTTCATTTTCTATCTCTACTAATGCACATTGATGCAAAATAGGAAAAAAAGTGCAAAATAGGAACTATTACTGAGCATAATTTCTGTATTTCCTATTCCTATTCCAATGTTCCAATTCTTTATTTCCTATTCCTTACCTACATTAAAAGTCATATACTTAATTTATTCAAATCTTTTGTACACCATAGCTTTGATTTTAATTTGGGGCAGCAGTCGTGTGGGGGGGACTGAGGTCCCATCAGGGTCCTGCCGAAATCTGGCAGACAGTGTCAGCTGTCCGGCAGGTGGTTTGGACCTATCAGGCAGCTGAAATCACTGCCTGGGGACATAGGAACGTAGGAAATAGGAGCAGGATTGGGCTATTTGGCCCCTAGATCCTGCTCTGCCATTCAATTATTTCATGACTGATCTTCTACCTCAATGCCATTGTCCTGCATATTCCTTGATGTCTTTTATGTGTAGAAATCTATTAATCTTGGTCTTGAACATACTCAATGACTGAGCTTCCACAGTCCTCTGGGGTAGAGAATCCCAAAGATTCACCACCCTCTGAGTGAAATAATTCCTCCTCATTTCAGTCCTAAATGGCCTACCCTTTATTCTGAGACCGTGTCGCCTGGTTCTAGATGCACCCCCCCCTCCCCCGCCCCCCCCAACTCCCACTCCCCCCTCCCCCTCACCACCACCACCACCAAGCCAGGGGAAAAATTCTTCCTACACCTACTCCGTCGTGCCCTGTAAGAATTTTATATTTTAATTAGATCATCTCTCATTCTTATAAATTCTGGAAAATATAGGCCCAGTCTCCTCAACCTCTCCTCACATGACAACCCTGCCACCCCATCAGTCTGGTGAAACCTTGCTGTACTCCCCCCTTAGATAAGGAGTCCAAAACTGTACGCAATACTCTAAGTGCAGTTTTACCAAGGCTCTGTACAATTGCAGCAAGACTTCTTTACTCCTGTACTCAAACCCCCTTGCAATAACTGAAGGGATAGTTCTTACCACTCAGCAAATGGCTGGGCTGGGTTTATGACTGGGAGAAGATGGAAAAACAAGGGGCAGGGGAGGAATAAATATTATTGTTGTGGGGCCTAGAGGAGACCTGTTGCTCCTCCTGGACCCGTGAGGAAATTAAATTTAACGTAAAATTTTAAAAATGGCCTCAACTCTTGTTGCCAGGTTGGGCTGATGGGAAAGTCACAATAACTTTTCAGTACAGCTCTCTGATTAAAGTAGCAATTGGGGCCTGATGATGCCATTGGAACTTGATTTGCATATTTAAAGATTGAACCCACTAATTTTGGGCAAGTGTTCTACCCGTCTGCACAGAAGAGCAGGTTCAAATTGGCCACTTACCCTCACGGTGTCTCGTAAGCAATTTTTGTGGAATTCATGAAAATATTCTTCTGTTATTTAAAATGATTTCCAGCAGGAAACTTAAACAGACTCCCGCTGAACTGTACGGGTAAATTCCTCCACACCAGGGGAAGAATTTTATGGTCAGTGAGCAGGGGGGGGGGGCGGAGCCCGCTCGCCGACGCGTAAAATGGCGCACGGCGACGTCGGGACGCACGCTGCGTCCGGCTGTGCGCCCGCCGAACTATCAAAGGCCTATTGAGGCCTGTTAAAGACTAATTAAAATAGTTAAATGAGCTGCCCGTTCAACCTTAAGGTTGTCGGGCAGGCGAAGAGCCCAGGCGGCCTTCGCATTTTTCATGGAACCTCATCCACAGGTGGGATGAGGTTTCATGAAGTGTTTATAAATAAAATAAAGTTTTCCATTAATGTTCCTTGACATGTTCCAGCTCATGTGACACTGTCACATGAGGGGACATGTTTTATAATATTTTCTTTTCTGTATTTAGCTTTTAAAAATTTCAACTAACCTCCCTGAGGGGCACGGATTTCTGCGCTCTTTCACGTGCAAGAGCGCAGGTCCCGACTCAGGGAATCCTTCCCCCGCCCGCACAAGAAACGCTCATCGCTTCCGGGTGTGCGTCACGCCAGGCGGGCCTTAATTCACCCGCCCATGGAAAATGGCGGCGCGGACCCGATTGGGGGGGGCTGCTGATCGGGCTCATGCCCCGTTCCCGCACAACCCCCCGCCCCCTCCCAACAGGGGGAAAATTCTGCCCCAGGGGTTCCCAAACTGCGATGGGGTCTCGGACTTCACATTTGGGGTTGCGAGCTCCCCTCCCTCCAGGCACCATTGGAGACCGTGACGAGGAGGCTGCCCAGCCTGGAGCCTCTGGCGGAGCAGCTCTCAACCCAAGGGATTGATGCCGCCAGACAGCAAGGGGTAGATGGTGAGGCTAAAGTGCCCTTTAACACCAGAAACCACGTTTAGTGGCGAGTTTGAGTGGGCCCGGGATGCATGTTCACTGACTTGGCTTAGGCACAGGCCAGCAAGTGTAACCCAGTCACTGACTGAGTGTGGGACAAACCGGAATACCGTGTGGCTGAGCTGGGAAGTGAGTGGTGGCTTCAAACTTTACTATTGCTGGGATTTTCCATCCCCGACACCGGCAGGCATCGTCACGGGAGGGATGGGAAGATTTGGAGAGCCGTTGATGTTTAATGGCTCTCCAAATGTTCTCGGCCCACCTGCAATGGTCTCGTGGCCAGAAAATCCCGCCCTATAATTCTGCTCCTGCCCGACTGTTGTACAGGCTCTTTACCCCTGGATAATGAGTCTGCTTTGCAGGCACCGTCAGCTAGACCAAAAAGTGGGAAGGGGCTGTTGAATTTGAGTGCGTGGGTGGGAGGTGTGGCAGGAGGGTTTGGAACAGGGGCTGCTGAGTGAGTGAGGGTATGTGTTTGGGAACAGGGGCTGTTGAGTGAGTGTGTGGAGGGGTGTAGGTGTTTGGGAAGAGGGGCTGCTGAGTGAGTGAGTGAGGGGGATGTGTTTGGGAAGAGGGGCTGCTGAGTGAGTGTGTGGAGGGGTGTAGGTGTTTGGGAAGAGGGGCTGCTGAGTGTGTGGAGGGGGGTAGGTGTTTGGGAAGAGGGGCTGCTGAGTCAGCGGGCGAAATCTTGTTGAGGCGTTGGGGCCTCACCTGCTTGCTGGACAGCCAGCGAGAGACCCGTGCTGCCTCTTTTCGGGAAGGCCTACCGAACCAATCAGGCAATGGCAAGGCCAGTGGCGGGCTGTCCCCTGAAATCAAGACCCCATGGGTGGAAGTCTTGCCCACTGAGTGCTGCCAGCCAATCAGAGGCCAGCAGCTCTTGAGCTCCGAGGAGGTGGTGGCTGCTGCCGGAAGGACAGGCACTGGAGCCCTGGGATCATGGAGCAATTCCCCAGGCCACTGGTAAGTAATATGTGGTGGGGTTTCGCAGGGTGGGGATCACGGGGAGAGGAGTGCACGGGGGTCAGCGACAAGAGCAGGGGTGTGGCTCTCAGTGGTTCCCCTCTTCCTGATGTAAAGTCCCTGGATGAGGCACTGAGTGCTGTTGATCGAGGGAACACCCTACCAACAGGTGTCCAGCTGGCCATACAGTTTTACCTGGCCAGCATACCACACGGTGACAGGCCCACCTGCGGCTGGGTTAAGGGCCTCAATAGCAACAGTTAACCATGGGCCTTCCCACCCAGAACTTTACTCTGGCCGAGGCAGATTCTGGTATGTCTCCATCCCACTGAAGTAAATGCCCTTCCCACTTCTAAGCTCACCACCAGCCCCTTCCTTCGACAGCACCTTCCAAACCTGCGACCTCTAACGCCTAGAAGGACAAGCAGATGTATCGCAACACCACCACCTGGAAGTTCCCCTCCAAGCCACTCACCATCCTGACTTGGAAATATATCGCCGTTCCTTCACCGTCGCTGGGTCAAAATCCTGGAACTCCCTCCCTAACAGCACTGTGGGTGTACCTACACCACGTGGACTCCAGCGGTTCAAGAAGGCAGCTCACTGCCACCTTCTCAAGGGCAATTAGGGATGGGCAATAAATGCTGGTCTAGCCAGTGAAGCCCAGATCCCATGAACAAATAAGTTTAAAAATAAAGCACAAGATTCCAGCCAGTGTGTCGGGGAGTGGGGCTGGTGGGTGTGTGATGGGGGAAGGGTGGTTGGGAAGAGGAGCATATGTGTGTGTGTATGGTCGGGGGAGAGGGACTGATTACAATGTGTATGGGGATGTGGGAGAAGGAATTCTGTACACCAGGGAATACGGAGAGCTTGGCTGAAACCTACATGAGGTTATAAAATAATAAGGTTTTTATGAAGTATTTTAAAAGCTCAGATTTTCATATTTATATTAGGTATTATGTTGATCTATAATGTGAAATTTAGTAATTATATACTGAAAGTTGCTGTGCGCTTATACCTAATATAAATATGAAAATCTGTTCTGTTTTTGCTGACATCTGGGGGTCAGGTTAATTTTCAAGTGATAAAATGGGATCTCATTGGAAAATAGCTTGGGAAGCACTGCTCTACACAGAGCCTTGTTCACCTATGATCACCCACTTTCTATTGCCAGGTTAGTTTTAAATTCAGTTAGTAGGCACGAGGCTCAATTTCCAGACAAGTTCTTCTTTTTGCCTGCCGTAACTTTGAAAGAAGAGCTGGGGAAGACTGGGAAAAAGTGTTTAATCCTCATTCTGGTCATTTTTCTGGGGTCTGGGACTCTTCTGCTGAAGTTACAGCAGCCGAACAGGAAACCCGTACAGAAATTTACCTGTAGCTGATTAATTCAAGGAGCTGCCTTCAACAGCCTCATAGATTTGTGAAATAAGAACAGTAAATGCTGCAGAAACATAACAAGTCTGGTGTCATCTAAAAAGAGAAGAAAATACCTGGAATGTAGATAATGGTCGACCTTTCAAGTACATATTCTTACGAAAATTTTTAGGTAAGACTTTTTTTGAAAGGTTTCATACTTTTTTTTGGGAAAATATACTTTATTCATAAAATACCTGAAAGAACATTACAAAATATTTCAAACTGGCCATCACAAAAAATACAACCGGATTCAACTTTTCCACATAGATCATGAGGTGCTTCAATACAATCAATGAACCTTACAGACATTTCAATATGGTCATTACAGACAGTGCGATGGTATTGGAGTTATCGACATACATCATGTTGCACCCTGAGGTGCTTCAGTACATTATGATACATTTAGTATTCACTGCATACATTCATTGTGAGTCATACAGTCTGAGGGGTCTATACAATTCCCAGCCCCTCGGTACACTATGGCAGAAAGGTCTTAGACAGCGACCTTTCCCCATTGCGCCTTTGCAGTGGCTGCCCCAAGCTTTAGTGCGTCCCTCAGCACGTAGTCCTGGACCTTGGAATGTGCCAGTCTGCAACACTCGGTCAGGGACAACTCTTTGCGCTGGGAGACCAACAAGTTTCGGGCAGACCAAAGAGCGTCTTTCACCGAGTTGATGATCCTCCAGCTGCAGTTGATGTTTGTCTCGGTGTGTGTCCCTGGGAACAGCCCGTAGAGCACAGAGTCCTGTGTCACAGAACTGCTCGGGATGAACCTCGACAGAAACCACTGCATCTCTCTCCAGACCTTCTTTGCAAAGGCACAATCCACAAGGATGTGAACAACGGCCTCTTCCCCACTACAGCCACCTCGAGGGCAATGTGCAGAGGGGTGAGAATCCTGGCATGTTGGAAGGATCTGACGGGCAGGGCCTTCCTCACCACCAGCCAAGCTACATTTTGGTGCTTGTTGGAAAGTTCTGGCGATGAGACACTCTGCAAGAACATTCATCTTATTATACTTCAAAAAGTCACCATTGGAAAGATCTTAGTAGGTTTGTATTTCCACCAAAGCATTTCACATTGCCAGGAGACTAACTTCTAAATTACCATAAGAATGTTAGACCCCACTCTTTCCAATGAGACTTCATAGGTCTGTTTGAAAGGCAGAGTCCCTCAAATGCAACACACATAAACTGTAGTAAAATCTAAATCAGGAAGTATTTGCCATAACGAGAAAAGATCAGTGTCAATGTTGTATGCAAATTATATAGGAAATATATTTATCCAAGTATTTGGTATGAATCAAGGGTAGTGTTTACTGCAAATAATCTTACGTAACTTGAGTCTTTTGAAATGATAAGAGGTTAGATTTAAACTGTACCAGAACTAGCCTTAATCATTTCAGTTATGACAGTTTATATTCTACCTGTCAGAATTAATTCACTCCAAGCCATCTGTCTTAATATGAAAGCCCAAATTTGAATACAATGGCCTACACGATCCTATAACCAGCATGCAAAACTATCATCTTTCTTGTTATTAGGTGTGATGCATTTCCTCGTGACAGACGCAAGAAATTCTGACCAATATAATATTATTCTTTAGTTACACATCTTGGTGCAGTTTTCACTTTATTTCATTGGTTATGGCATGTTCCCTCATGCAAATTGTTGTGGAGAGAGGGCTGGCTGCTTTTATAATGGAGAGTCAAAAGTCACTTGGATTGTTCCTGATCATAATGAAAATTTTGATATGATAAGTAAAAGAAAAATTGCAAATGGAAATTAATACACAGATGCAGAAGCAGCTGGTCAGGCGAAACAAGTGAGACACTGCTTCACCTGGACATCCAGTGTGGTAGGTGTAGTTCTGTCTGGGACTTGTAATGGCTGAAGGTCTCATTTATGTGACTTGAAGGCTGGAATTTTATGGCCCTGTCGCAGCGGGGAAGGGGCTATAATATGTGGCAAGCCATTCTAAACTCCATTGACTATGGCTGGACCATAAAATCCTACTGGGTAACATTCCACCCGAAGCTTCTGATGGTCAGGTAACTGCTGGTGCAGTTGATTATTTTAAAAAGTTTTGCCATTTCATCACAGCACTACGCATAAATGGTAGGCAAATGTCTTAGGCTGTGGCAAATGGTATAGGTGCATTTTTTTTTATTCATTCACGGGATGTGGACATTGCTGGCTAGGCAAGCATTTATTGCCCATCCCTAATTGCCCTTGAGAAGGTGATGGTGAGCTGCCTTCTTGAACTGCTGCAGTCCATGTGATGTAGGTACACCCATAGTGCTGTTAGAGAGGGAGTTCAAGGATTTTGGCCTAGCGACAGTGAATGAATGGCGATATATTTCCAAATCAGAATGGTGAGTGGCTTAGAGGGGAACTTGCAGGTGGTGGTGTTGCCATGTGTCTGCTGCCCTTGCCCTTCTAGATGGTAGTGGTCGTGGGTTTGAAAGGTGCTGCCTAAGGAGCCTTGGTAAATTTCTGCAGTGCAACTTGTAGATGGTACATACTGCTACTACTGTGCATTGGTCGTGGAGGGAGTGAATGTTTGTGGATGGGGTACCAAACAAACGGATTGCTTTGTCCTGGATGGTGTCAAGCTTCTTGAGTGTTGTTGGAGTTGCACTCATCCAGGAAAGTTGGGAATATTCCATCACACTCCTGACTTGTGCCTTGTAGATGTTGGACAGGATTTGGGGAGTCAGGAGATGAGTTACTTGCCGCAGGATTCCTAGCCTCTGACCTGCTTTTGTAGTTATCATATTTATATGGCTAGTCCAATTCAGTTTCTGGTCAATGGTATGTTGATCATGGGGGATTCAGCGATGGTAATGCCATTGAATGTCAAGGGATGATGGTTAGATTCTCTCCTATTGGAGATGGTTATCCCTGGCACTTATATGGTGTGAATGTTATCTGCCACTTGTCAGCCCAAGCCTGGATATTGTCTAGGTCTTGCTGCATTTGGACATGGACTACTTCAGTATCTGAGGAGTCACAAATGGTGCTGAACATTGTGCAATCATCAGCGAACATCCCCACTTCTGTCCTTGTAATGAAAGGAGGGTCATTGGAGAAGCAGCTGAAGATGGTTGGGCCTAGGACACTACCCTGAGGAACTACTGTAGTGACGTCCTAGAACTGAGATGTTTGATCTCCAACAACCAGAGCCATCTTCCTTTGTGCTAGGTATTTTTTCTCTCTGAGGGTTGTGAATCTTTGAAACTCTTCCTGAAAAGGTGGATAGGCAGAGGTGGATAGATTCTTGGTAAGCAAGGGGGTGATAGGTTATTGGGGGTGGGTGGGATGCAGATTTGAGGTTACTATCAGATCTGCCATGATCTTATTAAATGGTGGAGCAGGCTTGAGGGGCAGAATGGCCTACCCCTGCTCCATGCTCATATGTTCGTATGACTCCAACCTGTGGAGAGTTTTCCCCTTGATTCCCATGGACTCCAGTTTTGCAAGGGCTCCCTGATGCCACACTCGGTCAAATGCTACTTTGATGTCAAGGCCAGTCACTCTCACCTCACCTCTGGAAATCACCTCTTTTGTCCATGTTTGAACCAAGGCATATGCGAAGGACCCATTGCCATGATAGTGATCTGGCTTGTTTAGGCGTATATCGCGCATGTTTCACCTGTCAAAAGGTCACTAATTATAACTGTACATATGTAAGATACTGCCTATAGGTAGAAGAAAATGGGGAAGATGCATATGCCCAAGAATGGTGATTGAAGTGGCCAAGGATGAAGTTGGAGACCGAGGAGTCTTGGTAAATTTGACCCTTAACACATCTAACCAATGCAAAGTGGCAATCAGCAAAACAAATGGCATACTGAGCTAGATTATAAAACATGAGAGTACAAGACAGAAAAGACATGCTGTGGTGAGAATACTCCTCAAATACTTGTTTGGTATGGGCAGTGAAACACAGGATTCAATTGCTGAAGGCATTTCCAAGAAGAGCCATAAAGCTGATCTCTGAGTTCGAGCTCTGATATATTGGAGAAGCTACTCCTGTTCCTATGTTCCTAAGCTTGGCTGTTCACTCTTTAAGGGAAACAACCGAAAGATGATTTTATAGAAGTATATAAGATAGTAGGTAGCATAATAGTAAGTCAAATCTGCAAAATTATATCAAACTAAATCGTGAATAACAATAGGTTACAGGTTTAAACTAGTAAAAACCATATTTAAGACTGATGCTAAGAAGTTGTTCTCTGTAGAAAGAGTGGTCGAAATGTGGAATTAGCTTCTGAACAGAGTTCTGGAGTTGAAAACCTTGGGATTATTGGAAAGAACCAATTGGGTGCTACATGGGGAACTGTAGGTCTTCCTTCGTAAATGTGCGAAGGAGGCCGAATAACTTTCATTTGTGTTTAATACATGGTCTTCTGGTTAGTTTGGAAATCTATATTTAATGTACTCACATGTTTTGATTGAAAATGTTTTGAAAGGGATTTGATACCCCGTTATGATGGACATATTTTAAAACAAAAGTGAAAACATGAACTTAAAGTGGACAAGGCAACAGTTAACTTTAATTATCAAAAATTTACTTAATTTGATGTGCATTCTAGAGCTCTTAAGTATAAGTCAAGAAAGCAAAAATTAATTTTACACAAGGCATATTTTCTGGCCAAAGTGAATAGGAATGTGAATGGGAATCTTTTTCCTGCAGGATTTCACCCAGTTGCACAAATTATCTCACATTATTATTTTAGGATTAAAATTATTGCATTTACATAATAGAGAAATTAGGCACCCTTTTGGCAGGAGTAAGCAAGGTGGCTGGTTGCCCTGATTCAGTTGGTGACCCTTTCTCTTTTTATTCTGGGTTATTAGACAGCTCTTTAACTGTTTCCACCACATTCTTGTGTTCTTGTACAGCTACTGTAATTTGAGTTTGGAGGTGCGGGGAGAGGGTGAGGAAGGCTGGATGAGATGCATGTGGCCTCAATCAGAAGAATAATAGCAGCACAATGCCTTAGCACTGCTGCTGGGCACTCCTAAGGACGCTCATGATCTGTGAGTGAGCAGAGCTCTAGGCAACAATAAGGGTGGTGGAGACTTGTGTTATTAGGTTGCAATCAGATATTTCTCTTGCGCTATGCACCACACACCATGCTCATAAATAAGCCCTTGCTCCCTGTGGACTGAAGTATGATTTCATATACACAACATCTGGTAGTGTGGTATTGCCTCAGGGTTGAAGAGAAACCCTTGTTATATACTTAGCTTGCAGAATATGGCACAAACCCTCTCCTGATCTCCTACACTTTGGAAAATACAATAAGTATTCTATCAGATGGCGTTGTAGACTATAGGATACCAGAGCAGGTTTATTAGAAGTATCAGATAAACAATAGCAAAGACAATTCATGTCTTCTACTTTCTCTACAGAACTTTGAACTCATGCGCCCTCTTTCGGTACAAAACTGATAAGAAGTGCACCACTTCACTAACGCTACTAATAATGCTAAATATTGGGATTCAACACCTCACCGCCATATGAGTTGCAGTGAGTGGTGTAACTGAATAGGTACATCCCATATGGCATACACCAATTGTTGCCTTTGCAGTTGAAAACTGTACTGCAGAAAAAAATCAAAAGGGCCTGATTTTAGTTCTGGGATAATTTTGGTTGAGATGACCAGAGTGTTGGGATTTGGACTCGATAACTAAACCCCAGGGTAAGAATAACCTCGTTGGCAAAAGGGACAATCGCTAATTTAGAATGGAAATTAACAAGGTTTATTGAACAAAAGATTAATACTTAGCATTCCACTAGATGTGGCATGGCACGATACACAAGTTCAACATGTGACAGTCTGTCTTTCTGTGGATCCTGGGGACTTCTGGGGTCTTCTCCTCTTCTTGGTTTCTTGAACCTGGTCTCTTGACTCATGACTTTCCTTAAAAATTTTAACTGAGCCAACCTAACTTGAACATTTATACGCATTTCTTTGCAGCTTTAAGACTTCAACTCTAGTTTCCCAGTCTACCTTAATTGCTAAAGCTTCTAATGCACCTTAACTGCTGGAGCTGCACAGCTGCTTGCTGAGTCTTTCCCTCTCTCCCTCTCTCGATGCTTTCAGTTCTAACAAAGACTGGCTTTTCCAAAATGACTGAGACTGTACTGATCCCGGTTACTGGACTCTTATGGAAACCCTAAACTTATGATAATGACTTTAGTTTATCAAATTCGAACAATGATTTCCTCAACTCTTCCACACTCCTCTTTCCAGGTGCAAGACTCTGACCCATTTACATTTGTTACTAAACATTTTAATGTTGATAGATTTTATAATGAATAAAGCAAGCAACCTGTGATTGATTCCTACTTGGCTTGCAATCAAAATATAATTGCACAGGAATAATGCCTTTAAAGTGAAACGTTGTACACCTGCCTGTAATGTGCAGACTCACCAACCTGGGGAAAGTATGCCAGCAATAATTTAATTCAAAGTGACCAGTCACAATTAATATAGATATTTATAATAAATAAACTTAATAATTTGAATGATCAGATTCACTATTTGCCACATTAGGTCCATCTTTGACAGTTTGGATTGAATTTGAGAGGGATGGCTATAAGAAGAGGGACCTGTGTTCAGAATGCTGGTTATAAGGCAGTGTCGACATGGTTGTATACTGAAATTCATGATGGTGTGCTGGAGTGCATATATGATAACATAAGAACATAGGAAATTGGAGGAGGAGTAGAACGTACAGCCCCTTGAGCCTGCTCCTCCATTCAATATCTTAACTGAACCTCTGCCTCAACTTCACTTTCTTGCCCACTCCCCATATCCCTCGATTCCCTGAGAATCAGAAAACCTGCCCAACTTGTTGTACACACCCAGAAGAGGGCTGGAGGATAATGATATGTCATACTTACATAAAACAGAAATAAACAGGAGACACGTGTGCATAGTTTGAATTAGTATAAAGGGAGTGACAAGATGGCTACTTAAGGGCACAGTATCTCCCACTCCTGAGCAGACTGCTCCATTGTCTCTGTGGGAGTTGTAAATTGGTCTATTGTCTCTATAGGGGTGTTTTGTTGTAAATTGGCCTTGAAGGGAAAAAGCTAACAGAAGGTAAATTTGCATCCAATTACCATATTCAACACAGAGGGCAGAATTTTATGTATGACGTGTGGGTGGCAGACCCCGCACATCAGCGCTTAAAAAGTCGCACACTGACATCGGGCGAGTGTGCCGACGCCAGCGCGCTCCATCACGATATTTAGCTGGGCGGGCGCGCGATGAAGCGTGACGCGTGCCTGCCATTAATTAAAGGCTTTGTTAAAGCCCTTAACTCGACAATCGACGCCGATTTTGAGGCACCCGTGCGATCTTTGGTTCATCGCACGGGTGCAACAGGCAGGCGGGTAAGTGATTTTTTAACAAACCTCATCCACGGGCGGGATATGTGGGCTCAGAGGGGTTGTTAATGTTTTATCTGAAGTATTTATTGCAGAAAGTGTTTTAAACTTGCCTGTGTGATTGTTAGCAGTTCAGATTGATTTCCAACAGCTTTCTCTGTACTTTGAAGCTTCAGCTCACCAGTCTGCAGACAGTAATCTTTATCGGGACTGCAGCTTTCCAGAGGCCTCCATTTAGCCTGGGGGTATGGGTTCTGACATCTCCACTGGAGGCAGCTCCTCTGAGGAGGAAGGGAGGGATAGAATAAGGAGGAGGCCAGGAGTGGACAATCAGCCTCCAGGGAGCCACCTTTGGGAGGACAGGCACAAGGGGTACCCGGCCAAGAGATTGTCCAAGGTGGAAGGGGCCACAGAGACGCCACTATCCTGCTGCCAGGGTATACAGGTGGCGAAGCAGCTACCTCAATATGTCTGAGGTGCAGTGCCGAAGGAGGCTCCGACTGTCAAGGGGGACAGTCACCTATATCTGTCAGATGATTGGCCCTGAGATCTCCCCTAACTGTGTGGGTGGACACCCCATGCCAGTGGCTCTGAAGGTCACAGTTGCCCTCCACTTCTGTGCATCTGGCTCCTTCCAGGGCTCGGTGGGTGATCTTTGCGATGTCTCTCAATCAGCTGTCCACACTTGTGTCAAGCAGGTTACAGACGCTCTGTTCAGGTGTGCATTGACCTTCACCCACTTCCGCTGCGACCAGGCAAGTCAGGCAGAGCGAGCCAGAGGCTTTGCAGCCATTGCTGGCTTCCCCCGTGTCCAGGGTGCAATAGACTGTACACATGTGGCCATCAAGGCGCCAGCAGGTGAACCCGGTGCCTTCGTCAACAGGAAGGGCTTCCACTCCATGAACGTGCAGATAGTGTGTGACCACAGGATGCAAATTCTGCAAGTTTGTGCAAGGTACCCAGGCAGTTCCCACAACGCCTACATCCTCAGACATTCCCGGGTGCCGGGGCTCTTCAGTGCTCCAGCCCGGCTGGATGGATCGCTGCTGGGTGACAAGAGCTATCCCCTCAGAAGGTGGCTCATGACCCCTCTCTGCCATCCAAGAACAGAAGGTGAGGAGTGCTACAATAGGAGCCACGGCACCACAAGGGCTGTGGTGGAGAGAACCATTGGTCTTCTCAAGATGCGCTTCAGTTGCCTGGACCGCTCAGGGGATGCACTCCAGTACCCCCCAGATCGCGTCTCTCTGATAGTGGTAGCATGCTGCACTCTGCACAATCTTGCGCTGGAAAGGGGGGATGCAGTTGACGATGAAGACCTTGACGCAGTGAATGAGGCTGCACTTGATGAATCCAGCAGTGGCTCAGAGGATGAGGAAGCACAGGGCAATGATGAGGGGCAGCACACCGACCCGCTACTACACCAAGGAGGCAGGGACTTCCGGGAGACTTTAATCCAACGAACCTTCAGCTAGCTCCACACACATCGATCAGCAGGAACAGCATTGCCTGGCGCTTCCACATGTGGCACTTAGGCGCTACATCTTCCACCACATCAGCTGCAACTAAGGGCTTAGTACAGAAACATCAATGTCCACTCAAACACTCATGATGTGTCTGTGAAACATACAAATGCAGCACAAAGGAAACGCCCTCAGCCATGGTCAGAAAAGTGGACTTTATTGCCACCAAAATAAACAACAAATGTCGCTCTGACGCTGATAAGGAAACATTCCCTAATCTAAGGTCAACACAAAATCACCAGTGACAAACCCATGGAGTGCCTAACGTGCCTTATGCTTACGTTTGTGGGTGCTACGTCTTGGTACCGCCCCATCGCTCGGAGTGGCTTGTGAGACAGCCTGCTGACTCTGCTGTCCTGTTGGCCTCGATGACCTTAGCGGGTGTCCTCTGGCCCGTGGAGTCTTTTATGGCCCCGCCTGGGAGGGAGTGGCCAGTTCCACAGTTGGCATCTCCCCAGTTGTCGCAGCCTCAACGGATGCAACGGTCACTGGCAGAGGGGCAGAGGAGCTGCTGCCCTCATCCGGAGCGCCCTGAGAGGAGCCCGCAGCGACAACAGGCAGCTGCTGCAACGACATGAGGTCACATTGGACCTCCCTGCTCACCTCAGATGGATGGGCACCGAGCTGGGACACTTGGTACCCACAACATCTCCCACATTGTGAATGACCTCCTGTGGCCATTAGCGCTGTGAGGGCTTGCAGGTCAGAGCGTAACCCATGATTCTCAATCTGTTGGAAGCCCCTCTCCATGAGAGTCGCCAATCTCTCAATGGAGGAAGCCTGAAGCTCTGTCCTGAGGTTCATGCCATCACTGACACTCTGCCTGGATTCCTCCACCACAGAGACCAAGTGAAGCACACACTCATGCAACCCTGCCAGATGCTCCCACGCACCCTGCCACTTGTCCTGCAGCTGCTGCATGGCCATCACCAGCCTGGCTATTGTGCTCTGTTTTTGCCTGCAGAATAGAGAAGAGCATTTATTGGGGCTGATCGCTCATGTACTCTGCACGCGCATACCGCACCCCAGCCACAGTGACCCATCTGAGGCCTCCAGTGGATCCTGTCCATATTACTGGTGATCAGTCACCAGAAGATAGTATGGCTGCTCCCAACCCCCTCCCCCAACGGCCACCTTGGACACACTTTGAATAGCACACGGGTCTTAGCGCCCATGGCAAGGAGGCGCAACTAGATACAGCGCCGAGGCCAGTAGATGGCTCTTGGCCACGACACCTTGAGGCTCCCCTTCCACCATCCACAAAACATGTGTTGGAGTTCTGAGTATGTGTCTAGCTGCCTCCCCTGCAGGTTGCCCCCAGACTACTCAAATGCCACAGAAACCAACATATGCTGTGGGGAGAACCCATCTTCTCCTCAAACACTTAAGGATGATGTAAGCATGGTCAGTACCCGTTTGCCCACCCAGCATGCGCCAAATGCCCAATGCAGTAACGACACTAAGACATGGGGGGGCCTTAAAGGCTAATGCTACCTGCTGGGTCAAATGGCCAAGGCCGACATGGTACTCACCCTTCCAGAGCACAACAAATCATTGAAGCGGCACTGGGTGCCTGTGCGCCGCACAGCATCTTGAGAGCTTACTCCCTCTGCCACCTCCTGCCACGCCTGCCTGGTCACATGGGGGGCCCTCCTCCTCCCACGCTCAGGAAACAACACCTCCCGACGATGTGACACCTCTTCGAGGAGGGCAACAAGGCAGGGATCGGAGAACCAAGGGGCACATTTGGCCTACCCTGCAGCCAGCCCCCCTCCTCCTCTGCCCTGACCTCCTCTGGAGCCCGGTCATTGGCCATGGTGAACAGCCTAAAGGAGGCTGCCTGGCCTTTCTTTATACAGATTGCCGGTTCCCCATTGGAACTGGCAGTCTGTACATGCCCGCCGCACATCTGAATTTCCCGCTGTACACGGGAGTCTGAAACACGCTGAGCGGGCCCTAATTGGCCCGCGCAAAATGGCGGCGCGGCCCATTTCGCCGGCGGAGATCGGCTACACGCCTGCCGCCGATTAGGTTGGGCCCGCCCGCCCGACAAACATAAAATTCTGCCCAGAATGTTGAATAAACAAAGAGATATATAAAGAAAAATAAAAAAAGAGGGGCCTCACAATCTCAGCCTTGAATATATTCAGTAATAGAACATCCACAGTCCTCTGGGGCAAAGAATTACAAAGATTCACAACCCTCTGTGTTAAGAAAATTCTCCTTGTTTCAGTCCTAACTGATAGGTCCCTTATTCTGAGACTCTACCCCCTGTGTTTTAGATTCCCCAACCAGGGGAAACAACCTCTGTGTCTACCCTGTCAATCCCCTTCAGAATCTTTTATTTTTCAGTGAGATCATCTCTCATTCTTCTAAGCTCCAGAGAGTATGCAGGCCCAGTTTACTCAGCATTTCATCAAAGGACAGCCCTCTTATTTCAGGAACTGATCTAGTGAACCTTTGCTGTACCACCTTCAAGACAAGTCTGTCCTACCTTAGATCTGGAGATCAAAAGTGCACACAGTACTCTAGATGTGGTCTCACGAAAACCCTGTACAATTGCAGCAAGACTTCCTTATTTTTGTATTCTAATCCCTTGGCAATAAAGTTCAATTTATTGCCTTCCTAATTGCTTGCTGTACCTGCCCACTAACTTCCTCTGTTCTTGTGCAAGAACACCCAAGCATCTCTGAACATCAACATTTAGAAGATTCATGTCTTTAAAAAAAAATTCTTACTACCAATGTGAATAACCTCACAGTTCCCCACATTATACTTTATCTGCCACCTTGTTGCCCACTCACTCAATCTCACTATATGTCTTTGCGGCTTCTTTCCGTCCTCCTCACAGCTCATATTTCCACCTAGCTTTGTATCATCAGCAAACTTAATTACTCTCCATCTCTTCACCTAAGTAATTAATATAGATTGTAAATAACTGAGGCCCCAGCACTGATCCTTGTGACACTCCCCTAGTTATAGCCTGCCAACTTGACAATACCCTATTTATCCTTACTCTGCACCCTGTCTGTTAATCATTTCCCTGCATTATACTCCATCTGGTGCCTTGTTGCCCACTTACTTAACCTCTCTATATCTCTATGCAGCCTCTCTATGTCCTCCCCACAGACTATATTCCCACTTAGATTTGTATTGTCAGCAAACCTAGATACATTAATCTTGATCTCTTCACCTAAGTAATTAATATAGATTGTAAATACCTGAGGCACCAGCACTGATCCTTGTGGTACTCCAGCTTGATAAAAGCCCATTTACCCCTAATCTCTGTTTCCTCTCTGCTATCCATCTAATAGATTACCCCCAGTTTGATGAGCCCTTATCTTGTGCATTAACCATTTGTGTGGCACCTAACCAAATGCCTTTTGGAAATCCAAGTGTACTACATCTACTGGTTCAGCTTTATCCACCTTACTAGTTACATCCTTAAAACATTCTAATACTTTTTCAAACACTGTTTCCCTTTTTTAAAACTATGTTGGCTCTGTCTGATCATACTATGATTTCCTCAATGCATTGCTAAGACTTCCTTAATTTTCCCGATGACTGTCAGGCTAACTGGTCTGTAAGTTCCCTGTTTTCTTTCTTCCTCCTTTCTTGATTAGCAGTGTTACACGTGCGACCTTCCAATGTGCTGGGATAACTCTAGAATCTTGGGAATTTTGGAAAATCATAACTGACCCATCCAATAGCTCTGCAGCTATTTTAAAAATTTATTCTTTCAAGGGATGTGGGCGTTATTGGTAAGGCCAGCATTTATTGCCCATCCCTAATTGCTCTTGAGAAGGTGATGGTGAGCCACCTTCTTGAACTGCTGCAGTCCATGTGGTGTAGGCACATCCACAGTGCTGTCAGGAAGGGAGTTCCGGGATTTTGACCCAGTGACAGTGAAGGAACAGCGATATATTTCCAAGTCAGGATGGCGAGTGACTTGGAGGGGAACTTGCAGGTGGTGGTGTTCCCATGCCTCTGCTGTCCTTGGCCTTGCCTTGCCTTGCCCTTGGTAGAAGTTGTGGGTTTTTTCAAGGTGCTGTTAAAGGAGGCTTGATGAGTTACTAGTATATGGTACACATTGCTGCCACTGTGCATTAGTGGTGGAGGGATTGAATGTTTAAGCTGATGGATGGGGTGCCAATCAAGCGGGCTGCTTTGTCCTGGATGGTGTCGAGCTTCTTGAGTGTTGTTGGAGCTACACTCATCCAGGAAAATAGAAAGTATTCCATCATACTCCTGATTTGTGCCTTGTAGATGCTGGGCAGGTTTTAGGGAATCAGGAAGTGAGTGACTCGCCACAGAATTCTCAGCATCTGACCTATTTTCAGTCACAGTATTTATATGGCTGGTTCAGTTCTGTTTCTGATAAATGGTAAGCCCCCAGGCTTTTTCTGGTGGGGGATTCAAGTCAGTGAGCAGGTTATTGCTATGCAAGTGCCGTTTGATAGCACAGTCGATGACACCTTCCATTACTTTACTGATGATCAAGTGTATACTGATGGGATGATAATTAGTCAGGTTGGATTTGTGAACAGGACATACCTGGGCAATTTTCCACATGGTAGGAGGATGTCAGTGTTGTAGCTGTACTGGAACAGTTGGCTTGGGGCATAGCTAATTCTGGAGTGTTCATACTACTGCCAGAATGTTGTCAGGGCCCATAGCCTTTGCAGTATCCGGTGCCTTCAGCCGTTTCTGATATCACGTGGAGTGAATCAAATTGGCTGAAGACTGGCATCTGTGATGCTGGGGACCTCTGGAGGGGTCTGAGATGGATCATCCGCTTGGCAATTCTGGCTGAAGATGGTTACAAATGCTTCAGGCTTGTCTTTTGCGCTGATGTGCTGAACTCCCCTATTATTTGTGGAGCCTCCTCCTTCAGTTAGTTGTTTGATTGTTCACCATCATTCACGACTGGATGTGGCAGAGCTGCAGAGCTTAGATCTGATCCGGTGGTTTTGGGATCACTTAACTCTGTCTATTGCATGCTGCTTCTGCTGTTTGGCTTGCTAATTGTCCTGTTTTGTAGCTTCACCAGGTTGATACTGCATTTTTACGTTTGTCTGGTGCTGCTGCTGTTATACTCTCCTGAACTCATTATTGGACCAAGGCAGATCCCTTGGGTTGATAGTAGTGGTAGACTGAAGGATATGTCGGGCCATGAGGGTTACAGATTGTGGTTGAATACAATTCTGCTGATGCTGATGGCCCACAGTGCCTCACGCTTGCTCAACTTTGAGATGCTAGATCTGTTCTAAATCTATCCCATTTAACACTCTGGTAGTGCCACACAACAAAACAGAGGGTATTCTCAATGTGAAGATAAGACTTTGTCTCCACAAGGTGGTCATTCCTACTGATACTGTCATGGACAGATCTATCTGCGACAGGTAGATTGATGAGGACAATGTCAAGTAGGTTTTCCCTCTTGTTTGGTTCCCTCACCACCTGTCGCAGGCCCAGTCTAGCAGCTATATCCTTCAGGGCTCGGTCAGTAGTGGTACTACCTCTTTTTCAACCCTAGGATGTAATACATTAGGTCTTGGGGATTTGTTGGTTTTTAGTCTCTTAAGTTTCTCTAATACTGTTTCTCTGTTGATGTGAATTACTTTACATTCCTCACTCTTATTAGCCCCTTGGTTACCCTCTATATCTGGTGTGCAATTTGTATTTTCTGCTGTGAAGGCAGACAAAATATTTTTTGCAATGTCTCTGCCATTTCCTCATTCCCCATGATAATTTCTCCTGTCTCTGCCTCTAAGGCACCAACATTAACTTTAGCTATTCTCCCGCTTTGTAGAACTTGAAAAAGCTCTTACAATGTGTTTTTATATTCCTAGCTAGTTTAGAGTGAGAAAGTGAGATGGAGTAACAGGAAAAGCAGGATGGACATCCTTGCCTTAGGGAAGACCTCCAGTTGAATCCTGTCCCTCTCCCTCTATGCTGTCTGGTCCCAGGATTGTCAGAGTGGCCTTTTAAATGCATTTCAAGGCTTAAAATTGAAGCATTCTTCCCATGTTGACGCAAAAACAAAATACTGTGCATGCTGGGAATCTGAAATAAAAACAGAAAATGCTGGAAATACTTGGCAGGTCAGGCAGCATCAGTGGAGAGAGAAAGAGAAAAGTTACGGAAGCCCATTCTGAATCGCTGCTGCTTGTTATGAGCCATCTTGTCCTACAAGAAGAGAAGTAGTACTGACCTGTTTGTAAAGCAAATTAAACTATATCCAAGGATGGAATCTTTTGCTCTCAGCTGGTGTCTCGCTCGCTGCCTGAAAATGTGGCACGACACCTGCGCTGATTCTGAGGAGGAAGGCCCACTATATCTTCTGCCCATCAGGCAGTTAAGTGGACAGCAGTGGGCCTTCCTCTAGACTCAGGTCTCTAGAGGACGACATCACACCTGCCAAGAGCCTCAAATTGGCCAGCAGCTCTTTCACTCAGCAGCGCCATGGAGGTGGCCATGGCTGTTGCTGGAGCAATGCCCTCAGAGTCCCAGGATCACGGATCAACCCAGAAAAAGGTAGGTGCTATTGGGGGGAATGGGGTGGGCGGGAGGTTACACAGGATGGAGATCATGGGGCGGAGGGGGGGCATTGGAGTAGGCAGCAAGGGCATGGTGGTAGTGGTGGTGGCTGTCAGCGGCCACCCTTCTGCACCATGTCCTCGATCATGTACATAGAGGGACCCCACACCCTGTCCAGCTGACATGCAGCCCACACAGCTTTACCAGTCACAGATGCCGACAGGCCCACCTGGAGCTGGGGAGATTACCGTGGAGGCGGGAAGAGGCCATTAAGTAGTTGTTAATTGGCCAGTTAACGGACTTAAGTGGAGGTGAGGTGGGAAGGTCGACCATGGGACTGCAGCCCAGAATTTGCTTCCAGTGGAGGTGAGAAGGCATCGGGTATTGGTCCCAATGCCGAGCGCCAAATTCTCAGGCCCCCTACCTCCTTCCTCACCTCCTTCAGGGGCAGAGGATTCCAGCCCAAGTGTTCACCTGCGTCCTACCACATGCAAGAGTGAATAGTTCTTCACCATGTGGTAGATTTTGTTGGAAACTTATTTTGTGGGCTATCATTTACTAATGCTGATGTCACTTAAAATTAAATCTGTAGTTACAACCAGAAAATTTGTCCAGCTGCAGTAATAGCCTGCTTTTAAAGAGCTATAATATTGTCTGTGTTTGGTATACAACTTCTCTCCAGTTTTCGGAGATTGAGGGGAAACTCTCTCTGCTATATATACTCTGCCGATTATATTTGCTAAGCCAATCTGTTAGCTGGTCCTATGGTGACAGATTTCAAAAGGCTGGTAAATACCTTCCTCTATTCCAGTTTTTAAATTGGAGATTATAGGGAGAATTCTAACTGCAAAGGGGGTGGGGGTGGGTGGGGTCAGGTACAGGTGACGGGGGTTAGAGCCCTGCAAAGTGATGTCCGGTGAGAAACCTGACATGATCCCGCCCACTTCCGGGTTTAACATGGGGTGGGGGAGGGGGTTGCAGGTGAGTGGGAAACCCCCATGGAGCTGTCAGGTAAGTAAATAAAATATTTAAAGGTCCAGTTAAATCAGTATCGACTCCAGAATTCTGGTTTCAGCAGCTAGTACACAAATGTCCCTAGCTCTCTGGAATTTGCCAGTCTAAATGCAGCAAGACCTGGACAATATCCAGGTTTGGGCTGACAAGTGGCAAATAACATTCCTGTCACACAAGTGCTAGGCAATGACCATCTCCAACAAGAGAGAGTCCAACCATTGCCCCTTGATGTTCAATGGCATTACCATCATTAAATCCCCCACTATCAACATCCTGGTGGTTACCATTGACCAGAAACTGACCTGGACTAGCCATATAAATACTGGCCACAAGAGCCGGTCAAAGGCTTGCAGCAAGTAACTTACCTCCTGACTCCCAAAGCCTGTGCACCACTGGCACAAGTCAGGAGTCTGATGGCATACTCCCCACTTGCGTGGATGAGTGCAGCTCCCATGACACTCAAGAAGCTTGACTTTATCCAGGACAAAGCAGCCCGATTGATTGGCTTCATATCCACAAACATTCACTTCCTCCACCGCCGACGCACAGTAGCAGCAGTGTGTACCATCTACAAGGTGCACTGCAGGAACTCAACAAGGCTCCTTAGACAACATCTTCCAAACCCACAACCACTACCATCTAGAAGGACAAGGGCAGCAGAGAGATGGGAATGCCACCATCTGGAAGTTCCCCTCCAAGTCACTCACCACCCTGACTTGGAAATATATCATCGTACCTTCACTGTCCCTGGGCCCAAATCCTGGAACTCTCTCCCTAACAGCACTGTGGATGTACCCGCACCACATGGACTGCAGCAGTTCAAGAAGGCAGCTCACCGCCACCTTCTCAAGGGCAACTAGGGATGGGCGATAAATGCTGGTCCAGCCAGCGATGCCCCACCTCCCAGGAATGAATAAAAGAAAAAACCAAGTGAGTGCACAGCAGGGAGTGCTTGTTCATTGAAACTGACAGCTTGGGAGAGCTTCAGAAAGTGAAACTGAATGGCTGCAGCCCTGTCTCGGTTAGAGAGTTAGAGGCTGGTGCCCACAACACTTCTTCTGAGCTTCACAGGCAATTATCAGCTTCTTGGTTGTCACTTCACCTTTCCTGGACTTCACTCATCTTGATCTGCAATTCACTGATGTCAGCCTTCGCTGCAAAATGGGAGCAGCAGCACCACCAGCCAGAAACAGCAAAGCAACAGCCAGGAGCAGCACCAGCTTGCATCTCCTCGGGCACAGGACAGAAGGGTTGAGGACAGGCTGATCCCCTCAACACAGACGGCTGGATTTTACAGGGGCCTTGTTCCCCCATTATAAAAGTCGTTAGCAAACCAACAAACTTTAAAAGAAAGGCAGCCCCGCAGCCATAACACCCTGCCAATCTGATTGGCTGGCAGGTCTGGCAGTCCCGGCAGTGTCAGTGTGGGTGCTGCTGGGACTGCAAAGAGGCCCACAATGAAGAGAGCAATAGATCACAGAGGACCCGGATTCAGAAAAATCCCCGGTTTTAGGACAGGGAGGGATTAGGCACCCTAGGGAAAGGGCTAAGGAGGGGATGTGGGGGCAGGTTTTGGAGGCCAGGCGGTGAAGCAAAGTGGGGTATTATCCTGGGCATTGCCTCCGATGTGCACAGGGCACCCCCACTTCTCAAAGGATGTAGCTCCCTTCCATCCTGCGTTTTCACCTCAGATGGTGAAAAAGAGGTCTCTCTACTCTTGTTTTCTTGCCCACACCAACTGCATTATGGCGTGGACAACAGTATATTGGGGCCAATTTGCTTGTTAACAAGCTCAATTACCTGTTAATTATTTTTTTAAATGGCAGACGGTTTGCCAGTTTTGACACACGCCTGCCTACTGCATTATGGGAAACCAGCATCTTCTCACGCCAGCTTTTTGCATGCATGGGAGGGCAGCAGTCCCAATTTGCAAACGTAAGATCCCACCCAGGGTGTACAGGCAGAATATCAGCTCTCTCGGCATGCCTGAGCACCAGTACGTCATGAGGCCCAGGCTTTTATGGCAGGTCATCCTTGAATCTTGGGCCAAGACATCCTTCTCAGCAGAGCAGGCAAGCATTGGCCGTGTTGATCAAGATGGAGGAACTCTGCCCCAGCCACCCAAGTCTGACTCTATCTGGAGTTGCACTCCCTTTTGCAAGGAGTGAAAGCAGAATGTGGAGAGGAGGGATGGACAACATGTATTGAGCATGACTATGTGGTAGGGATGTGAGATGGTACAAAGCTGAGGGTGAATGTGAGAATTGGCTGTTCAGATGGGGTAATGAGAAAGTATCTGGAGAAAGAGGAGTGAGTGGAGCTGCAAGTTATGTTTTCCTGAGGAGAATGCTGGGCAAATCATTGAGTGAGGGTTGACACCTGAAAATGTTTCGTCATTCACCTTTCCAGCCCTCCTGAGGTTCTGGATCTTCTTGATGCACAGTCACTAGGTTTGAGGGATCACACTCCCTTAGCCACTTCCATACACTCTTGGTTTGAGAGGCTGGCTTCCTCCTCCCATCCTTGGAAAGCATCACCGCACTTTAGTCCCTCAGGTTCCACAGCAGGACCTCCAGGTAAGAGGGGGGTGGGCAGGGGTTTGGCTGTAGGCAGGCTTCCGTTCCATTTTTGTGGTTGCTGAAGCCTCAAGAATCGATATATAGTTCAACCATTGAGACTCCTATCAGGCCTTTTACCTCGAAATCCTTCCTTTGAAGGAGTTTTGGAACGTCATCATGCCCAGCCTCTGTCATTGGTCGGGAAACCTGGAAGCTGGATGCTAATGCTGTGGGTGAGTTAAAGAACCACATCAAAGCCTGCTTCAAACATAAACTGGATCCCAATATGCTACTGGCCCCACCTCGCCCCACTTCGATCCCACTGTGTGTGGCTCTGTTATGTTAAGATTCTGCCCTATGTTCCCTCCTCCTGCATGTCTCTCCTGTGAGGAAGGAAGCCTGGATTTCCAAGCTGGAAAGTTCCTCTTCTGCCTGCCAGCTGTAAGACCAGCTCCATCGTTACATCCCGGAAAGCATGTGTTCATCAATGATGTTCAATTCATTAACTTAAATGAAAAGCAAAAGAGTTTGGAGCTAGCGATCGCTCGTTTACTTGGCAGCTACAGGTCTTTTATGAACTACATTAACTGAGCAGGCCAAACTAGGCAAGTAACTTGCCAAAGGTAAATAATAAGGAAGACTAAGCAAAAATCACCATTTCATAAATGTGTGGCTGGAAAGTATACATGGCTGCAGGGATTGGAAATACTCTTGTAGCTCTTTTTTGCTTCCATAAAGGTGAACCATTAGGTGTTTATAAAAATACATTTTAACCATTTTCCAAATTGGTACATTCAGAAATCATCTTTAATAATTAGTGACCATTTTCTGAATTTTGATATCAGCACCTGATATTGTCACCTTATTTTCTAGTGATTGCTTTTGGATCACAATGAATTAATTAGAGGATACCACAGTGTGTACCTCTTTTCAGATGTTCTTTTCTAGCCTTTTGATTAAACATTTGTCTGTGTTGCTTCTGATAATAAACGTACTGTGTGATATGAAGCCTGCAACTGCAGCCGCTCATGACAACATGCATCCTGAATATTTGTAGAACCTTGGTTCACAAGTTTGTAATTAGATCTTGTTTTTCTTCACTCCAATCATCCCAGAAGGCCTGAATTCTAGCAGTTTGCACACTTAAACCAAGCAAGGAACCATAGTTAGTAGCAAGCCACTGACCAATTTCCTCCTGAATGTTTACTTCAGATTCATTAATGACTGGTCCTCTAATGTATATCTTCATTGGTCGATGCTGGAATGAGCCCAGGTCACACTGGTTTCCAGCAAGGCTGCAGCATCTGTGACCAAGTACACATACCCAAACAACCTTCCTTAAAAATGGCTTTCAGGAAAACCTTCAGATCAGTGTTGTCTTCCTTGAGCTAACAGCAACCTACCATAATGTCGGGCATATTGATCTGCAAAAATATCAAGCATCCTGCAATATTGGGCTACCTGCTTAGTTGAATTTCTGCTTCAAGGTTTCAGTGTACACATGGACAACTGCACCAATTCATGGAGACACCAAGTCAATGTCTTTCTTAAATCTGATGCTCACCTTATTGACTAGGCTGTCAGTCTTGACCAGCCACTAACCTACAAAAACTGAAAACCTGAAATAACTCCAAAATTGTTGACTCTGCTTGGGAGCAACGGCTTCCACACTCTGCTAGTTGGAATATTGTGTACCCTTCTGGGCTTAATTACTGCACACTAAGCTGGTGGATATACAATGGTACACAACTATGCAGTTTGTGTCAGACATGTTGCGCCCTATGATTCACTTGCATAGGGCCTTGGTCAGATCCTGTCTGGAGTATCTACTGTGTCCTGTTTTGGGCATTGCATCTCAGTGAGGATATATTGACCCTGGAGCAGGTGTAATGTAGATTCACCAGAACCAGGACTGAAAGGGTTAAATTGTGAGGGCAATTGCACAAACGGGGCTTGTATTCCCTTGTGTTTAGAAGATTAGGAAATGAGCTGATCGAATTGTTTAAAATGTTAAAAGAATTCAATAGGGTAGATACAGAGAAACTATTTCCTCTGGTGCGATGAATCAAGAAACTTGGTGACATCATCATAAAATTAGAGCTAGGCCATTCAGGAATTAAATCGGGAAGACCTTCTAACAGGAAATTGGAAATCTGGAATTCTCTTCCCCAAAAACCTGGAGGTACTGGGAGACCATTGGAGATTTCAAGACCGAGATCAATAGATTCTTGTTGGATAAGTGTATCGAAGGATATCAAGAAAAGGACAGAGAGAATTTCCAATTTCTATGAGCCTTTGTGTGAAGAAATGGGTCCTGATTTTGCCCCTGGTTGACCTGGCTCTAGAATGTGGGATGTGTTGTGCAAGAGGGAATGAATGGAAAACCAACTGAAGATGTTTCCACTTGTGGGAAAGTCCAAAACTAAGGGTCGTAAATATAAGATAATCACTAATAAATCTAATGGAGAATTCAGGATTGAGGATTGGTTAGCTTACAGGAAACAGAGAGTAAGCATAAATGTGCCATTTTCTGTTTGGCAAGATGTAACAAGTGGATTGGTACAGGGATCAGTGCCGTGACCTCAGCTATTTACAATCTATGTAAATGACTTGGATGAAGGGACTGAATGTATAGTTGCTAAATTTGCTGATAACACAAAGATAGGTAGGAAAGTAAGTTGTGAAGAGGACATAAGGATTCTGCAAAGGGATATAGATAGGTTAAGTGAGTGGGCAAAAATTGGCAAATGGAGTACAATGTGGGAAAACGTGAAGTTGTCCACTTTGGCAAGAAGAATAGAAAAGCAGCATATTAACTAAGTGGAGAGAGATTGCAAAACTCTGAGATACAGAAAGATCTGGATGTCTTTGTACATGAATTACAAGAAGTTAGTATGCAGCTACAGCAAGTGATTAGGAAGGCAAATGGCATGTTGGTGTTTATGTTGCAAGAGGGACATTGCAAGGGGAATGGAATATAAAAATAGGGATATTTTGCTACAGTTGTACAGGGTATTGGTGAGACCACGTCTGGAGTACTGTGTACAGTTTTGGTCTCCTTATTTAAGAAAGGACTTAATTACACTATATCACATTGTGCAATTGCATTGCATCAGGGGTAGGCAGGAGAGTGGAGTTGAGGCCACAATCAGATCAGCCATGATTTTATTGAATGGCGGAGCAGGCTCGAAGGGCTGAATGGCCTACTCCTCCTAAGTTATATGTTGCAGGAGAAATTTCATTATCCACATGGTGGTGAGAATCAGGAACTCTTTGCCCATGGTTAACAGGCCTGTGCAACATGGTTCCTCCACATCTTCATAGTTCAGATGCATTAGAAATAATGGTGAATTGACTTTGCGACAAAATTAGATTTGTTCTATCCACCAACAGCACCACTCTCTTGGAGGCGCCCACAAGGTTAACTCTTCCTGATTCCTTTCACATTTCCTTGCCGACTTGCTGGTGTGAAGAATGGCTAGCAGAAGCTGTCTTAATCATAGTATCATCTCTGACCCTACAGATAATCAACCGAGATTCAACTGGCCACGTCATATGTGGGTGCTGCTCAACCACTTTTGAATTGGAAAGGGAAGTGTGCCTCGAGGTCTATAGGGCCTTTGGGATGACAACAAATGTCCTTGTGGACAAATACAAACATATTCCATATCATTGAATCATATCGACTAACCAAACTCTCGAGGCCCATGCGCTTTGCTAGTTGGTGATGATGGTATGCTAAAATGGCTGAAATTATATGAGGCCGTATATACCAAATAAATAAAATACAATGAACACAATGCCTGCCTACCGTGAGGAATTCCGATTGCAAGATTTCATTATGGTTTCAAAAAGAAATACTTATATTTCTATAGTGCCTTGCAGAAGTTTGGGATGTCCTTTATAGTCATTTAAGTACTTTTGAAGTCACGGAGTGAATTTTATGGCTCACAGCCAGCATATTTGAAGGTGGGGGTCATGTAAAATAAAATGGATGACCAGCCCACTCCTTCCCACCCACCCCCGAGTTGTCACCCATATTACTGTGGGTGGGTAATGCGCCGGCCAGCCTGCCCGCACTTAGGCTTATGAGGCCCTTAAGTTGCCAATTCTCCACCTCCGCTGCAATAATTCGGTGGGCGGGGGAAGGTGGAAGGAATGTGGCCAACCCACTATTTTTCTAACTTGTGCTAAAAGGCAGGAAGGAAGGGGTGAATGACACCCTTTGGGGGAATCCCCTGTGCCCACCGGGGCAAACCCCCTTTTGCACCTCCCTACAGCACCCCACCCCCCCCACCCCCCACCCCCCAAGATATACCTTGAAGTTGGGTATCCATGATCATCTTCTTGGGACTCTTTTGTAGTCCCAGCAGCGGCCACGACAGTACTGCCTTCTGGTGCTGCTGGGACTACTCAGCTGCCAGTCAGTCAGATTGGTCAGCAGCTGTCAAGGGCAGGGCTTCCTGTGCCTGAGGGGCAGAAGTCCTACTTTGAGCTTGACAAGGCTTCTCCCAGTGTAGTATTGCTGTGGAGCAGCCCCCTTTAAAGTTGGCAAGCTGCTGACTGTCTTTCCTACGGGGGACGGTGAACAGTATGCCGGCCCCCCTAAAAGTCACCCCCAGAGTCATTAACGGCACAGCCCATCGAGTCTATGCCAGTTCTCCGCAGAGCAATCCAGTCAATTCCATTCCCCTGCCTTATCCCCATAGTCCTGCAAATTTATTTCCTTCAAGTGCCCATTCAATTTCCATTTGAAATCATTGATTATTTCTGCTTCCACCAATCCTGTGGGCAGCAAGTTCCAGGTCATTGCCACTTGCTATGTAAAAATGTTCTTCTGCATATTCCCCCTTATACCCTTCCTTGAATAAGGGCATGACATCTGCCATTGTCCACTGCTATTCTCCACTTTGCTGGCATCTCCCGCATATCTAGGGAAGATTGGAAGATTATGGCAAGCCCTTTCACTATCTTCACCCCCACTTCCCTCAGCAGTCGTCACTTTTGTGATGTAGTCAGGAAAAAAGGGCCTGAACTTCTCACATGCAAGCTATTCAACTTATTCAATTAATACAACAACGTCATTAGAGTTGCAGCCCATTTGATAAAATTCCTAAGTTGAGAAAGAATCACATTTATGTGACCATTCCCAGTAAGTTCATTGATTCCATTATACTGGCATTTTCTTTTGATTTGTCCCTCATTGAAGTTTTACCTCATCCCAATTAACTCATTAGTTATAAACTATTAAGGTGATATCAGTCCAAAAGGGTGGCAGTACGATCAAAAACATATGATTTCATTCAGTTTGTCTCCATTTTGCATCAAGATGGATAAAATCAGAATTTTAACAAGTGCCACCTGAATCTACTTGATTCTTTTAAAGATCTTTTGCCTTTATTTCCCAATCCCTTCTCTTCTGAAGGTGTAGTATCTTAACGCATAGTTACATTGCTAGCAGTCCCCACTGGTACTTTGTTCAGGTGATTAATGTTCATGTGTGAGAGTGGATAGTGAGTATTGGCAGGCTACTCATTCAATGTGGATACCTCGGCCAAGTCTTCTCCTGCCCTCACATGAGTTCCACACATGTTCACTTTCAGCAGGGAGGTAGCGTTGGGACATTCGTAATATCTCGACAAATGTAAAACAATGGATTATACTGTAAATGTGTAGTAATATATATAGAAGAAATTTATAAGGCTGGACTTCAATGAGGAAACCTACTGACATTAAAGGCATAAATATGATTGACTCTTTGGACATTAGCAGAATCTTGAGATTTAATTAGAGCTTGTGATTTTCTCAGCAGCACCTATCTATTAGAAAATCAGAAATCAGTAAGGTAGATTCCATATGATTTTGCGAAAGGGAAACCATGTTTGACAAATTTATTAGAGTTTTTTGAGAACGTAATAAGCAGGGTAGATCTAGATGTAGTGTATTTGGATTTCCAAAAGGCATTTTGGATAAGGTGCCCATAAAAGGTTATTTCACAAGGTAAGAGCTTATGGTGTTGGGGCTGATAAAGTAGCCTGGATAGAGGACTTGCTAACTAAGAGGAAACAGGGAGTCGGGGTAAATGGGTCATTTTCAGGATGGCAAACTGTAACAAGTGGAGTGCCACAGGGATCAGTGCTGGGGCCCCAACTATTTGATTGATCAACTATATATATGATTGACTTTGAACAGAGAAAGAACAAAGAAAAGTACAGCACAGGAACAGGCCCTTCGGCCCTCCAAGCCTGCGCTGATCATATTGCCCGTCAACTAAAACATTTTGCACTTCCGGGGTCTGTATCCCTCTATTCCCATCCTATTCATGTATTTGTCAAGCTGCCTCTTAAACATCACTATCGTACCTGCTTCCATCACCTCCTCTGGCAGCGAATTCCAGACACTCACTACCCTCTGCGTAAAAAACTTGCCCCGCACATCTCCTCTACAGTTTTCTCCTCTCACCTTAAATCTATGTCCCCTAGTAATTGACTCTTCCACCCTGGGAAAAAGCTTCTGACTATCTACTCTGTCCATGCCACTCATAATTTTGTAAACTTCTATCAAGTCGCCCCCTCAATCTCCGTCGCTCTAGTGAGAACAATCTGAGTTTCTCCAACCTCTCCTCATAGCTAATTACCTCCGGACCAGACAGCATCCTGGTAAACCTCCTCTGCACCCTCTCCAACACCTCCATATCCTTCTGGTAATGTGGCGACCAGAATTGCACGCAATATTCCAAGTGTGGCCTAACCAAGGTTCTATACAGCTGCAGCATGACTTCCCAGCTTTTATACTCAATACCCCTGCCAATGAAGAGTCTGACTGTATTGTAGCCATATTTGCTGATGATATGAAGATAGATAGCAAGTTACAAGGAGGATGCAAAGAATCTACAACAAAATATAAATAGGTTAAGTGAGTGGGTAAAAATTTGACAGATGGAGTATGATGTGGGAAAATGTGAGGTTGTCCACTTTGGCAGGAAGAATAGAAAAGTAAAATATTATTTGAATGAAGAGAGACTGCAGAATGCTGTGGTATAGGGGGACCTAGGTGTTCTTGTACATGAATCACAAAAGGTTAGCAGGTACAGTAAGTAATTAAGAAGGCAAATGGAATGTTGGCCTTTATTGCATGGGGAAGGAGTATAAAAGTAGGGAAGTCTTGCTACAACTGTACAGGGCATTGTGAGACCACACCTAGAGTACTGTGTACAGTTTTGGTCATCTTACTTAAGAAGGAATATTCTTACTCTGGAAGCAGTTCAGAGAAGATTCACTAGGCTGATTCCTGGGATGAGGGGTTTGCCTTATGTGAAAAGATTGAGCAGTTGGGCTTATACTCATTGAAGTTTGGAAGAATGAGAGATGATCTTACTGAAACTTATAAGATTCTGAGGGGGCTTGACAGGGTAGATGCTAAGAGGCTATTTCTGTTCCTGGAGGAATCAGAGCTGGGGGAGCTTTATTTCAAAATAAAGGGTCTCCCATTTAAGATGAAGATGAGGAGAAGTTTCTTCTTTCAGAGTGTTGTTAGTGTTTGGGATTCTCTTTCCCAGTGAGCAGTGGAGGCTGGCTCATTGGATATATTCAAGGTTGAATTAAACAGATTTTTGATTGGCAAGTGAGTCAATAGTTATGGGGGACAGAAAAGAATGTGGATTTAAGGCCACAATCAAATCAGCCATGATCTTATTGAATGGCGGAGCAGGCTCGAGGGGCTGAATGGCCTACTCCTGCTCCTATTTCGTCTGCTCTTATATTGTAAACTGTAGTCGCATTTTGCAGCTCCTGTCAATAGAGCTATGCTGCTGGTGCCCCTGAATGCTGCAGCAGCGACTTCTAACAACCACTAGTAATGTTTACAGAAAAGATTTAATAAGATCACGTATTTCACAAGATTTCAAAATAAGGCTGGCTGCCTTTGGTCATTTATGGAATGGACATATGGTTATAATATTTTGGGTTACCAAATGGCATAGGAATTTCTAGATCATTCATTTATTATCATTCACTTATTATCATGCAGTGTGAAGCATATCTAACATAAAAATAGAGTTAGTTAGAGCTTAGACATGGAGGTAAGTGACTGGAACGGATTCTTTGGTGGGAGAGCCAAGTATTCAGAATCAAAGTGTGGGGTGGGCTGATGATGTGCTTAAAAAACTTATATTACACATGACAACCCCTGTACAGGAGGCTAATGGTGCTTTGGTCAGAATAATAGCAGGACTGGTGGAAGAGTGGTGTTACATCTCAGGCTGAAAGAACAACACTCAAAGTCACAGATTGTAGCTACAGGTGTCACATGATTTATTCCGCCAGTTAGCTAACTTCTGACCACGTGCCATCTGACCTTGGTTGACCTTCATCAGTATGCAACATGTGATACAGTACAACTCAAGTACCCAAACATATTTGGTTATCATTATGACATCCCTCCTGTACCATATTGAAAGCAAGTCATCATTGTTTTGTTTGCATTTTTTTTCTTCTTCATAAGCCAGACCAGTCAGTTTAACTTTGGTGGTGGGGAACGCTTCTAGAAACTACAACTCCGGACAGAATTAATATTCACATGGACAAATGCAGGTTAATTAAGGAGAGCAGCATGGATTTCTTAAGGGAAAATCGTGCTTAACTTGTTTTTTTATAGTTTTTCAAAGAGGTAACAGAGAAGGTTGATGAGGGCAATGCTGTTGATGGGTGTACATGGACTTCCAAAAGGCATTTGAAACAGTGCTGCACAACAGTTATCATTATGACAGGTGGTAGCAGCAGTGAGGGGAGAAACAATTGTATATGATGGAACTGGATGTGAAGAAGTATGCAAGAAGCACGTATGCTTTTATCCAATTGTTTCTCTTAACGGATCTTGTTTTTAGTGGAATCACTGCAAAATATCATAAAAGATAATGGCTTCTTCGATAAATCTGTATAGGTTATGATATTGTACTGATCTGATCTCACTCGTACTGTTACAAATGAATTACCATGCATGTAAATGGAATCTTTTTTGATTTGAGGAAACATTTATACCGCTAACAAAATGACCTGAGATTGCTTAAAACCGTTAGTTACCCCTGCAGATGTTAAAGTCATACTGAAAGCTTACTTAATAACTGGATGACTAAAAAAAGCTACAATTAAAAAGCCACACTTTCTTTTTGCACTATACCAATCAAGTGAATAGCTTAGACAGAAGCACAAAGTGGAGCTTTCATTTTTAAACTAAATTAATATAATGGTGAGATTGCAGAACGAATGTTGATGTAATCTCCTATACGTGCTATTGCTTTTTGATGTTTGACCAAAATCACAGGAATATACTTCCTGCAGAAAAACTCTGTATTCTCAGGAGATACGGCCACATATAAATCATCTGAGATGTGGCCAGCCTCAGTTATAAAAATTAACCACTTGATATGTACAGTTTTACAAAAAAAAATTCTAACAAAAGCAGATTAAATGATTCAGGCTTATAAAGTGTATTGCTTCAGAGGCAGGGAGCAAATTAAACTTGGGCACGTTCTATTACTGATGAAGTACAGACAGCAGTGTTCAGAAGGAAGATTCTGTATCTGAGTACTCACAGATTGTCCTTTATATTTGCAGGTAAATGTTGAGGACACTATTGAAATGTTACCGAAATCAAGACGCGCACTTACGATCCAGGAGATTGCTGCACTTGCAAGATCATCTTTGCATGGTTTGTGTGCATTAATAATAAACCCACTCTTCGGAATTATAGGATCTAAAATCTGAATTCTCTAAAGCGCAAACAGACAGATAAATATGTCCTTAATAATTTGTGTATACAGTACTCCTGACATATGAAAAATGTTCTCAGTGATTATACTAATGCTGAAAAGGGTGGTGTGTGTACACAGCTTGGGAACAAGAGAAATATATGCCAGAAGAATCAGGAAACTTGAAATCACCCTCTTTTAGCCCACCCCCTCCATTGAACTAACCCACTGGACTCTCAAGGAATTGAATGCATATCCAATTCTACACCTTCAGGAAATCTGGACAAATTCTTCTGAAAACTTGGCCTAATAGAGATAGCCAGCATCCTCCCAGACTGTCAAATCCACTGTGTAACCATAAGATAATTGGACATAAATCCACCAATAAACTACTATAATATTCAGGTGAATTACCAACCATGAAATCACCATGAAAACCAGATAGAATAGAAATAAAAAAAACACGTATAAATTTTTAGATGGCATTACTTTAATATGTGCAAATTTCTATGTAACACCTTTTTACAAAAAGGAATCTTTTAAGTTCCCCAGTGCAGAAAATAGCTTCTAATTGACTTCAGGAATCACATCAACGACAAGAAGAGAAATGGGGGTGGTGGGATAGGGAAGAACCATTTGGTCTATTATCCCACTCCATACAGCTGAATGTAGCAATGTACACCATTTTCCCACCTATTAACCAGACTTCAAAAAAGTACTAAAACAAAGAAAGAAGCTACTTGTTTCTGACAGGTTTTTTTCTGATCTTGACCTTATGGTCAGCTTAAAAGTAGTTATCCTGCAAATGACATCTGCAATGCACAGATAAAACAGATTATGTGGCCTTAAAGGGACACACCATTTACAGACAACTGTGCATCAGCTGCAGAATGCTACACAATATCCATCAATAAATATGAACTAAACTTGCTTTATATGTTCTGAATAATATTTCTGTCTCCTGGTATGTAAATAAAATCTAATCCCTGAAAATTCAGAATATGAATCATTTAGTTGAGGGCTAGGTTCTGAAACAGTGTTTTGTTAGAATCTTTATATGGTGTTGCTCACCTTTTTTTTTCATGTTTGTATGTTTATCATTTTATACTTTGGATCTCCAGACATCAAAGGCACATTGAGCATTTCTCAACTGCCTTCAGTTTATGGTGAAGCCAAGACTTGGAGAGCTCAGCTGGGTCTTTGGCTTCCCCTATTGTTTACAAGCAGCATCTGTTGCATTGAGGTCCTGGTTTGGAAACTGGCCCCACTTGCTTATTAGGATGCTTGCTAACTCCTCTGTGTACATGACATTGTTCACACAATGACACATGCTAGCTTAGTGTTTAAATTAATATGAGAATTTACTTTTTTAACAAGAAAAGCTAGCGTAGATGACAAATTCATAGAATGTTTCCGGGATAATTTCTCAGATCAGCACATTCTGGAGCCAGCCAGGAAGCAGGCTATACTAGATCTGGTATTGTCCAATGAGATAGGGTTAATTAATTACCTCATAGTGAAGGCACCCCTAGATGGCAGTGATCATAATATGATTGAATTTCACATTCAGTTTGAGGGTGAGATGAGTGGGTTTAAGATTAGTATTTTAAACTTAAATAAGGGCAATTATGAGGGCAGGAAAGCATAGCTAACGAAAATGAACTGGCAATTTAGATTAAGGGATAGGTCAATAGAGATGCAGTGGCAGACATTTAAGGGGGTATTTCAGAATATATTGAATAGATAAATTCCAAGGGGAGGTCCCATCATCTGTGGTTAACTAAAAAAGTTAAAGTGAGTATCAAACTTAAAGAAAAAACATATTATTGAGCAAAGATGGGTGGCAGGTCAGAAGATTGGACAGAATATAAAAAACAGCAAAGAATAACTAAAAGATTAATGAGAGAAAAATTGGAGTACAAGAAAAAGGTAGCTAGAAAAGTAAAGACATATAGTAAGAGTTTCTGTAGATATTTAAAAAAGAAAAAAGTTAACAAAGTGAGCGTTGGTCCTGTGTAAATGAATCTGTGGAATTAATAATAGAAAGTAAGGAGATGGCAGATGAATTGAACTGATATTTTACATTGGTCTTCACCATAGAGGATACAAGTAACATCCCAGAAATAGCTGTAAATCAGGAATTGGAAAGGAGGGAGGAACTCAAGGAAATTACAATCACCAGGGCAGTGGTACTGAGCAAATTGTTGGAACTGCAGGTTGGCAAGTGCCCAGGTCCTGATGGATTTCATCCCAGGGTCTTAAAAGAAGTGGCTAGTGAGATGGTTGATGCATTGGTTTTAATTTTCCAAAATTTATTAGATTTGGGGAGGGTTCTATCAGATTGGAAAATAGCTAATGTAACTCCTTTATTCAAAAAGGGAGGGAGACAGAAATGGAGCTATAAGCCTTAACATCTGTCATAGGGAAAATGTTAGAAGTTATTATTAAAGATGTTATAGCAGGTCACTTAGATATTCAAGGTAATCAGGCAGAATCAACAGTGTTCATCAGTGTTATGAAAGGGAAATCATGTTTAATCAATTTATTGAAGTTCTTTGAAGAAGTAACATGTGCTATGGATAAAGAGGAACAGGTGGATGTAATGTACTTAGATTTTCAGAAGACATTTGATAAGGTGCCACATCAAAGGTTATTGCGGAAAATAAAAGCTCGTGATATAGGAATATATTGGCATGGATAGAAGATTGGCTAACTAGCAGGAAACAGAGAGCAGGCATAAATGGGTCATTTTCTGGTTGGCAGGATGTGATGAGTTGTGTGCCACAGGGATCAGTGCTAGGGCCTCAACTCTTTACAATTTATATAAATGATTTGGATGAAGGGACCAATGGTATGGTTGCTAAATTTGCTGATGACATAAAGATAGGTAAGGAAAGTAAGTTGTGAAGAGGACATAAGGAGGCTACAAAAGGATATAGATAGGTTAGGTGAGTGGGCAAAGATCTGGCAAATGGAGTATAATGTGCGAAAATGTGAGGTTGTCCATTTTGGCAGGACGAATAAAAAGAAGCATATTGTCTAAATGGAGAGAGATTGCAGGGCTCTGAGATGCAGAGGAATCTGGATGTCCTGGTGCATGAATCACAAAAAGTTAATATGCAAGTGCAGATAGTAATTAGCAAAACTAATAGAATGTTATCATTTATTGCAAGAGAATTGCATACAAGAATAGGGAGGTTATGCTTCAGTTATACAGGGCATTGATGAGACCATATCTGGAGTACTGTGTACAGTATTCTTCTCCTTATCCAATGTTAATGCATTGGAAGCAGTTCAGAGAAGGTTTATTAGATTAATAGCTGGAATGAGTGGGTTGTCTTATGAGGAAAGGTTGGACAGACTAGGCTTGTATCCGCTGAAGTTTAGACGAGTAAGAGGCAACTTGATTGAAACATATGAGATCCTGTGGGGTCTTGACAGGGTGGATGTGGGGAGGATGTTTCCTCTTGTGGGAGAATCTTGAACTAGGGGTCACTGTTTAAAAATAAGTGGTCGCCCATTTAAGACAAATGTGAGGACATTTTTTTTCTCTCAGAGCGTTGTACGACTTTAGAATTCCCTTCTTCAAAAGGTGGTTGAGGCAGAGTCTTTGAATATCTTTAAGGCAGAGGAGATAGATTCTTAATAAGGAACGGGGTGAACGGCTATTGGGGGAGGCAGGAACATGAAGTTGAGGTTACAATCAGATCAGCTGTGATCTTATTGAATGGAGGAGCAGGCTCGAGGGGCTGAGTGACCTACTCTTGCTCCTAATTTGTATGTTCAGATGTTAAGTTTTCCAAAAAGGAATTAAAAGCCAACTCAAAGGAGAAAGTCTTGTATTTATACAGCACCTTTCACAATCACAGAACACCCCAAAGCATTTTGTAAGCAATGGAGCACTTTTGAAACATAGTTACTGTTGTAACGTAGGAAATTCACTGGAATAAGGGAATAAAGATGATTAATTACTAAAATTGAATAGTTAGTTTGGAGTTTGTGCTGATAGCTATACAATTCTTCCACACATTTTAGCTCCAAATTTAACTCAAGATTGTGTACACCTTTTAATTTCACTTAATTTTACTTCGCTCCAATTATCTGGGTCTAACTGCGTTACCAAATAATTTTTTTTTACAGTGACAATGTTTTATTTGTTGACATATTCAAAATAATCCTATTTTCCACATGTCCCTTCTTCTAAACCAATTTCTTTTTTTATTTTTTCAGGTTTCTCACAGGTTGTAAAAGACCATGTAACTAAACCCACAGCCATGGCTCAGGGCCGGGTTGCTCACCTCATAGAGTGGAAAGGCTGGTGTAAGCCTATGGAGTCTCCAATGACTCTTGAGATTGATTTCAATTCCTACTCAGACTTAAGTGAAGGAGAACAGGAAGCAAGATTTGCAGCAGGTAAATTAACTTTTAAGCCCATCCATTAAATATGCGTATCCTTCAATGTGCCAGTCCCGCAAAAACATGTTGAAAAACCTGCTTGATCCTTTGTGGTAAAAGCAGTGTATATTTGTGAATGTCATGTGTCTGATGAGTATAATCAATGACAATGCTGCTGTCAGCCTGTGTCGAGTACTGATCCCAAAGCATTTGTAGAAAGATAAATAAGGAGACAAAGTGACATGTATGGTGTGAGAATTTTGTAAGTAGTGGGAAGAGGTAGAATAAATTAGTTGGATTATTAGACTTGGTTTAGTGTCACTTCAGAAAATGTCCTTTTTAAGTGCAGTAACTGATCTTTAAGTATCTGCCCTTTTAAATTTTTCCACTTTTCTGAAGACGCCAACAGACCTTTTTTTGAATTGACTTGAACAGTCAGGTGGGATCTCAGTTTGACATTTCATCCAAAAGAAGACATTTTACCAATGCAGCAATTCCTCGGCGCTGTGTCAGCTTAGATTTGGGCGCTGATGGGACATAACCATAGTTTCTCATTTGTACTGCTCAAGCTGCGTCTTGCTTTCATTTGGAAAGTTCATGTGAACATATGATGAAATGATCCACCAAAATACCTTTGTTCTCCAGAATAACCCTGGAGTGATAGGTAGTTTTAGCGTAGGAGGTTGAGGCTCACGATCAGGTCCGCGCCGCCATTTTACGTGGGCGGGCCAATTAAGGCCCTTCCAGCATACTTCACGGCCCCCGTGCATTGCAGGAGTGGGCGGGTGGTGGCGGGCGTGCTCAGGCCGCCGGGCCCAATGGCGACCTGTATAAAGGAAGGCCCTGGCAGCCTCGGAAAGGCTGCTCGCAATGGCTGGGCGAAGGGCTGTGCGGAGGGGCAATGAAGTTCATGCAAGTCTGGAGGGTAGCCCTTCGGGGCATGCCAGGCCGGAGGGTAGGCCACCAAGGCAGGCCGGGCTGGAGGGTAGGCCATCGGGGCAGGCCAGGCCAGGCCAGGCCAGAGGGTAGGCCATCAGGGCAGGCCAGGCCGGAGGGTAGGCCACCGGGGCAGGCTGGGCCGGAGGGTAGGCCACCGGGGCAGGCCGGGCCGGAGGATAGGCCACCGGGGCAGGCCGGGCCGGAGGGTAGGCCACCGGGGCAGGCCGGGCCAGAGGGTAGGCCACTTGTTTTTCGGGTGACTGCCTTGCTTCCCTCCTCGAGGAGGTGGCAGCACGGTGAGAGGTGTTGGTTCCCCAGGACGGGAGGAGGAGGCTCCCCAACATGACGAAACGTGCCTGGGAGGAGGTGGCGGAGGTGGTGAGCTCCCATGACGTGGTGCGGCACACCTGGATCCAGTGTCGCAAGTGTTTCAACGACTTGTTGCGCTCAGGAAGGGTGAGGACCATGTTAGCATTGGGCATTTAACCCAGCAGGTCGGCTTATCCCCCTGCTACGCTCCCCCCCTCCCCAAGTCTGAGTGTAGTGACTGCATTGAATTATTGACGGCATATGTCCATTGCTGGGTGGACCAGCAGATATTGCCCATGCTGAGGTCAGCCTGAGAGGGCGGTGAAGAGATGTGTTTTGCCCCCGCAGCATGTGGTACACTGAGATCCACATGACTGGTGTGGGGGCAGCCTGGAGGAGCTACACCTAGGCGCTGTGTTTGAACTCCAGGACATGTCCGAGTCAGGGTGATGAGATGCTGGGAGGGGAGCTTCAAGGTGGCATGGCAACGAACCATCTGCTGCCCTCTTCGCTCCACGTGCTTGCACCTCCTTGCTAAGGAAGGATATATGATGCCTAATGTGATGTTGGCAGCATGTGTCCAAGGTGGGGGTGGGGGGTGGGGAGTTGGCCCAGCATCTTTGTGTGAGTGCTCGGCAGCAGCAGCGGGGTGAGGAGGCTCTGGAGCCCTGATATGACCCACTCTAGTTGGGGTGGGCCGTGCGCGAAGAGAGTCCACGTGCAATTTGCACCAATCAATGCTCGTCTCTCATTTTCAAGAGAAGAATGTTCATAACCCGGCAGAGCGTGAGGACTGGCGGCCACGCACAGGTTACCATTTTTAGCCGGTTTGAGCAGGAGGCCCTGGATCTGGAGAGGCTCCATGCGCCCAGGTCCAATGGTGTCGGTGAGGATGGGGTGCCACGGCCAGGTATTTATGCCCAACAGTGCGGTCAGCATTGTTCTCCCAACAGCCATAGCAGTGCTGAATGTTAAATTATTTAATTTTGCAACATGGCTTGACCATTGCTTATGGAAGGATGAGCGCAAAATGATCCGGGGGACAGGGATACACATTGACATTGTCTCCACGTTAACTGATCCACTGTCCTCTTTCTTCCTTCCAGCATCAGCGGAGCAGGGCTGGGAGGAGCAGCAGAGGCCCCTCTCACACCTGAGGGGCCTGAAGTCTCACCAGTGTCACCCCATTTCTGTGAGGCAGGCACCAGCGCAGATACTAGCACCTCAGTGGGAATTCAAACATCAGCTAGTGTCCCGGGGCACAGCCATGAGGGCACTTCACAGTCGCTGGAGGAGCTGGCAGAGACAGAGAGTGCCCATGGCACCAGCAGTTGGAGGACTGAAGGGGACCAGGCACATGCTCAGTCGGTGCCTGATGATGGGCCTCTGGAGTCGTCCGCGATGAAGCAGGGGCAGAAAATGCGGCTGGGTGTGCGGGAGCATCTGGGGGAGGTACATGAGGCTATGCTTGGCTTGGTCTCCGTGGTGGAGGAGTCTATGCGGACGGTCATCAAAGCAATAAGCCACATGTCCAAGAGCCATGCGCCCTCCATGGAGAGAGTGGCGACTCTCGTGGAGAGACTCCTCCAGGAGACCAATCAGGGCTTCCTGGGGATGCGCTCTGACCAGCAAGCCCTCACATCGACATTGACTTCAGCTGGTCAATGCCTATGTGGGAGATGGTGTGGGCATTAAGTTTCCCAGCTCGGTGCCCATTCATCCACGGTGTGCAGGGAGGTCCAAAGTGACCTCATGTCGGCGCAGCAGCTGTCTGGCATCTCTGCGGGCACCTCTCAGGACACTCTGGATGAGGGCAGTAGCTCCTTCACTCCACTCCCAGTAACCATAGCATCCGTTGAGGCTGCGGTGACTGGAGAGATGGCAGCTGTGGAACTGGCAGATCCCTCCCAGGCGGGGCCAGCACTGGCTCCACACGCTAGAGGACGACCGCCAAGGCCATCGAGGCCAACAGGACAGCAGACTGTCTCAGATGCCACTACGAGTGATGGGGCAGCACCAAGATGTAGCGCCGAAAATGATAACATAAGGCACCTTAGGCATATCACGGGTTTTTCACTGGTAATTTTGTGTTGGCCCGAGATGAGGGCCTTATGACTTGTCTGATTTGTAACACTATTGACTTTTTCTTTGCATAAGTTTGTTCGCTTGACATATTAAATTCAGATATGGCTCTTTTCTTCTGCATGTGGATGGTTTCCAACAAGGTAATGAGTGCTTTGTTGGACATTCAGCTTTATTAACAAGGCCCTTGGTTACTGATGCTAATCTGGCAGATTTTGCACTTAGGTGTCGAGTATGGAACTGACAGCCCAGGCTTGTCCTGGAGGTCCATCTGTGGTGTGCTAGCTGCAGGTTCATTGGATTAAAGCCTCCCGGGTGTCCCTGCCTCCCCGCAGTATGACCATTTCAGTGTCTACTCCCTCAGCATTTCCCTGTGTGTGCTCATCCTCGGACTCACTGCTGGACTCATCGTGAGCAGCCGCAGCCACTGCGTCAACGTCTTCATTGTCCACTGTGTCCCCCCTTTCCAGCGCAAGATTGTGTAGAGCACAGCATGCAACCACTATCACTGAGACACGATCTGGGGGGTACTGGAGTGGACCCCGTGAGCAGTCCAGGCATAAGAAGTGGATCTTGAGAAGACCGATGGTTCTCTCCAACACAGCCCTTGTGGAGGCATGGCTCCTATTGTAGCGCTCCTCAGCTTCTGTTCTTGGATGTTGGAGAGGCATAATGAGTCACCTTCTGAGGGGATAGCCCTTGTCACCCAGCAGCCATCAATCCAGTCGGGCTGGAGCACTGAAGAGCATTTGGGAGTGTGTGAGGATGTAGGCATCGTGGGAGCTGCCTGGGTACCTTACACAGACTTGTAGAATCAGCATCCTGTGGTCACACACTATCTGCACGTTCATGGAGTGGAAGCCCTTCCTGTTGATGAAGTAACCAGGCTCACCTGCTGGCACCTTGATGGCCACATGTGTACAGTCTATTGCACCCTGGACACGGGGGAATCCAGCAATGGCCGCGAAGCCTCTGGATCGCTGTGTCTGGCTGGCCTGGTCCCAGCAGAAGTGGATGAAGGTCAATGCACGCCTGAACAGAGTGTCTGTAACCTGCTTGACATAGTGTGGACAGCTGATTGGGAGACACCACAAAGATCACCCACCGAGCCCTGGAAGGAGCCAGAGACATAGAAGTTGAGGGCAGCAGTGACCTTTAGAGCCACTGGCATGGGGTGCCCACCCACACAGTTAGCGGAGATCTCAGGCCCAATCATCTGACAGATATAGTTGACTGTCTCCCTTGAGAGATGGAGCCTCCTTCAGCACTGCACCTCAGACATATTGAGGTAGCTGCTTCGCCGCCTGTATACCCTGGCAGCAGGGTAGTGGCATTTTCTGCGGCCCCTTCTGCCTTGTCCACTTCTTGGCCCTGCGCCCCTTGTGCCTGCACCTGTCCTCCCAAAGGTGGCTCCCCTGGAGGCTGAATGTGCACTCTGGCCTCCTCCCCCTTCTAGCCCTCCCTTCCTCAGAGGAGGAGCTGCCTCCAGTGGACAGTTCAGCTCCCATTCCCAGGCTAAGGGAAGGCTTCCTGAAACCTGCAGGCCCAGAAAAGATTCCTCACTGCAGAGTGCTGACCTGAAGGTTTAGAGTCCAGACAGAGCAGCTGGTATGCGTTTTGAAGCACTGCAGATCACACAGGCAAGTTTCAATAACTTTGAAAAATAAATACTTGACTGCGCAAATTCACAACCCCAGTGAGCCCTCTTATCCCGCCCGTGGATGAGGTTTATACAATTGTGTCCTACCTGCCTTCCTGTTGCGCCCGTGCGCCGACCTGAAGATTGCACAGGCACCGAAAAATCGGCGTCAGTTGGTGAGTCAAGGGCCTTAAGTGGCCTGTTAATTAATGTGGGCGCGCATCGGACATCATCGCGCGCCCACCCAACAAAATATTGTGATGGGGTGCAGTGACGTTGGGACACTCGCCCGACGTCACCGCGTATCATTTTATGCGCATATGTGCTGGAACCCGCCCCTAGACGCCAGCGGGAAAATCCTGCCCATAAAGTACTTAGTGCAGTCAGAGTTTTTGGGGTTATCTTTGGAACCAGACCCCAGCAGACATCAGAACCTTCAAGATGGAAGAAGAAAAAATATACAAGTTTTGTATTCCAGCCTTCAAAAACACGACAAATAAGAGCACAGCATTCTTACTAGATTTCAAACTGAAACCTACATTGTTAAAGCAAATTATGTGAAACAAATTTTTATCGTGCTTGAGTCCAAAACTATTATCATCATAAGGGCAACTATAGAACAGGCATATTCTATTTCATAATAACCTACTTTTGTGCTATAATGTTTTAAAATTTATTTTATTGTACCATCACAAATTAATAGAATTCTGTTCCTTGTTATGCAGTTAATTTAGTGGCCTGGTTAACAGTTTACTTTTGTATTTAAAGACAGTCTGTGCATCAACACTCAACATTTGTTTTTCTTACTAACTCTACATAGTGCTGCCAGTTCAGAAATCAAGTTTATTGGGAAGACTTGTGTTAAATGATTATTAAACAGTGAAGACGAGGGATAGTGCCTAGTAACTGTTCAGAGAAATCCCTAAATGCCAATTATTTTTTTCCTTGTAGTGATTGAATATCATATACGTAATGCCTTGCAGCTTTATGAACATACTGCAATTAATGTTGATAAATTGCACTTTATAACAGAATACAGGATTTATTAAAGTCCTTTTGATGTGAAGCCCTATAAAACTCACTTCTTCCTTCTCTTGATGTGTTCTAGCCAGATCTGGTGATGGATGGCTAAACCAAATATGTACCCTTCAGAATTGAGGGAGTGAAAATGGGGGCCATACCATGGGGAATGACCAGAATGGGAGAGAGTAAGGGTTTTACTGGGGACAAGGGCACCAATTGTGGAGGTGAGGTTGAACCTCTGTTAGATTTCCTTTTAGCCTTTTTGGCTCCAGTAGATATAGTCTCATTGTAACAATGGTTTCTCCTTTTCTTCTTAAACATTAATCTGGTATGATAAATTTTTAATTATCTGTTTAATTTTTAAGATAGTTTTAAAAGTAAAGATCTGTATGTGCTTTCTATTTTTTTTAAACAATATAAATGCATTCAAATAATTCAGAACCAACGCAGAGTTTTAGTGCTTTGCACATTCAGGGTTTTATTTGTCAGGTTTAGTGCCATTTTCTGTTCTAGCTCTAGGTGCCATGGGTAAAATCCTCACTGCCAATCATTTTTATGCTACGTTATTGCCATTCAGGAAGTGGTGACGTAGGTATTCAAGCTACTTTGGGAAGTAATTATGCCAGCTCACAAATTCTGACAAAGATTTAATGAGGTGTGAGTCTGTTACGTATTCCAAACCATCAATTTAGACAACAGTTAAGGTTGGACCCATTAAGTGTAGTTGTGCTAGAAATTCTAAATAGTTGTGTGCTGTAACCACTGGATTATAAATCACAGGGTGTTGACCTTAATCTATGAGCGATAAAATGGAAGTTGTCTTTATAATTCTGTTCACATACAGGCCAACCTATTAAAATCAAGAACTGACTAATAGTTTAAAAAAGATGACCCATCCCCCAACAAGCTCAAAACTGAAAATGGAATGTATATCTGGAATTTGCATGGATATAAGATCAGTGTCAAATTCACTTCAGTATATATTCTACAAATAAAAATGTGTAAATAAACTTGATAGCATCATGCAAATGGATTACAATTGAGAGTGGAGATACTTGCCTTTTCACACTACTGTGATGTTTGCCATCCGTAGCACTTATTAGTGTAAAGTTTCAATTAACAAAATACATCTTAGTAACTGCGTTTGGAGCTTTTGTTGCCAAGTTACAACTGGTCTCTGATGTCACATTGCTACTGAGATACTAACAGAAATATAACTATTTCAATTGGCCCCCTCTACATCCAGGTATTATAGTAATATTGAGGATTGAGTTGGAGTTCAGTGATGAATATTGTACAGTTTTGCAGGTTATCTGAACTCTGATTTGGTAGCACACAGAAGTATTTTTTGTTCTTTATAAAAACAGAAAGTGCTGGAAGGTCTGGCAACATCTGTGGAGAGAGAAACAGAGTTAACGTTTCAAGTCAGATGACTCTTCAGAACTGAAGGCAGGTGGAAATGTGATGGGTTTTATGCTGTTGAAGGAGGGGAGGTAGAAATAAAAGGGAAGGTCTGGGGTAGGATAGAAGGTAAGAGAGATTAAATGATAAAGATGTCATGGAACAAAAGGCAAAAGGAGTGATAATAGTTGATAATAAAAGGAGTGGTAAAGAAAGCATTGGTCAAGAGTAGATGATAATGCAGAATAAACATCAGCTTTGTCTGAAAGCGAAAAACATGAAAACAAGACACAGACTGCAACATGGCAAGAAAAAAATCCTAAATGGGGGACACAGTTCATGGTCTGAATTTGTTTAACTCAATGTTGAGTCCAGAAGGTCTGTGAAGTGTCTAATTGGAAGATGAGGCACTGTTCCTCAAGCTTGTGTTGAACTTCACTGGAACATTGCAGCAGGCTGAGGACAGAAATGTGAGTGTGAGAGCAGGGTGGCGAATTAAATGGCAAGCAATTAGAAGATCAGGATCATGCTAGTGGACTGAGCATAGGTAATGGAAATGGTGGAGGATGATCTTTTGAATGTGGAGGCTGGTAGAGTGGTAAATGAGGACTAGGGGAACGCTATTGTGGTTCTGAGAGGGAGGAGAAAAGGTGAGAACAGAGGCATATGAAATGGGCCGGACAAGGTTGAGGGCCCTGTCATTCGCAATGTGGGGTGGGGGAGTCCTCGGTTGAGGAAAAAGGAAGACTTGTTGGAAGTGCCGTTGTGGAAGGTAGCATAATCAGAACAGATGCAATGGAGACAGAGAAATTGGGAGAATGGAATGGAGTCCTTACAGGAAGCAGGGTGTGAGGAGTGTGTAGTTGAGATAGCTGTGGGAGTTGGTGGCCTGAAAATGAATGTTAGTAGGCATCCTATCCAGAAATGGAGACAGAGAAGTTGAGGAAGGGAAGGGAAGTGTTGGAGATGGACCATGTGAAGGTGAGAGAGGGACGGAAATTGGAAGCAAAATTGATGATTTTTCTAGTTCCAGGCAATAGCAGGAAGAAGCACTGATACAGTCTTCAATGTATCAAAAAATAGAGTTGGAGAGGGGGCCTCAGTAGGACTGGAACAAGGTATGTTCCCGTACTCCACAAAAGTCAGGCATATCTAAGGCCCATTTGGGTACAGGTAGCTATTTTTGCTTTATATTGATTTACTAATCTCTGTTCACAGAATGATTTCAAATGAAGTATTTGCATTCCAGGTGTGGCAGAACAATTTGAAATTGCAGAGGCTAAGCTTAAAGCATGGTCATCTGTTGATGGTGATGATTCGAATGATGACTCCTATGATGAAGATTTTGTATCAACTAGTGACAGCACACTGCCAGCTGGTAATGGTGACCCTTTCTAAGCGCTTTTGTTCTGATATCGTTGTAGTGTTTATCACTACAAAAACAGAGGTGCTGCTATAGAAGTAATCTATTGTTTGTACTGTTCCTGTATTTCCTTGGGTCTCCTTGCATACATGACTTTATGTCCATTTAAGCAAAAATGCAGCAGGAAAAGCATGGTAACAATTATATTATTATTACAATTCAAAACAAGCTTGTGAGTGACAGCATCTATACCCTTATGACAAATGTTTCTTGATCTGTTTGTTTCTCCTGGTCTTTTTTCCACCATATCATTGAGCTCTGAAACTCAAGGAACATTCACTCTTACTGCTATTTAGGAACTTCATGGGGAGAATTTTCTCCCTGTCGGAGGGGGGGTGCGACATTGGGCAGGAGCATGTGCGGGCGCACAGCCGATTGCTGCCCTGATCAGCTGTGCACCGCCATTTTACGTGGGCGGGCCAATTAAGGCCCGCCCAGCGTGACGTGCACCCGGAAGCGCTGAGTGCTCCTTGTGCAGGCGGGGGGAGTAAGCTGAGTAGGGGCCTGCGCTCTCTCATGCATGTGTGCGAAAGAGTGCAGCAAACTCCCTGAGGCAGCTCCGTGCCTCAGGGAGATTATATGATTTTCCAAAATTTAAATAAAGGGAAAAAACATTTTTTTAAGACATGTCCCCTCATGTGACAGTGTCACATGAGCTGGGACATGTCTATGAATTTTATTAAAATTTTTTATTAAAGTTTAAAAACCTTCATGAAACCTCATCCCGCCCGTGGATGAGGCTTCATGATAAATGCGAAGGCAGCCTGGGCTCTTCGCCTGGCCGCCAACCTTAAGATTGGATGGGGAGCTCAGTTAATTACTTGAATTGGTATTTAAATGGCCTTAATGGGCCTTTGACAGTTTGGCAGGTGTGCAGCTGCCGAACTGAAGACCTGAATGACGCGCGGTGACGTCGGGACGCATGCCTGACATCACCGTGCGTCATTTTACACGTCGGTGAGCGGGGCCCGCCCCTGCTCGTCGACCCGAAGGCTCTGACCCCTGAGTCATCACACAATTACTTTTTAAATCTTCCTCCAATATTTCCCCCCTTCCTATCTTGATGGGCTGATGTTATATGGCTGGTTGTCACTGTATCATTATTCATCTGTGATCCTCGACAACAATTGTAGGTTACAGTAGGCTGTCTAATTGTGGAAGACATTGCAACCAGGGTCGTGTTTGACCTCATCTGGTGTCGAGATATAAGCACTCCCAGTAGAGGATCATTTTCAGATATCTAGAGCAGGACCCTAGACAGGTTTCCTGACTTTACCTGGGCGTTTGAAGCCAGTTGCATCATCACTGCCATATCAGACTGGATTTTTTAACCCCTTCTCTGCTGACTTGTTAGCAGAACTGAATTGGCAATTGAGTTGAGAATCAGGTGTGTTGCCTCCCCATCATTTTTAAGTCTATCTGATCTCCCATCGAAAGTGATTGGGGACTTGTATGGCTGGATTTTACAAGGCACTGCGGTCCCCACCCCCTAGCTGAAAGTCAGGGGGGTCCTATTCTGACGGCTGCCCCTCAGCAATTTAACACTAGGATCAGTGTTAATTGCTTTAAGGCAAGACTTCCGCTGGTTGGGGAATCTGGAACACGGGAGAACAGCCTCAGGATAAGGGAAAGATCATTTAGGATGAGATGAGGAGAAATTACTTCACTTCAAGGGTTGTGAATCTTCGGAATTCTCTAACCCAGAGGGTTGTGGATGCTCCATTTTCGAATACATTTAAGGCTGGGGTAGACAGATTTTTAGTCTCTGAGGGAGTCATGGGATAAGGCAGTGGGTGGGAAAGAGGAGCTGAAGCCCAAAATCACCTATGATCGTATTGAATAGTAGAGCAGGCTCAATGGACCATACGGTCTACTGCTGCTCCTATTTCTTGTGTTTTTATTTTATGATTGCTGAGACAGACTAATGAATTGCTTGTTACTAATAATCTTCACCAGTCTTTAGTCCATGTAGTCCATATGGAATGTCTCCATTGATGTCTTGTGAAGCTGAAAAGAATATTTTTAATTTTACCTGTTACACCTTAGAGAAATGTACCCTTTAACAATTGAACAAGGATGGGTGGCACTAAATATTCTGTCCAATAGACAGTGAGGCTCCTTGGGGGAACAGCTTTGATGGAAAAGGATACAAATTTAATTCAAAAGTACATAAGCTGCTCTAGAAACTTCTCTAAATTAATGTATTGTGCGTCCTTCTCAGATTTTATCATTAGTGCACATTATCATATGCTGTACATGAATGCAACAAATCTCTGTGTGCTGTGAAGGACTTCTGATTTCACAAAACAGTGCCAATAATCAATATATTATTATAACAAGACTATAACTGAACCACTGTATTTTTGAACTGCAATTATCTTATTGTTTCAGATGCAGCAGGACAGTACCCTCAAGTGAATTATTCGAGAGACATGCTGCATAGCCATTTGTGCAAACTTACAGTGAGACAGGCATCATGTGAGCAGGAAAGTGATTCCTCCCAAACTGTCTCGCCAGAGACCCTTTGTTCAAGTCTGTGCAGCCTGGAAGACCACCCTTTGCTTAAAATGGAGTTGGGGTCTCCCACTGAATTAGCTGCAAAACTGTTTGGTCAGATCAGGGAAATGACTGGTCATAGGGATGTGATCTCTCAGCTGCAACCGAATAGCAACACTGAATGTGCCTTTAGGAACCTTATATGTGAGGACTCCTCTTACTCTGTGTCTTATGCTGAATCTTGTTTTACCCCGGAAGAAGATGACTTGTCATGTCAAGATTACAAAACCATTTCTAAGGAGGAGGATGGCGAGTATGACGGACGTAGAAAAGTATCAGACGTTGCTTCCTCAGGTGTAGTATCTCTGGAAGAGGATGATGCTGAAGATCAATGAATCCTTTGTGACCCTGGCATGCATTTCTCCCTTTGATACTGGTCTTGAGGCGTTCAAACAATCGGTCTGTATTTTGTAAAAGACTATAAAAGTAACCTTTGCACAGATAATTGCCTGAGGTTTGATGCAAAGGTTCAGCACTTCACAGGTTTGCATGCTACGAAGTGCCGAAAGGAACTGTTTGCTGAAATGTTCTTAGCACGGTATGTAGCTCAAGCTTTGAGAATCTTTCGTACTGATCTTTAAATTATATGCTACGTTATTTTTCATGCTGGAAAGCATTCTCCAGTCACAATGGCATGGCTATGTCTTGTGCTAAAATGGCCAAATTATAATCTTCGTACAAGATAAAGCAGCTGCTGGAATGTTCTTAAAAACAGACAACTTATGTCTTTTTAAAAATATTTCACATAAGAGGTATTTGCTTTTAACCTACTACTTTTATACCATTCAACATATTATAGTCTGATGAATAATTAATTTTCAATGGTCTGATGAAAAACATGCAAGTGTCTAAATCTTTTAAATTCCCACAGTTGGATCCTCTAATTTTGGATAAAATAGTTTCCACTGATGCAGTAAAGCAAAAGTGCATTATGGTTCAAATTTTATATTTTTGTATTTGTGTCTGCATCTTGTGAGGTATTGCTGTAAATTGGATTGCACGGGGCTTCAGTGCTGTTGCTATAGGATATTTCTTCGTTATCACTGTGTGATATAGTCTACAAACAAAGAATACTGTGGTATTTCTGACTTTCATTGTCACATTGTTTAAACTGCAAGTGTTTTAACCAACATTGACTTAAAACAACACGGGAACCCTCCCACTCAAATAAAAAGCACGTGTGAGTACCTGAAATACAGATTGATGAGGCACATTCAAAAGAGAAATTTTAAAAACTCAACAAAATCAAAAATAAGTTCTGTCTGGTAGCACATCAATTTGACAACCTTAATGGACAATTTAATGATGACAGTATATGGTGCAATCTTTTTCTTTCAAATTTTATTCAGAAAGGTATACTCTTATAGTATGCTGGGCTATCATTATTTTCTAACATGGTGCTTCAGATCGTGCACTCACACGAGAGGAAGATTTTAGTTGATGACAATTCTCTGCCTACAGCTTCCTTTTTTGCTGTTTTCTTGGCATGATAATGGACTGGCAATGGAAAGAAAAGTCCCCCATGCAATGTTTTTTGGCAGTGGCTGTTTTACTGAAAAATTATCAGCAGCTCATTTGCTTCACATTGCCCTCAATCATGACTTTGCTACACCTCATAGGCAACAGTCTTGTTTTACTGGGACTGGCTTTTCATTTGTAGTTAGATGCTGGATATGGTTTATAAATGTTCTTAATTTTCCCAAGAAACACCATCCACCTTGAATGCCTACTAAAATGTTTCAGGGCTTGATGTGGCCTCCAATTGTACAGCATAAATATTCAATGCCCACACATACCCCCACCCAAACCCCCCAGAATACTGGAGGGACCTGCTTGAACAGCATTTCAGGAATGATACAATGTGTTTTTCTCCTCGTAAAACAAATATACAAACTAAGAAATGATTGTTACAGACCAAAATCAGGAAATCAAGCCCTATAATTGGAAAAGCTGCGAGATCCATCACACTTTGGTTGTAGACATTTGATCATATTGCCTGATTGTTTTGGATGTACTTGAGTCTGCAACTAAGTAATTGCTAGTCTTTGTTATACTTCTTTTTGCTAACAGAATTGTAGAGTGGGTGAAAGTGGATCGTCTTTCTTTTTGTTTAAGTGCAGGGCTATTTTGCTACAACTGTGGTTTTAAGAAGCCTTGCTGAGCAAAGCACTCCAAATTATTTTACACATAGGCATTAGCAGAGGTTGCAGATTTCTCGATTAAAAATTCTGCAAAAGTTTTGTAGCACTGAAGGTTTTAAAAATTCCCAGTTCAATGGAAGATGCCACTGTGAATGTTCCTACGAAATCTACTTGCACTCATCTATTTTGTAATATTGTAAATGTAGTATGTGGATATAACTTGTGTTTTCTTTTGTCTATCATTTTCTTTGTTATAGCAACAATCAAGAATTCCAAATAAACTATCAGTAATGTTTCTTTGTTTGCTTCAAACAGCTTGTGGACTTTTCTTCTTGGTTCTTTCAACTTTTGATAGATGTTGAGCTTCTTGAGCCTTCCAATTATGTATAATTAAAAGCAAACATCCTTTAAACTTGAAATTGAGATTACTATAACTTCCTTTGCACAAATATTGTCAATGATCCAATTGCTATCACTGCATTGGAAATAGCAAGATTTAGTGAGAAATATTTCCTCTTCTTGTGAAAAAGCCTCATTAAATAAGGTTGTGGGAGAATTCTGTTAGTATATGAAATGTGATGTTAATACTGACCTCTGAGATTTGTTTCTTTTTCTTCAAAAAGGAGCAGAAAAAATGGAATGAAAAGCTCGATAAACAAAATCTTCATGCACAGAGTTTAGGTGAATGCATACTTGTTCTCACCTATGCGTAGAACTGGAGGGGGAGAAGTTATATACAAGGACTGGTCCAATTGAAACAATTTAAACAGTAGCTAGTAGAGAATTTGCAATAAATGTCACTGCCATGCCACCCCTCCTCTCTTATTTTAATAGAATTTTTATGCAGTATAAATGAAGCAATTTTATTGTCAGAAGAGAGACACTATGAACAGTATGTAGAATGGGCCACAGAAGCACTTTTAGTTTCAGAAGCAAAACCTGTCTAAGTGAATGATTGGACATATGCCTTCCTTCCTTCAATACACAAGAAAACTTGTTTCAGTCAGTACATTTAAAAAAAAATTTCAAACTTAGACCTCCTTATAAGATGAGTTACTTGGAAACTCCCATTGTATTTCTTTAGTTAGTTTAGCTACAGTAAATTGCAAAGGGAACTCAAGCCCGGAAACGATAAATTTCTGCTATAGAAAGGTGTTTAATCTCAAGTGTGTGATGAGAATTAACTTGATGTTTGTCTCTCTTAATTGCTTACTTCTTAAATTTAAGCCATTCACTGAATTACTAGATCTATCTCAAGCATTTGATTACAGAAAAGCTGAAAACCACTTCACTAATTTTGTGGACTATTAATCATATCACCTAATTAATGGAAGCCATCAAATTAACTTCAGTGGCACTCATTGGTATATTTCAACTATTAAAAGGATGTGGCTATTCAGAAACAGAGCTTTGCTAGATTGGCAAAGGATGGAAGGTAAATACTTGATCATCCAAAACATTTACTAACCTGAAACAAAAAAAAAACCTAAAATATTTTTTCACTTGATTGTTGCAGTCCTAGCAGCAAGAACATATTCATTTTCACATTAGCATCAACACCCAATCTCTGCTCCCAACCAATGATGTTTACCTCAGGCCCTTTCCACCAACTCTAGGCTTAAAGAACACAAGCCAATAAAAAGAGAGGGAACTGATCCTTATTCCAGACAGCTGCCTTTTACACATTAAGAATGTTAACTGCCTTGCACTACCAACAAACTGCAATGGAATTCTTTTGGTGCATTAATGCTGGCTCAAACAAAACATTTGTGGTATGATGAGTCATTTACCTAATATAGATGTAGACTCTTGCCAGCATGCCTGGTTTTGAGAATAACCATTGACAGATGAGACTAATTGGGCTAGCTAAGAGGATATTTATGTTATTGAAGAGGCAAGTGCATTTTCAGGTGGTCTTATGGTTCTACATTTGCATCATGTTTTTAGACTTATTGAAAAAGTAAATAAAGGGAATGTAGTAGCTGTGGATTTTCAGAAGATTATTTAGGTAACAATCTCCTGCATATAAGATAAACCACTATTGATAAGATAGAGTCAAAAGTATTTTGGAAGTTCAGAAAAAAAGCTGAATCTACAAAATACATACATTCATTTTAAAATAATAGTGCTTTTTTAAACTGGTTACAGGCGGTGAATAGGAATTGTACACGGTATTGTACCTGATGGAATACATGATCACTTGCAGTGTGGTATCATCATAAAACACCCAACAGCAGGATCTTTCTGTTTTCACACTGATGCACATTAATTGTAATTCTAGAGCTGAGGGAACAGGCTTCGTGGATAATTAATGATGATTTATTCCTAGAAAATGCACTAGAAAGAGATTGTTTTAAAGTAAATGTCTCCTTTACCTTTACAATTACATCTCCTCCAATGATGCCTCCACCTGTACACACATGATCAGCTCTGTCCTTGGTTCCGCCTTTTTTATGCTATCCTTTGGTCAACATCATCTGGAAGCACAGATTTAGTTTTGATATGTATACCAATCACAGAATCTTTACAGTGCAGAAGGAGGCCATTCAACCCATCGAGTGGCTCTCTGAAAGCACATTTCTATATCCTCACTTTCTCCATCAGTTCCAAGACCATTTCTATGCTATCCAATTGTCTATCTGGCATTAGGACCAGGGTGAGCCATTATTCTAGCTAAATCAGTCAATTGCAAAACTGCTTTCAACTATCTCTGAAGCATCATTAACCTCTGCCTTTACTGCTTCCCCCCACTGGCGCCAGTCTTAATCCATTCTGAGGTTTTGACTTCCCCGGCGGCCTCTTTGTTAATCTCCACCAGCTCCATATTACAAATCAACTAGAACCTTGAGACTTACATCCACACACATAATATCTAATGCCCTTGTTTTGAACAAGTTTAATCATTTCTGTGCCTTAGTGAATTGATTTCTAGATTATACCTTCAAATATTTTTGAGAGTAGACAATGGTAATACAGTAGATGTAATTTATCTGCATTTTCAAAAGGTCTTTGATTGATGCACCAGAATAGACTAATGAATAAGGTCAGAGAACATGGAGTCAAGGGACAAGTGGGAGAATGGATTGCTGGCTGGCTTCAAAATGGAAAGCAGAGAGTGGGAGTAAAGGGTGAAATTAATACAATAGTACTTGCTTTATTTAATTCTTGTGCAGTAAAAGCGTTTTTTTTCAAAACATGCAACCTGGTGGCGTGATTTCTTTCAGTTAATAACTGGGAGTTTGAATTTCTTTTTAAAAGTTACTGGTCTCTCTCAAGATCATATTAATGTAATAACATGTCCAAAGGCACTTTGCAGGAGCATTATAAAACAAAGGATGACACAGAGCCACATAAGGGGATATTAGGTCAGATAACCAAAAGCGTGGTCAAAGAGGCAGGTTTTAAGCTGGGTCTTGAAGGAGGAAAACAAGGTAGAGAGGTGGAGAGGTTTAGGGAGGGAATTCCAGGGCTTGGGGTCTAAGCACCTGATGACATGGCCACCAAATAGAGTGATTAAAATCAGGGATGATCAAGAGTTCAGAATTAGAGGAATGTGGAATTTCTCGGATGGTTGTGGAGCTGGAGGAAATTAGAGAGATAGGGGGGACGGGGACCATGGAGGAATTTGAAAACAAGGATGAAAATTTTTAAATTGAAATGTTGCTTCACCGGGTTCAATGTAGGTCAACAGGAACAGGAATGATAGGTGAATGGGATGGTGTGAGTTAAGACATGGGCAGAAGACTTTTGGATGACCTTAAGTTTATGCATGGTAGAATGTGGGAGACCCGCCAGAAGTGTGTTGGACTCGTCAAGTCTATAGGTAACAAAGGCATGGATAATAAAAAGTGTACAGCCTCTGACTCCAGAGGAGCTCTACTGTTTTGATATTTCCATTTATATCATGCCTTTTCAATCAAAACATCTCACAACACTTCACAGTTACTTTTGAAGTGTAGTAATTGCTACGTGGTTATATTCACAACAATTCTGCTGGCATAAAGTACGGCATCTTCACTGTAACCACATTATCAGTTATTTTAATTAAATAATGGGCTGGATTTTACATTCTCAAATCGGGTGCAATGCCCCCTCCGTGCTGACGAAAAATTCGGCGTGATGACATTGGGTTGGCAACCTGATGCCGTTGTGCCAATTTCCGCTAATACAGATGGTGGGTAGGTGCCAAAACCGGTAGCCCGTCTGCCATTTTGAAACCTTTAGTTAACAGGCTATTAAGCTTGCTAACAATCTAATCATCTGCAATTTTTTGGTGCTTGCTGCATTTTTTGGGTTTTGGACGCAAAATAGTTTGGAGTCTTTTATGCCAATTAAAACAAGGGGGCACAAGGGCAGTAGAAAACGCCTGCCACTGGGACCGTGGTTGAATGTACCAATAGATTCTGCTGGGGAAGGTGGCAGTGCCTGTATGATTTTTATGACATTATTAATTTTTGTGCCTTCAGTGAATTATAAAGACTGATTCTGAGAACAGGGAGCCTTTACAATTTGAGCCATGACAGCGATATTACCCCTCTGCCACACGACACCCGGCTTACAGTGCCGATCCTCAGGACCCACACGTTATGTATGCACACCAAGGTTTGATTTATATTCCACTGTGAATGTAGCTGCGGCAAAAATTCATCACCATATTATTTTGTATATTAACGCAAAGTCACAAGAGCTGACCATATTGTGGAATTTAAAAACAGGCATGAAAAACTGACCTTGACAATAACAGCAAGTTGAAAGGGAGCAAGGGGAAGCTAGGGAAGTAACTTCCTATGCACCAGTAACTGGCCTCCTCCTAGCCAGGCGGCCACTCATTGGCCACCCAACGCTTTATTGGACGTGCAGAGATGGTGGGGCGTGGGGGCAGTGAGCACACCCCCTCAGTTTCCATTCTGCCTCCCTTACCCCATGGAGATACATAAAATCCAGTCCTATGTGTAAATTCCCTTTGGTTATCTCTTGGTATTTTGTATCGTTTTGAAGTTGGATTTGTGTTGCCAACCCAGGTTGGAGGCAATCCTGAACATTACATCAGATGTTTTGTTTTTATTCATTCACGGGATGTGGGCTTCGCTAGCTTGGCCAGCATTTATTACCCATCCCTAGTTGCCCTTGAGAAGGTGGTGGTGAGCTGCCTTCTTGATCTGCTGCAGGGCCTGTGGAGTAGCCACACCCACAGTGCTGTTAGGGAGGGAGTTCCAGGATTTTGACCCAGCGACAGTGGAGGAACAGCGATATATTTCCAAGTCAGGATGGTGAGTGACTTGGAGGAGAACTTCCAGGTAGTGGTGTTCCCATCTATCTGCTGCCTTTGTCCTTCTAGATGGTAGTGATCATGGGTTTGGAAGGTGCTGTCAAAGGAGCCTTGGTGAATTCCTGCAGTGCATCTTGTAGATGGTACACACTGCTGCTACTGTGCGCTGGTGGTGGAGGGAGTGAATATTTGTGGATGTGGTGCCAATCAAGTGGGCTGCTTTGTCCTGGACAATATCAAGCTTCTTGAGTGTTGTGGGAGCTGCACTCATCCAGGCAAGTGGAGAGTATTCCATCACAATCCTGACTTGATATTCTGACAGTTACATCAGACAAATGTAACACCTGCAAATGTTATTGTATTTATCTCCTGAAGGCTGGATTCCCTGTAGTTGAATATCTTTTCTTGGTGATTT